>NC_046614.1:10289832-10894832 GCF_900324465.2 Anabas testudineus | reverse complement strand
TCTGCTCCACTTTCACTGTATGATTTGTTTAGCATTAGTAGAAGTTTGACAACTCAAAATTCACCAGGCGTTATGTCCTGTTATTCCCAGGGCAATAACATCTCTTCGCTGTCCTTGTCTGGATTGGCAAACATTACCGGGCTGCGCTGGCTCATCCTGGACCACAACCAGCTACAGAGTGACAAAATGGACCAGCTTGCTTTACAGAACCAGACAAAGCTGTGTCACTTGTTTGCTAACTACAACCATCTGAGTTCAGTGCCCAGCGCTCTACCGACTGGACTCAAGCAGCTACGACTGGCCCACAATCAAATCAGCAGCATCAGACCTGGAGCTTTTCAAAACCTGCACAACCTGACACTTCTGCTGCTGCAGGGAAACAGACTGAAAACCATCACAGAGGGAGACCTCAAAGGTAGTGTGATGATTTCCTGTCTTTATATATGCATTAGGTACTTGGGATGAACATACACAGAAGATAAAACACAGCTTTAGGATACTTTCCATACTTTTACCCAGTAAGTAGGGATTGTTCCTCAGATTAGAGCACATGAGCAGATCCCAACCAAGTGAGGAGATTTTGGGCAGAGTGCAGAGTCACTTTTATTTTTTCTAAAGGAGGCAGCATTGCCCTATGTCCTGCTCCAATTTCACTGTGCTACCACTCAGATCATAGACCTGAAGCATGCCCAAGTCAGAACGCTGCAGAGTGACAGAAATCGGTCATTGTGAGTTGTTCTTGTTTAGGATGTAAGTTTATTACATTATACATTCTTTACATACCATTCAACAATGAAAATGTCTGTACTTATTCCTTCAGTGACACATTTTATCTATGTATGTAGAGTATGTATCAGTATTAATGTGTTGCATGTGTACGTATCTTCTCTCCTCATCTTATAGGTCTGGTGAGTCTGAACATGTTGGACCTCAGTGGGAATATGTTCTCATCTGTCCCAAGACGTTTACCTCCCTCCACCCAGCAGCTCTATCTGTCTAATAACTCTCTTTCCGGACTAGATAAGGACAGTTTTGTGAATCTTCTCAACCTTAAATACCTCCGTCTAAGCCATTGTGGTTTACAGAGCCGCAGCGTCCACCAACAGGTCTTTAACGTCTCCAGTTTGGTGGAATTGGACCTTTCTTACAACAAACTCACTGCCATTCCCACATTGCCCACCACCCTGCAGTACCTCTACATGGAGGCTAATGAAATACGAGGTGAGTTGAATTTGTAAGAAAGAAAGAAAGAAAGAAAACATGCCCTCCTGACACTGTGAATGGCAGATGTATCACTCTCCTCATATATGTGAAATGATGATCTCACACAAGTGCATACTTTCATATATTTTATGTTTTAAAAAATGATGCACTGCTGTGTGGAAGAAGAAGATATGTGGAAATTTTTGATAGGTGCAATAAACAAGCTTGCACAGGCTCCTTACATGCTACATATGGACATAGAAAGGGCTGGGATTGGACAGGAGAAGCAAATCAGAGGTGGGACATGAGAGAGAAAATGATAAAATGATGGGAGGGGAGGGACACAAAGGCACGCATGGAAAGAAAGGTGAGGAGAGTGTGAAGGAGAAAAGATGGGAAGGGATTTTGGCTTGTTGGGTCAAGGGAAAGTAAGCTAGCAAAGAAGCAAGAAGAATAGTATGAAAACATCTGTGATGGATTCTGAAGTACCAGTGCCAGATGAGCCAGAAGAGTGGAACAGGCTGTTCCTCTCTTCCCTCTCCCCTCTCTCTCTCTCCTCTCTCTCCTCAGCTCTTTTTAGACACACAGAATTCATGTCACAATGCAAGAGCCTTGTGGCCACATTTTGACTCACATGATCATGCAGCAGCAATGACCCCAGTGCAAAATTTCTGTTCCTAGGCTCTGGAAAAGTGAAACTGCGTTCTTGTGAACAGATGACGCAGCAGACAGCGAGGCTGTGTACCAACGAGACAGAGTGACAGAAACACATCCTCAATAACATACACCTCATCGTCTAGCTGGCAGCCTGAAAGCTACTGTGGTTCGTGTCTGCCAAAAGCCTGCAGTCTGGGCTGAAAGAACATTCACTTCTGAAATAAAATGAGAAAGCAAAAGAGGCTTTTGTGGTTTCTTCTGCCTACAGCACCTGCAAAGGCTCTAGTGGTAAATGCAGACTCTGACAAGAAGAGGAACTTTTGCCAACTGCACAGACACTACTATATAAAACTAATAACTGCTTTTACAGGAGCTAATTTGAACAATTTACACATGATAAACACATGGTACATGATGTTTAATCAAAGCTCTCTGGACTGGTTTAGCAGACGGCTGTGAATAATGGGTGTTGAAGAATAAAATATGGTGTGTGTGTATGTTCAAATAAGCCTGCCTGTTTTCTGTCTGTTCATCACAGAGTTCAGCACCAAAAGTTTCTGCAGAGAGGTCGGACCTGTGTCCTACTCCAGAATGAAGATCCTACGATTGGATGGAAACAAAATGTCGCACCAACAGCTGCCCCCTGACTGGGTCTTCTGCCTGCGAGTGATTGAAAATATTTACATCTGACGCCGGCCGACCTCGTGTAGTCGTAGCTAGCTCCTCATTTGTGAACTCAAACAAATGGGCCTTGTTAGAAAGAAGATTGTTATTTCAATATATGTATAGATACACAGCCAGGTGCTGAAGGGCCAAAGCTTGAACCTGTACACTAAACCGGTGTTGTTTGATTGTAATGTCAACGCACTTATTAAAACATTTCTCATACCACCAGTGCCAGTGGGTTTATTTCTTAACCAATTTAGTCTCAGCAGGGTTGAACATCTGTAACTGGAACTGTGACAAACTCTCTTAGAGTAATGCGCTCTGGTTTAACGAAGCTGTTGTGGGAAAATGGTAAAATGTATAAAATTCAGAAGTTGTTCCTTGGATGAATATGACTCAGCTGGACAATGTTAAGCAGCCACACCAGTGGTGCAGGGTTGAATTTAAAATTATTTAGAGGGAATGCTTCTGTCAATAAAAGTTGAAAGAATGAAATAACCAGAAAGTGTATTAACAGGACAGAAATGCAAAGGTGTAGAGAATTCACCAAGAATGTGTCAGTGATGTAACACAGCTGCCTACTGTGATAAATGTCCAAATGAAATGAAATCAAATCAAATAAAAAGTGAAGTAAACTACAAAATACTGTACAACACACATACATATGTATTCCATTGTGGTTTTTCTTATTTTTATTTTGGTTCAAAATTGAATTAAATGCATTTTTCATTCTCGGCATTAACAATTGAATTGGTGATTTTCCATTGTTATATGAAAAATTTACTCCTACTCAATCTACATTGTGGCCAGAGCCAGTAAACTCTTTCTCTAAACTTCACACTTAAACTGCTGACACGCTGACCTTTGGACCAAACCCTGTGTGCACCTTGTGCAAGCCTGTGTTGTGTCACGATATCATCTCAGTTTATTGCGCTGGAAGTGTCCGACTGAGTTTACACTATATAAAGACACACACACACACATAAAGTTTTCAGTGATAGAAATAAAACACACGTTGCTAGAGACTGCTGATGGAAGTGATAACGAGTCATTTCACGAACAGAAACACAGTCCTGAAAGCAGAACCCACCTCCCTTTTTTTTTTTCTATCGCCCACAGCACTCACTGCTTGCATACTGTTGTAGGAGTTTAACATTAAACGATTAAAAGGTTGAAACAGGGACAAGACATCAACTAAATAAACATTATTATAATACACATGTCATGATTATGACTTCTATGTCTCTTCTTTTACTCAACATCCTAAACCAACTGACTTTGCTGCTTATAATTAGGAAAAACACCTCTCTACCAGTCTTTCCGGAGCAACCCATATGTCTGGCAGAATGTGCTACTATCTATGAAATTATAAAATGTCTGCACAGTGCTGACTAACTAATAATACATTTCCTGTCAATGCCGCGAACCCCGACGTCATTTTGGTTCTGTTTACTCAAATGGTGAAAACTGATAAAATCGTGTGATGCTTTTCTCATAATGATAATATTTCCTAATAATAATGAGCATAGATCTCGTAATTGCAATACCATTTTCCTGTTATTACAAGATAATAATAACACAACTTGTACGGTTTCTTCATAACTACAAAATGCAAAGTCAGAATCGTAACAGCTGTAATTACCGAAAATCAGTGGGAATGTTCAGTTGTTTGGGAAATTCAAAAGTAAATCCACATATATGACACAGATATGTTTTATTGTGTTGGGTGTAAAACATGTGTAAAAATGTATAATTTTTTATTATTTGTCTTTAGAATACATATGTGAATAATCATTTTGCGAGTAATAACAAATGATATCATTTATCTCCTTATATCTTTATTATGATCATTTTCCTTATCATAGTGAAATTCAGGGTTCCATGAAAACGAATATGAAAACATGCGTTTCCTAAAAGTGACTTTTCCTGTACAGGTAACAGCACTTGAGTTCACATCCTACTACAGTAATGACTACTTGTTTGTGTGTCTGTGTGCTACAGTATGTGTGTGTTTCCATGCATGGCTGTGTCCCATGTACCAAACCATATTTTCCAGGTGACACCATGTCTTATAAACACTGTGAGTGTGTTTGATGGTCGGATCAGACTTGTATGTCTGGACTCACTTTGACCAGAGGCAGGAGTCATTCCGACAGAGTTCTTTTGAGGGACAAGCATAAACCGTAAAAGACTGTATAAGCTTGTTCCAATGACAACAAGCCAACAGTCTACCGGGTACGTATGAAGTCATCAAGTCCTGAGACAAGATGAAGGAAAAAGTGCACTGGCTCCATGTTGCTGCTGAGAGGCTGTAAACACAGTAGAAGCAGCCTAAATGCTGTGTCACATCTTAAAGGAACAGCTTCACACTTTGGGAAATAGTTAGTTAGATAAGACGACTGCCACAACACTTACCTTTAGGCTTGATATAAAGCTGGAGTCATAATAACAACAATAATAATAATAATAATAATAATAATAATAATAATAATGATAATGATGATGATGATGATGATGATGATGATGATAATAATAATAATAATAATTATTATTATTGTTATTATTATTTCTACAATAGGCAGATACAAGAGTGGTATCAACCTCTCTTAATAAGTGTAAAAAGTGCATTTCAGAAAAAAGAAAATCTTTAATCTTGTTGGTCAGAGGTCAACTTTTTAACAACACGAAGCTCATCCTCAGCTGCTTGGACTTCCTGTAAATCTGCCATTGTCAAACACTTCAAACAGACCTCTACTGCATTCTTCATGTCACTTCTCATCATCAGAGAAGTGACCCTTTAAGATCAAATCTGAAGATCATATTCATAGGCAGCAACAATATATCTTTTCTGTTCTAATACCTCAGATGGTATGAGTACTTTGTCTTAAATAGTGGATTGTAAGAAAGAAAATAATTCATGTCAGTTTAGAAGTTATCCATAGTCACGGGGATTATATTAGCAGTCGTTTAATAACAGACTAAATCTCTGACTGGTGGAGTCATTAAAGTTCTGGCCATTCCTCTCCAGTGAACTAAACTCTGCCTTGGAAACCACCAGTCAAAACAATCTACGAAGCTCCCTGTGGTGTCATAACATCAGCCTGGAAAGCTTTAAAGTTCAGGGCCCGTCACGTATCACATCCCTCTGCCTACAGACACGCTCCATCAGAGCAGCAATATCTGCTCGGGTTAGATATGAACTCTTTTAAGTGCATACTTTGAATTTCATTTCTAAGTTTATCCGCTGCTGTCAGTGATCGGTGTTAGCACTGTCAATATTTCCAGATGGTTAGCTTAGTTGACTGTTGTTTCGACTGTTCTTCTTTTTTTCTTCACTCTCACTACTTTCATCAACCTCATTTCCTGCTTAAACGAGCAGTTTATGAGATGGTATGTCCATGTGGTGCTACAGGTTTTGCATAATAAAATGAAGATCAATGAATGCAGACTCAAGACAACAGCAAAGCCAGACACTTAGAAATAATGCTGCAGCTGAGGTTTGTTCAAACTTCCTGCCAAAGAACAGTTGGCATCATGGTAATTAGCCATTTCTGTTAGGCATGATGGGTGTTACAGGTAATGAGCTGCCCTGGCACGGGGTTGTTTCCTTGACATTTACTACTTTGGATTTATGAGAACAAATTGTCCAACTGTGAGCTGGTCCTCAAGTTAGATTATTGCATCAAGTTGGAGATTTTAGGTTGCTGACCCAGAAGCACTGGGTGATCTGAGTGTTATTTGTTGATCTAATAAAAAGGTCAAGTGCTGCAGGATACAGACTTGGAGAAATAGCTTGAGGTTTCATGGATTACGTTTTGGAAGTGGAAACCATAAAATGGCACTGCCCTGAATACCAGTTTTCTTAAAATCTGTGTTTAGCAAATAAGCGTCAAGCAGAACGATTGGACCAACTGAGTGACACACAAAAACGTGGAGACCTCCCAGTTGTGTGAAGACTCTGCTTGTTGATGGGCAGAAAAAACCATCTCCAAATTCATTGCAGACTCATATGGTAATTGTGGTTTTGGCTAGAAGACTGAGGAAGCCATCAGTTTCGTTTACAGGCCTGTTTACAAGCAAGACCAAGACCTCCAAGCCTTCTCGTTAGACACACACATAAACACACTCACAGATGCTGATTCAACTGTCTTGAATTTCCTTAAAGATCTTACTGTACATCTATTTTACTTCTGTTTCACAGAGCTGCTTCTGGTTGATGGAGTCAGGCGGTATAGAAAGAACTCTAGAGAGCGCTCACTTTTTTAACTTATGGCATGAATTAATATTTGAACGCAATTTCAGAAATAATTATGACCACAAGCCCATTGTAATGAGTCTCAGAAATATGGCAGAGGAACCATAATCTTTATGAAATCTTCTGTTCTTGAGACCAGGAGCTTTTTCTTCTCCGGTTGAGGTGCCAAACTTCGCCTTTATCTCACATCCAGTCTTTTATATCAAGTGTGATATCTAACATGAGAGAGATACAGAAGATTTGTGATGCTTTCTCACAGTCTTCACTACTGGGTGATTTTCCCAGGCCTAAGTTTAGGCAGCTGCTAATTCAGTACAACTCAGTTGTACTAATTAGTTCTGGCTTTTCAACTCTCTCACACTTTTATTGTCTTGCTGGCGGAGCACTGAGGGATGCAGGGGGTGGTGAGATGTGGAGTTTAGAGTCCAGACTGAACGTTGGATGTGTGAACTATGCATGTTGCATGTGATGGAAAAGTTTGACCACTTGTTGAGTTGGTTTCACACATTCCATATTTAACTGAGTACGAACGCAGAGCTTCACATGTGGTGCACATGTGAGGGACATGCACACACACACACGCACACAACGCTGCACTGCGTCTTGAAACATATGGGCTCAGTCCAGTACAGAAAGCACATGGTTCCCTTTTATATAAAATAATAAAATAACATACACCTTTGCAAAAACCATTACTCATTCCTGTATCCAACTTGGTACAAAACTGAGAAGCAACAAAACTGTTGATGTCATCACAATGTTTAAACCTCTAAACAAATCTTATTGAATTGTGTGTTTGCTAAATCCCTCCTTGAACAGTCATTGTCCAATTACAGCTTATTAGGAAGTTGGACTTGTTCCAATATGTAACGGCACCATCAGCTCGTCAGATTGTGTATAAACAGTGTGTCAGCTGAATCCTTTCGGCACTGGACACTGTTTGAATCAATGCGTCATAGAAGCTTTTTGTTTTGGAAATGTCCATTTCCAGGTGGCTTCTTTCTACTGTCTTGTTCAACAATGCGCTTCCATGAGAAAGTGTTTTTTCAGTTAACAGCTTGTGTAGTATGACTTCATGCATGATGTAATGCTTCTCAGGCTGCCTTGGGATCCACAGTCACTGATGGTGTTGTAACATTTTTGTTTCACTGACGTCTCGATCCTGCACAGAAGACACATGGTGGATGTACATTAGCAGTTGTTTAATTCACCATCCTTTATACTGATTGACAGAAACTAATGACAGAAGTACTGTGAGGACAGGAACCCTCTCCATTCGACAAACAAATGCTCTTCCAGCTTCATCCTGCAGTGAACACTGAACTGAAAACTGAACACCAACTCTGCACAGTTGATCCACACATGAAATAAACAGTGGAAGGAGGCAGTCAGTGAGCGAGTTTGCTTTTCACATTTCATCTTTTGAACATTCACGCACTAAATCCCTCTTTTCAACTTCATATAAACACCCTGCATTGTTCATTCAAAGCGAATACACAGTTTATTAATGATTAAGGCAGCAACAACATACTTTGTGCAATCAAAACATTATTTATGAGACAACAAATGTACTGTAAAAACATGGATTCATGAAACACTGCTAATAGTTGATGCAAACTTTTTTTTTTACTTGACTTGACTTTGAAAAGTAGAGCTTGCAGTACATACAGTATTTTCTGCTGCACAGATTACCTGTTGTCTGTGTATTCTGGGTATATATGTGTAATCTGTTCTATGTTCCTCTGGTAACATTTTTGGTTAATGCTCGTGCTCTTTTAAACCAAACACTTTAATCATCCAAATCACTCCGCTGATGACAGAACAGGCCGTTCTTGGAAGGTTCTCCGTTACATACCAAGTGATTTTGGGCTGGAGCCTGATGGACCATCGACCTCTCCATCTGCTTAGAAACCAGCTGCTGCAGTATTTAAGAGGACTGTTGCTTAAAGATTTCCTGCAGGTTGTCTGCCTATAAATATCTCTCTCCTTGAATCAACAGGTTGAATTCAACCCTGAAAAACAGAGCGCTGGCGTCCGTCCATCTCTGTCCAGACGCTGTGTGTGTATTTGCGCTCTGCAGGCAGAACAGTTGCATTCCAAAGAGCATGTGACTCAGTTTTCACATGCAAATCCAAACCACACAGTTTTTGCTCAGATGTGAACTACTTAAGCTCTAATAAATACGAAAACCATGACGCATAAAACTGTATTTCTGAGATGAGTGACACGTGTATGGTGTCTAAATAGCGGATTATAAAGGTGGTGGAACTTTTGGGAGGCACCTTATAGAAAACATGATGTAATAATAATAATTATTCTTAAGATTTTACTGCATTTTACTGTATGTTTAAACATTATTAACTTTCAATCATGACTGTTGATAATAGTTTTGTAAGAGAAGAAGTAAAACAACACGTTAACCAGTGGTTTTCCTCATCCTTCTGTCTTTCTCCATTCTGGAAAGACAAAACCTATGAACAGTCCCTTAAAGCAGAGCTCTGGTTTTACTGTTCCCATGACCCCTGAGGTCCCCAGGCCTTTGCACTAACTCAGCAGTCACAGATTTGCTGTTCAGTGACTTTTTATCTGAACTCTCAATCTCTAATCTACATAGGTTGATTGAGACAGAAATACCACACAACACTCCTCATGTACTTTTGTCAGTCGTAATCAATCAGTGAACAGTTTAAATATGGCAACAAGATCAAGTTAAGATGGCAAAACACATCAAAACCTGAGTTCTCCAATAGTTTAACTCTGCTGCTTACTCATCTTCTTCTGTCTTATCTCTCTCTTAGCAGTGAGCTGGAGGACACACACATTTTTTTACTCTTACACCTCGTTTGGCTTCATATTCAAAAAGAAAACTTCTGTAAGTCACTTTATCGGCTCTAGAATTAACCTTAACCTTAACTTAACATGTATTGAAGTGGATGGTGAAGTAAACTGCCATTACCATTAAATTCAACTGGTTTATCAAAGAAGAGTCACATTTAACATCCCCACTGTGCCAAATAGTAGCCACATACACATGATGTGTGGCACATTGCCTCATTCAATGAAATACCTTTGCTTTTTATTATACGTGATAATTAGAACATTAAACTCAAATCAGGCCTGATTGGAGCTAATGAGCAGCTATTTCCAATGATGTCACGCCTGCAGGCAGCACAAAATAAAAACTTTTACAGAGAAAGGATGTTGCTGCTGTGGATCAGAGGTGCTGAGTCATTCAAAAGCATACTTGCACAACTCTGAAATGGTAGCAGAGGAGATGAGAGAGAAAAGCAAACACCCAAAAAGTGACGTGTTTGTTACTTATTCCTATTTTTTTGTTTATTTCTCTGGTTGTTGAAGCGTCCCCTCCTAGTCTTTCTTGGGACTGTGTGTTCCAGATGTTTAGACCAGCGGAGCTCAGCACCTCAGACGTGGTGACTGAGTGATTAGGAGACAGGGAAGCAGCAGGGAGAGATCACGAAAAGGAAAAAGACGTCATGGACAGTGAGAGAAGGAGCCACGTGTGTACATGTGTGTTTTTCCCCACATGTGTTTGCCTCATTATTCTTTAGCTGCAGCTCACTCTGCAGGAATACACGGTGGCAACAAATACATTCACCTTGTGGCCCCCAGTGGCACATAAACTGTAGAGACTGTACAGTGATCTGGATTTTGGTAATCAGGCACGGGAGGGGGAAAAAATAAATCCTCCCGGACAGTTAACTGACACAGACGAGATGCCATGGAGTCAGTGGAGAGATGCTGCTAATGAAAAGCACATGGCTGGATCTCTGTGCAGCCATCTAAACAATGGTGGAGTGGGTGGGAGACAGAGGAGAGATGCAATTACATCTGGGCTGGGCTTTCCCTAACAGAGGTCCAGTGTTCACAGCATTTCTCAAAGACATCCGATATAGAAACATACACTTGTGCACACACCCAAATATGCAAACATACCCATGCACAATTTTTTCGCGAGACAAACACTCTCACGATCTGCAGGGACAAAACAAAATAATAACAAACTGTGACACAGTTCGAACACATGAAAGAGCCCACAATCTTCCAGAAAGAATTAAATCTATGTGGCCCCCGAGCCGAACAGAGGGGGAGAAAGAACCACTGTGACCTTCAAGAGGGAAAAAGAGGAGAGAGAACAAACCTAACAGGCAGGCCTGTCCACCAAAGGGGAGAGAGAGAGAGAGAGAGGGAGAGGGAGAGCAACAGGGAGGGGAGGGTTAGGGTCGGAGAGAATCGGAGCGAGAGAGAGAGAGAGAGAGAGGCAGAGAGAAGAAAAGACACAAAACGTGTGACTTGACAAAAGAGGGCAGGTACCAGAGGCAGGTAAGAATCTGTATTTGTTGTTTCCAGTGGGGCTGTTATCAGTGCGACATGATGTGTACGATAAGAACACGGGCAGGAGTGTGTTTGTGTGAGAAACACAGAGTGAAGCACAAAGAGCAGCGTGCGTGTGTGTGCATGTGTGTGTGTGTGTGTGTGTGTGTTTGTGTTTGTGAACTGAAGGGGAATCCTGGCACCGGCACAGCTGGTATGTTTCTATAGAAACGCCGTGCCATACAAAGTGGTACTCTGTCCTCCAGGGAGCTGCTCCAAACTTCGACTTGTCTCCGCTCCTGCACATTCACCTTGATT
The DNA here is from genome assembly GCF_900324465.2 of Anabas testudineus. NCBI lineage: Eukaryota > Metazoa > Chordata > Actinopteri > Anabantiformes > Anabantidae > Anabas > Anabas testudineus. The sequence continues at coordinate 10,883,401 of NC_046614.1, read as the reverse complement.
TCTTCCATCAGTACGTGAGGAGAGCTGCTGCTGCAGGACAGCAAAAATATGAAGAGAATAACTTTTTAATGGTGGTTTTAAAAACTGGTCAGTAGCTCACGTTGGCTGGTGAAGAAGGATCTTCACTTTTCAAATTATAACTATTTCCAGTCAGTTTTCTAAAAGTTTTTTTTTTCCTTTGCTCAAACAAACTTCACTCATTCGGCTTTAAATATGTAAATGAAGCCATTTTGTTGCCACAAATCATGTTATGGGTGTTAACGCCAAATAAAACTGGAAAGGAATACTTTGGAAATATATTGAAACACCTCAGGTATGCAGCGTTTTTCGAAAACACAGGCTGTGTTGATTCTCTGGTGCAACTGGGTTGAACTTTATACGAAGTGTCTGAAGAATGTAGAAGAGAAATGCTTGATCTAGAAGAATGAACTGGGTGGTGGTGGTGGTGGGGGGGGGGGGTGGTGATGCCAGCGTTCAGTCAGGCTGAAGGACAGTCTGCTGGAGTCTTGAGGTAGTTTAGTTAATAATAACTATATCGGCACTTAACTCGTTTTTTATTTGCACATCCAGAGACATGTTGACATGATCTTTTTCACAGACACTGCAGGGCTGCCACACCCACATGAGGAAATGTTTTGGCACAAGTACATTTCTGCTGGTGAGGCCAGATTTCTCTATCTAGTACTGTGCAATTCTGCACAACTCAAAATGTGCATGTGCGTCAACCCATCTGAACAAAAGATCATTTCACTTTCCATAACTATCTTTACCTGATGCTGTGATGAGTCCGGATAATAGAAAATACCATTTGCTAGCTCGACATTAATAACTTTTTGGCAACAAAACTTTTACGTTTGACTGCCACTCGACAATGAGAGTCATGTCTCTTTATACTGTACACATGAACATAAACAACAGATCAGATATTCATAAGTAACGTTTTAATATATCACTAAAAATCCAAAGACAACTTAAATAAAAACAAAAAATATGCTACTGTTCAAAACATTTGCATCGGTACGGTGCCAAATTCTAATATTTGGTCTTAATTGTCAAAATGCACAGTGAAGTCGTCTTAAACCACAAGAAACAGAACAGACATATTAGCACTGTAATTTTGAGCTTGGGCTAGTCTTCGACTGCTATAATACTAATACTAATACTTGATATGCATAAGATTTATTACAAGACTCTACGACGAGTTCTCATGCTAATACAGATCAGATTTACTTTTTGAGGTCGCAAATAATGAACCAGTGAGTCAGCCACCTCTGGCTTTGAGTCTTTAGCTGTTTGCCAGACTACTGGTCATGACAACAGTGGGGAAGGCAAAGCTGGTTCGGGTTTTGAATGAGAGGCTGTGTGGCTCTGGATGTCTGAGAGGGAAAAGGAAGGGCAGCGCCAGGGAACATCGTCAGAAAAAAAAAGTCTGATTTGTTTTTCCAGGCAGAATCTGGCTCTAAGCCTTATTCCTGTGATTCATATGTAATGTTTATCAAAAGCTTTTCCAACTGGAGCAAAGTGATTGGAAACTAATGGTGCATTTGTACTGGTGCGCTGTATGTATTTTGGCAGCTGTGTGGTGGTTATTTGGATACAACTCACTGTACAAACAGATTTTCTGTACAAGAGATGCAGTCGTCAAAGCCTAAAAGAATATCGCCTTACTTTGAAAAGTCATTTATCATCAATTAAGGGTAAACGCTTGTGGTAAGTCAAACATGTCCATGTGTTTGTGGGTTAGTCTCTCAGTCCCAGAGCGTTGAGATTTTAGCTCACAAGAGGTCAAACGATCTCAGTTGCATACATTTGTTGTACATCAGTAAACACCTAAAATCACTTCCCCCTCCGACCCCTTGATAAAAGTGTCTTGGATGATTCATTTTACCACCAATATGATAAAGTGTGGTAAATAACTTAATCTAAGTATTTCTGCATATTTTTGGTGAAGAGAAGAGTATGGACTTAGACTTTAAAATTTACAACCTGCTCGTGCAGTACTTTAAGACACAGTTCGTGCAATGCGTCCATCACAGTCTCACTGGGAGTTTCAGTTATGTCCATATGTGGACCTTTATGACTCATGTCCAGGGTCAAAGAGCTGTAACCTTCCAGGCCTGCACTTTTCCTTCTGGACCTGTGCTGACAAAAGAGCCTTTATACCTAAAGAAACAGTTCATCAGGGCCTCCTACACATTTAATTAAATGAAACAAATCACTTCAGCTTAGACATTTTACAAAGCCACAACTATCTATTAGTGTATTTATCAGAATTGACGATAAGCATTAATTTACATCATGTAACGCTGAACAACGCTGGTTAAGCAGATGTAGTCTACATATCTCAGACTGCATTATTTAACATCACAGTTCAAGTGCAGTAAATATTCAGAAGGATTGTTGCAGTATTGGTTTATAATAAAACAGTGAGTTTTTTTATGATTAGCATCCATGAGAAACCTACTTCATGTTTGTCTTAATACTACTGTTCTGGCCTGTTGAAAAGTCTGTATCTTATAACAGTTTCAACAAAAACTGGTGGGGTTTGAGATCATTTCACAATCCAAATATAAACAATTGTACTCAATATTTTTTCCACTGAATTTGGCTTGTCTTGAGCTGAGCTTCTGAAGCTTTGTCTGTCAATCAGGAAAAAAGCGTTTAAACTTTTTAAACACTTGAGACTTTTCTCTGCCAAGAGCTCCCACATAGAGCAAAAGGACGAATGTATTCCAGTTGTTAAACTTTCTTTATGAGTAGGTCGTTTTGGCTAACCACCAGAACCACAATGACAGGCTACCACTCTGTACCTAACCCATGGCACTGTACATGCATGCTGCACAATCTACAAATTGTTACCTCTGATTTACAGGACCATGAAGGCCGGTGTGGGACTCCTCTCTGCATTGGCTCTGTTCCTCCTGATGGGGGCAGTGTTCACCCAGAGACCTCGGCCAAAGAAGCCCAGCAGACGTCCAGCCACCACCAAGAAGCCTGTTGTCGCCAAGCCTGTGGTCCCAAAGCCTGTGTTCCCAAAGCCTGTTGTACCAGCACAGCCAGAACCCCAGGAGCCCACAGACTTCCCACCGCCCATCCTCGGCCCACCCTCAATGTATGCCGACTGCCCCAGAGAGTGTTTATGCTCCCCAAGCTATCCAAATTCTCTCAACTGTGAGAACAGGAATATCCGTGTGGTTCCCGTCATCCCGGGCAGAACCCACTACTTGTACCTGCAGAACAATTACATCTCAGAGGTGAAAGCAGAGTCGTTTGTCAATGCGAGTGAGGTCCGCTGGATCAACTTGGCAAACAACCGCATCCATCGAATAGACAAACAGGTCAGAGGGTTTTCTCCATTAATATTCATGATGTCAAAATAACAGAAAACCATCTAAGATTTCAGTGTATGTCCTGTGCAGGTGTTTGAGAAGGTCCCATCACTGCTGTACCTCTATGTGCACCGCAACCAGCTCAAAGAAGTACCTCCAGGTCTGCCAGCAAGCCTAGAGCAGCTGCGACTCGGTAGGAATCATATTTCTAAGATCCCTGCTGGTGCCTTCAGCAAAATGATGAACCTGACTCTGCTCGACCTGTACCACAACCAGGTACTGTAAACCTCTCTGTGGGCATCTGCCACACTGTGCTGTTTAGATATAAGCAGTGAAAAACAGCAGTTTGCACTTCTGAGGTAAACATAAGAATGCTTTGTACTCATTCTCCTCAGCTGAGTGACAGCGATCTGGGAAGGAACATGTTCAAGGACCTGAAGAACCTCATGCAGCTCAATCTGGCTCACAACATCCTGAAGAAGATGCCTGATGGTGTACCTAATGGCCTGATCCAGCTTTTCCTGGACAGGAACCGCATAGATGACATCCCAAAGCAAGTACACGGTGCACACATTGTCACATACAACAGCTCATCAACACACACGCACATCATTAAACAGTAGCTGGATGCTGAATGTCATAATTAGTTTGTTTATTTTTATTTCCTTGTTCAGAGACTACTTTAAAGGCTTCAACCACCTGGCATTTGTGAGACTGAACTACAACCAGCTGAGCGACAAAGGAGTTCCCAAGGCTGTGTTCAACATTTCCAGCCTGCTGGACCTGCAATTGTCCCACAACCAACTTGCTTCTGTTCCTCTGTTCAATAGTCATCTGGAGCACCTGCACCTCGACCACAACAGCATCGAGAGTAAGGACACATGGTCACACATCTCACAGCTCAGCTCACAATGAGAAACCAACAGAGAATTATCATCCTGAAGAGCTGGATGATAATGAGCTCTTTAGCGTTTTAGCTTCTTTCACTTCATAGTTTTAGCTTTTCTAAATACTGTATGTGTGAGGATCAAAACATCAGAACTTAATGGAAACTTCATTTTGTCAAGTGGCCAGAAACATAACTACAAATCAAAACTGCCAAAGTTGTTGTTGACAACTTGTTCCCTGTCAGTAACTTGCACATACTGACCAGGAAATCAATTAATGAAGCTTTAATGATGTTTTAAATGTATCCTTCTCGAAAACAAACCTCTGCTCATGTAAGTGGCAGAGAAATGCCGGAAATTACACAAGGTCCATCGACTAACTACAATAAAGAAAGTAGAACTGTAGGAGATGTCAGTCAAGTACGGCCATGCTCACACTGCAGCTTCTACAACAAACTGCTTTTCAGGCAGTCTCTGCTTTGAGAACAACATTTTGCTGACAGAGCTGCAGACTCAAAAACATCGTCTTAAATCTCCTTTCAGAAGTTAATCCTTATGTGGGCCTCTTCAATAATAATGGTCTTTTATTTATTTCTTCTTGTGTTGTGTCTATAAATTATGTATACCATCCCATACTGCATAACACTGTTTGTTTTCTTACATTAACTAATTTATGTCTTGAACATTATTAACAACATCATACATCGCCCTGGTTAAATTATTAGTATTGTATTTATTATTTGACTGTTTGCTCTGTTTTCCTCACAGGCATCAATGGCACCCTGATCTGTCCACTCCCTCCCCAAGGCCTGCAGGCAATCCAGAGCGATGACAGCCTGGTGCCCAAACTAAGGTAGGTCTCATTACATCATGTTCTGGCCCTGAGCAATACAAATGTTGTGCTTTTGACAGGAAGTAAATAACAACAAAACGATTATGTCAGGAGCTAATCAGGCTTGAACGGCATGAGTCATTATGATGGCATTTTAAGTGGCTGTTCTGCTGCCTCAGGTACCTGCGTTTGGATGGAAATCACCTGAATCCCCCCATCCCTCTGGATGTCATCATGTGCTTCAGACACCTCCACTCTATCGTGATTTAGAAGAGTCACATCAGCACGCACACAAAAACCCACACACACACATAAACACACTCAAACACAGACAGGGTCACTGTGTTCAAGGCAGAGCATGCTCAATAAAGCACAAGGTTTATCCACCCATACTCGCCGTGGAAACGCATGACGGAAAGAAGAAAGAGGATGGTCCAAGCTTTCTAACTTCAATAAAAAGTCTCAATGCTGACAGGTTCAAATCAGTCAACTTAGAACCTACAAAGAGTGGATATGTCGACATTTAGGGTTAGTTTTTTTCAAGTTACAGTTTATCAGTGTTTGTTTGTTTGTTTGTTTCTTAATGAAATGCAAAAAAACCAGCGAGTTAAGCCTGAAAATACAGACACATTGACAGGCGTGCTACAGATGAAGAGTGTAGTTATGTTCGCTGCCAGCAACAGTCAGACCTGCAGTGGAGGTCGGAAGAAAAACCAGTTAAAACATAACTACCATGTAGTTGAGACTGTCCCAAATGTGCCTGTGATTTTCAAGGTTAATGTAAAAATGTCATCTTATTCTTTATATTCTTAGTCCTCTGTATATTATTCTTCTGTATAAAGATGCTTTGTAAAAATAATGGAAAATAAAACTTCTTTGATCATTTGATCATATTTTTATGTTTAATTTTGGGCTGATGGACCAGTTGGTCATGAACTTCTGCATCAGTGATCACAAGCATAACAACAGTAATTTGGGAGGTAACTAGGTGAAGAAGGTCAAATTACTCTATTTGTATAGAGAGACATACCTCATACACATGTACATGAGGAAATGAACACATTAAATATTAGGCCCTGAGGAAGCACGCAAGTGTCAAGTTTTGTTTGTTCAGCAAGACATATTGCATAAGATTCATATTCATGACAGTGAATGAATGTCACTCTTATTTTTTTACTAGATGTGCATTATGTCTTAGTCAGCGATTACCTGGCTCAACTTTAGCAACAGCGACCATGAAACATTATTAACTTAACTCAGTGGTTCTTGACCCAGGACTGATTTTTTCAACTTTTCTTATAAACACTTATGTTGTTATGAAACCGTTTTCTTTCTTTTTATAGCCTCTAAAACCATTCACATGTGACAAGAAATCATCATACGATGTTCCAACCACATGGGTGTGGAGTCACGAACTGGAAGCCTACTTTAGCACGTTACATATACTTATGTATTAAAACAGTGTATTAGAAAGAATCTCTCCAGTCGCTGAATGTGAAGCCACAAATGAGAAACTCCAACTCCATTACGACATCTGGTGGTTACACTAGGCTGCTCAGAGCTATTTTTATCTCCAAACTTCCTAAAGAGAAACTTGGAAATTTTGCACTTCCCCTTTACAGTCACATTCCTACAAGTGCTATTGATTGACTTTACATTATTATTTAAACACAGGTTAGTCCTGTTTCCGCCGGGCTTTCCTTCTCCCAATTCTTTCCACTGCCAGTGATTTTTTTTGACAGTCGTCTAAAGTTATTCTGGCTAAACAGGCAGGTGAGCAGGTGTGGTTGGGTTTTCTCATCAAGACTCGTCTGACAGGAGTGAAGTTACTGCCAGTGAGAGATGAAAATGCGAAGAAGAAGCTTTTCATTTCCAGGATGTGCTGAAACAGCTACATAACATTTGAGAGAAGTTGTTGATCAGACTGATCAGATGTTGTTAAGAAAATCAATTTTAAAAAAAAAAACTAAATTAATACTGGTGAAAAACACCCCCACTATATTTCACCCTAAAAGAAAGATCAACATATTTTAGAAGCTCATTATCCAAATGATGTGTACTTTATAATGATAGACAGCTGAATATAGCAAGGCTGCACAGAAATGATGACGCTCTAATCCGTGACGCACTAAATAATTACACATTAATAGTTCATGATGATGAAACAATGCATCGAGGAGGAGGGAATCTTCCATCATTCCTTTTCCCTTTTTCTTCCTATCAGGCTGAAACATCACCTCGTTCCTTTAAGCGCCACTCACTTCCTCCTCTTGTAAACCAATTTGTGCACGTGGGGATGTGCAGGTGCATGTTTGTGTGTGTGTTTGCTTGAGCTGTGCAATACCTGGTGAAATCCCCTCGCTTCACTATAAGAGGAGACAGCATGGATACACAGACACACATCTTCCCCAGGACTACTCCACTGAGTAACACGCTCACAGGTGAGTCCAAACCCACGGGGTTCATTTCTTTATTTAACAAAATGCAGAGCCATTGCTGCTTCTGCTTCCTGATTTCCTTTGCCATTTTTCTCTCATTGGTTTAGTTTTGACTCTCTGTATTTGTTGATTTTTTTTCAGCCACCAGACAACGCAGCGATGAAGATGCTTTTAGGCTACTATCTCTGCCTGCTCGTGCTGCTCAGCTGCCTCAATGAACCTGCGGAGAGTCGAACTCTGCATCTGGACAGCTGCTCTGTCCACGTTCACACATACGAACTGCGCAAATATTACTCTGACTTGCGGTCAGATGTGGTGAGCTGAAGTCTTATCTGACACCTCTGCATGGATTTGAAACGGGCAGAAACCCCACAGCAATTCTAACCTACATCTTTTCTGTTTTTCATGTGACAGATAGCAGGAGACACTGAAATTGGAGTAAAACTTCTGGACAGATCACTGATGAAGGATGTGCAGGTTAGCCCTAGTGCTGTTGTAGTGTTCTGCTTTAAATCCATACTTCTGTTTCTTACGTCAGATACTTTTTTTAAACCATAGCCTGATTAAACAGTATATGAGCATGAAATACAGGTGTGTCATCTGACCTTTGTGTGTGTGTGTGTGTGTGTGTGTCCCTCAGCAGGGGCAAACGTGCTGTTTCTTGCGTCTTCTGTTGCGTTTCTACGTTGAGAGAGTGTTCAGCAACTATGCCTCCGATCAGCCACAACAGCAACGCTGCTCCAGTGCTCTGGCCAACGCTTTCGTCGGCATCAGAAGAGACATTCACAAATGTGTAAGTTAGTTGTAAAACAATAGCATGTGATGTCAATGACAGTCGTACACTGTACTGATAATTGTGTCCTGCTCTGTGCAGCATTGTCACTGTGGAGAAGAAACACAGAGAACAATTGACTCCCTCCATGCTGAGTTTATAAAGGTTTGTAGTATTTGTTTTAAACTGCAATAATAGACACAAACATCCTCTCAGTCTCACACAGAACGTGAGGAGTAAGATTTTCTTTAATAATTAATTTTTCTTTCGCCACTAAACAGCATTTTTAAGAGACTAGTCTATCCCACTTCAGAGACATCCCATAGTGAATCCTTTATGTGTAGATACACTATAATTACACTATACAATGTGTGGAAATGTAAGTGATTATTTCCATGGACTGAACTGTCTTGACCCTAACAAGACAAAATAAATAAAATCAATTTTCACACTTTTCTTCTGTTTTCCATTTCCCTCTCCTTCACTCTGTGCAGCTACAAATAAACCAGGCGGCGCAGAAGGCCATGGGTGAGCTGGACACTGTGCTGGAGTGGCTGGAGGGACTTGGTCAGAAAACGCACTCATGATCCGACAGAAACTCAAAGTAACACCAAAGTGCCTTTAAGCTAACATTGTTTCTTAACCTGGTAGTACTTGTAAGCAGGGTAAAGATTAGACATTAACTCCACATTGGTGCCATTTTGCATTTCTCTATTTTGTACTAGATTTAACTTAATGTGTTTGTTGTCTGCTATGATATGAGATGTGCTGATTTTTGATGCAATATTTATAATTAACATGATTATGTTACATGTCATGTTAAGATACATCCCATTTAAATGTTTACATTCATCTGAACTAGAAAGCTTTTATGGCAGTGTGTGTATGTGTACGTGTGTGTGTGTGTGTGTGGGTGTGTGTGTGTGTATGTGTGTGCTTGTGTCTTTATTTCTATGCATCTTTATATGATGATGCTTTAATTCCAGTGTATTCATTTTGAATACTTACATGAAATCATCTCTATTTTCAATAAAAAGGTTTATTTTAATGTGCTAACTTTCAGAGTTTCCTTTTCACACATACAAGTCATGTCTGCTCTGTATTCCCATCTAGTGGTGATCAATGAAACTACAGTGGTTTAGTGTTAAACTCCAAGCAAACAAGGAGCACGGCCCTATATTATTATCATTCACAGCAGCAGCAGCTTGATGGTTGGTTACAACTTCCACAACAATATTTAAGTTCAAGTAAGTGTGGTACACTGGACACTAACCTGCTGATTGTCCTGTCCTGTAAGTTGATGAATGAATTCATCTCTCTATTTATCAGCAGTGCCCATTATAGCCCAGACATCTTCATTTGAATTTAAACTAGATGGTATTTAACCCCATTCATTTAAAGTTTAAAACATTTTTCTGTTGCTTTTAGTTGTCCAGTTGATCTATTCACCCCTGTCCATTCACTGAACCAAATATGCAGTTGTTATTAGCAAATCTAATCTACAGTAGACTAAACCTTTCTTTATTTCTGCATAAATATGACCTAATACATGAGCAAATTATAAAACTTGATAAAAGAAACTAAATTAAACAAATAAGACAAAAAAAAAAAAAAACCTATACTTGTATTGCATTTATTTTATTTTATTATTAAACACAATATTAACTGTGGACAAAGATCCAATCCAGAATATTTGTGTGTACCAGTGAACTTCCAGGATTATGAATGGATTGAAAGGGAAATTAGAGTCTGGTGTGAGTCTGGGAGGTTCTGTCTTATTCTAGAAAAACTTGTAGATGTGTATCGTGGCTTTAAAAAAAGCAGATTTCTGACCAATGAAGAACACTCAGGGTACAGGGTTAATCTTATGAAGATGCTATGGAAAGACCTGATGCAGGCAGTTCATGCAGGGCTGATAAACAGTTACCAGAAATGGTTGCATTTAGTTGAAGTTTAAAAAGTGCACACACCCATTGCTGAAGATACTACCCACAAAATTAAGGAACATTATGTAAATGAATGTACATTTCTAACACCAGTTTAACCTATATTCTATATATGATCGAACGTTCTGCTGTCATATGTGCTCCAATGGGGAGCTGATTGAATTCGATGTGATATCAGCAGTCAGGTTTCAGGTAATGTGTTGCAGCATCGCTGACTGCACATCTGAGCAGTGGTTAGTTGAGTCATCTGAAACAAAGTTGAAGGGGTAAGGGGGCAAGAGTAGAGAGACAGAGACACCTGATCTTCTCTTGATCTGATGATGTTCTGCTGACTGTTACTGACTGACTAAACATTTACAATAACAATGTCAGACATGTAAGAACTGTTTGACTGATTCAGCTGCTGTGGAAGTGGTGTGAAAAGGATATAGAGGGGGACACTAGTTCCTGGCAGAGCTGGCTGCAGGAAGTACTTTGATCAGAACATGCAGTGAGAGAAACATCACTTACTTTTGGTTTACACACACACACACACACACACAAAAACTTAAGTTGCTGATATGGAATCTCTGAAATAAAAATAGAAACATCTTGCTCAGGTCTCTTTTTTTCAGCTTTTCTGGTAACGGTAAAATGAGAGAAATGCAAATGGTGCTTGAGAAATGTAGCTAAATGAAGCTGTCACAGTTTTCTTTTTTTTCTTTTTTTTGTGCCACAGATAAAAGAAATCACATGTCAAGACAAGATAAGTAAGACTGAAATACACATCAACATGAATTATTCATATTTTCATGAAACCAATTTTCTGTGTACAGCTGTGTGCAGAATTCACTGATGTGTGATGTGTGTTAGTTTTATCACGAAGAAGTGTCTCTTATCACTTGTGGTAAACTATACGGGAAAAAGCATAGTCACGAACAGCAACTGCCAGTCCAGTGGTTAGCTTTATTTAATCTGGCCTGCAACATTTATTCAGTACGTAAAACATCATGTCCCTGTGCTCTTGTTAAATGCAAACATTTTGTCTCATTGGTGTCTAGAACTGGTTTGAAGTTGAGCTGATGACATACAACATCACATCATCAGCATAAAGGGGGACATTGCAATGTCCAGGTGGAGAATAAATTTTATTTTATAATAGAATAAATAACAAAGGGCCTTGCATTTATGTGTAAAAGCAGTAAGGACTGTATATCATTGTGTAACTGTACCTGTACCTGATACATCTTCATTTCAATGTGTTTTCAGTTTCATTCCTAGCATAGGCAAGTTGTGGAAAGCGTTAAAAGACTTACTGATACAAACAGATGGAAAATGGTTATTATAGGTATATAACAGATATACTGTACATATATTTGGCTAAATTGTAAATAGACAGTGCAGTAAAAGTAACATTCACACTCTAAACGCTTGTCAGCAACTGTGCGTGAGTGTGCTGCTTCCTCCCGTCATCAACAGTCAGCATTCGTAGTTCAAACTTGCCAATTCTCAAGTTTGTAGATGATTTTTCCCTCAAGCTAGATGTGATCTGTGTTCAGTAAACATGGATGAAAAGATCACATTTGGATTTTCGAATAATCGCTTAGTCTTCTGTTAGGTGTTACAGGGAGATGGGAGAAGGTGCAGAGTATGATACAAATATTAAGCAAGATGCTGCATTTAGAGAAGTTATTAAAGGAAGTTAGCAAGATTTTGTAATTATTCATTATTACAATTGTTGTAGAAGACTATATTTATACAATTTATCATAAATCTAAAAAGTGGGGGTTGTTTACATACACGTGAAAGTGAACTATAGAAATTGTTTTTTAATGACAGCGAGGAAGTTGATAAAAAGGTTTACGGTAATATTAGTAGAAACTGCTAATCAGTCAATATCGAAAGTAAAGGAAGAAGTGAAACAAAACTTGTTCTCTGGTGCACAGATAGATGTAAAGTAATGAAAGAGGAATAAAGCTCTTAGGGTTTCTCATTTTTCGAATTTAATTAACCATAACAAAGCTCAAGCAAGAGTTGAGCAAGACCACGTATTGCAAAAGGCTGGCAAAATAAAAACAGGAAGATCAACAGATGCTGGGGATGTTAAGGCAATGATATGGTAAGAGTATAGGAATTAGAAATGAATGGCAGGATCTAGTATAAAAGTTGGGGGAGGAAGCAGCAGTATCTGATGAGGGGAAGGTACAGCAGACATGGCAGCAAAATAAATTAAGGGAATTAAATTCAAAATTCATGCTTCTGATCATTTGACTGAGGAGGGCATGAGAGGAAGGGTGGTGACTAGAGCAGCTCACCCGGACTTTTTGAAAGAAATCCTAATAGTACAATGGATGTTACATTTACTTTAGGGGAAATGAAAAGTGCTATAGCAAGATCTGGATTTAAACCTCCTTAGAAGGATCAAATCTGTAACATAATGTTGAAACATCTAGACTTTTATGAAACTCCTAGGTTTGTATACTAAAATGTGGGAAATTAAGAAATTACCAAGGGCTGGGAAAAAAGCAGTGATTATTCCCATTAGGAAACTGGAGAAAGGTCCATCAAGCCCAGTGAAACATAGGCCAATAGCGCTGACATCACACGCTGGTAAGATAGACTACCCGTAAGAAGGTATGCTATTCCTTTGCATGTTGAAATGTGGGAAAAGCCAAAGTGTCTCACGCGTAAAAAGTTAATGATGAGTTACTGGGCGAACTTACAAGGTCATGCAGAGGTTAGAAATCCAGCAACTAAGTTACTTCTTCCATGCTGGGATGGTGAAAGAGCAAAGTGTAAATGGTTTGCAAGAGCCAGTGTTGATGCAAGAGAAATAGAATTAGATCAGAGAAAATACATTCACGTAGTGTCATTACCAGTAACTCCTGTTTTAGTATCAGTACTCACTATCAGTTGATTTACAAGAAAAGAGTCAGCTTCTCAAAGATACAAGATTTGTACCAGGATTTGTTGAAGAAAACAATTTGTACAGATGGATGTGAGAATTCAGGTTCAGTGTTACTTTCATCCCATAGTAGGCAGGACATAGTTCATGAAATATAATAATTTTCATTTAGACATCAGAAGTTGAACATAGCAATTATAGTTAAGTTGAGAACAGATCGTAAGGGACTGAAAGGTAATGAAATAGCAGATTGTTTAGCAAAGGTAGGAATCAAGCAGGACAATGAAGCTCTCCATAATGCTAGAACATCACACGGTTTCATTTCTCATCCTAGAACCAAAATCACAATTAAACAACTCACTCCAGTGATAAGTCACATGAGAGTCCATTATGAGACATGACGTGACTTGATTGGTTGATGGTTTAAGTGTGGCAAGGGCATGTCAGCTGGCAAGTAGGAGGAGTCACCCAAGGAGGAATAAGGAAAGGGCAGGTGAGTAAGTGTGTAAGTGCAGCAGAGCAGGAGAACAGGAGCAGAGTGGCAATGTGGCTTTAAGTGTGTACACAGGGACCAAGGGACGGGAAAGCAAAGACCAGAAGGCAGATCCAGGAGATCGAGGCCAGGAACAGGACAAGTATTCCCTTAACTCTCAGCAGCACTGACAAATAAAACCACAATTATTTCAGAAAAAATAGACCAGTGCCTGTCTGTAACTCGTGTGGATGATTGTTGGGTTTTCCATATCTATAGCTGTGATACTCTGTAAGTAAGTAATAGAAATGTAAGGTAGATACAAATAAACTGAGGTGAATCTGAACTGAGGCTGGCGTTGGAGGGTAGGGAGACGTAGAAACGTTGATGTGTGAAAGCTACTGTAAACAACTACTGGCCTGTTAAACTTGGAATATATCTGTGTGATTATATATGATTATATCTCTCAATCACATTCATTTTAAGTTTTTTTTTATATGAATGCTTGCAAAGTTTTCGGCATTTCACGTTTTCTTCAAACTTTTAATGCCACTGTTTGAGGTAAAGGTATTAGTGACCTCCTTTTCTATTTGAAGGTTTTACATAAACTTTATGGACATTACATCTATCATCTAAGTAAATTCCCAAACCTGTCATAATGTATATCGCATAGATCATCCTGAAGGTATGTTCATAAAAAACAAATCCCATGCATGTATGAAGCATGTTTAACCATTTCCCTTCCAAGCTCAGGTACAAGATGAGCCAAGATGTATGAACTTCTCAGCTCGTCACCAAGATCATTTCTACTGGAAGAGGTCACCTTCATCCTCGTCCATTGATCCAGCAGCATTTTAACCACAGAGGGACCACTCTTCTTTTTCCAGTCCGGAAGACTCCAGCCGCCTGTGTTACCAGTATGACCTGTGTGTCCTGAGTCTCTTGTCCTTCCTCAGTACTACGTGATGCACCCCCATGTGCTACAACCAGTGCTGTCGTTGTGTGGCAGCTTTCTCTGTCAGACTCTGGAAACTCATGGAGGACTATTCACAGATCAGTGTCTTCCATGTGAGTAAAAGTGCAACATTTATTTTCAAAGTACCTTGACAGTGCAGCATCACATGCTCTGTCATAGTTAATTTCACTTTGTTGGTTCAAAATATGGAAATCTATCATAAATTGCAGTGGTTTTAATGGGGGGAGTAGACCATATGTAATATATATTGTTATTATTATATGCATCTAATAAACAAATCCCAGGCATGCATGAAGCATGTTTAACCATTTCCCTTCCAGTAAGTCTCCTCCCTCAAAGATCTGTCCCAGTTGTGACCACTTAAGGCAGACGATGAGCCTAAATATGTGAGCTCCTCAGCAAGATCACAACAAGAGCATTTCTCCTCTCAGAAGTCGAACAACTTCATCTTTGTCTACTTGCATCATGAATGCGTCAAGGTATTTAACAGACTTAATAAGCAGTTACTAAATTCTTCAAATGTCTCTCACATTGTCCCAGTGGGCAGCAGAGGGTGCTAAGGAGTAACGTTATTATTATGTAATTAGCACTTTCTGCTGGACCCTTTAGTTTTCCCATCTCTGTTTTTAAGATGTTATTGACATTTATGTGTTTTTTTTTTTGTTTGTTTAATCTGTGAACTGGCTGGTGATAATCATTTAATATTCCAAATTATGTGTAGAAATGAAAAGCAAAGTAATACCTTGAAGTGAAGAAAAAGGAAAAAGAAAGAAAGAGTGTGCATTATGTTGTGTATCTTTAATATAGTACTTGGAAAAGATTTAGTAAAAAAAAAAAAAAAAAACTTATCCCAGATTTGTGAAGACTGAATCATTGTCTGACTCAATGGCCTCGGAAGTTGTGACCTCCCACTATTAAACCCACATAAACTACTCACAGTAACAGGCTAAAATAAGTAGACAGCAAAATTTGCACTGCTCATGAAGATTAAGAAACACTTCAGCCACTGTCACACATCACATGTTCACTTAATGGACAAATTATTCAAGTGGAAAATCGTCACTGATGCACATTGGACAATTTGTTCAGAACAAAATGACTTAACAACTGTTAGTGGAAACTAAAATTGAGCTTCATGGTGGACTGTGAGCACAGGTTGTACTAGAGAAGGTCTTTATGTCATTTCTCGTGGAGTCTGTTTGATGAACAGTTTGATCTGAAATGCACACCAGTAGCCTGTTGGATGTCACCTTGTCGGTTTCTTGTAGTGTTCATCCTCTTCCTCCTAAGGAGCAGCTGTCAGTCCTACTGCTGGGTTGCTGCTCTTCCGTGGCCCTGTCCAGCTGGTGTAATGACCAGTCTCCTGCTATCTCCTCGAAGCTCTTGAGACAGTCCCGGGAGACGCAGCAAATGCTAGACGT
Source organism: Anabas testudineus (assembly GCF_900324465.2). NCBI lineage: Eukaryota > Metazoa > Chordata > Actinopteri > Anabantiformes > Anabantidae > Anabas > Anabas testudineus. The sequence continues at coordinate 10,867,444 of NC_046614.1, read as the reverse complement.
GCCTTGCTGGAGTTTATCTAAAAACATACTTGGAGCAGTACTGGTTGGGAGCTGATGATGATACAACATCACATCATCAGCGCAAAAGTGGACATTGTAATGTTCACAGTGACAGGTCCTGTTTATTGAACCCTCTAGTGGTGAACACAGTAAAAATGTTGCACTTTGATCCAGAACAGGTGTAAAGAGCAGTCGAAGTAGCTGATGACTGTACATCATCTATCTCCACCTTTCATTTCTTCACATTTAACAGCTTCTGCATTGTTTCACATTAGTAGACCAAGGACCAGATTAGCATATCAATAAAAAAGTCATAGGAAATGTGATTCATCATTCAAATAGCACTGGTGTTATTTTTTACTTTTCATAATTCAGCATTCAGCTATTTAAACATCATGGGAAATATGAGCTGTCACAATGAGCAGTGCTTACATAAATGCGGTTAACACCATCACAGGCACATATACGATTGTCCATATGCATGTATTTGCTTACGCATTTGCACCGACACACGCATGAAATTATATAGAGAATAAACTGTCATATATTCATAGCATAACACTGGAGAGTTTCGATCTTTAACCGAATCCCGAGGCTTGAACTGATTTAATCCGATATTACAGATGATGCCCAGGTCAAACTGAACACTTTGTGCAGAGGGAATTTTGAAGTTTCGTCTCCTTCCGAAAAGGTGCTTGCTTAGCAGAAGGACAGGGCTACTTTAGTTTTAGGTTACAGCAAATCATTCTTCTGATGTTACTTTCTGAACTTTGTAGAAATTACAAAGGTTTCAGTAAACTTTTGGTGAAAGTTTACTGTTGTCTTTTTTTTTTTTTTTTTTGTGTATATTTGCCAAATTTTAGATTTGTCTCTTTTTGTTATGGTTCCATTGAAAGATATACAGCTGATCCACAATCCCTTCACATTGTAAACTATAGAGGACAGCTCACATTTGCTGTGAGCTGTCAGGAAGTCCAGTGGTGTCTCTGTAGGTCATTCTCAGGACACACAGATGAAACTCTTACAGTGCCGCCCTCAGTGCTGTTTTAGTTCCCTACAGCACTTAAACACACACCTCATCACCGTTATATACGCTCACAACATTCATAAACAACAACAGAAACAGGCCTCTCAAGGATTCAGTGCAGCACACACAAAAACACAAAACGCACGCAGAGAAACAGACGACCTGTGTGAAAGTGAAAGAGAAATGTGGTCAATCTATTTGGAAAGACAGATAGATTTCTTCTAAAGGTGACAGTTGCAACATGTCGCAGACACAAATTATGCAAACGCAGAAAATGTGACACATAAGGTGGAGGTACAGTTCACCGTGCAGCTCATCTGTTCTGCATGGAGTTGGTCACAACAGCCCCCAGCACCTGCAACACATCGATTGTCGATTTGTAATATCAGCACATGGTAATATGTTATTCCACTGTGATTCATATTCCAACGGGGGGCTGAATCGACTGGATGTGATATCAGCAGTGAGGTTTCAGGTAATACGCTGCAGTACTGCTGACTGCACATTTGGGCAATGGTTAGTTGCGTCATGAGAAACTGAGTTTGGGAGGTAATGGGGTAAGAGTCAAGAGAACAAAGAGACACCTCCACCACACTAACACCTGATCTTCTCTTGATCAGACGATGTTCTGCTGACTGTTAATGACTGACAACTATGTGATAGGTGAAAATAACACATTTTAATTGATTCTGCTCTGGTCCTGTGTGAAGAGAACAGAGCTGGCTGCACAAAAGTATATGATATGAAGCCTCCATAACTTCTCAGAGTTATGACCTAACTACTACTTCACTAACATTGTCCCATCAGAAAGGTTTTTCACTTTGCTGGTAATGGTAAAATCAGAAAAATGCAAATAGATCTTGCGAAATGTAGCGCGTGTGTGTGTGTGTGTGTGTGTGTGTAACCGAAACCACGAAAATAAATTACAAATGAATACCTCATGACTGGCAGGATAAGTAAGACTTAAATATTGCCACACATGCACACCGTTTATTTATATTTTCATGACACTCATTTTCTGTGAATAGTCCTCTTCAGAAGTCATTGATAGTGTGTGATGTGTTATCACTCAGCCGTCTCTAGTCAAGTTGTGGTGAACTGAGCGGGAAGAGGCATGCTCACCATCAGCTAGAAGCTTCAGTGGGTTCCACAATGAAAGAACATCAAATGACATAGACGTACACTCTGCGTCTCTCTCACACACCCATAAACAAGTCCCAAGTCAAACACAGAGGGGCATCTAAAATGCAACTGCAACCACACAAAATCATGAAATCACACAGCAAAGCTCAGACATGTATACACACTCTCTTGTCTTTCACACACACACCAAACTAAAGGGGTTTCCCATAAACTGCTGACTCATTTTATTCTCATATACATAGATATTTTTACAGAGCTGCTCCTCACAATGTGGAGGGTTTTGGGGTTAAGACTAGATTTTAGGGTCAGGGTTAGAATTAGGTTTTGATTAGGCTAAAGTTTAGGGTAAGGCAGTACATGTGAGAAATTAAAAAATGCTACCACCACGAACGACCTTTCTTTATTTAGCTGCTACTTGTGTAAGCACATTACACACATTTCTGCACATTGCTGCAGTTTACTCTGTAGAGTGATACCCGGATTTCACTATTTAAAGAATTCACTGAAAACGAATTCAGTGACTTTTTCCAGGTTTTCTTTTTAAGCCCAAATTATCACCATCTCTGTTTGTCGATGTCTAGAACTAAGTTCAAGAAAAGTCTGTTTGCTTTTACATCGCATTTTTAAATTAATGCATTAAAGAATGAGCTGCCTGGTGGGTGAATTCAGGACATGACAATTAAGTTAGTTATTAGACAAGACAACATCTAAACAACTGTGTTTTGCACAGTACTTTAAATACACATTTGAAAAGACATATTACAACGTGTATTGTGCTGCACTTTATTTCTCTGTTTTGTTTGGGCCTTTTTTAGGAACAAAATCAAGAAGTATTGGTTCACTGTACTCTACCACATTTTTCTGCATCCCTCGGGCATTACTCATTACTCATTATTCATGCTGGCATGCTTTTGTTTACACTGTATTAATTTTGTGATCGGTACACCATTGTCTCCAGTATGAGACATGCTTCAACCAGTGAATAAGTGTTGAACCATCAAAAAGTGTTTGCACAGATTGTGAAGTCTTCACGTGCAGAGACAATCATTTTGATTGAATTTCCCTACAACAGTATTTTAAAATACCGGCATTTCTCAACAAAAAATGAGTTAGAAAAATTAGACCGCGATTCATTAGTTATGGATAAATGGACATTCCGTGAGAACAGAAAAAGTACTGAAGGGAAAACACCCATCATGCTTCTCAGACCACCATGACTTACAAACTACTTCTCTATGTGGTTTTTGTTCAAACATCCTAAATTAAACTATCTAGAGAGAATACCATGACAATACCATGAAAAAAACAAATCACAACTGTCATCTGTCATCACTGTCAGTTTTGTTACGTATGTCTGACATACCGAGGGAATCCACAGCGTCATCAAACTCAAACCACAAGTTAATATCATTTCCATGTGGAGGGCATTATTTCCGTTGTTATTGTGAAAGTGTGTATAATAATATAATGTAATCTTATGAATTTCATGCAATTTTAACTAGTAATTCTGCACTTCAGCACCAATTTTAAGTTAAAGTGTGCTAGTTTGGACTCTGCTGTACAGTATGTGGGACTGTAGTCATACACTACTGCCGATTCTACTGATAATACCAGTCAAACTGAAGTACACAGATAACACAGATAACAAGATAAATGTCCATAAACGCTATGTCATAATTATCTTTCCTTGAAGGTTCAAAATATGGAAATCTAGTCACAGTACCACCCTGTGTCATGGGAGGAGTAGCCCGTATGTATGAATGTATCATTGAAAAAAAAAAAATCCCCTGCATGTATGAAGCATGTTTAACCATTTCTCTTCCAGTAAGTCTCCTCCCTCAAGGATCTGTCCCAGTTTGGGCTATAAATTAAGGTACAAGATGAGCCAAGATGTATGTGCTTATCTCTTCTGAGCTCTCTGGCAAGATCATAACAAGAAGATTCCTACTCTCAGAAGTCACCTTCATCCTCGTCCACTGATCCAGCAGCATTTCTACTACAGAGGGACCACTCTTCTTTTTCCTCCATCCAGAAGTCTCCAGCACCAGTGTTACCAGTGTCACCAGTATGACTCTTCAGTCTCACCTCCTGTGCGTCCTGGGTCTCTTGTCTTTCCTCAGTACTACGTGGTGCACCCCCATGTGCAACAACCAGTGCTGTCGTTTTGTGGAGCGTTTCCCTGTCAGACTCAGGAAGCTCAGAGAGGACTATTTACACATCAGAGACTTCTATGTGAGTAACAGTGCAACATTTATTTTCTAAGTACCTTGACAGTGAGTGCAGCATCACCTGCAGCCTTCTCGCCGCCCGTGTGGCTGTGTGCGTCCCGTCAGTCTCCAGGTGATGCTGCACTTTCTCACCTCTTTCTGTCTGCATCTAGAGCTGCTCACGCTTTCACAGCACACTGAGCTCTGTCTCCTTCTGCTTGCAGGAAGCAAACAATGACTTGGACACAGCCCTGCTAGACCAGAGTGTCGAGGACTCTTTTAAAGTAAGTTTCCTTACTAACATCAACAGAAAACCTTTGGATGTTTCTCGTATTTAAATAGACAAATCGTACCGACAACGCGAGCATCGTGAGCAGCACTAACCAGGCTGCTGTTTCCCCCCCTCAGAGCCCGTTTGCCTGCCACGCCATGAACAGCCTGCTGGACTTTTACCTGAGCACCGTCCTGCCTACAGCCATGGCCGGAGTGACGGAGGACAACAAGGACTTGAAGCCTCATGTGGAGTCCATACAGCAGATCTTTGACGAGCTCAAGCGTGATGTCACCAAATGTGTGAGTAGCTGACACGTGTTCCTCCTACGACAGAATAAAAATGTAAATAACGCGGCGGCTCGTCTCCAGAGCGCGTTACGCAGGGGCTTGTTGCTCATATGCAAAGTCGCAGCTGTATATAACGTTAAAAGTACTGCAGGTGTCTGATGGCTCATGACTGCTCAGTACAGAAAGAGCAGGACAGGTGGACTGTTATGGGGGGACTGTTGGTTTCTCTTTTCCTACATTAGGATGTGTTTTAGAAATACGCATTATTTCTGGTCGTGGTTAAAACTCTAGTTGAACCCCCAAAAACAGCCCTAAGTAGTCCATTCCTGCACGGTTTTGAAGAAGTAGGCTAAGAAGCTGAAAGAGAGTGAAACGGGAAGAGTTCAGTGCCTGCGCACAGAGCAGATGATCATACTGCTCTGTAAGCAGAAGGATGCATTCATGTTCACCCCAGTTCTCAAGAAAAGGGAAGAGAAGCCAATGCATGCAAGAGCCTCTCAGGCTGCATCCACACCCCCTCATGCTTAGATGGACTCGAAGAAACTTATTTACAGTAGCAATTTCAGTCAGGGCAGTGGAGAAGGTTTTGTGGGGTGAATTCAGTGCACAGCAGGAACGCCCGCTCTAACATCCTCTTTGTGTTGTTCCTCTTACAGAGAAATTACTTCTCCTGCAAGAAACCGTTTGATATCAAGAACCTGAACTCCAGTTACACTCAGGTGAGTGTCCATCATCACAGTGTCACAATCTGTCACGGTGCGCACGTGTGCAAGCTCATGTCCTGACAGATCATTTTTGTAACCACCTGAACCGTGTGTGTCCACAGATGGAGAGTAAAGGTCTGTATAAGGCCATGGGCGAGCTGGACCTGCTCTTTAACTACATTGAGACATACCTGGCCTCTAAACGACAGAGAAACCACGTAGCTTCCTATTGAAGACACGCTCACCTAATGACAATGTGACCTTTTCATCTCAGTGAAAAAGAAAGTCAATGACTGTTGCATTTTTAACATTATGTTTGGTATATTTGTTACCACGTGTTCATTTCCTTTCATGAGCCTGTCTTTGGGCTTCTGAGAGTCTACTATTTTGTCCCGGGGACAATTTTATGTTTTAGGACCATATTGTGTCTTGGGCTTTAAAAAGAAAACTGTCATGTGATGACACATGAAAGTGTCATCACATGTACTTGTATTTTGTGAAGACATAGAATATTTATTTTAATATAGCATGTTTAATATGTTCTGTATTTATTATGACTAGATTTGTATTGTTACAGATGAATAAATGTCTATTTTACAATATAATACAGCTGCATTCATGTGCAATTTTTGAGGAATGTCTAACGGGTAAGAGCAGCGAAGATGTAACATCCTGCAGCACTGCAATCTGTGTGGTGAACTGCTGAAGTGTAAACTCAACAACTGCTGCTCTAACCTCAAACGTGACCCATATACATCACTTACCAGCAGCAGCCCTGCTGTATCTTAACTTACGGTAACTGTAACTAGCCAGCCTCACCCTCATGGCATATGCACACTTGCACATGCACTCGCACACATAGAAGAGCAGTCTCCACCTAGTCACACTCCGAGACACACAACCCAGACTAACAAATGGAGATATAGAGCCGCCTTGGTGCTTTTAACTGTGCTGACGTGCAACCTTTACAAATTCAGTCGCAGTTTTCAGGAGGCTAAGTCTCTACCACGATACGCTGGGAACTGAGCAATAACAGAGTTTTATTTTAACAAAAATGCCAAACAATCATGCTCTGTGTATTAACACTACATCTACATACAGAAGTGTCCTGACTTGACTGATTACTGACTTGACTCTGCACTGAAACTACTCCGAGGCAATTCATCTGTCACCTGCTTAGTCAGTGTGGGATGACTTGAATAGTATCATTACAGCAATGAGAGTATCTTATCAAAGATATCATTCATAAACAATTGTCTGATAAGGGCACAGTGTTCTTAGTCTGACCAGTGTTAATAGCAGCTCCCTTAAAGATGAACTAAGTTATACTCACGCTTTTAAAGGTTCTCTGATGCTGACTTTAGTTTCCTCTGAACTACTGTTTACTTTTTGAATCGCCTGTCTGTTAACGGGTTATGATCATCACTGGTTGTTATGTAATGACTGGGTACTTCTGTTCAGAGAGCGCTGGTTTCGAAGCAGGGTGAGAAAAAAAGTTCTCTTTCGCACTGTAGGAACGTCAAATGTTGAATCTGAGTTTTGAATGATCAGGATAAATGGTAAAAAATGGTTACGTTTAATGTGTCAAACATGAATCTATCATGTCATGGCACTTGTCAGCACCCGTGTAGATATCATAGATCCTAACAGCAACATGTGTCAACCCTGTTACTTCTACTCTACTATGGTCTGCACATACTGTATAGATTGTAATTGGTACTCAAAGCACTTTGAACTGCCTCTAAATCATATTCGAGTAATAGAAATTGCTGGTGACTGCACAAGAATGACTGGAATGGAAAAAAGGCAAAGTGAAATACACACATCAATATTATTATTTCATTTGTATCTTCTCCCATTTAAAAAAAAATCATATCCTCCCAGTACTTAATATCTTAATTGCGAGCAATAATAGAATTACACAGTTTGAAGAAGGCAAAAATCCCTCTCCAGAGCTCATCCAACAAATGTAGACCACAGTCACTGATTCCTTTGATTGTCTGTTGTCATGCCAAGTCATTAATGGGAAACTGTTTGTGTTTAGACTGAGAAGCCAAACATCAGACTTCGCTGCAAAACATCAGACTTCGCTGCAAAAGCCATCTGACCTGAGTAATTTCAAATGATGATTCATGCTGTTTCTGTCTGCACACCTGATGAGTCAAGTGTACGATTAGATTGATGTCAAATAGATTAAACATCCACGTATAGTGATGCCGCTTTAGTGCAAAGCGGTGTAGGATGCCCATTCATTGCATCACTTGGAATACAATAAATCTGATAAGTATTGTATCATCAGTGCAGTTTTATGGCACGCCACAGGAAGCAAAAGTTCACATTGCATGATGCAAGTCAGGTATGTGGTCAGCACTAAACCGATATCTGCCTGACTGCTCATTTAGCATGATAGTTTCGCTTGAATTTCTGCCCGTCTTTTTCACTGGAAAAAATGTGCAAGCTCAGACCAAGGTAGTGACTAAGCAGTGACTGACAAAACCAGTAATTGCAACAGAGGTCAACAATAAATAAGCAATATCAGATTTACTAAACAGATGTATTATTTATTAAACAGTGTTCCTATTTCTCAGTGTTGTTTGGCAGTTCAGCATGCTTTTAATAATGCATGTAGATGTGTGCATTTAATATGCACATGTATAATATCCATGTCTTTACAACTGCAACTTTTCTCAGAAGATAATGAAGAATGCGTTTCTACAAAAGGAGGATGTTTGTAAAATAATGAGCAAAGACATGAACAGAGGAGAAAAGAAAAATCAAAGTAACCACATAACCACAACATGTACCAAGAGCTGTACGTGACAGTAAGAGCGATCTGATTTCCAGCACATGTGATGGTGCTCAACATGTAAAACTGATGAGGTTTTCCATTTGATCATGTCTGAAAAAAGAAAAGAGAGAGAGAAAAAAAAAAAAAAAAAAAGCCAAGCTTCACTATGAGCTGGAGGTTTCTCGTTGAGGCAACTTGTGGCATCTCACTGTTTGTCTAGGGCAGGTGAGTCGGATACATCGTGAACCTCTGAGAGGATGTGTGTTTGTGAGTAGGAATTAGAATGGCATGCCACTTCAAAGAGCTCCAACCGGTGTGTCACCACTTCAGCTGAGAAGTCTCCATCCTCTATATTTCACCACATCTTTAAAAACGTGTACACAATAATTACATAATGGGGCCAACACAACAGCATGTTTCCAACCTATGAAAATGTTTTGCATCACTTTAGAAGGTTTTGCATTTGGGAATAAAGTAATGTCATGTTTGTCTACCCTTGATGATGGGAAACATCTGATCATGGTAAAAAAAACAGATGACTTGGCAATCTCTACGTTTTAATCAGCTAGAACCTTCTGAGTTCAGTTTCCCCACATCTCAAAAAATATGCTAAGGGGTCATAGCCCTCACTCCTTTTGTGAAGTGGGCGTCTCGGTGGGTTTCCTGAGGTTAGTTTTAGGGTAAGAAAGTGGTAAGACCACCAGAGGTCTAAAAGTATGCGGGACTCCCCTGAAGCCCCATTTAACCCCATGTGTCACTTACCTGGCAGACTTGCATAACAGAGATATGACTGTAGGTTTCGCCACACTCAAAGCTGCACCTGAAGAGAAAGAACCTTGTGCACTAGCGGGAAACTGCTCTAAACACCCCAGTGTTGGCAAATGTCTGTGTTGACTCAATGCCACCACACTTTTTTGCTACGCAAATTTGTATATTCCAGCAGTCACTCATGCACCACGCATGATAAAAATTCACGAGTTGACTCTTTGCACTCCGTGTCAAAGCCACAAATCCCAAGTCAACCCATCAATCTGAGTCATAGCTGAAGATGTGACTGAATTGAAAAATTCTCTAAAAATGGAGGTTATATAGTACGTAGGTCGGCTATCCTAAAGGAGCGTTGACACTCAAGTTCATTTTATATAGGTTTTTGCATTTGCTTTGTGTTATGTGCCTGTTATATAGAAAAATATATATTCCTGTTTTCATCCCTGCAGTTATTTCATGCTACGTTGTACAACATAACACTGAAGGAACACCATTTCTAGATATGTAAAACTTTTGGTCAGTTTGTTGTACACTATCAAAATGTACACTCCAAAATCTTTCATCCTCAGAAAATGAGACATACATGAGTTTGTATTTTGTGATTTATTTTTTAATCCAAAGCTGAAGCAGACAAAAGTACGGCAGGTGGAGCGGAACAGACTCATTAACAGGAAATAAAAACAAACAAACAAAACAAAAAAACACATTGGTGCTTCCACTACAAAGTGTTGAGAGAGATGAAAAACAAAAACAAAACAAAAACAAAAAAGAAACATTGTCACAAACATTTAATGAACATTTTTACAGTGAGAGATTTGTAAAGTGTGATGCGACAGGCAATGTGGATGTGATTTTTCCAAAGTGAAGTAACAAACTGACACAATCATTTCCCATGATCCCAAGTGTGCTGGGAAGCATCCTGCTGTGTTAACTGAACATTAAAGAGGAACCATCACACCCTCTCTGAATGTGATGACAGCTTGCTGGTGGTATGTCAGATTCTGCTCAGGGAAGACGAGCAGCTCTTATGTACTTTTTACTCCCCAGTATCCTCCAGAAAGTGTGGGAGAGATGTGCTGGAAAACACTGGCAATGCCACTGTCTGAACCATGTACTCCCTACTCCCATGTTACTGTTTTCTCACACGCATGCACATACACACACACGCGCATAGGTGCCCTTTTGTTGCTCTGTATCTCTCCAACACATTTGCAAGCAGAAATCAACACAAACAAAAATAGGTCCTAGCGGTACTTCAAGCTGACAAACACATCTGCATAGCATTAACCTGAAATATAATCTGGTATTGTTATAAATTTTGAAGTATAACATCGGTAAAAGCCTTAACCAAATGGTAGGTAGGGGATAAAAGTCATTTGTTGCTTTAGCAACACTCAGTAAGGCCTATGCTAAAATATTCATAAAATCCATGAAAAAGAAATACAGTATCTGTTGGCTCCCACTCTCCTATGAGCTACATGCAGAAGCTAAGAGGAGACAATTTCCGTCCTGGAACATGCCGTCGGTCTCTGCCCTAAAACTGTACCTGAAAAACAAGCGTAGATTAAAATAGGAGAGAGGGGCCACGAGGTGCTCTGTCTGAATGGCTCACGGCCCTTGTGTGAGTGCATAGGCCTCTGTTCGACATTCACAAAGACAAGCTGAACCTGACAGACGCTCCCAGTCCACGTCCCAGAAATGGGCGACTATTTCTAGCTAATTCCAACAGTCAGGGACAGAGTCTTTACATTCCACTCGTCAGTTCAAAATACATCTGCTTACTTTGCATGTACGTAAAGAAACCTCCCCTTACTTTTATTTTTGGGATTTAGCCATTTGATTTAACATTCACGGGTTTGGGGTTAGAGCTGGAACAGGGCTGCAGGGTAAAAGAACTAGTGCTAATGCTAAGGCTTCGTGTCCCATTCCAACGTTCAAGCCTCTCCGAGTACACAACCTGATATTTGGGAAAAGGGAGAGGAGAGATCTCACAGATTCCCTCAACTCCCCTTTTAAAGAATTGATAATCTCTTCGGTGACGTACAAACACAGATTAACATTCTCTCTGCCAGAGCAGAGGTGGGTTTGTTAAAATGATAGACTAATAAAAACAAACACTCCTACAAAACATTAGAATTTGCCATGAAAAATAAAACACTGAGAAAACCCATGCAATGCGACTCATGTCGACAAATTATTGCTTCCTTTTTACAACCTGTGTTTGTATGTGTGTGCGTTCATGTGTGTATGTTTCAGTGGGCTGCTGACTGTGGGTTCGCCACAGCATTGTTGGCTTTCTTTCTCCGTTTAGTTAGCAGTGGATTGCTAGAGTCCTCAATGGTCTTGATCTTGATTTGCTCATAGTCAACCCTCATTGTTGCCAAGGCACTGGTCATTTCCTCCTGAAATATGAAAGAATTAAAAAAGCTCATTACACCATCTGCCTTAATCGTCTACAGTCTTTTCATGTTGATTTCATTCCTGTGCTTTGCCAATGAAGCATCTATTTTATGTAGCTACCATGTAGACAGAACAATGGTTTCTATATGGTTTAAGCAAACCTAACTCGTGCAAACAAGAACAAGAGAAGATCTAACCTTGACATCCTCCCAGGCATCCTTCTCCTCCTTTAGTACACGACTGGTGTGAAGCGGGGTCTGGGGAACTTCCATTGACTGCTTAAGGAAGAAACACACAGTAAGCAGTAGTCTAAATCTTAATTTACCATATTGATATTAGAGCAACTGAGTTAAAGTCATGAAAGTGAAGACATGTTCTTACATTGATCCATGGATGATTCATGAACTCTGTGATGGTCATCCTTTGGGTCGGCTCAGTCTTTAGGAGGGTTCTAATCAGCTGTTTAGCTGCCAACAATTAGTATTTACAATGTGAAAAATATATTAAAATAGTAAAATAATAGTTATTACAACTATTACTTATATAAACTTTGGTTGTGTAGCTGTATTGAAGAAAACAAAAGGGGAAAAACTGACCATTATACGGTCAGTATGGTGCTCACAAACTAGTCTACTAATAAAACCCTTATTATTACAATTGACTATTGCACAGAATACATATAAAATGATGCAGGTTTGCTTACTGGACTTCCAATGAACTGTATATTATACAGTGCATCCAGAAAGTATTCACAGCATTTAACTTTTCATTCAACCTTATTCCAAAATGGATTAAATTCATTATCTTCCTCATAATTCTGTAATTAAACACCCCATAATGTCAAAGTGAAAAACCATGATGAGAACGTTCTAGACGAACCACCATCTCTGCAGCACTCCACCAATCAGGCCTGTACGGTAAAGTGGCCAGATGGAAACCACTCCTTAGTAAAAGCATCTGGGAAGTATCCCTTCTAGAGGAACCCAGGCACCGCTCACCAGGGCAATATCAGTGAGCACGGTGGTGGCAGTTCATGCTGCTGGGATGTTTTTCAGCAGCAGGAACTAGGAGACTAGTTAGTTTCAAGGGAAAGATGAATGCAGAAATGTACAGAGACATTCCTGATGAAAACCTGTTCCAGAAAGCTCTGGACCTCAGACTGGTTTATCTTTCAACGGGACAACGACCCTAAGCACACAGCCAAGATAACAAAGGAGTGGCTACAGGACATCTCTGTGAATATCCTTGAGTGGTCTAGCAAGAGCCTGGACTTGAACCTGATTGAATATCTCTGGAGAGATCTGGAAATGGCTGTACACCGACTCTCCCCGTCCAACCTGACCGAGCATGAGAGGTACTGCCCAAAGATAGGTGTGACAAGCTTGAAGCATCATACTCAACAAGACTTGAAGCTGTAATTGGTGCTAACAGTGGTTTAACAAAGTACTGAGCAAAGGCTGGGCTCCTTATGTACATGTGATTTTTATCGATTTTTATTTTTAATATATTTGCAAAAATCTCAAAAATAAAACTTCACTTTGACATTATGGGGTATTTTTTAGAATGCTGGAGGAAAATACTGAATTTAATCCATTTTGGAATAAGACTAACATTACAAAATGTGGAAAAAGTTAGGCGCTGTGAATGCTTTCAGGATGTACTGCATTTGAGGGGATTTGAGAGAAAAAAAGGCAGAAGACTACATTCTGGGGGAGACACACTGTCTAACCTTTAATGGACTGAGGGATTAAACTGTCTGGTTTGCTGCTGATCACTGACAACATAGCAGAACATTTTTACTGTGAAAACGGCAATAGCACAAAACTACCGAAAGAACTGCCTGTGTAATGTATTACAGTAAACACAAGTCATCTGGCTCTTGTTCCAACATTTAGCCATACAGGAGTTGAGAAAATCATCACAGTGAAACTTTACTCCTCAAAGCTAATTCATTACTCAGAAAGTCAAAAAATCACTTTCAATTGTAGTGAATTTAACTAACGGTGAAAGATAGGTGAAACACCTTTATCAGTTTCAATTTCTTGAGTGGAAAGTTAAAACCCGTTTGGTCATCACATTTTGGTGAGGTTTTGAGTGCCTGTAGACGTTTGTGAAACAATAACATTGTACTGAAATATTATTTCTGACTTATATGAAAGTAGTTTATTGTAAGATCAATACACAGAGCAAGGTGCTTCTCTGTTATGACACAAACCTATAGAGGTAAACTATCTACTACTAACTACTACTACTACTTGAATATTGACATAGTACTTTTTAAAGGAGTGCTAACTTTCTCTCTAATCGGATTTAGAAGGAAAGCATTATCTCATTAGTTCAACACACGTTCCCATAAACACAAACATCTTAATAAACGAGGAACTACAATTGGCTATAATAGGCTTACCTTCTTCTGATACATCAGACCACTCCGGGTTGGGGAACTCATATTGACCCATCCTGATCCTCTTCTTCATCCCAGGAGAGATAGCTAAGCCATGGTTGGAATAAAAAGGAGGGTACCCACACAACCTGTTGAAGGTTTCACATGACAATATAAAAATGCTGTGTCCAACCAGGATCCATTTGTGATGAAGAAACGAGACAACCAAAAGATTCACTTACAAGATATACATAATGACACCCAACGACCACATGTCACATGACTTGTCATACTTCTCTGGGCCCAAAACCTCTGGAGCTGCAGACAGAAAGGAAGGGACGACAAAAGTAATTGAGAAAAGGGTGGAGCAAAGAGTTAGCTCTCATTTTCCTGCTTAATATTTAGCAAAGACTCGAAAGAATTTTATCTATATGCAACAACAACAGTTTCTTACCGACATAGTAGGGTGTGTAGCAGGGAGTAGCTAAGGAGTTGTGTGAGGTGGTTTCCTTGGCAAAGCCAAAGTCTGTGAGTTTGAGGAGAGCGCTGGGCCTCTTTGTGGAATACAGTAAATTCTCTGGCTGGAGTGAAAGTGCATTTTAGAAAAAGAAAAAAAAAGATTAATATAACATTACTTAATCACAGCTATGGAAGTTATCCTTTAAACCAACATCTTTGTTTAGTTAATAAAGATCCATGTAATTACTTATCTACTTTTATAATCTTTTCAAGGGGGGAGGAAGTGAAAAATTAATTTAACTAATTGGCATTTCTCTTCATGAGCGTCTTAAGCAAAAGGTGAAAAGGTTGCAGATTATAAAGAGAAACCAGCATAAGAACTCTGAGATAACACAAAGTTATGACACAAACCTTGACATCTCTGTGTGCAATGTTGATTGCATGCAGGAACTGAATGGCCTCTCCTATGCTCTTCATGATGTCAGATGCCTCTGAATTAAAGAAAAAAGGCTATTTGTTTACTAAAGAGTTCTTTATATTTGTCAGTATATGCTAGTTGAGTGTGTCTGTGTGGATGGTGTGGTGTATGTGAACCAGTGTACCATGTAATCATGTAATAAGACATTGCAATTTTGCTTAAGTAAACATAAGCTTGTTACCTCTCTCTGTGAAGGCCTGGTCTCCCCTGTCCTGGATTCGACTAAAAAGCTCCCCCCCATCCATGCTGAAAATATAAAAACATTTTTTACATTTTTCAACATCGTTTTGAATTGGCCTCTGCAGATACCTTTCATAACAGTAGTAAACTAAAATGAGCAGAGAAAGGCTCCGATTAAAATAAATAATACAGAAACCACTGGGTGATCAAGTTTTGTTTGAGTTTCATTATTTAAGATCTAGGCTGGTTGTGCCCTACTTGTCTTAAACAGTTTAGTATGCCAGTTCTGAAGCAAAGAGGATGCTTTCTTTTCCTCTTCCTCTGACTGGTTTGCTGTTAGAGATGTGTCTGTGGTCTTTTGGTTGACCAATGTAGGTGATCACTATGTTAAATCAACTGAATGACTGCACACAAACATAACCTAAGTGAGAGACCATGGGCCTTGTTTATAAAACTGCATGTAGGATCCCTGCCAAAGGTTTATGTGTGCAGAAGACAGAAAATGCTCATACCAAATAGATATTGGATATTGCACACACAAATACACACAAAATCACTATAAATTACAACCTAAGTCAACTTAAGAATATTTGAACTCTGGTACACTCCACATCCCACCATAAACAATCCCATACATTACACTACTATACACAGTGATCCTGTAGAGACTGGCGGCAGAGTTAAAACAAAAAAGAACGTAGAGGTTAACAGCTGCAGCAGCTGTTAAAGCAACAAATAGAATAATCCTCATCCTAATACCGATACTGTGCTGACCAGCTGGAGTAAGCATACTAAGCTCACTACTTGCCTTTGTAGTTAAAAGCGTCTATGTGAAAATGTGGATAGCTGATGAATTGCAAACTTCATATGAAATTCATGATAAGAAATAACGACAATGTAACACCAAAATGACTTAATAGCTGGGAGAGGTGAGGTTGCATGTATGAGCTGTCTTCAGGTTTTAGTAAATCTGAAACAGATCAAAAGACAGATCTTGCATATTTGTCGAGCTACACTTGTTGCCACTGGTGGTACCACTAGCAGCTCACTCCATCAGCAGCGCAGTGAAACAGAGAAGCCACAGTCAGCGCTTGGAGAGGCATTTTCCCAAGGCACTGCATGTAACTGAAAAATCTAATAATGGTGTGACCTTGCAAACGCACCTAACATGACAGTTGAGATAGGCAGTTTCAGAGGAATGAGTGAAACCCTGGATAGGAGGCATGTCTTATAGTAAAGAAACCCAAAGCGCTCTATACTTTGGAGGACGTTTTTGCTCAGCAATATCCAGTATACAGTATCTCATCTTCATTTTCACAAATGAAGATGAGAAAAAAACATTTAATTTCATTTCAAACATTTCAGCAGCAGTGGACATCAAATGTGTTTTGGAAATAATACAGCAACCACCATACAAAAGATTTAATGGAAGCATCAAGACAATTCTTTCCACAGCTGTACAGCTGTCTTATTTCACCAGAACTTGATTTGCTCTTATTACCTTGTGCTCAGTTGCTTTTATGGAAAAGACCAAAGATTTGAACTTGTTTCATTTACATTTTTCTCAGTAAATGAAAGTATGTTTGTACTTCTCTGGTTAATGGAGCTGTTCAAATCAAAGGGCACCAAAAGAAATGGTTAAGCATTTATATCAAAGTATTACATACTATAGCTAAGTAGTTCTCAACTCAATCAATTACATGTATGTTACACTCATGCAAGTAATGGAAAAGAAAGCTGGCGATATTAGCAAATGAATGTGTCTAAATGGACAAAAAAATCCAATTTGTTCGTTGTTAATCAGCTGAGCACCAGCTATGAGAAAATTCTACTCAACTTACTTTATGATAAGTTTCATTTAATCATTTCGCTCAGTATGACTGTTTGAGTTTCAGGTCCAATCATCAATGTCAATTTTGTGTGTGTGTGAGAGAGAGACTAAAGGTGCATGACAGCGCAGATCGATTCTTCAAGCGTGCGTTAACGGGAGAGCAGACAGCGCCCTGCCAAACCACAGCACACTTCTCAAACTTCTCAAAATCAATCATTCACATTCTGCCTGCTTAGACATAGACGGCAGCTTGTAGGTTAATAACTAAATAACTGCAAAGTCATAAACCTCCAGCAGTGAGGAGGTGGAGCACCTCAGTAGTGCAAATGTCTTTTTTCCTCTTGACAATGGTCAAGGCTTGTGATAAACTGGCTTTGACCTGGGTTTCTGAAAATGTGTAACGATGAGGTGTGAATTTCCTAGCAGAATTCATACCTTATAATCAGGTGTACAAATCTTACACCATCACAGCAAAAGCACTTACACCCTAACAAGTTTTTAATCTACTTTCGTTCTCATGTACAGTGCGGAAATATATCTTTTGCAGGGATGAGCTGGAAATATCGAACTGTTTATACAAAACCCTAAAACACATCAGCTGTTTTTTTTGTTTATTTATATTTTTACTGAACAAGTTTACATTTACTTTACTAATCAGAAAAGTGGAAGTATTAATTGTCAGTTTCACATGGTAGCTTGTTAATAGTGATTCCCATGATTACCTTTGATATCTTAACTGAAATTAGTATAGTTTTTTCTCTGCCATAAAGACTAGAGCTCAAAAAATTTAGTAAGGCTCTGTTAAGTTACTCCTATTATTTAGTCTTTTATATAACACCAAAAGTCACAGTGGCTGCCTGCAGTCATCCTCAAATAGTGGTGCTTGCAAAAAAGAAGTCTGCAATGCATAAGAAGCTGGGCAGTCCACACCTATTACAATATAATGTATTAGCAGATTTAAGAGGGCAGATCAGCAGCTGCCCCCTTATTTTCACTTAATTCTCCAAATAATTAAGGTTTAATGACATAAGACACAGAAATATAAACAGCACAATATAGGTCATCAGACTGAATCAATCTCTGCCATGTCAGAAGGAAAGCAGACTAGCTAGGGACAGCTAGATCTCACTGTGATGTAGTGTGATATTCTAGGAAATGCTTAATCTACTTTTCTTTTTGAGCATTTCATACACAGCTCATTTTGTCTAGGAAATTAGTCATGTACTTTTGCATGTGAGTGTGTAGGAAGACAAGTCCACTAGCTCCACACTACACAACGGTAACCACAGGCCTAGTGCGTGCACGTGTGACAAAATGGGGGTTTAGTGGTTTAATGTGCCGTAAGATGGAAAAGCAAAGGTGAGGAAAATATACTAAGCTCATTTAGAAGAAATGGGTCACTTTCTACTAAGGTCATACACAAAAGACTTACAATAATTGACCTGGCCCAAATGTCAACAGTGTTACAAATTAAGACAGGATGTTAACTTTACCCTCACTCTTCCACTTCCTATGTCTGGGAAGTGCAGACTGAAATAGTGAATGAAATATCAACCAGTACCCAGAAGCCTGTATTGATCAGATAATGTATGTAATTATAGGAAATCTTTTTTTAGAATAAAATGGTCATTTAAATCAAAAAGACTAATCTGAGCATATGATGTAAGTAAACAAGACGCGTTTACTACAGTGGCCTCTAGTAAACTAAAACACTGATGCAAAGATTTGGATGTTTGTAGCACTTTTGAGGTTGACTGAATCAAAAGTAATCAAAGGGTCAAGGATCACCTTCATCTGTATCTCCATCCTCTTCTTCATTAAATCTAAATCTTTAAATAGGCTATGTGTGCATTTTGAACAGCACGACAAAGAAAGGGGACTGTCCTCTAAATACCAGTTTGTGTCTAAAGTGTTATGGAAAGTCATACTTTCCACGTCTGTATGTCCACAATGTTTAATTAATTAGGCTTATGCCTGCTGGAGTTTAAATTAATAGGTTTTTGATTTTCCCGTTCTTTCTTTTTTTTTTTTTTTTTTAATAATTGTAGTGCTGAACTTCCACATTCATAGAGAGCGTACCTGCCAAATCTGACCAGCCTAAATACAGCTGCATTAACTGTCAGTGATATGTTGCAGAGTCTGGCAGAATAATGACAACACTATAGAGATGGTTAAATGTGGAGATTATTTACAGGGATGTGTGTCAGTTAGACTATACACTTACCACTCCATGACAATGAGTAGACACTTCCTGCTCTGATAAAGGTTCTCATAAACATCAATAATCCGCACAATGTTGGCACAAGGTGATGCCCTCCAGTGGAGCTCCACTTCTCTACGGGCTTTGGCACAATCCTGCAGCATCTAAACAGAAAACCAGAGACAGGGTGGGTGAGTCTAATTAGCTTCAAATATAAAAAATAAGTGATCAATAATAAAATCCACTACATGTTAACTGTTAATTTCTTTTCAGGTAAAAAATGCAAAACTCAAATGATTTAATGAAAACAATTACAGACCAACTGTGCCATTATAATTGAAGTGGAGTGCTGCCATCATCTGACAAAAAGGTGAAATATGTTGTTTGCTTTACTAATTCAGTCAAGTATGACTATAGCACCCCCTTTGTATCAATTAAAAGATAGCACCTTCATTTTAAATTATTTGGTATTTTAGTCATTATAAATGTATCTAGCTACATTATTAATGCCTGTAATATCAGTCCTACTTGCAACCCTACACCAGGAGTTCAGCTGTGAAGTTTAGTTGCAGAAAAATGTTTTGATACATTTTAAAATTGGGGATCAAGGACTCCTAGAAACCCTGAAGGCATGACTCTGGCCTTAAGGTCGGATGTAATTTAATTCACTAATGCACTGCTGGCCATATTGAATATAAACACGTAATTCTGTGTGGGTATATTGTTTTTTGTCTCCTGTGGAAGTGTTATTACATTTATAGGCATGATAGAGAGCAAGCAGGTAATGAAAGACGTCATCTGAGGCAATTCATTCACACAGCTGCTGTGAATGTTATTAATATAATTTTTGAGCTCACACATGTTCATTTCTTTCTTAAACAGTGCCAGATAGTGTGTCAACATATCACAACCAAAGACAATAAGAGGTAATAACAACATATTCTTTTTGTTTAAAAACTTACTTGGGACATGTTAATGTATTATGACCTTGCCAGTTTGAATAGTATAAAAAATGCCTTAGAGCTTGTCAGGGGAAAGTAGCCTTACTAGACTTCCCTGACACTTAGGTCTGAAGCATTATTTCCTATTTTTTTTTAGAAATGTACCTCCCTAAAGTATAAACTTCTGTACTGGATAATATTTTGTACTGGCCTAACTCCAATAAGGGTCCTTAGGCAAGACCTCCTAACGCTTACCTTGCCTTTACATTGTACTTTGTACCCCACTTGTAAGTTGCTTTAGATAAAAGCGTAAATATGAATGTATAAAATGAAGTGACGACCATTTAATGCTAATCTAGCACCTGTGTTTGTTTACAGATTTAATTAGATGAAATCCAATATAACCCCATGTAAAACTAAGAATATCTTAATCATTCACTGGAAAGAATTCAGTCTTGTATATCTGACAATGAGCTATCGTCTGTCCATGTCGTGGTGTATTACATTCCAACCCTGCCTACAGTCACAACACAACAGTGGGCATCATGCCAACGGGCAACAAGAGCTTAGAAAGCCAGAGGATCCAGTCTGCTGTCTGGTCTAGCAGGGCAGGACTCCTAGTCCATTTGTAGGCATATAAAACCAGGTTACACAGGAAATGAAACAAGGTGTTTACATACACATGTGGTTAAGTTTACTGTTAAGCCACAGGCCAGAGGTCAATCAGATTTAGCCTCTGACTTCTTCTATTCTATTCCAAGCTTTTTATTTATTACTTTTATAACTGTATTACTGATAAAGTTTTCTGATTTTGTTTGTGTGTGAGTGGATGCCAAAGGGCAAATAGTGCAGTAAAAAAGTAGGCAAAGCTGTGTTTAAACTTCATATAATATCAAATGTTTAGAGGTGGAACATGTTTTGTTTAGATTTCTGAAAGCTTCTTAGTGACAGTGATTTTTTAATACTGGTGTAATGATCTTTCCTTTAATCCTATCACTGTGCTTTAACAGTATTACTTTCAGGTCTTTTTCATGTGCATGCATACTTGGAAAACACAATTAGAAAATTGTATATATAAAGGGCAAAAGAAACATCTATCAGGATCTTCTCGAGGAAGATATGACAGGTTTTACCCTTACTTAAAGAGTTCAGGTTTCCTCCAACATTAAATCAGGTGACTGTAGAAAGACAATTGTAACCTGGTTGAGCATGTAAACACAACATGGCTTAAAAAATCTACCCAACTCCAATCATTGTGTTTTCTTTCACTCAGTCCACTGAAAACACTCCACCCACTTTACCCAGAACACAGCACAATCTGCAAAGTGCCTTAGCTGAAACCAGAAAGGCAAAATATATCATAAAAGTGTCAAAGTCTCATCTGTGTAATGTTTGTTTCTGTTAGATTATTTACATCATCAGACGACAGCCCTTTTGATTACAGCGAATGAGTTCAACAGGTTTGTCTCCTATAATAGGAATTAAATAATTCACACCTGCAGGAAATTTAGAGGAACTGCTTTTGTTTGGACTGTGGGAGGAACCCGGAGACCAGAGAACATGCAAACACCACACTGAAAAGTCAGTCAGTCGGCCTAGATTCAAACTGAGCACCTTCTTCTAACCACTCTTGCTGCCTAACAGATTAGTAGTGTCTTAAAAAGTGCATACCAAACATTTTATCACCATTACCATTGTTTTTACTTTTCTTTAAGCTCAAAGGCCTATGTCTCACTTTTCTAGCTTCAAACCACATCAGAGGGCCTGTCTGTATATTTTACAGGGTAAAAATTACAAGGATCACTTTAGTGTCAGGGATTCACGGAGCGAGTCAGCTCAGAGATTGGCTTCAGCATATAGTCTTTATCCTACAAGCCCCCTGGCACAAAGTACAAATAATGTCCGTGTGAGCCCACCTATAAATACAGCAGGGGTATTCAATTAAAATTTAAAGAGGTCCGGTTACACAATATTTTTGGAAGCAAAGGTCCAAAAGATTATAATGTCTAACTATTTACTGCGATATATTATCAAGTAGCCTGCATGTAATCAATACTTGACTGTCAAATCAAATTAATTCAGTATAATTCAAAAACATTTTGACAAATTTATTCTTATGTAATATCAAACTGAGACTAGCAACTTTCTGTAATTGGACTTCAGATTTGAGTGGGTATGTGTGTTCACAAGCTTTGTGTTTTGTCTCATAATGCTGTTTGACATTGGCACTTTTAATAAGAGCCACAGTTTCTGAACATATCAGACACACTGGTTTAGTGCTCCCAGGGGGTAATATGACCAGAAAGGAGTCTGTCTATTCCGGATTAAAAACTCTTTGCTGTCCACTTTTCTCTTTTTGGACATTTTTATATTCATCTCTTCCTTTTTCAGTCTCATCGTCCTTTTATCAACTTTCTCCTCCCTGTCGTCTGCATCTCTCCCTCACTCCTCTCTGTCGTCTGCATCTCTCGCTCTCTCCTCTCTGTCGTCTGCATCTCTCCCTCTCTCCTCTCTGTCGTCTGCATCTCTCCCTCTCTATCACCGACTTTGTTTATTAATTTCTTTCCAATCTCAAACTTTCTCTCATCTACTGTTGAGTCAGTAAATTTACTGCCTGTGATCCACAAAATCGATTGGCTAAGTGAAGTCACATGGGATGGCTTAACTCGCATTCAGCTTCTGGGTCCGGATCCGGACCGCGGTCCGCCTTGTTAGTGACCCCTGGTCTAGAGTATTCACAGCAAGCGAGTGGGTGCTTCCTTTCAGTGAATGTGCTGAGCACAACACCAAAGACTAAATGACATTAACCATGCTGTCTGTTTTTTGTGTTGAGTTTTCTTCTCGAGGAAACTGGGATTATATACATTATTATTTATTATGTTATCCTATAAACAGCATCGACTTTGAGCATATTGGCATGTTAGCAATACGGAAAAGTGAAACAATACTCTGACCACATTCTTTATGTGACCTTATAAATCAATTTGAAGCAAACAACCTAAGAAGGTAACCATTCCCAAACTTAACGAACTAATAGACCAAAGGAAAGCAAGTTAAGTTAAGACAGACAGGACAAACAGGACAGGCAAGATGATTCAAGTCTTACTCAAGCTATTAAATTCATGTATTGGCAAGTTACAAAATTCATATTAAAAGGTGAGAAACGAGGATCTGAGGACTGAGTGAGCAGCCAAAAAATGTCTGTCATTGTTAAAAGGAAGAGCTACACTGGAGTTGTGCTTTATGCCACAGCACAGTTCAACCACCCTCTGGGACAGAACAAACAAGGGTGGGTTTTAGTTCCTGCTTCACAGCAAAATTAAAACAGACACATGAACCTGTGGACACCAACACAGAGCAGACATAACACTCCAATGCAGAATTGGGGGGACTCAAAGCACCGATGTGCAACTGGTTGGATGAAGGCAACAATTCCTTCCTGCTGCACAGCTGCATATAGTAGCAGTCTGAGTAGCGGTTCTCCTCCAGCTTCTTATCACCCACACATTGATGCAGGAAACTGTATCTGTGAACATAATAGTTTATGACCATGTTCTACTCTACATGCATCAACCGTGTTTGAGTCCAAATTATTTCTAAAATGTGTAAAACTGGTAACAGTTTATTCACTGCTAATCTTTTGCAGGCAACGTATATACACTGGAGATCAGAATTTCCAGACAGACAGTGATTGCTCAATATTTGGAATTTTTGTTGTTGTAATATATGGCTGTGCTACTAGAACAGTGTTTTACAAAATAACCAAAGCACTTCAACAAAAAAAAGTAGGAAAAAAAAAAACATTTTGTAGGATGTGTACAGGGCTTTGCTTTGAAAGACTTCTGCATACCTGCCAGGGGATATTACTACTTTCCCTGCTCTGGAGAGATTTCGGTCCACACTTCTTGCACAGTTCTGTGACTGTTGTGGGTTTCTTGGCTATGTTGCCAAGGATTTTCCAGAGGTTTTCTGTTGGTTTTAGATCAGGACTCTGGGCTGGCCATTTCATTATTCAACGTTTTCAGTTTCAAGGAACTGCTTTACCTGCCTGGCTGTGTGATAGGGGGCACTGTCATGCATGAAAATTGTTGACTGATTGTATGATAAATGCAGGAACGGCATGTTAAGTTTAAGAAGTTTCTGATAAATATTTGTATTTACTCTGCCATGTAGCATAAGAGGTCCAACTCCTGCTGCAGAAAACATTCCCCTAACCTTGACATGTCTTCCTCCACCTTTCACTGACTTCTTTAGAAAATTTGGGTTCAGTTTTTGCCCAGTTCTATGACAAACATAATGTTTCCCATCGGAACCAAATAAATTAAACTTGCTTTTGTTACTAAAGCGAAATTTGGACAAATCCTCCTCTGTCCACACAACATGCTCCTCAGCAAAGGTTAGTCCAGCCTTTTGTTCCTTTCTGCCAATAATAGGTTTGGTCATTGCACTATTCAATGAAGCTGCAAGTTGAGGACCTGTGGCATTTGTTTCTCAAACTAGATGACAATGTATTTGTTGTCTTGCTCAGTTATGTACTGGGGCCATAAACTGTTTCTATTCTGGTTAGAGCAAGTAAGCACTGTGCTCTGTGAAGGGAGTACTTTCACAGAGCAGGGAGTACCTTCACAGTGTGCTCTATGGTTCCTGTGACGTCAATGTAGATCTCTCATTCCATCTTTAATTTGAACATTTTTAATATCAAAGAATCTGAACTGTGCAAGACCCAAAATGGCAAAAGCTGATAAAGTTTGGAAATAGTATTACTTATATAATAGATCTTTAATATTAGACCTTTTTCCACAGATAACCAGAAATGCATCCGAGAGATGCATTACCTGGAAGTAATAAATAGATTGCGTTGGCACATTTAATTGTTCAGGTTTAAGTTACTGCTATGCTTTGTCACCACTATTACTTAAACACTTATGACTCTGGACCATTGTTTATAAAATCTCTTTCACCTGTGGTTTTTGTTGCTATAACAAGTCAAAATGACAAAGATGACCATCAATGCTATCAGAATGAGTTTTACACACAGACAATGGTTTTTACTAGATACAAGAGTTTGTATACAGTGATAAAGATGAATAATAATAAAACAATAATAATGTTGAATTTAGCCACTTAAATCCACTGCTGAACCTTTTTCAACTACAGAGCTTTGGTTGTGTTATTCTGAGGCATGGGGAACAAAACAAGCTGAATTAAATAATAAAACAAGGCATGGTAGTTGGCAAATAAATCATAATCATATTGAAAGTTCACTAAGCCTTATGTTTATCCTCTACACTCTTTATGTTGTGGGCAAGAAATTGTAGTCAGTCAACATCCTCTGGTAAAAGTGAACTTCTCTTGTTCACTTTGCAGCCACATTTAAATAACTTGTACTTTGCTGTTGCAAGAACGCAATTTCCCCATTGTGGGACAAATAAAGGTTTTCTTATCTTATCTGATAAGAAACAAACAAACAAAAAAACTCTACTTTAATAGCCATCTCCATTATGCTTTCAGCACACAAGTGGTCCAGATTTTGTTGCATCTTTCAAATAATGCTCCATTTACATTCATGTTATTTGTGCCTCTGTAATAGACCAGTTTCAAATGACATATTTGACAGTAGCATTGGTCCCGTCATGATTTAAATTGTTCACTGCGGCCAGTGAAAGTAATGTCAGTCTCCCAAACCGACATATAGCCTCGCAAATCTGCATTACTCTCCAATGGATCACAATGTGGTCAACAGATCAAAGATTAAATTTAACAACAATTTCTAAGTTTACAGTTAGGTTATCTCCACTAACTCAAAGCATACTGCCACAGACAACTGAAGCACTAGTACTCAAAAGAGCCTCCCTGCATCTGGAAGTGTGTGTATGTAGGATGATGGGCCGCAAAGGCAGATGAGATGGAGAAAAAACTCAATTCATTAATTAATGTCATAAAACACTAAATCAACATCCTAGATCTCGATGAATGAAATCTTCCAGTTAAAAATCTTTGTTCATTTCATAGTGGAATGTGTTGAGAACAAAATAACATAAAAATAATCAATGTAAATCTAAATTATGATCCCATGGAGGTCTGGATTCGGAATCCTACTCAAAATAAAAGTGGAAAAGTCAGATCACAGGCTCATCCAACTTCTGTGGAAATTCCCCAAAACAATTAAAAATGAGGCTCAGTAGTGTGTGCGGCCTCCACATGCCGGTATGCACTCCCTACTATGTCTGAGCATGATCCTGAGGAGACGACAGATGTTCTCCTGAGGAATCTCCTCCCAGACCTGGATAAGGGCATTAGTCAACTTTTGGACAGTGTGCAATATGGCATCTGTGGATGGAATGGAAGACATTATGTCCCAGAGGTGCGCGATTGGACTCAGGTCTGGGGAACAAGCAGGCCAGTGCATAGCATCAATGCCTTCATCATGCAGGACATGCTGATACACTTAAGCCAAATGAGACTTAGCATTGTCATGCAACAGAAGGAACCCAGGGCCCACTGCACCAGCATATGGTCTGAGGATCTCATCCCGATACCTAATAGCAGTCAGCGCACCTCTGGCTAGCACATAGAGGTCTGTGCAGTGTACATTACTAACACATCAGGAGGTCATGTATTTATTGGAATTTCTCTGTTACACACAGGGCAGTTTAGGTTTTGAAATTACTGTATTACTGTCAATGCTCTGACATGCAACTGTCAAAGAGGAACCATGGTTAACGTCATGCCCCCCAAAATAATATTAGCACATCTAAATATAGCAAACATCCTTCCAACAAACAAAGATTTCACACCATCTTATTAACAAATGCGCAATTGTATATGTATGCACATGAGAACACAACCGTCACCTCTCTGCTGGTGTTTGTGTGACTGCAAAGCCCCCCCATCTGGTGTTGGCCCTTTGAGGCTAAACAGTGAAGCTTGCAGAGAAGAAGGGAGATGACAGGACAGATGGACACACAATACACTTTCTTTAGACAACACAAAAGCCCTCAAGCCCAGGGCAGGACAGTGGGAGGTGGGTGGGGGTAAGCTGAAAGAGAAATTTTCAGCAAGTGGAGAACCCATCCTCCACTTGCACTCATGTGCCAAGTAAGCACCTAAGGTTTATATGGTGAAACCAGAAAAATCACACTAACAGTGATAGAGCAGGGAAATTCTGTGGAGGAAAGAGATTATAGATGGGTGACAGGTTAAGCCTGACTCAATCAGAAAAGCCTCTTAGTCTGACAAAAAGGGTTAAACAACAACCTACCATAAGAGGTGATTCTATATGTGTGTGGCTCATTCATTGACCACTCAGTGAAGTCGCAAACATGTTTGTCAAAGGACATCATCTGATTAAAGACATCTGCTAGGCCTCAAACCAGCACACATAGCTGCCCTATAAATTTGTTTCAAAAACAAATTTTAGAGCTGCATAAAAAGACTATGCCAAAATAAAAGTGGATGGCAATGGGTGTGAAATCACCTACTGGTGCACAAAGTAGATAAAGACCCATATGCATAAAAAGAAATATTTAGTGACAAGTTTGTTCTGAATAAATGCTGTATGATGGATCATCATGAAAAAAAAGAGAGCGATAAACACTTAGCTCCACACACAGTGAAGACTATACAGCTGCTTGTGCCACTAACACAACAAGAGTAAAGTCATTAATTCTAATCACACCTACGTATGTGGCTACTGTTCTGAAGCTATCAGTCAAAATAAAGCCTCTGACCATGCTGCTCCCCGATACAGATAAACTGGTTTGCAAGTGTCCTAGTACAGAGGGACAGAGAGTGAGAGACATTCATAAAAAAAATAAGGAAGTGAGAGGACTACATCTGTCAGACACACAGAGGCAGCTGTCTCACTTCCTGATACATGCTGGAAGACCTAGGTGGAAACAATAAAATAAATAAATAAAAAAACAGAGTTGAGTCTTGTAAGAGGAACAACAAAGACAGAGATAGAAAACAAGTTTTGCTAAAGAAAAGAACGTGAGACTAGAGACATTTGCTATATTTTGATCTCCATCTCTTCCTTTGACCCCAGAATCTGCACCTGCTTCAATGGATTATACTTGTGACTTGTCTACTGTAGTAACATACTGGTTAATGCAGATAGACTTGTGTTTTTAGTTTGTTAACCGCTCTGCCAAATGACAGGAAGTTAAGATTGTCAGCCAGTGATTTGCCCCTTCAGATAGCCATCTGTGTATGAGTAAATATACACAGTACAACATGTTTTCAGGCAGATAAATTAAATAAAACTAGGGATGCCTAATAACAACCAGTTGCCAGGCAACTGTACTAAAATGTGTGTTTGGTAGAAGCCATGAGGAAGTTCCCTGTCAAAACTTGGTCTGGCACATACCACCCCATAAAAGAACATTACGTGACATTTTACACTTTCATTTTTGTTCTGTTAAACAAACAAGATATAATTTGTCAATTATTGAGCTTCACAGCTCTGTAATAACTGGTCAGCTCTTTGAATGCAGAAGCGTCCAAAGAGCTGACCAACGAAATTACAATGGTGATTCCTAACAGATTTCACAACCTAAACAAAACAGTGTGCAGATTCGTGTTTTTGAGGGATAGTTATTCTGGCACAATTATCACACATACAGATGACTTTCATCTGAAAACTGCAGCAGAACTGGTTGTTGTATGGTGAACAAAGACTTTTGTGTGTGAACTCATTTTGAACCCTGTGTCTATTTTATTAAAGTCACCAGTTTCTGTCGCTCACCATGTGATCACTTATGGTGAAACTTCAATTCCAAGTCTCAGGAGGAAATTCTGGGGGATTGAAGCTTGTTTTCCAATAGATATGCGTTTTCCCTTTTCTTAAGTTTAATCTGTCGCTGCTGTCTCTCCTGATTAATGAGATAAAAGGCAGTAAGCAAACACATTCCTGCCATGCTACACCTAAAAGATCTCTACTGTAGCTAATGTGAAATTCAAGCACACCGTTTTACATTTATTTACCTTAATTATAGGCTATTTAAAGCTTAGGAAAATCCACTGTTAAAAAAAAAAAAGTTCAACAAATGGATGAAGTTTCAGAGGTAATCCGAATCAATTATTAAATAATCTTAATTTCAATGTTGAAAAAATAAATAAAATCTAAATTGTGATCTTTTCATATATAGTCTTTTGGCTAATCTTCTTACGAGAGCAACAGAGCTTGTACAATGCTGAATGAATGAACTCATGAAAAGAGAAAGACTCACTTCCCTTTCCCGTTAACACCACTCAGCACTATTTAACCACTTTGTTTCCTTATTAAGAATTGATCACAAGACACAAGCAGAAACAAAATGGACACAAAGAACAATTTGAGGGGAATAGGTTCTGCACAGATAAAAAAAAATAATAATAAGCTTTAAAGTAATATCCATTTAGAGCTCATTAAGGAAGTACAGTGGCAAGAAAAAGTATGTGAACCTTTTGGAATTTCATGGTTTTCTGTATTGATTTGTCATAAAATGTGATCCGACCTTCATCCAAGTCAAAAGTATTAACAGATATAACGCGCCTAAAATAATAACACAAAAAAGTCTTTTCTTTGATTTCTTTTATTGAGAACCATAAAAACCTCAGTGCAAGTAGAAAAAGTATGTGAACCATTTGGAATTTCATGGTTTTCTGTATTCATTTGTCATAAAATGTGATCTGACGTTTAAGAGTATTAACAGATATGTGCCTAAAATAATACCACAAAAAAATTCTGTTCTTTGATGTCTTTATTGAGAACAACCATAAAAACCTGGAAAAAGTATGTGACCCCTTAGAAATAATAACTGACTTTTGAGTAAGTCAACCAAGTTGACTTTACTTACTTTTTCTTGCCAGTGTATTTACAACCATTCAAAAACAAGTAGTTTTTCAGTGTTCACAAGTGTTGCATCAGCTTGGAAATTACTCTGTATCACAGACCATTTGGCTTAGGTCCACCTATCTCCACCACAATACCACATCCTTCCAAAAACACTTTCCTCAACAGAAATGGAGACAACAGAAAAAGACAAGGCCAATGCACTGGGCTTAAACTACTAAGTAATATAAGTCAGAGGAGCTTACAACACTATGGTCAATGTTTACCAGAGGAGTCTGTACTTCAGCTAATCTGTTTGTGACAACTGTCAAACATTATCACATCAATGAGAGAAAAGAAAAAAAGACGTTATTGCATTTAGTGATTTATCGATGTTGGCTGTAACATAGAAAAACAAGTCTGACTTAACAAGCACAGGCTATACTACAGATCCCTCCATTAAGTGCCGCGTTATAGCCAGCTTAAAGAAAATACAGTCAAGTCGACAACTGGAAAAGACAACAGACCTTTTGAAAACTAAATAAAAGACTTGTGTTTTTTTTTATTTATAGCCATATAGTGTGTATAGCTGTATCTATATCTCCATATCATTTTGTTGTATGGATATTCTTTTTTCCAATTTTGGAAATGGAAACAGAGCAGTGTTTGAGGGACAACAAAGTCCACTCTAGCCCACTTGCATGGTGGAAGCAAAACAGCGACCACTAACCTAAACACTGTCTTATTAAGACTGAGTACTGGTGTTATCAAGCCACTTAAACCACACTGGAGTGCACTTTTTGTAAGGTTGCTACAATGAACAAGATGAGATCTTTGCTTTTACCAGAGACAAACTAATCTTCCCCACACAAAACATGAAGAGAGCAGAGGGTGAGCTTAAGGCCCAGTGAGCCCCTGTCATATGACAGTTCCAACTCCCTTTTACAGAAGCAACACTTACTTCAATACTTCAAGTATTTTGATTCAGAGTAGAAAAACTGTCCGAAATTACTATTAAGAGCAACATTTGGAGTACGATGAGAAGATGAAGTGCAACTACTACTTTAAATTTTTGTGTCCCTTGGCAAGCTCAAAATATCCTTCACCACTAACAGATATGACATTCACCTTTGTGTGAATACAGAAAAACGTTATGCCTTGAACCTAAAGCTGTAACTAGTACTACTAGTATTTTGGAGATGACCAGTGAAGGTTCAGGTCACAGAGACTACATTGCTGAGGCAAAACTCATTTCCCACAATACAGCAAAATAACTGATGATAAAAAAACATTTTACACTAATTTAAATTTTTAATTAAATTTTACACTGGATTTAAATTTTTGCCCAAACGGGTAATAGTGGAATAATATGTAGGTACTCTTCCTCAAATAAACAAAAGACTTAGAGATGCCATGCTCATAAGGGAACCGTTAGACAGAAGGGGTGGGGAAACAACTCAAAGAGAGCTACCAGAAAACCTCTTCCTTCCTCCCCCCCTCCCTCTTTTCCTTCCTTTCTCTCACCATCTAAAAAACTGAACTATGCCAAGCTCTTCCTCTATCTGTGTTAACCTTTAATCAGGCAGTGTAAATATCAAATTCTGAAAGATTTATGGTGTGTGGATGTTAAGTGTCTCTGGGAAGACAACAGTTTTTAAATACACCATTTAACAAAAGGTCTAGATTATTCTGCTCTACAGCAGTTGAAGAGGAAATCCAAAGCCTTTAACAAAAAAAAGTTTCAGTTCTTCTTTTCTCAGCCAACTCCAAACAGGTTGGTTCACTTCGCTGCAGACTTTAACATCTTTTGAAATTTCAGGAAGGCCAAATTAAATGACGTGAAATGTGGCCAAAATATTTAGTCATTCTGTTTATATTTATATTACCTTAATGATACACATGTCACCGAGTTATTTTCCAGACAAAACACTATTAAAGTTTAATGAGTCAGCAGTGAATCCCTACTCTCTAACAAAGACTAAAAGTGCAGCATGCAGTTTGTTTGTTTGTTGCAATATCTTGGTCTGTTAAATGCCTTCTATTACTAAACTAGTTAATGCCAGATTTTTGCAATGACCAGATATCCTTCCCATCGCACTAACAACAAACCTGTTTGCCTTACTTGATGGACGATTGTCAATAGGAGTATTTCAACAGTAAAATAACCTTAAGACACATGACGGGATCTTGAGGTCTAAAGTGACTTTCCAAATTTGTAAAATCTTGCTGTGTTTTCCATCTTCACTTTGAGTAATAATGCCATTTTCTTATCCATAAGCTGTAACCACACAAACAATAGTTAAATGGTGTTTTTTTCAGTCAGAATGTGGCCTTAACCTGATTTTTTGCACCATTGTATGTGCATATAAACATAGTCACTGTAAGATGATATCTGCGGATGCTTCACACCCTGTGAGAGTGTGTGTGTGCGTCAGGACACTTAAAGGCAAATCCATTAACATGGGTACACAGCTTTCTCCTAGACAGAAACAACAAAGTAAAAGCGATTGATTTAAAAAAAAAAAATACAAATTACATTACGTATAGTGTATTACAAAGTAGTAAAATCTATTTTTATTTATTTATTTTAGATTTACCATGTTTACTTCTCTGCCATTGCAAAGTTGGTTGAAGAGACAGGATAAAGTTTTACAAGGTGATGTCACCTTGGGCCAAGCTGGTCTTGGCATAGAACATCGACCTATTACGACAGATGAGATAGGGCTGACTCAGCTGACGTCAGTGGAGGGAACAAGGGCATTAGTTCATTCAATGAAAACGTCAATGTGTTTGGTTACAGTCTTACAACAGCTTGAGAAGATATCACTGAAGCTTTTATATTACATGTCAAAGACACAGGGACTGAAACATGTTCACTTGCATAACTTACTACTGAGTGGCCTTTAAATCAAGTGTGTGTGTGTGTGTGTGTGTGTGTGTGTGTGTGTGTGTGTTTTTTTTTACATATGCAGTTATCTTACACGGGCTATTTCCAGCTCTGACATCAGAGAGGAAGCTCACAGATACCCTCACAGATGACCTGTTCGGAACCACAAATACTGAAACATTAAACCCACATATTTATGTGCCTTTGAGAAATCTGTCTCCATCAGCTTTTATTGCTTTTTATCTTTTTAATCAATAGCAACATTTCCACTGAAGCCACACAAACATTTTTTTATGATAATGACTGAGAACTATAGTTGAACAATACTGATTTCTTGTGAAGTTTGTTTTATGTGATTTAGTAACTACTAAACCTCAAAATAAAACTTATTAGTCCTTGTCTTGTGATCCGTTTTCTGTACTGCATTTTATTAGTGATGTCATGACGATCTGTTCTGCTCTTACATAATAGACTCACAATGTCCAGAGAATCAGGTCTGGACACTGTTTGGAGTTTTTCTTTCTCACGTACGGCACACAACAGGAGTCTGTCTGTGTCAGCCTTATTCTTGCTTACTACTAATACTCCGTTTGATTCTGCCAAGGGATGGTGCCTGGAGAGCACGCAGAAGCCATGGCATGACACAAACTGCAGAAATCACAGTTTTGTCAGCATGCCAGCGGTGCATTACTGGCACCTTTATCTGCTGTATACACACATGGGCTCAATTGAATATTACATGAACTTTGTACATGGGAGCTCAGAGGGTAAAGTATGTTTAATGTCCAAACCAACTGCTTCGGACATTTGCATTCTCACGTGTAGCTCCTCTGGGTATATGTAGGTAAGTCCATGTTTCCAGTGCATGTCTGGGTTTAGTTAAACTCGCTGTCATTGTTACCATTTCATTTTGGCATACTGTAATAAAAGTCACATTCATTTATATTGCATGTGATTTAACTATAAATTCCTTGTTTCCCTAAAAATCTCCATCTCTGACTGAACTGTATTCACACTATGTAGCTCTACAAATACATTACACACAGCTTTTTAGACAGAGTCTTGGAAGAGTTTATGATTTACACCAAGAATATATATTTCCTAATTAGTGCCTATGTTAAGCAGTGTTTCCCATTGAATTTGATCATACTCGTGGTATTGACTCACTGTACTGTAGACCTTTGCCTAACAGAAGATTATGAAATGTATGGTATTTTAATGCATTACATCAACAGCATACTGATTTACAGCTACTTGCTCTAAACAACGAAAGTCTGGCTTCAGAACCAAAAGTCCATCTTCATTTCCTGACATGGTTCTAAACATTTTTTCTGTGAGATTTTAATAGTAGAGCCACTGGTGGTTTTACAAGAGAAGATGTCTCACTCAGTTGAGAGTTTGTGGAATTGCAGAGGAAAAACACTCTTTAGAGGTGTAGAGTGTAATACCTCCTAACTCACATACAATATCTGGTCAAATGTTTGAGTGGTGTTGAATTGAAGTCTGACAAGGCCATGTTTCATTTGGCTTTAGCTAACAAGAGCTGATCTGAGCTAATGTTTGAAATTTTTACCAGCAACAGGATTACTGCTAAATTATCAGTAAAAATGAAACTGCTTCATTTAAACTTATTTTTGTTTTTGTTTTTTTTTAACACACAAGCTAGATAATCTGTGATATCAGTTTGGGTTGTTTCAAAAGATTGGAATCATAAGGAAGCTGATTAACATGACTATTAGGACAGGGTAAATGTTGCTACTGAAATTTGGATAAGCATCCCCTTTCTTGACATAGTGTAACCGTGACATTATTAAAGTTTGTCAGTACACTAGCGATAGCAGAATCAACTATGCGATGATTAATGATTAATGTGGATTAATTCACATTTTCCAAGGTTATTATCTCTTGTCACCATCAGCAGAGATCGTGGTCTGTACCTGACTGGGGATGGAATCCAATGACAATTGAATTTATATTATGACATTACAATTAATGCAAATATATTTACCTACTGTTTATACAGGTTTTGAAATCTAAACCATTTCCAAATCTCCTGTGTTGTGTTACCCCTCTTCTCCACAATTTCCTATTTTTTTGCATAAATTTGACTTGTCACGGTTGTTGACGTTTGTATTTCCAACAATATGTCTGTGTGTGTTTTGTTTTTTTAAAGTGTGTTTTGTTTTTTTAAAGAGTTGACCCAAATGCAGAAGATCTACATTTATCATAAATTATTTACCAGTCCTCTTTTTTCCCATGATTGTTTTACTGCACAGCACTAGACTTAAGCAGGAATGCTTGTCAAATAAATTTCAATCACTAAAATACACCTGACACAATATTACAACTTAATTTAAAATGTAATGTGATTTTCTGATTGACACTACTTATGAATGGGTCACCTACATACAACACAAGAATAATACATGTTTACTCTATGTTTAACACACAGAAAGCCATAACATGGTTATTTAGACTGAATTATAGTTTAAACAGATGTTCCAAGGCTGTGGGGAAGATTTACCTATTCGAACAAACTTCACACCACAGTCCCTTCTATGATGAGGAAATCAGAATTAAAACCCAGTAATACAGGGTTTTACTCGGTCATGTTTCAGTCACCTGTGTGTGAACAGTTGTTGAGACGTTTGTCTTCAATCAATCATTGACCAATACCGAAACACTCCTTACACTGCAGTGTTACTTTACAGCCTTCACTGTCTTTCCTAATTTCCAGATACTTAAAATAAGGCCACAAACGGAGGCCTAACAGAATCAATCAAACATTTGCCTGTAAGAGTTTTATCTTATCGCAATAAATGGTGGATGTTGATAATAAGCAAAACGGTTACGGCACATAATGGAGGAATGCTTGAACAGATTGAGAAACCATGTAAACATCACAAAGCGTGCTCAGTGCAGATCTGGACTCTTCACAAATCTCTGCGAGACCTGTGGCAACAGGGGCAACACATCGCAGCTGAGAAGGTAATGTACCTGTTGTGAATTTAATACACTGTTCATATATAAAACAGTATGAAGCTAAACTTGAAAATTGTGAAATCTCTTTATCCTATATGAATGATAAAGCAATATTTTAGTATTTTGTAAAAAAAAAAGGAAAGAAAAGAGAAGCATATCACATTTTCCAGAAGTTGTTGGTGATGTCTACAGCCTTGAATGGTGTTACATACTAGAGGACTGATGCATAAACATTGGCCACAGCTGGACACTGAACTTCACCACTCTATTAACAACAATGGGGCACACTTGGGATCCAGGGCAGCCACATTTTCTGGCTCAGTCCTTCACCGACTCCTCACTGCTGATCACCCCCCAGTTTACTGGTCAAGTGTAAGGGACCTACCTTCAGCGCGTACTTGTCTCCGGTCTTCTTTTGGAAGATTTCAAGCACCTTGCCATTAATGCCCAGCCCCAGCACCTGGCTGGTCACCTTGTAGTCGTCTGTTATGGCGTTTTTCTTGATCTGTAAGGTGGGTCTGGCGTGGAAGGGTAAAAACTGGCCGGCGGGGTTCTGCTGCCCGGCCGGGTTCTGCTGCCCCGCCGGGTTGGGAAACAGTGGCTGGTTCTGTGCGTTGGACAACATGTTCTTGGTGTGAGAGATGAACCGCCACCTCTTAACAGTCCTCCGCTGCCTTTTCCTTATAACACAGACCGAGTCTTCTTCCTGGGTTAGCTGGTCTCTGACAAACCTCTCCGTGTAGCAGCCAGGCCCCAGGGATAGCCGCCAGTACTTCCGACGTTACAGGTTAACAAAGTCACTCGGTTAGCCGAAAAAATGCTAAATTAGCTGAATGCTAGCATGCTAGCTCGATCCTATTCTTGACCTGAGATCCTCGGCTAACGAGTCAGCTATCAGTTAGCTTCTCCATCTCCGGTGGTGTCCGCCGTCCACCGGTTTCTCAAAGAACACTTCAGGAACTTTTCTAAAACATCCCGTAAACCGGCCACAGCGCTGAGTTCGTGAATTAATACCGTCCAAAGTCGCGAGTGGAGTTAAACAAGCGACAGAAACACTGAACGAAAGACAGACAACAGTGAGGGGGGGAAACTCCGAGACCAGCAGCGCGACAGACACACTTCACCCTCCGACGGACGGACACCCAGCCAGGGCTGCGTCTGCCGCTGACGTCACCCGGGGCTTTTTCAGCCTTAAAGGAGAAGCGCGCTTTATGTAAGAGGACGAGGTGAGTGCCGGGTCAGAGCACACGCGAGGGTTAAGACTCTCTAATAACATATTGCTGCTTGTTTTCCTTCAAGCTACTGTTGCGCCTACAAACAGGAGGCAGTTGCTCAGTACTGTTGTGTTTTCTTTTCTTGCTGCTTTATATTTCTAGCCCACTTCTCTGATTTCACAGGGAAATCCTCTACGGTTAAGTTATTCTCCAACTTAAAAATATACACACAAAGTGCTGCATATAAGAGCATATAAAATATAAAACGACTTAAAAGTAGAGCTGACACCAGTAGTTGATTCATCGCCTTGTCTAATGACTGTGATATATGTACTTTGATTATCATTTAGCTTGAATCATGTTTCATGGAATATTTCTAGCTTATAGTTTCTCAAATATAAGTTTTCCTTGCACATCCATTATTTTACTCATTTCAGTTATAAATTTTTTTATATTATGTCAGGATATGTCACGTTGAACCTGTGCAACTGTGATGTGCATTTGTTACTATTTTTAAGGTAAATCAAGAGAATAACCCTCCATCACTTAACTATGGCTCTACCTGCTAATCACAGGGGGCTGGGGTCTATAACTCACGCTTGGTGAGAAGCAGGACAGGTTGCTAGTCTATCCACAATGAAAATTGTGATTCATTGTCCTATATATATATATAATGGTTAACCTCCACTAGTTGCAACAGTAAAATACACATCATCACATAAAGTAAGAACAATCCAGACATAATAATTAACACTCAATCGCATTAAAGTCACAGTAAATCCCCTATTTCTGTATCGAGTACTTTTACTTCTGATACTTATTGTATATTTTTCTCATCACACGTACACAGGACCTTTAAAGGAGAAGTTGTAAAGTGTGGTATTAATACCTTTGCGTCAGTAAAGGATCTGAATGCTTTTTCCACTACTGTTTCACCCTATAGGCCTCAAGAAAGGGAAGTTCAGTTCCCCACAAGTAAAGTTAGCAGCCTGTGCTGTTCTGAGGGACCAATTTGCCGTATTCTGATGGTAAGAGACAGACAAAAATAGACCCAAACTCGCTATCTAGATAGATAGATAAATAGATAGAGAGAATTTGTGCTGTTCTCCGTGATGTTCAAGGTTACTTTGATGTTACTTTAAGGTCGGCTTTGCTGTTTTTCACTCATTAATTTATACTACCTTATATTGGCTTCATTCTTTTAGTTTCCGCTGCTGGTAAAGTGCCTGATAACTGAGTCTACTATACATTTTGCAAGGGCAGCATGCTCTTAGGGTAGCGTGTAGTAAAGTAAAGTAATTTGATGTAAGTGTTGTTATTTACTGTACATTTTATTCACTAACATGAAGTCCTGTGGCCTGTGTGTAACTTTGAAACAGCTCTTGGTGGGGAAACAGTGACCCTGCTGTAGTCTAAAAATACAGACAGCAGGTTGTGTGTGTACATTACTCTACTCTCACACTCCATTTTGAGCTACAGTATCCTTAACATCTGTGAGTATTGAATTAAGCACTGAAATGAAATAGCCTATTCACAATTATTTGCAAACAAATGTTATTTGACTGTGGAGTCTCTGGCATTCTTGATTAAAATAGTAATTTCCAGACCATGGAAAGTCCAAATATTACACCTCGACAGATCTATTAGAGATCAGATGAATCCATCATATCTTCCTTTAGCAGATAATTTTGTACATTTGTACATTTATATATTATTTATTTGTTTTCATTGTATAAAGTGTATTTTAAAGTTAAGATGGACATACAGGTAACTCAGGGAGTTATGTAACTATTTCCCCCCTAAAAATCATGTGAGCTTATAGTAACCACAGTAATATACCGTGTTTCTAATAATTAAAATCTAATCTCACATCTATGTGCACATACATCAGGAATTCTGTCTCATTCACTCTGATTTCAGTCCATGGGAAATTTCAGTGCAGCAGCTCTTATAACCACTAGATGGGGCACCAGTCTAAATGTTTATTAAAGCCAATCTTCCCCGAATGATATTAATAGTGTATGTTGTTGAATCCGACGTTAATCAAGGGAATAAGGTTTGCTACATTGGAATATGTGTGTCAAAGAAAAACAGAAAATTGTTTATTTAATCCACTTATCATTGACCATTTGAGCCTGACGCCTCAAACACCTCAAACCTCAATCAGCAGTTGACGCTGATTTGAACTTCACTTCCTGATAAAACTTCAAAACATGTCAGCAACTCTGATTTCCCAACAATGTTTATATTTGTTTTTTCTTTTGTTATTACTCAAGTGAGGCAGTCGGCTAACTTCTGTTTATTTGTATATGTCTGTCCTTAATTTCCCCTCATCTTTCTCTCTCCCTCCTTGATCCTTCATCAGTGTGCAAAATGTCTCAAATGCCCTTAGATCAGCTACATAATGTGACTTTAATGACTGCAACACCATCAGCAGAATAAAAACAGGCACCATCTCATTAGAAATAATGCCAATTGAAAAAAACTGAATGTGAAGAAGTAAACATTTAAGCTTGACCATGTTTAAATTTATTACTGCAGTAAAAACTTATATAAATAAAGTGCATGAACTTTTGAGTCTGCTCACAATTGATGCAGCAAAGGCCAGGTTTGACTGACTTTTAGTTTTAGGTTAGGACCTAGGTCACAATCCAAAAATGCTGGATGCTCAAATTCCCACTATGCAGTAAGATAACATCCAACTTGAGCCCATTTTCCATTACACTACAGAGATACTGGGGGGTATGAAATTGGAAACTGTTGCCTGTGTTTTGACAGCTTTGTGCTGATGAATTAACACACAGTTACTAAGCTCCTGGCATATTTATGGCTGCTACCCAGACACTCACCAAGTTAAGTAAAGTGTCATGGC
Source organism: Anabas testudineus (assembly GCF_900324465.2). Lineage (NCBI taxonomy): Eukaryota > Metazoa > Chordata > Actinopteri > Anabantiformes > Anabantidae > Anabas > Anabas testudineus. Next base: position 10,827,605 of record NC_046614.1, on the reverse strand, counting down.
TCCAGCATTTATTATTTTTATTTATGATCAGAGAAAGACACCAGAAAGCTCATATCACACCAACTGAACATGCATCTCAAAGTTTGTCCTGCTCTGCAACGATCAGGAATGCATGGCCTGTGCGCCGGGCTACATAATCTGGCATGCTGACATTTTCCTTTTCTCCCCTCCTTCCTAGAATTCTCCCCCGACACTCTCTCTTGTTTCACAGCACCTCTTTTAAACCTTCTGACGGGAAGGAAATCTCAGGGGCAGAAGTTGCATCTCCCTTCGTCGTTCCCTCTCCTCTCTCTGTTCTTCATTAGTGTGCAAAAGTCAGAGCAAGTTTGGATCAGTTATTTCAGGCTGGCCAGAACCTGTATTTCTCAGAATAATCCTCCAACGCCGCCGGGGCTGAAACCCTAGCTGGCTCTTGATATAGACCCATGGTCAGCACTGGCTCGGATATAGGATTCTAGCACCTGAGCGCTCTCAAGCCTCCCATCCAACATGGGACCTGTTGAACCTGTTCACCCTTCTGATGCACGCAGACACACATGCCCTTTATGATCCCCTTGTATGATTTGTCTCTCTCTCTCTCTCTCTCTCTCTCTCTTTTCTCTTCGTGTCTCTGTCTCCCTTTAATTGCTATGTAGTGCACGAAGAACCCATGTTCACATATGATGTCATTTTTCCCTGTTCTATCTGTATCCTTCAACCACTGCAATGCATTTGTTTACACGTGGCTTGTTTTAACTTAGCCTTAAAAGAAACTAGAAACCTTTTCAGTCATTCTGTATGTTTGTCAGCCTGTTTACTTGTTGGTCTATTTGCGACGCGATTTGTTCCTAGCCCGTTTCAGCGAAGCATGATAAAAGCTCTGAGGACAGGAGAGGTGGTTTCCCTGCTCTGATTTGGCTGGAGACGGATGTGCAGTTCCTCAGAGACAGCTACCCATAAGGGCAGCGTCTGACTAAGCTCTTTCTTCCTCTATCCTCTCTTATCTTTTCTCACACTCACACTCACACTCTCCCTCTCTTTCTCTTTTTCACACAGATACACAAGGTCATAAAAATCCCAGTGATGACTCACAGACACTATGAGCTCCAAGGCAATACAGTCTTGTGATACAATACAGAGCGTGCAAACCCAATCCCTGTAACACAGGCCTATGGAGGAGGTAGAGCACCACAGCCTGCTGGATATCATTTTTCTGTTTGTGTAGGTGCTCGTGCTGTGTGAGTCCATGAACATAATTTATTTATATAGCTCGTATATATATAAATATATTAAAGAAACTGAAATGATGGTTCATTCACATTATCCTCATGCAAGACTTAGCATGCTTGTGCACTCCCCTTAAAGTCTTGAAGACTATCTTCATCTCACACACGTGCACACACACATACACACACACGTAAATACAACACCTGAATATTTGACGTCAAACATGAAGGGGCACATGTTATGCAAAGGTTGCTTTTAACACAAGAACTGCACAATGGCACATAAATCTGCACATGCATCTACACAAAGGAGGCCATGTATAGCGTGTCATCCCTGAAATGGCTGGCCTCCTCTATAGCTCTGTAGAAAGCATGTGACCCCCACTGGAATCCCACTTTCATCTATGAATACAGACTGAACCACAGAGGTCCCTGCAGTGGCATGAGGACCCTCAGTGGTCTGATGTGCTGGCCTTTTTGAACTGATCCCGGGGCCGGCTGCGGACTGGCAGAGGTACAAAGACCTAGAGGGAACTGTGGAAGTGAAGTGAAAACAAACACAAAATCGGAAAATCATGTTGAAAATTGGTGAAGTAGACTAGAAACATGGCACACAACTTCCTTTCTCTTTTTTCTTTCTTTTGAGGTTAGTGGGACAGCAACTTGTTAGTTTATTTGTGAGCAGTGGCTCTCACGTTTTAGTCACATGGACATTCCTGTCCCCGCGCTCACCACCCCATAAACAAGAGGCCGTTTTATGATAGGGGATGATTATTTACCCTACTTCTGTTGCCAGCTCGTCTTCAGCCCTACTCAGCTGTAAAGAATGCCCCAATTTCATTTGCACCCTCCTAACAAACAACCACAACTCCACACACGCACACCCACCTTCTTTTTCACTCACATACTTGTAGCGCTCTCTGTCTCTTGTTTCTTCTTGACATTTGCACCCATACACAGATATACAGGTCTGATTTGTCCGACCCAGTGAAATGGGGCAGTAGGATGCTCCAGTTATCCTGCACAGAGAACGTCTCTGCAGTTATTGGTGCTTTGGCACAACATCAGCTTCCTCACAGACACAACAATGTCATGCTGCTTTTTCTCTCCATGATTCACTCCAGGTCACTGACCCCATCTTGGAGAGAAGATATGTATGCACTCACACTCACACACACTTGAATGTGTCTGTGTAACTTGTAACACAAACATAGAAACACTATTACACTACCTAAAATATGATATAGATACAGTTTAATTGACTTTCTGTGTAAATTTAAACAATGTCATTCTCTCAATGACAACACATAAGGTATGTTCCCTTACATTGGTCTCTGGTTTATAGGCAGTATTATACAGTAACAAGCATGACATCATGTTTTACCTTGTGGGTTTTCTAAATACTGCTGTGCTCCTGTTACCAGTCTTAGTGTAAAGCTAAACTAGAAAAGAAATAGTAGAAACCAAGCTGATCTGCACAGACAGTACTCACCCAAACACATATGTACTTATGTGAATATACACACACACACACACACACACATATATATATATATATATATATATATATATATATATACATATATGTTTTTTGTGTGTATCTGTCTGTCTCTGTCCCTCCCTATGGGAGGCCTTGTAATCCAATAATCCATCTTAATCCAAACTGAGATTATGTGAGGTGAAAGAGCCACTTTGTGTCTGAGATTATCCTCCAATTTAAATTAGTAACGTGGTTTATGTTTGAGTATGCTGATCGTGTACACGCTAGCATACTTTGCGTATGCACATGTGTGTGCACATGTATTACTACATGGGTAGGAGTGTGTATGCATTGCGGTGGTGGTGGTGGTGGTTGTGCCAGTGTAGTGTGCTGGTCATTCTTTAACGAGCAGCTGTTCCTCCAGTCTCCCCTTGGTTCTTCATCACATCCCTCTGTTGTGTGTATTAGTGGAGGTCAGTGCTCTTTAATCCTGCCAGTCTAATCCCCATCACGTTTCACCTCCAACACTCCAACACTCAGCCTACTGCCCCACTTCCCCTGCATGTCTGCTCGGCTTGCTTCACCAAAAACTCCACACTCCTCAGCGTACGGAACTTGTTCCACCAGTAACACAGCTCTACCTCACATAGCTTCTACAAGTGTCTCGTTGTTAAAGCAAGATGACCCAGATACGGTCTGATACAGTTCAATTTAATTGTCATCCACTCTTGTCTCATCAGTCATCACAAAGCTGAGAGATCTCTGCTGTGAATTACTATTGGAGTGTTTGTCATGTGTTCCTAGAGTCCCGTGCAGTTGCAATCCTCCTCTCCACACTATTTTTAAGCTGCCCAGCTGGCCCTACTATCCTGTCACTTCAACCCACCCCACCACCACCCTCCCACCCCCACCACAGATGCACACACACACACACACACACACACATACACACACCTACGTAGATGTGTGTGCGTGTACTGGGTTGGTATGATGGTCCTCTGCCTCTGCTATGCCCTTGTACGGTGGTATGACCCATGCACCAGCCTGCCCCACTGGTGTGGATTTCCATTCCTGGAGCCCCCTCCTCAAACATATACCCACCTCGGCCAATATCACGTCCTGTCACGCCAAATGCCCACAACAGTAGCTGACCTAAACCTGACATCCGTTAAGTCCATGTGGACGTGCAGTGCACGAACACACACTTGCTTACCCATAAGACCTAATGCGATGTCATTTTCACATAAGTGACATAAATAGATACTATACATACTTATATAGGATACGATGGCTGCATCACGTTTACAGTGTACATTTAAACTGACAGGATCATTACTACAGTGTTAAGTCGTGAACTCTTGAACTCAGGACACAGTCAAAGAACATATTGAAGTACAACTGTGTGTGTGTGTGTGTGTGTGTGTGTGTAAGACTCTGACCTTGACTGTATAAACCATGTAACCACCATGAGCCAAGTTTCACCCCTCTCACATGTGTACACAGGTGCCTGACCATCAGTGGGGCAGCGATGGTGGTTAGATGAGAGGCCTGACCCCACCGTCACATCTGCTTCTTAAATGTAAGGCTACAGCCAGCTGTCTGTTATCTTAGCTTAGCTTAGCATAAAGACTGGGACACTGGGACAAAATCCAAGGGAGTCTTTGTGGTAAACTAAGCTAAGTGCCTGCTGGCTGTTGGGCTTTTGTTGCAGATACAGAAAAAGATTGGCATCAATCTTGAAGAATGTGAACGAGCGTATTTTCCAAAATATCCAACTAGTCTTGGACGCTGGATGTCAGTGGATCCCACAAATGTATCTGCTTTACTTCAGAAATGGCTTCACCAATAGGTACTTATTAGTTTTGAGTTGTTTAAGACAACTCTAGCTTTTGATGTTCTGTATTCATTTGGCAGTAAAACCTAAACATTAATGCAGTGCTGAAGTCTTGATGCAGAGCTGATGGGCTGTGTTAAAACAACTCCTCAGCCTCCTTCTTAATGTGCGTGGGTATGTGCGAGTGCAAGACAGAAAAACAAAGAGCAAGACAGAGAAAAAAAGAGTCTTCTCTGCAAAGTGGGATTGTCATTTTGGCTTCAGAGGGAAACTGGCTCTCCACACTCTACCATGGAAAAAAGTTCTTAGGACAGCAATTCAACCAGCAGCTGCTACAAAGCAGAGAGGAATGGACGAGAGAAAGAGGTCACTGAAGATAATGAGGGCAGCAGGGCTTTCCCCCTACACACAAACACATGAAGATATAGATAGATATCTACTGTGCGGCCCACTGGTGCCGCACTGTCCTGCAAACATCAGGAGAGTATTCACGGACCATTTCATTCGAGCTTTTGTGACAAAATAATGCCATAGGATAGAATTACTATAATAACCACTGAAATGGTACACACAGTGCAGATGTACTGGCTGTTTTTATGAAAGCATTCAGCATACAGATGGACTGACATCTTGAATAACAGCACAAAATGGCAATTTCACACAGTGTATAATGAATGTCGGATTCAAAAAGCTGTTTCATAAAAGGCACAAACAAAACAAGAGCATGTGTCAGAAACGGATGAGTCTGTGTTTACTCTGAGCCTTCAGTGACGAGGTTCAACATCTTCTGGCTTTTTGTATTTTGCTTCACAAGTGTAGGTGTCCTGGTTTACAAGCATCAAGAAACTGGGTCTACTAATGTTTGCTGATCTGAATGTCAGTAATAACCTGAGACCAATCAGAAGAGATGGACTAAAGGAAGCTTAGCAACAAGGGCCAAGGTTTACATCAGCAGATGACTGTCTCCCAAACTTCAAAACACCCTGCTAAAGATTGTCCTGTCGTCTCCATGGAACATGAAACCAACCATAAATACCCCATTTCCCCAGTAACAGAAAGACTGTAGGTGCCTTAGCAGACAATAGGAGTGTGCTTCTCATTATGGTAGCAACACAGTGGCAGAGTCAGAGTCAGTGTCGCGTCACAGTGACCCGTGGACAGTCCTGGGTCACCATCCTAATCAGTGTATACCATACTGTGTGTGTGTGTGTGTTATCTGATTTGTGTTTTAAGTCTTCAGAGGACAGTAGTTCTGGGTGAAGGTTCATGTTCATGTTTTTTAGTGGAAATTGAAAGTACATATAAGGACATACACCCTCACAGAGGTCCAACCAAGAGGTGTATTGAGTCAGAAATACAATGCAGACAGGAGTAGGTAGATCCTTTTCTCACAGGTCCTGCCATTTACATTGAAGTGCTTTTTGACCATGGCTTTTATTAAATTACATTTGTAACTAATCACTCATGGTTTACAGCGGTGTTTCTGCACCGTAAAGTTTATCCACAGGTTAGTAAGTTGTTCATTTTTTGTTCATTCATTAATATATGTCTTGCCTTTGCTTGTACCGCAAAAGATGGAAGTAAAAAATAAGTGTAGTCGGAGAGACGTAAAGTAGAGTGTGCCTGTTCAGGGTTCAGAGACAAAAATGAATTGTTTGGTGAAGTACAGCAGGATATGAATGTAATGGGTGCAAAATTGCAGCGGCGTTAGTCTTGAGTCATTGCGAAACAATACACCAATCTCAAAAATTAACCATTGAACTATATTAATCCACCTCTTCATTTACATACTTGTGGAAAAACAACCTCCTCAGAGCTTATGAGTAGGTTGGTTTACAGCTATCACCAAGTGATGTGCCCTTGGAGGGCCCTTGGCTTCTCATCAAAGTGTTGCTGTGCAGACCTGCTACCTTGATGGTATCTGAGAACTGGAGAGACACAAATATAAAAAAACACATGCAAACTTACACACACGTAAACACAAACGCATATAAGAGAAAGAGACAGATTCATCGTCTGCAGACAGGGGATGAGTCATCCTCTATTCCAGTCCCAACTGTGACCCAGGCAGGTCATGTAAACAAGACAGGGAAACTAAAAACTGAATGTGGGGGCTGTATGTGCAGCCAGCAAATACAGTAACTATAGGAACGAATGGGCAGCCAAGGTTTCAACAATCGAGAAATGACACAACAAAACAAAGCTGTAAACGAATCATAATAACAACAACAAGACAACCTGCATACATGCTGACTTCTTCTACCCTGCCATCTGTGTGGAATGTAGATTGGTGGGTTGGGTGGGCAAATATTCCTGGAGCACAACCCAACCTCTCCCAACGATCTGCATCTGTTGAGCCTGTATAGACATGTGCTCAGCTGTGCATTTGTGTGTGTGTGTGTGTGTGACTAATGTGAGTTCAGCTGTGTGTGTGTGTGTGTGTGTGAGTAAGGAACAGCAGGCTGACTTCTGCTTTGGTGCATGTTGGGGTATGTATTCTCTGCGCATGTGTGTGCTGGTGCACCAGGGGGGACTTATGTGGCATTTTCCCCCTGCTTCCATCGCCTGGTTCGAACCTCAGCTGTCCCAGTGGGCCGTAGCCAGACGACACACTTAGCTCCGGCGCGTCTGCACCCTGTGACCCAGGAGCGTGTGTGTTTTTAGTTGTGTGGTTCTACTGTGCCTTCCAACATTAAGTAAAAAGGTTTATGTAAACAGTGGATTTAAGGCTGGAGAGCTCTGAATCTCTGTTCTCGCTGAAGATTCAGTCCGGACAAGATGCAGTGACATCAAGAAAACCACATAAAGAATTTTTGTTAACATGCAAATAAGCACACAACTAAAACTGAATGTAACCACTACCAACCCTCAGGGTAACACTTCAGCTTTGCCAGGACACGTCAATCATTCTGCCACATGCCTGCAACTTAAGGAAGTTTGTTGTCACACGGAGAATGAGGAAAAGTACAAAGTTCTTATCAGTCTGGTTTGGACACTCACCTTTAAAGCTTTCACAGCAGGTCAAACATGTAACAGGCAGTAAAACCCTGCAGTTTCTCCAAGGGGGTGAGAAGGAATAGCAATGATGTAGATTGAGGTTTTTAACCTGATAGATTAAGATTAAAAATGTTGTTTTGTTTTTTCTAGTTTCTGCCACTAACAAAACATTAGTAGAAACTTAAAATATATATATTATTCTGGCCCTTAAAGCCAACAAACCATAATCCAACCAGTTTAGGTTTAGGTTTGACCCATCAACACATGAACTCTGAAAGACCTCTGAAAGCGTGCTCGGATATTTGGCATCAAGACATCAGCATGCCCTATGAGACACATGGCACCTGTCAGTCATGGCCAGCATGACATTTACATCAGCTCACTCTGGACTGTTTTTGGCGGTGACCACAGCATGCTGAGAACACCCCAGAAGACCCACAGTTTTGAAGGCGTGCTGGCCCAGTCGCCTAGCCGTCATAATATTGCCCCATCAAAGTCAGTTATGTTTGCACACATCAGCTTCAGTAATTGGCTGTTCAGTTGCTGCCTAACTGTGCCTCTTGTCAGGTGGCACTGTAACCCTAACCCTATGCTGTGACACATTCAGTGTCTTCAGTTTAACTCTTGTTTAGATGACAACGGTGTAGTTGATGTTTCTTATACTGTTAATATGAATTTTAGCAGGTTTGATACAGAAATCTGACAGACATACTGTACACTGTCATATTCCAACACCTGGACAAATAAAAACAAGTTTTTCTGTGCCTTTAGCCATCGAGGACACTGCTCCGTGATCCATTTCAAACAGAGTATCAACAAATTAACAAGAAAACAAAAATGACACACAGTTATTAAAGCTCTGAGCCAAACATGAAGCGACATAAGCAGTTGAACGAATCTTGTCTTGAGGTCAAAGACGTGTCACTCTCCTCCTCCTAGTCCATATTCGTGACCAGAAATCCCGCTGTGTTCCCATATGCTCTGCCGACTTAATTTGACTTGATAAAACCCTTTTTCATAAAGGCAAGGAGAGAGGAGAGGAGAGGAGAGAGGAGAGGAGAGGAGAGAGGAGAGGAGAGGAGAGGAGAGGAGAGGACCATCAGATGTGTTTTAGTAAATAGAAGTCAGTATGCCAAAGTGGATGTAGAATGGAGTAGCTTTAGACCATATGGTGAAAAGGTGACTGGGTTGGTATGTAATGGGATTGAGCTAATCTGCTTTTACGTTAATAGAGAGACAAGAAGAGACAAAGACAACATTCCATAAAGTAGTTGCAGCATGATTTGCGAGGAGGTCTTATTAGGAGGAATACAGCATTGTTATTGTGGAGACACTATTTCCAAAGAACAAAATAGAAAGAAATCCAATATGACAACCTTTTATATCTACTTTATAGTAGCTAAAAAGCTTCTCACCAGCGTAACACCACCTCTGTCTGCCCCTCTCATATATGTTTAACCTGATCTCATGGTAACTTCAATAAATGAATGATGTGGATAAGCTGAAGTGTTGATGGAAACAAAGGCACCACCCGGGCTGATGAGAAATAAAGCTACCCACGTCATTTGTGCCCTGAAGCCTCCTTCATACTTTCAAGACCGGCTGGCATTAAACAGATGGGTGAAATTCCCTTTACAGTACATACCCACCCACTGAAACACCTCTGCAGTCTCGCTGCTCAGCCGCTTTCTCCTCCTCCCTATCTTCCTGTTGCGTACGTACCTGGCTTTCTCTTCCCTTAGGACATCAGCCCTCAGTGTAAACATCCATGAATCATCTGTGTTACGGTAGAAGATCTGTCACCGTCACCGTTACAGGATAGTCATGTTCTTTTTTTTATGTTCTTCACAGGAGCATTTCTGGTAGTCTCATGCATCTGTTCTGTTACCACACGTTTATTAAACAAACCTGTATGCATCATTAATATATGCATCATTGGCTGTAGCCACCACCCGAGGAAGGTATTAGTATAATAATATATCTTATCAGTGGTGAGAGGTACCTGCTGCTCTGTCTTTTGTGCTTTCTTCATGAAGTGCACAGTAACAGGGCACTGTCAGTCTCACACGCTGCCTTAAAGTTGTGTCACAGGCCACTGACTCATCAGTGTCCCAGTGTTTACTGAATCTGTAACCTTATCACTGACTGAACTCCAGTCCACTTCAAAGGGTCGTCTGGAGACTTTTATAACAGGCCATGTTTATAGCGTAGAAACCAACTGATAATGTGATTAAAAAAAGCTTTTTATGGTTCATAGGAAAATCTTTTGACTCTCAGTAAACAGTCCATACTGTATTTGGCAGATCTTAATATAGAAAAGGCCACATTGGATAAAATACACTTCTACTTTATAACACAACCTAATTTATTACACATTGTATAACTTGATTTGTACATATATAATTATTTATGTATTAAACTATTAATCACCCAAGAGAAGCGTGTTGTAGTCATAATCATTTTATTTTCTTTACAAAAAGAAACTATTACAACTTCATTTGGTTACTTTACATTTTCTCTTCACATAGTCACTCAGTCTGATAACAGGTTGTGATTTCATGCTGGAACACAACATCCTCCTACTAACGCACACCACTAATACAACATGACAGTATATGACTCTCTCTTTTTCCGCTTTTGCATTTTACATCCTCTGATATTCTGGAGTAAAAAGCAAAAATAGAAACCACTTGTATAAAAAAAATGGAAACAGTAGAAATCCCTGACAGTTTCACTTAGAAAATGAGGGACGAGAGAAAGAACTCTTTGAGCGGTGTGGTCCATACCAACATGCACCTGACGCGTTTCTGTGTGCATGTGCATTCTGGACAGCACCATAATTCACAATGTGCATGTGAATTTAAAAGGTTCCCTGCCCTACATGAGCCAGAGTGAGAAAAACGAGAGAGAAATGGTGGGGGTGGAGAGAGAATCTAGGTCAGATTGTGGAGCATGCAGACCCCCTTTGCGCAGTCACACTCATATACGCATTCTCTAGCTCTCGGTGGCCAGAACTGCATGTATTTTCATCCTCAGCCGGGAAAGAGGACTCCATGTGGAACACAGTTAGTGTAAGGATTAAGGGATGTATCAAGTATGTCTCCCTGAGAAACACTTCTTTCTTCAGTACCATAAAACCCTCCTTTGTCACTGGCCCGTCCTATAAACTCCTCTACACCACCACCAGAGAAAAAAAGATCTTGGCTCATATCAAGCATTCTGCCCTTTATACTATCCCATGCTCTTTCTCACCTTGCACTATTCTTCCATTAGGAAGAATGCATCACTGCCAACACTCACAGCAGCCAATTAGAGTTAGAGGGTATGGGCAGGTGGCATTCATATAAATTTTAACTTTCCAAGTCAACTTTCCTGGCAATCACCCAACACGTGTGTATGTGCAGGGACCCGCAGCTGTCCGCATCTCTTTCTGTTTTTTATTTAATGTGGAGCAGTCTCTCACTCATACACACACACACACACACACACAGTATGACAGTAACACCTTTCGAGTGGAGCTACGCCCCCCGTTTTCACTGAAATGGGGGAGCTGGGAGGTGAAGAAGAGGCCAGTAAATACATTGTCCTATGGCCTTTCGCGTCTCCCACAGTAGCACCACAAAGCTAAAGCACACATACAATACTAACGTCCCATTCTGAGCTGACATGCAAGCACCGGGGATAAGGAAAGCTAAAAACAAAAAGAGAACAATCAGAAAAGATGACTAAGTGAAGACTGCTAAAAAAATGGCCATACATTTGAGGGATAACTGTATCAGTGTGCAGGGCCCAAACACTAGAGCATGTCTTTTTTTCTATTAAGTCATGTTTGCTTAACAAGGCTTTGCTAGCCTGATTTAATAATAATCTCTGTAGCCCTTTTCAAGTGTTACTCATATAAACACTTCCCCAGTAAGGGTGGTGTCCTACGAGGGTTAAGAGTGAAGTGAGGCAAGTGACAGTGCAGGTGTGCTTGAGTGTGTTTTACTACAACAAAACACTCACGTGAGAACACACGCAGATTAAAAACATTTCTTTACTTTACCAAGCTGTCCACTCACACAAGGAAGTTCTTTAAAAAAGCATTATCTAAATGAAATCTTATCAACTGGCTGTATACTCAAACTCCACAGCCGCTCAAGGAAATCCTTTGTATAAAAACCTTTTTTAGAGTATTTCTTTTATTTTCTCTTTCACTCTGTTCAGCTAATATTAAAAACCAGGAACTAGGGTGTCCACACCTCTCAGCAGAAAACAAAAGAACAACCAAACAAGTTTTAAAACCTAGGCTCCGATTCCTCCTCTACTCTCACTCCTCCTGAGGAGTGGAGATGAGGAGGAAGTAGGAGAGAGGAGATTAAAGGACTCTCTCTAAGAGACAAGTTTGGGTAGCACTGTGCGAAGAGGTATGGCCTCTCCTGAGTCTCCCATCATGTTGCTCCTCAGTTTATTGTTGGCAGCTGTGGTGCCTAAGCCAGGTCCCCCTTTGGTCATGATAGAGGGGAAGGAGGTGCTGTGATGCTCAGGGAGTCGTTTCACGGTAGCCCCTTGGCTCTTCTCAGTCCCAGGTAGGGGCTTTGGCAGCCTGCGGTATATCCAAGGATGCCTCAGGGCCTGACCAGGGGTAAGACGAGATGAGGGGTCCCAGTCCAAACACTTCTTTATGAAGTCAATAAAGGTGGAGTCCTCACAGCCCTTGAGAGCAGCACTCCAATCCTTGGTACCGGGAGGACCTCTCATCTTGCCACGGCGGGAGCGAGACCCTGTCAGCACAGTGGCTCCCGTGGCCAAAGTACTGGCTACACAGTAGCGTGGGTGGCCCTTGGAGTTGATAAAGTTCTTTACCCTTTTGGCCTGCTCCAGAATCTTCTCTGGAGGCATGCCCAGCAGCTCCATGACACAGGCCAGCTGGTCACCCTCATCCTCGCCGGGGAACAGGGGGTAGCCAGTCAGCAACTCTGCTAGTATGCAACCAAAGCTCCACATATCAATGGGAAGGCCATAACGTGAACCAAGGATCACTTCTGGAGCCCGATAGAAGCGAGACTGGATGTAGGTGTACACACGCTGGTGTTCATAACAGCTGGAACCAAAGTCAATCACCTAACAGAGACAGGAAACATAGGACTGAATGAGTGACTGATCAACAACACATGTTCAAAACCATACAGACGTCCATGAACGTGCCAGGCGTCCTACCTTGATGCCACTACGTCCTTGCTGTTTGAGGAGGATGTTCTCTGGCTTGAGGTCACAGTGGATGATTCTGTGTCGGCTCAGGGCCTCCAGGCACTGCAGGATGGAGTGTGCAAACTTCCTGACCAATGGTAAGCTGAAGCCCTGGAACTTGTTGCGCTTGATGAGCTCATACAAGTTCATGCTCAGCAGCTCAAAAGTCATGCAGATGTGGTTGCGGAAGGTGAAATTTTCAAGCATGTGCACAACATTCATGGAGCCATTACGATCCTGCTTACGCAGGTGTTCCAGGATGCGTATTTCCTCCTGTGCCTGCCGGTGAAAACGCTTCTCGTTGCGCACCATTTTCAGGGCCAGGTGCTGCTGCAGTTTATGGTCATATACCTTGGCCACCTGGCCAAAGCTACCCTTACCAATGATCTAAACGATAAGAAAAAAAAAAGAAACATAAGAATTCAATTAGCTAACAATCTGAGACACAATATTATTAGTTTTACACAAACTCAACTCACTGTAATAGCCTTTTAACACTTCACGGTATCAAAACACATCTAACCTTAAGGAACTCGTAGCGGTAAGCCAGGTGGTCATGGGGGACATGAATGTAACTGCCCTGCTCATCATCATATCCACAGTTGTTGTTGCCCCCAGCAACAGCAGGCCTCTTCTTGGCATTGGGTCCCACAAAGTAGATATCTGGGTAGGAGTGGATCTCTGAATGCTCCAGTGAGGTCAGCTGAGATCTGTATAGTCTTAAAGCCTGGTCAGAAGTGAGAGGGCTGCACAGCTTCCCACTGTTCCCTCCATTTCCTGAATATTCGGTGGAGCCCTTACTCGATTCAGTGGAGCCCTTACTCGATTCAGTGCTGTAGCAAACAAGCATAAAACATGACCTACAATTAAAGTGGTGTGACAGGTTTTTCTGGCTTTGCAGAAACTAAAGCTTGGGAGAGTGACATTTTTTTGGTGCCTTCATGTGTGCATCTTCCTCACCTGTCAACACTGTGTTCCTTGGACAGGCCAGAGACTAGGGTGGGTTTAATGGGCATCTGACCAATGGTCCCACTGTTCTGAGTGGTTGCTGTGGTTATAGCACTGATCTTTCGATTGTTAGTGGAGTCTTCATACACATACTTGACCTTCAGATGGGTACCTCGCACAGTTACCTGATCCCTCATTACAGCCTTATTACTGACAACCTGGTTACAGAGAGAAGAGAGACAGATAGACAATAAACAAAAAAGCCATTAGAAACTTATCACTGTGGTCAACACTCTATTGATGCATTGTTCATATTCTTTGAACACGGTGTACATATTGAAGACGTGTGCATGTAGCTTTTGTTGTATTAATATGTTAAAGAATGTGCGAGAAAGAGAGAGAGAGAATCTGTGTCTATCTACAGTCTAGTGACACATACTGAGAACAAAGGCGGCACCTCATACCAATCACATAACACACTAACAGGTGCTTAATTGGAAATTATTTGGCTGTGTTGAAAAAAAAAGTACAGATAAGACGTCCTGATGGACTGATCTGCCCGCAAACAGAATTGAAAGGTTAGAAAAGTTCAAGGAAAGATCTAGAGTCAAGTGGTCCCCTGCCAGTAAACAGCTTCATTTCAGCCACCCCAGGAATTCATTTCTCCTCACTCTGTCTCTCTTTCCCTCTCTTTTAACAAGTGGAAAGAACCCTCCACAAGATTATGGAGCACAAGGGAAATGACAGTCATTAAAGTTAGATTATACACTTAAACTCTTGAAGCAGCGTGTCTGTTAATAAGACACGCCGACATAAACTCAGCATGGCCTTCCTATATACAGACACACTCAAGGGGCATATTAACTGGTTCTTTCTTGCTGTCTTGGTTTCTTATTTTAATGGCACAGACCAATCTGAGAGAAGCAATGTTTAGGGCCTCAATGTTTTCTCTTCTCCCATTAGTTCACTATGCTACCCTGTTGAGTCTTTGGCTTCAGCTTCAACACACAGTTGAGCAGGTCTTTAACTGAAACCATGTCAGCTGATAAAGAAAACATGACAAGGAAACTTACTATAAAAGTAGGTGCTGACATGTTCAACTGAGAGAGAACTTAGCTTGAAGCATGTTAGTGTTGTAAGTTAAAGTCCTAAAATAGATGTGGAATGCAGGGAGTATGGGTTTCCATACATGTCATGTAACCATATAGTGCAACATATTACAACAGCTCTACTGCTGACCCAGGGTCCAACGCAGCTGTTGTTTCATAGCTGTACTACAAATACAGTCAATGTCATTGATTGAGCATGCTCTCTCACAAACAGACACAAGTGGTTTGATTCCAAGTTCCTTCTGGCTACTTGTCGAGGCGTCCTTGGACAAGACACAGAAACCGAGAAGAAACACTGATATGTACTGTCCGGCAGTCGTCCAGCCACAATTTCCATAAGGAGCTCAATAAAGTATGTCAAAATCATTACTTAAAAATAAGTACAAATAAAAATCAAAGCTTACATGCGGAGCAACAATTGTGATGAATGGGAGTAAGTAAAAAAGTAGCAAACAGAAACCAGAGAGTAAGAATCTACAGGTTATCCAGAGGATGGAGAGCAGTCTGTGTGCAAATCTGCACGGTACAACAGATGGAGAAGAGCTAATCTCTTCTGCTGTCAGACAAACTACTAAGTACGCTTTTCTTCTTTTCCAGCACATACATACACTCAGTAGCACCCAACACATCAAGAAAAAAATATCAAGCTGGGCCACAGATATAGTAAAATTTATTTATGTAGTAGTGTTGATGAGAGCCGTTCACTCTCCCAGTCCTTCATGGTGTATTATGACTGGGAAATAAGCTGTACTACAACACATACATACATTTATTGTATTACTTTGTCTCCTCCTTTAACAGAGAACAGCAATAGCATTGGTTTACTGTTTTAACAGAGCACAAAGAAACTCTCTGAGCACTACACATCCCGAACTGGAGCAAGCCACTGTCAGTCACATTCAACAGAGAATATAACCTCTGTAAGTGTGACAGAAAATACAAAGAAAGCAGGACAGGACTAGAACAGAAAACTAGGGCTAACCCCTGTGTGAGCCCAATGGCAGCACATACAGACACAAAAAGAGGAGGAGGGGGAGAATGTTGATTTGTGGGTCACATTTTCAAGCCCAATAAATCTTTACAATATATCAAATCAGCCTTTTTTCTGTAGCTTTTTCCTCATTGTCTGTTTATATCTGCGCATTTTCTGCCAAAATGTCTTTTTTGTAGCTATGAAGCAAAAACATAGCAACTATTTCTACTGATCTGCAAAAAATGACTATGATATCAGAATCTATATGCATGCACTATATAAGCTGTTAAAAATAGTTGGTGTAACTGGTTCGTTGGCCAAGTATTCAAATCAATGTGAGAACGGTCATTTATCAAACAAACTGTGCCCATAGAGTATGTCTGGTGACTTTAGATGATGTGAATTTCAAAATACAATGCCTTTGAACGTTTCGCACATTCAAATGCCACAAACACCACACCACAAGTCCACAAGGCTGGAGCTGGAGATGCAATGATACAATCATGCCCGCCTGCTGCAACGCACCTTCTTATGTCCCCTCAGTAAGTCAATCAATATTGCTCACATGATGAGCTACGCTATTATCCTTGAAGGGTACAAAACCTGAATTACACAAGTTACAGATAAAAATGGAAATAGGATGAATAGAAACTTGGCTGAGTGGAGAAAATCTCTCTGAGGAACAGGATGACTGGAGACAGAATGTGCTTCAGCACAGGAAATAGGGCTTTGCTGGTGTTGTGCATATGTGTTTGTGTGTCCACTTACTGTGTGTTTGGGTACAGGGGGCAGCCCAGATGGACTGTTTGTGTCTGCTTCGTCTTTAAGGATGTGGTCTGTTCTCATGTACGAGTCATACAGACCGTCACCGTGGCGTGCTGGGAACAAAAATGAACAAAGAAATTAGTGTGATAATGTAAAATCGTCACATCTGCAACATAGACACATTCAGGGATAAAAGCTGAGAAACGGCTCCAAAATGACATCTAATCTCTGCAGAGGCAGACAATCCCTCTTTGGTCGGACCAACCAAAGTACCATTGATTATTTCATCAGTCAACGTAGCAGTCTGAAGTGACTTGAGAATACAACGAAGGTGTGTCCAAACAGATCCCTAAAGGTTACCTCAGCATAACGGCTTCCCTACAACGCTCTCTATAGACCAGTGGGGAGGCATATTGTCTGCCACAACAGTCTAACCCACATTTACTGAAAGAAGACAATATAAGCAGTTACACTATTGCATCTATTGTGTTCAATACATTGTAACCAAGGCCAGGGCTCCAACCTGACCAGCTTAGATAGTGCTTAGGGTCCCAGATCGCCAGCACTGCAAGTGGTATTAATGTCCTAAAGGGGGTAACAGATGTCTCTGTGACGACAGCATCTTTGCGCCTGTCCATCTGTCCATTCAGGCAGAGTCGTCTACTGTGCTCACCAGGTGTGCTCAGAAATAGAGCTCATATGAAAGGACGTGGGTGCATGTCATTCAATAGTGGTGTGTGTTTGCGCTCACCTCGGTGGCATCAGGCCAAACACCCCATGTGAGATGATACAGACAAGAGTAGATGGATGAGGGGAGCTTTTGGAACGGTAGAGGAAGTCAGTTACTCAAATGACAAACCCCCATCGGCCAGCTGTTCACCTCAACAGCCATTTATCTTGCACAAGTTGCTACTTCAAGAAAATCAAGATGCCAGCACACTTTGATTTAAATGAGGCTGAGTGGCTTGTTAACATAAGACATTCGCACAGCTATTGTGTAGGATTAGCTCATTACCAACAGCCCCAAATACGGCAGCTTTGATATCCTCCCTGACTAGCCCATGAGAGTGCTGTAACCATGTGCAGGTGCGTCACGGCCCATGTTCCCAGTGCTAGCTCGTCAAAGGACCAGCTCCGGGACAGATTAGACCTGCTGCCTGGATACAGACGCATTAGACCTGCACAGCACAGCAAACAGAGGCATTAGGGCTCCACACACAATATTAGGCAAGCACAGACCCCATTAGTCCTCTGCAAACTCCTAATCACTCTGTGGGGGATCAGTCTGTTCTGTGCAACATCTGATTTTATTGTCCAAGTAAACTTTCCTGGAGGAAAAAAAAAAACTAAACATAGCACAAGCATCTTAGTAATCAAACATCCAGTCTACTACATCCAGCTGGCTGGTTCAGCTCTCCACGCTGTGAACCCCCCTCTCCCTCTTCCTCTGCACAATAAAGGGCAGAGAACAAGGTTCAAGCAAACAAACACAACGTGGAGAACAGATCATGTGTCACAAAACGTGTGAGCGTGAATGAGCTGGGCTAAATTCACAGCTTTTTATGCTTCACTTCCTGGTGCCCTGGACAAAGCGCACGGTGGATTTGAGCAATGTCGCTTAGCTGGAGTTCAGAAGCGGTGACTATCCCCAGATAGCACAGATAAGATGCAGCTCATATAAAGGAAAACAACGCGGAAAGTCAGGGTACAAATTTCACAATAGCAGCATGTCCACGTTGATGAGACAACTTTATCTTACGAGGAAGACGTGAAGTCGACGCAGAAACAAGTCTTTATATTTAAATGGGGGTCGCAAAGCAAAAGAAAACAAGTTTACAAAGTGCATCCTGTCAACTTCGTCCCGTCGTCAGCACAGAATGACACGACGTGACATTTAAACAGGGAGTCACGAAACTACATGTAATCAAAACAAATATAGGCTCATATGTAAATACGAAACTACTGTAGCGACACAGCAGCTGAGTTGGTGTTGGATTCACTTCGGCTCGTTTTGAAGCAGTTTAAACAAACACGTCGAAAAACAAAACACTGTGTTGGGAGTAGTTACCTGTTGTTATTGGGCCCTCTGGTTTCCTGCTTATTATCATCATGATTGTAATGAACAGGTGATGCCAGCATCCGAAGTAAAAAAAAAAAAAAAAAGAAACCCAGAGGAAAACAAAGGCTCAAACTAGAGTCACGTAGCAAACTTTGCTAATAGCATGTACAAGTTAGCCGTGAACGGTCGTGTTTGCTAACGTGGAGTCCCAGGAGCTTTAACTTTTACTTTTAGTTTTACTTTCTACTGAACTAAACTCAAGCTTTTGTCTCTTTGACTGCAACTCGTCCTCTTTTTAGTTAAAAAGCGGTGTGTTCAGTGTGGCTAACATTAGCCGTGGCTGCATTTGGGGAAAAGCCGAGCAGGCGGTGGGGGTCGCTTCCTTCAGCTAGCTAGCCAGCTAGCTCGCACGGCCACAAAAACACTCGTACGCCCGAGAGCCGCTCCCTCTGGTAAAACAGTCGGAGTCCAAATGCTGCAGCTTGGTGGTCTGACCCGTGTGCCCCTCGCCTTTCTGTGTCGGTACAGTGAGTCGATGCAGAGCACCATTCCCGTGCTTATTCCCGGCTAGCTGGTTTTGTAGTTAGTAAACAGCGAAGCTACCACTCGTCGCCTCCCCGGGACTGTCCTCCTTCGGGGCAGCTGGGGGGTGATCGTCTTCGGGGATGGCTAGCCAAAACAGGCTAGCTCGCTAGCTGCGCCGATGCCCCATGTTTACACCCGGAGCATCCCACCAGCAGAAACGCTTCACCTGTACTCTGTGCAGACACTAAAACCTGCCGTGTTTAATCCTTCTTCTCTGCGGTAGGAGTATCTTATTCGACGCGGCTGTGTGTTGTTGCTAAGGGCGTCTTCACTGAGCCTGGAGTCGGCAGGCGGACACGGGGAGGGAGGGGGGGGGGGGCAGGGCGGCGCTTAGCAGCCACACTGCAGGCAGCAGTGCGCCCCCCAGCGTCCAGCGCCGCTCATAGCTCCCCGCAGGTTATGTTCATAAAACACATGGTTTTATGAATGGCTGCGTTGTACTGATGTTAAAGGAGTCAGTTAAAAGCAAATCAAGCCATCAATGCTAAAAGCATCAGTTCTGCAGTTAATTAAGTGTTAATTAAAGGCGAGGGACTCGAAAGGTTCACAGTTTTTCAGGTCTCACTGATGTCCATATGGACACAGAAACTGTTTTTTTCTTGCTGTAAAATCATTGAAATAGGTCATTAGAAAGCACATATTAATCAACACAAATTGATGCAAATTTCCTATAAAACCAAAAGAGGTGGTTGGTTGTGTGTTGGATTAACATCAGCATCTAACACCATCCAGGCCCACCTGATCTGTTGAGAAACTCTGTGAATGTGTGGTTTGGACATTGACATGATATTTGACATACTTTATTGTTCCACTTGGGGGAAGTTATTGTGATACAGCTGTCAGACAGTACATGTGAGCTGTACTACAGGGTTTTGGTGTCTTCTCCAAGAACACCTCAACATGTAGCCTGGATAAACTGGGAATTGAACCACTGTGACCAAGCTGCTCACACTGAGCAGCTTGGTCTGACCTCCATAAAAAGCAGCTCCCCAACAACACACAGTGCCTCCTGCCCTACAGCTCCAGGTCCTGCTTCCTGGCTCTGTCATTAGGCAGCCACCAGCAAGAACAAAAAGATATAAGCAATCTTTTTCTACGCTCTGCTATCAGCATGACGACTTTAGAGAGAGCACAATGATGAAAGTTTAAGCGTTTTCAGTTTCATTTACTTCCTGGTGACTGTGATCTTGTTTTGTCTGTGTCACAAACAATTGCCCCATAGGGAAAAAAAGTTGTTATTGATTAATTGATTAGACATAAGAAGTTATCCACATGATTTCATTAACACAGACCAAGTCCCATTTTACCTTTAAACACACACATGTGAACCTAAGTTTACTTACTAATCATTCCTCTTGTTAATTTTTGTCTTTAAAAGATAATATTTTAATACACCTCTTGTGTGAGTTTAAGTCAATATCTGTGAAAGACAAGTCACTAATCAAGGGAGCTTCATTAGGGCAACAAAGACCTCATGTCCATACAGTGCTGTTGGTCACTGACTTTGCATACACTGTCAGGAAAGCTGAAATGTGGATTGAAACTGGAGAGCATACAGAAATCTATGAAGGGCTAGATATAGTTAGGGACAGGGTAGAAGACAGACTGAGTGAGACCGGGCCGGCATGAGAAGAAGAACAGGCTATATTCAGACAGCAATGCATACTCGGCAGAGGGTGATGCTAATCTTAGTTCTTTCTCAGAGGTGAGAAGAGGGGTCTGTCTATATTTGCTGCCATAAATAAGCATACTGACACAGTTTTAGACAGCCCTCTGGGCAGCGGCCAGCCCTTAAGGCCAACCCGGTCACACTGATTATTCTGAGATGGTGGTGAACAGACAGAGCAGCGTGACAATGCCTATAAACTGATCCGCTTATTGCACTTTCCTCTCAAAAGGGTTGAAGGTGTAAGTGTGTGGAGTCTAATCCAAGCTGAGGAATTTACAACCGCAGCAAGAGATGGGACCAGGCGCAAAGCTACCTATAGGTCCTTGTGGGGGTTGGAGGTTCTGGCTGTATTTGGTCCCAGAGCCTGTGACAGACACTGACACCTGGGACTTTATTGGTCTGACACCTTATTTTGAATGCTCTTTGACACAGAGTTAGCCTGAAAACAGGCATATAGCATAACGTATTGTGAAACAGCGAGAGGAACACAACCATTTTATAGCGTGAAGCACATCAGAGAAAATCACATGGGTATTTATGTGTGAACATTTAAAGCTTACAATCCACTTAGAGTTTTGATGATATATTGCCACCTGCTGGTCGTTTGAAAGCAAGACAAGCTGGCATTTGATGACTAAAATTTAACATTAAACTTAACAGTAAAATACAAATTCTGTTTTAACTACTGACTCGCTGAATAGTGTCCTCGTGTCTCTCTAGTACAAACTCAAACTTAGATATCTGCTGAAATGGATTTACTGATATGTATGTAAGTTATAATAGCAAGCATGTAAGACTTAAAGACACAAATAAAATGTGAACATTTCCATAAAGGGATGACCTTTTTATTTAACTTTGATATTCTGTACAGTTCTACTGATATATTTTCACACACTTCTTCAAATAAAACTAAATAAATTTGCAAAAAAGCATCAGGTCTCAACATCCTTGACAGAGTATCATGTGGATTGGGTGAACCATGAAATAAATAAAACACACATCACATGCACGCACGTAAACACTCTCACACACTTGTTGAAAAGACACATGAGTCTTAAGGGTAGGGAACAGAAAGGAGAGACACAGCACCACCCAAGGAACATGCAAAAGCATCCATACATACACTCAGGCACCTGTGTGCTGAAACACACCTTACATAGATACACAGGGGCACATGAAACAAAAGGCACTGCCAGCAGGAACAGCTTGGGCTTTGGGTGGTGGTGTTAAAAAAACAAAAACAAAGTTTGGGTTCACTGAGCATGTGCTTATGGACAACAGACCTCATTCATCAGTATTTTTATGGAATTAATGAACAAACATATGGTTGTGTTAAAGCGTTTCTTTTAAACGCTTTGATTAAATGCACTAATCTTATGATGCATGCACTCCAGATAGTTCCCAAACAACCTAATTAGCAGGTATAATGTCGTATATTACATGTGCACTCAATGCATGTTTAAATACGTGATAAATGAGGCCCAATAGGGGAGTGCTGATGACACACAGACACTCATCAAAACAGTATTCACATTTTCCTCACTGCCCTAGATGACTCTAGTTGAGGACAAGCTCTCTCTCTCTCACACACACACACACACACACACACACGCGCACACACACACAGCAGTACGAATTGTACCAAAAGAATATTAATATTCATAATAATAAGTGAAACTTTGTCACTCTTTTTCCAGTGTCTACGTAATACATATGTTATGCAATTACACAGCATTAGTATATCATAGCCATTATCATGAATTTCATATATTTTTTGTTTCTTTTTTGGGTGGAAGGTGATGAGATGAAAGAAAAAGGAATGCATGCCCAGGCCCAGAGTTACAGACCCTTCAGTGATCTGCATCTATATGTGCAAAACAGAATTCAGTAATATTCAATAATTTTACATTTACACCACCTTTAATCCAGTAAAATCTCTCTTGTCCTCTCAATACGTCTGTCCCTCTAAGCTTTGGTGTAAAAATCATCTAACATTCAGATACAACCCATGTACAATGACAGTGTATGTAAAGTGTTCAATCTGCAAAGGTTTGTGAACAGCCTTCCCCAGTAGGCTTCATTTGTGGTTGGAGTTCATACAAGGTTGGTCCGGTCAGGATTAAGGGTGGGAAATGAAATCACAGTTATCATTTGAAAAGATGTGAGGATTGTGTGTCTGTGTGGAGGAGCAAGGGGAGCGTTGGTGACAGTGTCTGATCGAAGAGCTTTCTGTCAGTGAATCACTTGACGGCATCTTCACCCAAGTCTATCACGTGGTATTTAAGCGGGTGAATAAGAACAGATTGACGTGTGCTAAAAATCAGGTGGTGATGGGTGGAGGGGGATTCTCAATTCTCTTTTAGGCTTTACTCAACACATGCTCCCTGAGAAAAATCAGAGAATGGATCTCGCATGCTTATCTTTCCATCCCTTCTTGTCGTTCTACTTCGAACCCTTTCTTAAGGACAGCCTCCACGGTCAGTACTCAAACACTGACCCTAAACACCTCCCCCACAAACTTATATGTCTCCCATGTTTCAACAGCAAAATGAATACACATGGTGATAACCCAAAACAATCCAAAATAAAAAAAAACAAACAAACAAAAAAAAACCTTGATTGTCCTTCCATCCCAAAGAGAAGCAGAAAAAGGAAATCATCATGCCTTCTGTTTCAATGAGCTGAGAAAGATTCATGCATAAGTAACACTTGCAGTAGCAGCAGCAGCAGTAGCAGACGAGGAAGGAATCCTAAAAAAATAAAAAATAAAACACACCACTGATTCACATCAGTCCCAAACGAGAGCTCAAGTTAGACTTTCAGATCATTGGCAATGAAAACACTACATGTCCCATCAGCTTGCAGACCACACAACTTGTAGCCTTTCATGTCGCTTTCAGCCCTAATTCTCTCCTCAAGGGGTGGATGTATGGATAGTGGTGGTGGTGGTGGGTGGGGGACTTGTATGCGTCCTGAGAAAGGGTCTGAGTGTGACATGTGCGTAGGTACTGTATGTTGTGTTCATGTGTGGAGGGCGGAGACAAATTCAGTTCAGATTCCACTCTCTGAATCATATCATCGGGTCTTGAGGGGTCAGTGTTCGAAGGTTCAGTCTCTCCCTGGGTTGAAGTCATAAGGTAGCGGGTGAGGGGTCAGGGGTCATGTTGTTGTAGGGCCTGCTGTAGTTTCTGACGGTACGCAGCGTACTTATGCTGCACTGCCCTCACGCGTTCTGACTCCTCCTTCTCGAGGATTACAATGAAGTTTTGCAGCTCAGGGACAGAAAATGCATGCCACTGTTGGAAAAAAGTGAAAAGGAGAGAATCCTATTACTATTTATACTTATCACTGTCACGAAAGATTATTTTTTGTTACCACCCTTCCATGAATGAGATATAGCCGTTATATTAAAGTGTGTGTGTATATGTGTGTTTGTGTATATTTCTGTGCCTTCTCACCTCCACCTCCCCAGTCTCATTTTCCTTTAGGACAAAGCTGAGCTGCTCTGGGTCCGGACCTGCTATCAACCTGAGCAGAAGAGGGTGCTCATACAGAGGGAGCTTCTGGAACAGATCTGCATAGAAAACGAAAAACATATTACTTATTGCTTGACTCCATACATAATGAGTGATCTGGTGAGTTAGTGTGTTTTCCTCACCTTGCCCGTCCCGGTGCGTCTGCCTGTACAAAGCAAACTTGCGGGGATTGTCCAACACCATAAACTTCTTCAGCAAGCCCTGGATGACCTCTCCAGTCGTGGTCTGAGAGCTGATGTGGAGCTGCTTCACACAGTCGGATGGTAGGTAGAAGGATGTTCCTTTTTCACTCTGCCCACAGTCCGTCGTACCCTGGTCCTCTGGTCCCCGATTACAGCCACTCGTCTGCCTGGATGCTCCTTCTGTGCCGACTGTGACTGGTCTACTAAGCCTCAGCTGGACCTTAATAAAACCTGTGTAGGATCCATCTGAAGCCTGCAGCCCGCACAGAGAAAGAGGAAGACAATTAGAGAGGGGAGAGGCGATCTAGTGTTCATATGTGCACTACACAGAAAAGAAGAACACTATGTTGTTATCTTAATCTTATCAATACCAATATGCACTCCTAATCTTTTCAAAATGAACATTCTGTCTTTGTTCCTAACGTTGTGTGGTTGTTTGCTCAACTTCCTGTTTCTATTCATTAAATCGAGAAAGTGAGGAAGCTCTAAAAATGCTGTGTTAGAGCTAGTTCAACAGTACATTTACCAAATGCAAGTGATCCAAACTCACCAGTTTCATGCCATTCTCGGAGACTTGAGCGTTATACTGTTCTATTCTGGTCCGCACCTCTTCCTCTGACAGATTTCTTGTTCCTCCCTCCTCTTCCTCCTTTGCCACATTCTGCTGTGGGGCAAGAAAAAAATAAAATATCAGTACTGATGTCCTGCAACCAGTAGTAGATCTGTTCTGTTTTAACCAGCAGATGGTGCTGATTCCCCTACTCCTGTTCAAACAAACTGTCTGTCTTGCTTTGCTTAATTTTATGAATAGACATGTGGATATACTATAAAGAAGAGAAACCTTTCCTCTTTAAACCAATTTAGCAAGTGGCTCCCCCCACTTGTCAGCATAGCAGGTGTTACATTTGGTGTAAAACAAGCTTAAACAACATCTAGGTCCCTTGCTGCACTGTGTGGTCGCTCTCATTAACTATTACTTATGACAAACACCTCCCTCTCCTGTCCTCCATCTTTGCCATTCTTAAAGAGAAAAGCTGCTGCTCTCGCTGTAGCTGGCGAGGATTCAGTTAGACACTTCACTATCGCTTCGTGCAATCCATGGTTACACAAGTCTGTAGCTCTACAAGCAGGAAACGTTGTGAATGGAGCAAATCACACATTCAGTATTACCGCGTGAGAATATTGTCAGCATTGTCTTCTTGTCACTGTCACTCATTTTCCTCATTGACTAGTAATAAAAAACAGCGAGAGGGTGTGGGGGGAAGAATAAAGTGAGAGGAGGGGGAGTCATAAGGAGGGGGGGCAGCAATAGACGGGAGTGAGGGGTAAGGAATGATGAAAGAGTGGTTGCTGAGCCAGCCTTAGCAACACTGAGTTTAACTGGGTTATTTATAGTACAGTGGGATGCATCCTCTCTGTCTCACAATAGCTTTTTTTTTTCCCTTTCTCCTGTTCGTTTGCATTTTCTGGGGCAGAGAGAGAGAAAGACAGTGTGTGCGTGTGTCTGAGTATGAGTGTGCGTGTGTATGTGTAGGACAGGAACTGTTTCTTTAGGGGAGTCCTCAGGTTGCGAGATAGTTTCATTCAATACAGATGCAGCGTGTACAAGCGCATGTGTGTATCTCTGTGTACACACACACACACACACACACACACACACACACACACACAGCGCACAAGTGGAGCTCTGCTCAGTGTGGCTGACGTTCAGTAACTAGGGGTAATAACATATAAAAATTCAAGGCTGTTGTTTTGAAATATGTGTCCATTTGTGGAAGCAGCTCGAACGGGACTGGAACTGTACTGAACCACATTCTTGCTGTTGCTGCCTTTAATTTCTCCTCCAGACTTATCATCCGCTGTGCAATTATGGCCCTAACATCACGATATATAACGCAGTAATGAAGAAAGCCGCTGGTATTGTTACCAACCTAACATTAACATTTTAAACATTTTCCACAAAAAACTACAAGTATCCTGCTTGAAAATTGGAGAATTAAGATTAGACTAATTAATCTAATTCATCATCATGCAAGAATGAAATAAAAACCCACAATTCAATGAACCCCAGTCAAATATCATCATATTTGAATGGTACTCAAAGGTTAAGAGAAGAATCTGTGGGATTCAGACTAGCTAAAAATCCTCCCAGTCGAATGTAACAAAGTGAAAAGAAACTTGCAGGAATTCCTGTGTTTGTATGCAAGTTTCTACAGAGGCAGCGTCCTGCCCTGCCTTTCTGCATACCAGTGAGAGTGGTCAGAGGACTATAGGGCAGGACAATAGTGTTGTTTCCCCCTGTGAAAGTCTCGGGACACTGCCCTGACTGGTCCAGGTCAGAATGGAGCCAATGACCGGCAAGACACAGAAACAGAGAGATGTGAGCGCTGACTAAACTTGTGCAGGCTGCACTGTGGTTCCAGGAACTGGACACTTGGTTGGCACCCTTGGATGTAAAGTGATGTGATTCCGTGTTTCCAGTGTCGCCTCTTTCGCCCACTTGTATAACCTGAATGATGCTGAAGCTATAAATGTTAACGCTAATAAAAACAGATAATGCTTATGACATAATAAAATACTCCTGATGCTTTACAGGATTTGAGGCCACCTACCTAGTCTTGTATATCCCAGCATGCTCACATGTTCATTTTCTGCTCCAAATTGTCTTAAACAAAACTGCCAGATTTTGATTAAATATTTTATGTGACCATCGCTCTTCAGTGTTGTTATAATATATTCATTATGCCATTTTTTCCTGACTATCTACCATGGAGTGGCATGAAGCAAGCAGGCAAAAATGTACCTAATGACTTAGCTGTCCTATTTACTGAGGGCATGCAACAACTGAACTTGAATAAGTGTACCCTCTCTGTTGCTGCCTGATATGAATAATATTACAGAGGATCGAGACAGAACTAAGTTATCCAGTTTTTCTGCATGCAAGGCAGGATAAACGCCGTAAGCATCTGTAAGTGTGTGTGTGTGTGTGTGTGAGTGTGTCTGTGTGTGTTTGATCATCATGATCTTCAGGAAACACTAGACTCTGGTATCTATTACAGTTCAAGATCATCTCTGCCAGAACTAAGCTAACAACACTGAAATAATTTGAACTGAATTCAACTATCGCATGCGCACAATGTGTGAATATACATGCACACACGCATATAACAGCGTATAGAAGCAAAAATGCCTTTACTGGGTCAAGTGTCGAGGTGGAGACGCATGATTGAGAACATACACGCCGATTCTATTTCACAGCTCAGAGACTGCGGTGTGTCAGCACTACCAGCAGTACACACATACAAGAGTGTGCGCACACACACACAAAGCAACACAAACGCACACACACTGTGGAGGAAAGAGTCTAGCCTGTTTAGAATTTGTGTTCCACTTTGTATAAACTCAAGATTATCAGCGCAGGTCTTGAATTAACTGTTCTACTTATGCAACAATAAATAAAGATCTGTAAAAAATCTGAAAAAGGAAACACACTCTTTAATGACATTTCATTCAGTCATATACTGTATTTTGATATCCTAACTACTATATTGATATGTACAGTTATGCACCATACAGTATGTTATGGTTTATTGTATGTTTTGTAGATACAATCTTTATCTACGATGTAATTAACTACTCTAATTACAATAAAACCCAAAGAACGCAATGCAATACATTTCCAAGTTGTACCAAATGGAAATACTCATTAAAGTACTAGTACTTCAGAACTGTCATGTACATGAGTACTCTAAATAATGTAGCGCTACAGTGATACACCCATATGCATTTGCACACACACACACACACACACACACACACACACACACACACACAAAACACATTAAAGCTGTCTGGCTTATCTGGAGCAAAAGGCTCAGCTATGGAAATAATCCATAAAGAAAGGACGAGTTTGAACCCCCCCCCCCCCCCCCCCCCCTTCCACTGTTTTAATGAATCTGACTTTATCACTGTGAGTCTGTGTACAGACCTAACGCCATAGCACAAATTGAATCTCTTATACACAACTATACACAAAATACATGATGGTGTCTCTCTGTTCACATGGTGCCACACCGTTCTTTGCATATCTCTTTTCCATATTCAAACAAAAAACAGGACACTCATTGGTCAGGGACAGTGCAGCACACTGCAGGACTACCTTTAGTGCCAGAGGACACAATTCAATTACTACTGGGGATGTAGACCTGTTCCTCTCCCATGCAACTAGCACACATTTTTTTCTCTGGTGATGAGGTGCCAGACAAATCAGGCTGGCAGCTTCTGCACCGTCAGCTCGGACAAACTCACCCCTACACCCATCTGTCTCAGCATGGCAGCACCCCTAAGTCCACACACACACACTGACAACACAGCTGGTCAATTATTCAGAGATTATACCGTCTCCAAGTCAGACATCAAAGGTACTGCCAGGGCAAGGACACTGTGAAGAGGGTTGAGCATGTTTTACATGAATGCAAATGTCTATTTGGTTACAAGATTTTCATCTCCAGGCTTCTTATGCAACCACAAACTCATTCTTTCTGTTTCTCACCCCTCCACAGTAAAAACAGTCAACGTCTCACACCAGCAGCGTAAATACACTGTTCTTACTGTATTTACAGTAGTGACATCATCTGACACAATTCTGTGAAGTAACCCAACGTTCAAAACCAAATCTCAGGAAGTGTGTGTTCACAGTGCTAACAAAACCATGAGTTGCTATGGTAACTAGGAAAGTGGTCTGCTACAGTTAAGTAGTTTCCTTACACACACACACACACACACACACACACACACACACACACTTGTACTTGTGCAAAAGTACCAGCTTTGTTTCTACGGAAACCTCTCCCACGCAGTGTAGAGAAACAGCCCCTATGGAATCTGTAACTTAACGTGATTCGCTCAATATCACTGGTAAAACGTGGCAAACTGTGTCGATAGTCTAAGGAGAAATGATAAAGCAGCAAATAAAGGCAGCAAAGATGATGAGCAATGTCAGTGTTACACAACAGACGACAGTAACCCCTTCCTACACGCTCCCATACAAACACACACCTAGAGGCCTACACGAGCATCACACTACTACTTCCTCTACATACTTCTGCTTTCTTAGAGTTTGTTTTAGAGATAAATGTCAGTTTGTTTCCCAGCCCAACTGAAACACCAACCATCGGACACGCCTGAGTTTGTCTTAACTTCTGCAAATCGCATCCATCAGAGGCAGAGAGCTAACCTGATTCTGTACCTTGGCCGTATGTCTGGGTTTGCGGAAGAACGAGGTCTTGGCCGTGAAGAAAGTGAAGTCTTCGCTCTCATCGTCCAGGCTGCAGTACCCACTGCTCATGCTGTTACTGCTGGTCATGGAGGGGGTCAGCACCGTGTTAACAGTCATGGAGATGTCCAGAGACAGTCTCTGGCACTAGAGCAGCACCAGAGCAGCACTTTGACGGCGTGAGCAAGTGCTGGCTTATCTCGAAAAGGCAGGGCTGATGTGACAATCAGCCACAGTCAGAGTCTGAACGCGTCCAACTGTGCTTTACTCATCCAGAAAAAGTCAGCGCTCCTCGGCTTATGCATCAAGAGAGTTTCAGTTGCACCTGTGAGGGTGAGACAGGTGAACTCAGCTCAGATTCGGCACTTTGCGTGCTACCGGAGACGGGACCAGGAAATCTGAGAGTGAGTACAGACGTGTCACTTCCTCCTGACGCGTGTGTGCTCTTACGCCGGTCTCACAAACATGCACACGCCATATGCACCTGGTCATTCGCAGCTAAACTTACACACATATGCACGCTCTTACCCAACATGTAACCATCTCACTCACACGGATAGGCACACGCCGGCGTCTTGGAGTCGGTTTTCAGGTCGGTTTCAAGTTAACAATGCTCACCTGAGAGCACCTGTTATACCCACAAACAAATGCTCATAAAGGGATACGCGCAATGCCACATCCGGCTTTTGTCCTGATCTGTGTCTCTATAACGAGCCACCTTGAAGAAATAACAGTGCTGTCGGTTCAGCACAAATCCTTGCACGAGTAGGTCCACTCGGGTGTTTATGTGTATGAGCATCCATCCGTCCCTTAAGTTCAGAGTAAACAGCAGCAGAAGATCTGTTGGCGGCAGCAACAAGACTTCCACAGACCCTGTAGTACCTCCTCTCTCCTCTTCTCTCCGCTGCTTTGGCAATACTATCAGAAACACAAATGCCTCCCCCTCAGTCCCTCACTCTTACTCTTTCTCTCCCTCCCTCTCTTCCTCTCTTTCTCTCTTTCTGTCTTTGCACAGGCTTTGCTCCCACAGTCCCTTGCAGCCTTGCTCAACCATCTGTGGTTGAGTATGCCATCAGCCTGCAAACACCCTCCCCCTTCTCCCTCCACTCTCTCTTCCTGCAAGCGACTGCACCCTGCAGAGCACGGCCACTTCCTCTTACAGAGAGACATAGAGAGCGAGACAGAGAGAGGGGGGGGGGGGAGAGAGACACAGAGAGAGAGCAAGAGCGAGAAAGAGAGAAGCACTAGTAAGTAGAAACGCTGATGAGTGAGAGATATGAAGCCTCGCGGCTCCTGTTTTACGTACATAAGAGCCGCGGTGACAGGAAGCAGCTCAGAGGCTGGGGAAGATGGCTTCTTTGCTACCGACAGTCTACTGCAGCATGCAGCAGTTGGCTAAAACACAGATATTTGTAGATACTTAAACAAATCAGGGACAGATATGTGAGGAAAAACGTCCACAGTTGTACTGCAGCTACTAATTCATTGGTAAATGGGCGGGCTCACATTGCTTAGGATGACAATAAGACAACAATGACTGATTGCCCTCAGAATAGAGATTAGCATGACCTCTAGCCCTACACTGACCCTACAATCTGCCCCCCCCCCCGTCTCCTGGCAGTAAAGCCCCCGTCAAAAAGTAGCTATTGCCCCTGTCACTGCTGAGACTGATGGAGCATTAGTGCATCTGTCCGCACGTTTCTGAATGTATGATATGAGGATAAAATCCACTCAGACACGATTACAAGTAAATGTATGTGCTGCAGAAGAGATACAGCATCCAGGAAGAGCATGTCAGCCTTTCATCGGGTATCTTTCTGTCACATTTAAGTCCACTGATGATTGAGCACCTGCAGCTCTGCTCCTCGCTTCCATCAGTGTAATCACTATCGGAGAAGGCAGTGTACAGGGGGGCGGGATGCTACACACAAACACACACACAGTGAAAGACACTGCTGCTGGCTGTGAGCCGATGAAGCTCGGTCAGTCGGCTGCATGTTTGTGTGATTGCAGCAGTGGCTGGGTGTACTGGGGGGGGGGGGGGGGGGGGAGAATGGGATCAATTTCTGCTGATGCACACACAATAAGGCACCGTAAAGACAGAGGAGAAACAACGCACAACCTCTCCTGCAGCTATAAAACAGAGCAAAGAGGAGAAAGAGGTCTGCAGGAAACGAAACGTCATCTCCCCTCCTGTCTGCACCACTAACGTACTGTATGAAACAAATGGGAGCATGTTTGTGTGATGAGCCACAGATTTCACATACCTCTAAGACAGACGTCGTCAACGCTCACTTAATTCTGACTTGCAGCTCATTATCTTCAACTACGTAGTCATTAAACTCACTGAGCGTAGCAGAGGTTAAGCTAAAAATGACTCAACAAAAATGATATGCCATTATTTTGTTCTGCTATATTGAAAGAAATGAGCGTGTTTGTGGATAAACAGACATTTGGTAAAATGTAGCCCTCCTCCTTGCTCCGTATCATTTTCCCCATCAACATGTTACACGTCATGCAGGAGAACTGCGTGTAGAAGTGCAGTACTACCTGGCTCGATACCAGGGGTCTAATTTTGTATTACATGCTCCCTGGGAACAGTAGCAGCCAGTATTCTGCTGCGAGGTTATCCCGCTTTCTCTTCGGTTTCTCCAGGTTTAAACAGAAAGTGGATGAAGCGCTATTTTAAGGATATAGCTGACATATTTCTCGTATCAGTGGGTTTCCTGTAGCTCACACAGCATTGGAGGTAAAAAGATGAAATTAGAGAGTTTAACTTAATTGATAACTAAGGTTTCTCCACTAGAATGCAGAACATGTGGAAACAGCCAACAGCACAGCTCTGCCATAATGGAGGCCCCCGCGGAGAACAGTGATTAAACCTAATTAGTTTGCGTTCATTTGAATAAAGCCGTGAGAGTGCGGGCATCAGGAACCACCACCGACTGAAGAAATCAAACTACACCGCAGGGGGGAGAGATGACAGAGGAGCTCCGAACAGGAACATGAAAGCAAGTTAGAGAGAAAGAAGCAGAGAGGGACACACATCAGATGTTAATTTGCTGTAGGAGAGTCTAAGAGTTCGAGAACTCTCTGGGACCATGAGAAGCAAATGAACGCATTAATAAATGTATAAGCAGATAAGAGGAAGGACAGGCTCTTGTGAAAGAGGAGCATGGTTATGCAAAAGTGTGGGCTTGAAGATCAGTCCTGACTCACGTACACCTCTACTGCACATGCCCACACACACACACACACACACACACACACACACACACACACACACACACACACACACAATTCAACTGAATGTTTTCACTCAGCACCCCTTAAATGCCAGAAACAGCCCAATGACCCAGTCTCACTGCTGCTAATGTAATGTTATTCGCCTGTTCAATGCTCACCTTGTGTTGAGGGGTCGTGGAGGAACAGTGGCTTCTGGGAGATGGAGTTTCTTCCGGCTTTCTGTCCCTCTGATTGCAGTCCAGCTGGACCTGACTCTCACACTCCTGGTGGCAGGTGTAGCTGCAGTCTGACAGACAAACAGAGAATGATCATCAAACATTGTTCTAGTACAGCAGCAGCGGCCCTCTGTCCATAATAATAACAGAGTATAATGCTGATCAACTATAAATATGTGTGAGAAAGAAAATCTATTCCTGATTTAATCAAATGGCGCCTGCTGTCATATAAATGCTCACGTTGCCATCTAGTGGCTGATGCCAGTCTCACACCTATAGGCCATTACAGCACACACACAGAGTGCTACTTAAAATAAAATAACAGATAAGTTTGGTTGAGTGATTTAGACTAAAAATGACTCTTATAATCTGTTGCAATCAAGCAACTTAATGTACAAATTACACCTCTCAGATCCACTCCTGAGTTACCATTAGACAGCCGGAAATATTCTTTCCACAATTACCACAAAACAAACACGATGTATTCTTATGCAGACACATTACACAGTTGAACAGTTGGATAATGGACGTACTGGACAGGGTCCAACACATAAAAGAAACAAATACATAATGTAACACAGACATAATGTGTTGCAAGAATAAAAGGGCACACTTAAACATTCAAGGCCAGCCAGCAGTAACATTACAGCAGCCCCGGTCTGGTCAACTCTTACCACTTCTCTTGGAAAAGAAGAGATTTAGGTACTTCCCCCAAATGTTCTAAAATAGTCCAGCAGTTCTTTAATTTTTATTTGGTTCCACAGATGTAAGCGTCATCTTGTTTATGCCCTTACAGACTTTATTGTGGTCTGAGGGTTTTCCACTGAAATGCACAGCCTCACATCTCACTTCTCCCCGGCTGGTGAGATAATTCATGCTACAGAAAAGAGAGATTTTAAAAGTGCACGGGCAAAAAAAAAAAACATGACCGCAGTTTGGGGAAATTCTAAGTTAAAGCCTTTTCGATTGTCCTCACGCAAGAACTCGTCCGACATGGTGCGGAGCAGGATACATACAATCACCACAATTAAATGAAAACACAAATCATTTAAATTATATTTAGTTTGCTTTCTAGGAAACACAGTGCCTTCCAGTGCACCCACTGTCTACTGATTTTAGTGGCTCTGTATCCTGCATAGAGACGGACACCGCTGCATCTCTCACACTCAGCATCAGCACTATAACCATGGCAACAAGCTTCTTGATGACCGCTGTCGAAAGAGCAGAGCTCTACTTACACAAGGCTGCTGATAGAAGACTGTGGGGATTTTTTGTTATTAATATGACTATAAATCTCAGACCTTTATGTTTATGTACGTGTCAGGAATTGAGGGTCATTTAAAAGTTGCCTGTTTGGAAATAAAATTCTTCATTTATTACTCACAATGGAAAATAACTGGAGCAGTATTACTGAAGAGAGGACAGGGGAGACAGTAAAGGTCGACAGGACAGGGCTTGCTAACAGAAGCTGAGATAAAGAAGAAGAAGACAGACACAAGTATGTGTGCATGACAGGCTGGCCGAGGGCTGGAGCGAAAGGGAAAGGGAATGCAATGTCTTGCTGACAGCAGGGATGTGTCAAGGAAAGAGGAGAGTCCAGATAAGGGATACTCTGCTCATGACAGTTTAGAGGTCACCGCAGAAAGAGAGAAAGAACGGAAACACACAGGGGAAGGGACGAGAGGAACTCCTTTCCTGTCCTGCTTCACTTGATTCACTTCATCCACGAGCGCCTCCACCTGTATAATCGGCCACATTTAAAACAAACGTTCAACACTTTGGTAAATATACTTATTTGCTTATTCTAAATAAGAATTGGATGAGAATTGACTCTCATAATTGTGAAGTGCTGTCACAGCACAGTGACTAGAAACAGTGGGAAAGAGCTAATGTGGCTTTAACCAAAGGCATCAAATTCCATCTACATAACCCACATTAAACGGCTAAAGCTAAATCACCACTTAGAGGTGCTGGTAGACATATTTTGTTACATTTGGACAGAGCTGGGAGAGCTGTTACCAGTCCTAACACCAACATGATTTACGTCACATGTTAGGCTTTGTTAAATCTGCAGGTTTAGGCCTTTCACTGTACATATGCAGGGGTGTGTGTGTGTAAGCCTAGTAGTAGATGTTCCTCCTTAGGATGTAGTACCATGCATGTGTGAGTTTTAAAGTGGAGAAACTGCTGCAGTGATCCAGTGACACGCTCTAAAGGTTACGCAGGCCTGCTGACACAAGCACAATCACAGAGACTCATGAGGGAAACGAGAAAACAACGGAGGGGGGAGTAAGAAAAACAGCTCATTTTTGTGACATTTATTTTGTGATAGTGGTTTAAATATCAGAAACAAAAAAAACAAACCCTCGGATTCCACGCAAGGACTGGAAGGGCTTCCCTTTAACTCTTCTAGGGAAAGTACACTGTTATGCAGACGCGTGAATGAGGAAGTTGATTCTCCTCCGCTGGAGTTTTAGGAGAAATTGTCCAATTCAGTCCATGTTAGAGGAATGGCATTCTGCATATTCTTACCAAACTACTTCCATATTTACTCCTCCACATTAGGCTGGAAACTCCCCTTTATTCCCTGTATGTGCTTTTGATTACTAAGGTTTGTAGCAAACAAGAGAAAAGAACCTTCAGGTCCCTTTGTCTGGGAAGTGCTTCAGTCACACATAAAACTTCAAAAACCTGTCGCAATGGACTTTTTAAAAAGTATTTAGGATTTGAAGCGGAGCTAATCTACCTGTCGGTGTTCATAAGCCATCTGACTTCACTTGCCTTTGAAAACCTTTTCTTAGATAAACTTCTTTTGATACTTTTATCCTTTTCAACAGGCTCAACTGACCTTTTATTCCTCTTCTTATTTGCAGTTTTGTATATATTTCTTGTGTATTGGTTTTATAGTACTTCTCTTTTACCATTTAACACCTTCAGGATATTTTTATCCATAGTCACATGTTTTATAAATGTTCCTCGTGTAGCCTGTTGAATCTCAGTGAGGTATATCCTGCTTAAATAAAGCTATTATCAAAATGCACTCTTTTTAATGACAGCAAATGCACATAAACATGCATCTGGGCACTGGACACCAAGAGATGACTGTAATAAAGTTTGGCTATAAACACCCATCAGCATCTACCCCTCTGCAAAGTGCCATAATGTCTAGAGCCTGGTGTTATGTGTCACCACCCAACACCGGCCTCGGCTGCTCCTCCTCAGCTGAGATGGGCGCTCAGACCCCGCCTTTGGCTCTCAACCCATCATTCCAGTCTTACTGCTTTTTAACTGACACTGCCTCCAGACAGGGTTGGATGATAATGCAAATAGATGGAAGAGAAATGCGGCAGAAGGAAAAAGAGGGTGAGGTTACATGTAGCAGCATGTGAAGATCTATATGTGGTGGCTGTGTTAACTTCCACCGCTGCTACTTGGGTCGATAACACTCGCTGCATAGGAAGACAGAAAAAGAAGGAGCATCAATATCAGCGTGTTAAATGGCGACAGATCAGTTCTCGAATGACAGTCAGCGCCAAATCTTAGCTGCTAAATGAAAAGTTTCTGCTTTCTATCACCTCTTCGAAACCTCGGCCTTTTGTTCTGTCTCTTCCCATCGTTTTGGGAGAAACACAGAAGCAGAAAATTGTCCCTGTGTCAGTTTAATCTCCTGTAACTTTAGACGGGGCTGTGTGTGATCAAAACTGGAATAAATGTGATGTGTGTTAGTGTCTGTATGTATCTGTCTGTGTGTGTGTGTGTGTGTGTGTGTGTGCGTTGGAAGACACGGGATATGGGTGGTTGTTTTTTCTGTGACACAGTGGGCGTGGGAGAGACAGGGGAGGGTGAAACAGACAGATTAGTAGTGTTTCTCAGGTCACGGAGGATGTCTGTGTGGCACCAGATAGAGACTTGTGTAGTGAGGAGACAGAAGAGAGGGAAGTAAATATGGGTTTGGTGGCTATTAACACGGTCGCTAATGAAAGGAATTAAGAGCAGCTTTGGGATCCTATGGGGTCTTTAGCAAGTCTGATCCCATCACAGCTGATTTAGTAATTATACATCTTCTTGTGAGACACACACAAACACACACACACACACACACACACACATTTTTGTACGGTCCTCACACACACATACAGACACCTTCACGCGCTGACTTGTCAGATGTGAGCAAACTGATTTCTCCTAACCTAAATAAAAATCTGACCCTGCACAGTGACATCTGTGTCACACATATTCATACGTGTGATTATCCATTTCATATTTGATCCTGACAGTGTTTATCTCCATCCCGCAGCACCTCTATCTTCCTCGCTCAATGCCTCCATCTGTGCAGCTGCAGATGCTCCCAGAACTAAAGCAAACAAGCACGAGGAGCACCGAGCTTTAATTAGTTTTTTAGGAGCTTACTCTGTGTCCGCCGAGCTGCAGAAGGATGCAGCTGAATGCTTAAAGCAGAGAATATTTCTGTGGTTGATGATTACATCATCACTGAACTTATGATCAGTGATCTTTTTTTTCCTTTGAATCAAATGCTCTTCTGTTATTTAACAGAAGAGTGGCTATTAATTGAACTTTAGCTTGTTTATTTGCCACCTAACTGAAGCTGTCCGGCACAAGTCTGCACACTGCTAATGCTCGAATGTGGTGGTTAGTCGGAAACTCAATTTCAAAACAGTCATGCATCGTTCTAATGTTGATATAAATGTAATGATGGGTTCAAAATAGAACAAATTCATTCTTAAGCCCAGATCCAATGGCTAGATTTTTCTAGAGCTCATCAGCCAGAAGACAGTTGGCAGTTCGGTTACCACCTCCACCTGTGATCATGTAAGCGCTGTGCCACACTTAGGTCATTGATGATTTCCATGACAACAGGGCAAACTCCATCAGCTGATGAAGATCACATTATGTGGGAGACAGCTCCAGAAGAAATCAACCACCACTGGTTTAGCATTGTACTTCCATAAAGTAGGAGTCAAACTCTGATTTTGCTTCTCATCACCATCATCACCCTTTCTGACACATTTCTCAAACTGCCCTGCATTTGAGAAGATTTTCCAGACAGTTGGCGTCACCAATGATTATGACACACTTTTGCGGAAGATAATTATAGATCGAAGATGCAACACAAGAGCAACTGAGACATCTGGTTAGAGCCAGTTCACTCCTAGAAGGATTAACTGGGTTTTCCTTACAGGGAGCTCCATCTAAAAATATCTATTATCTCTCTGTTGTAGCCTGTGCAGTCGACACCGTTCCTGAAGCTTTTGAGGTCTGGGTATGACTCAGGTGGTGTGGTGAGCTCTTGGTGAGGTGCATCCTGAGTCATGCTTGGTCAGGGTCTTATCAGGTTTACACAGGAGGGCACACAGGCACATCTTTTGTATTCAGCTGTCAGTGTCTTGCTGTGAGTGAATCAATCATTTTTGCACCATCCAGACATTTCACTCCCTGTCTGTTTTCACCCAAGCTACATTTTGTGATGATGCAACATTACGTATTCACCCCCCCCCTCCAAAAAGAAAAAAAACCCTGCATTAGCCAGTTCTCTATTTAGAGAAAATATCAGGAAATCGATGCAACGCAGCCTCCAGCAGGCTCACTCGTGTTTCAAATTCCTGGTATGAATATAAAAGTCAATATGAAAATCCACTTACAATGGATTGTCTTACTTTGGATTGGATTTGGAAGTTTTCTGTGTTTGTATGTGTGCATATGAAAGCAAGATGTCTGTCTGGAGCAAGAACAAATGGGCAGATCCCACTACAGTCATCTAACCTTTTTACTGGTCTACTGTTTACACCCAATCTGCAGCTTCTGTCCACACTGTCCACGCACAATCGTACACACACAGACACTATGTGCTGGGATGAGCAGGATGGACAGATCACACCGTGCGGTATAGACAAAGAGTAACAGAGCAGTTCACAGATATACAGACTGATAAGCACAATACCCAAATATTTTGGCCCACAGCCCGCCTTTGAGGCCAGCCCAGCACAACCTGCCCACTCAGCATCTTTTCCCTTTTTTTTTTTGTAAAGCACAGGACACCACTTGAAATCTAAATGGTTTGGACGCCTTGTACAACTTTTAATTTCCAGGCTTTTACTAATGTGTACATTCTCCCCTCCGTACCTGAGGTTGCGAGCAGAGATCCATTAGAGGATGACCGTCGGAGGATCCGCAAGCCGTCACTCCAAGAACGAGACTTGGGCAGCCTCTTCAGCAGCCGCCCCAGCCGCCGGGACACCTGCCCAAAGCAGGCGCTGCCTGCCTCCCCCTCCGAATCACCCCTGACGTCCTCCAGATGCAGTGACACCTGGCCTAGAAACGTTCTGCCCACCCTGACGCCTTCAGCTACTCCAGACCTGACCCCCACAGCTGCCTCCTCCTTCGCTTCCTCTCTCTCCGGGATGAGAGGTGCTATCTGTGCCATGGATGGAGCATGATGGCACCATCCAGCCGGCACCGTCCTGTGAGCGTAGCCCTCGCTGGACCTCCTGTCCTGTCCCCGGCTGCTTCTGTCCCTCTGAGGACTGCCCCAGCGCCAGCCCCCCCAGTTCCCCCCTCTGCCATCCCAGCGTAGCCACTCTGCCACCGGTGCCACGCTCCGAATAAACAGCCCCCTCTCCACTCGCTCTGCCACCCCTCCACCTGTACTCCTCACACACTCCCTAATGTGCTCACTTCCCCACTTGTCTCACTCTCTTCTCCGCTGGTCTCCACCTGAGCGGCCTCCCTGACACCTCAGCGTGTGGACATGAGCCCTGATTGTCTGCTGTGCTGCTTGTTCCTCTCTAACGTCTCTCTGTTGTCAATGCTCCCTCATGCTCTCCCTCTCCCCTCTCGTTCTCTCGCCCTCTCTCTGTCTCTACTGCAGCACCCACACACTCTGCAGTAACAAACAGCAAGCTTAAAGAGACAGACACCCCCAAATGCAGCCACAATCCTGGCTTCTCTGTTACCCCCTCTCCCTCCTTGGAGCAACAGGAGCCTTTTCTCTTCCCGTTACCTCAGTGAGTGACTGTGCGCACTTCACTCAGCAGCCGAGAACATGGTGCGACCTCCAAAAATTAGAGCACAAACATCACCGACCACTGCAGAGCTTGATACTGACACCGCCTCATCTCTTCTCCACCTTTCTTGTCTCACTGGTGTGAACAGCCTGGTTGAAGAAAAGTGAGTCAGCCATCCTGTCTGACCCCACGACAGGCAAATATCTTGTTAGTATGAAGGACATGCATCACTTCAAGTGTGTGTGCGTGTGTGTGTGGGTTGAGGTGATGCACAGTCTGTTGGTTATTAACATGCACTGAGAAAGAGAGCAAGATACTGGGAGATCTACTCCTGCCCTACTTCCAAAATTGAAGCGATTGGATGAACAGGACGTGCTCACCACTTCCACTCATAAGCCAATGATGTAATCACAAGCAATGAAGGTTATACGCTCATGTCACCTGTTTTCTCCCCAGGTTGTAGTTCGGATATGACGAAATTCAAAACTTCCAAATTTGAGTTTATCTAACATGCTTCAAAATGTCTTTGTCCTTTCTGCCCTAACCACCTCTGCCTCTGCAGTCCTGCTATCGCTATTCACCAAGGACAACCTAAATATAGCCTTCTCGAAAATCCCCACTGTTCTGCCATACATACAGCAGAGGAGCAATGTACAGAGAAAAGAGCAGCAGGCAGTAAGAAGGCTTTTTTCTGAGAAAATAAAAGCCCCATTTGCATGTCCTGTCGTGTCACTTCCTATATTTATCAAGGTCAAAAAATGTCAAGCGGCCTGAGTGTGTGAACACTCTTTCCAAGTGTCCTGAATAAAATACTCAACTGATTCTTTTTCATATAGTTAAAACTATATTCATCACAGGTCTGGTAGCACGGCGGCAGTGTTATGCCATGACAAGAAGTTTATGATTCACTGAAAGCAGCCGTCCTCCTATGTTTTCTACATCCACTGTAAATGGAGCATTGACAGAGCTCATGTGAAACGGATGAGAAGGTTCCTGAAAGGGCCTGTGTGGACAAGCGGAAGAGGAAAAATAAAGGAGCGTTTAAGGAGTAAAACATCCCCTAGAGAGAGAGAGAGAGAGCGATCAGGAATGCCATGGGGCATAAAGAATACACAGGCAGGCTGATTGTTGATGGTGGATTATGCATGCAGCGTTTCCTGGCAGCCATGTGTCAGTGTGAGTCTACCTCCCTATCTGTGCAGTGACCAGCACACAACTCCACATCAGATTTACTATATCAATCCATGTCAGCTATAAAATCTGCTTTCAAACCTACTGAAAATAGTACAAGGACAATATATCAACGTTGAAAACTTAGTAGTTAGGAGTTTAAGTCAGACTGAACAACAACAATCTTTAGCTGTGGGAATTTATGATAGGCATTTTTATATCTTCGACATCTTACAGCCTACACACAGAATTAACAGCAAACTAATTATTCCCTTTGACTGTGTTTGATTATTCATGACACTCCATTGTGGTTGGAAAGTCTACTATGAAAGTGAACACTGTGTCTACATTGACAGTCATACATGTCATTTTGTTTGACTGAGATTGATGCTGTGTGGGGGGGGAGAGAGAAACAAACAGCACCAGCATGGTTCCCTGGAAGCTTTAATTAAATATTAATCTGACGTCTGATACTGTCTGGCAGTCTCTAATCCTAACCTCTCAATCCCTGGGACATAATCCCAGTTCAGAGATGCCCAGAGCTGGGATTAAGAAGAATGTCGCCGCCCCTCCTGCCCTCCCTGTCTGCCCTGACTGATGGTAAAAGGTGAACAGATGACAAATCATATCACGAGAAGAGTGATGAGCAAACATCTACTGTATTTTAAAGTAACTGTCACACGTGATTTTCCTGTACAGCTGTGTTGTGCGCTGTGTTTTCCTGTGCCTACATTTTTGGATACAGATGGGAGACACAGCCGAGTAATTTCTCTAAATGAGCCAGATTAGTGTCAGTAATCTGATGCACAGAGCTCATACATGTCTAGACTGTCACACTTATCAGACATGTCGGTCGTGCGGCCACGAAAGCCCGATGCCACATGCCACGTATGGCTCACGCCTGGATGTGTGTGGCGTTTACGCCATCCAGGGTGGGGTTCGCTTTATAGCACGGACGCACCACAGATTAAATTCTCATCTAACCAGAAGCAAGAATACATTCAGAGCACTATACAGCAACAGGGAAGCAGACTATATGAGACAGAAGTCCTGGGCTGGATTTGACAGATTCCAGTGTGGGGCACGGCCACGTCAGGACTGTCCCCGGGGACGCGAGCTGCACAGTTTCTATAAGTTTCATATGCAACAAAGTCAACACAGAGTGGGTGATAAATTAAAGACAGGCAAAGGGAGCCAGGCACACACCAAGACAAAGGCCCAGAATGATGGTTGTTTATGGTCGCAAGGCCTCCATCTCTCCCTCCCTGTCATTTGCTGGGTGTAGTTGAAAGAAGAGTGTGTGTGTGTGTGTGTGTGTGTGTGTGTGTTTCTATTTTGGCATTTTTGCTTGTGTTTCTCCCTGAATTGCCTACATTTATACTTGCTTGTCACACATGTCCTGGTGACCCTCATGACTGTATACCCGCAATCACCTCTGATGTTTTCCTGGAAACGGAGGGGGGGGGGGAGGAAGAAAAGACACTACGCTCTCGAGCACAGCCGCTGGCAGCACGAAGCTACAGCTAATTAGCTTCATCCATAAAGAGAGTACTGAAGAAGAAAAAGCCCAGTGAAGTTCTTGGGTTATAAAGAAACTCATGAGTGTGTGTGTGTGTGTGTGTGTGAATGGTGTTCCAGTACTCTCTGCCCTCGCTCCACTGGGTTCCTGCTGATGGCACACTAAATCAGACAGCTCTGCAGTGCAGGACAAACTCTCGCTCTTTTACCTCGATCCCCCCTCTTCGCATCAGCTCTCCTTCCTCCCCATCGCTCTTGCTCTAGCCCTCCGTCCCGCACTCTGCCTCTCCTCTCACTCTTTCCAATGACTTGTCATCTTCTGCCTTTTTCGTTCCAATGCCCCTTTGGCTTTGTTCCCCTATTTCAGTCACTTCCTTATCTGCACCTTCCTTCCCTCACTCCTCAATCCCTTAATTTTCTTTATCTCGCAGCCCACCCCCCCCCCCAAACCCAGGACAGAGTGCTGCTGACACACATTGCCTACTCAGCAGTAGCATCCTCTCATGTACACACAAATTAACAGACATAGCACTAATGCGTGTACAGCATTTGCACAGAGAAGCCTTACACATACATAAGGATGTCGTGCTGAGTTCAGTGTTT
The DNA here is from genome assembly GCF_900324465.2 of Anabas testudineus. Lineage (NCBI taxonomy): Eukaryota > Metazoa > Chordata > Actinopteri > Anabantiformes > Anabantidae > Anabas > Anabas testudineus. The sequence goes on along the minus strand of NC_046614.1, from coordinate 10,783,985 downwards.
CCAGCAAACGTTTTGTGTGTGTGTGTGTGTGTGTGTGTGTGTGAGCAGTTGAGCTACATTAAACACTGCCGGGGCAAAACGGCTTGGCCCAAATAATCTGTGTCCCAGAGCGATGCAGATGGGAGTGATGTCAACAGAGTCTGAGTAAGTCCCATCAGTTTAGTATTTAGCAGCAGTCAGGTGTGTGAGTAAAAAAGTTTTACACGTGTGTTCTACTGTTTTTATAGTGTTTCCCCTCTCACATCTGGGCAACACCTGAACTCATGTTCATGTACACAGGTACTCTACCATTTGTATGAGCTTCACAGACATCTCACCGTGCACTCTGCTGTGTTGCTCTTTGAGCTGAGGCCTCAAATCACACAGCGCGAACTCTGGGAGGCGAAGCCCTAAGGACAAGTTAATGAGCTTTCCATTAAAGGGTTTTGGGTTTTGTCTGTGGAGAGAAGTGCTCGGCAATGTCCTCCTAATCCCTATCATACTGGCACACCTCTTATGTCCACATACACAGAGACCATGGGAAGGTTTGTCCTGGCCTACCAGCGCCCTTCACATAATAAACCAATAAGGAGATACAGTCACAACATCATGTTCTCAAACATAATGGGAAATAAAATACAAGCCTACAGCTGGTTTAACTGTGTACTGTATAATTATGCATGTTTTGGACTCACATCACATAAAAAGCCAGAGGATGACTTAGTGAAACTAAAAGTATGGACAGAAATACTGATGCAGAACAAGGTGAAGGTCTGAAGAGACTTACTTTGACACTTGAGTGCCTGGACATTCATCTGGCGGCTACAGACGTCACACCAGTCCTGCGTTACCGGTTTGGTCTCAAACCGGTGTCCTTCGCCCCTCTCGGTCCTCACCCGGGGGTCCACCTCCTTGGGGAAGATGGACCAGGCTTCCCTGCGTGTGGGTTCGGTGCGCGCCAGCTTCACGACTCCGGTCCTGCCCTGTGTGAGCCGCTGCAGCTGGAGACCACCGCTCTCTGTTGGAGCCGACACAGCCGAGGAGACGCTCTGATTCCCGCTGTCTCCGTGCCGAGAGTCCCGTGGCGCGTCCCGGTCCCGGTCCCGGCGCCGGTGCGCTCCTCTGAGACCGTTCGCCACTGACGCGCTTGGCACCACATTAGTGCCGGACCGCTTGGACGAAGACCCCCTGCGACCTCCCGCGTTACGGTTTGAGTCACAGTTGTTGTTGCTGTTGCAGTCACTGGTCATGTGCCCGCTTTGACTTTGTCTGATCCCGGCTCCGGTGCTTCTGTCGCAGTCCTTGCTGCCCGCTTCTCTGCCCCGGTCCAGGCTACGTGGCGCAGCGCCGGTGGTCAGAGCTCCGCATCCTTCACCGGGCACCACTCCTCCGTTCCCCGTGGTTTCTCCCGCTGCTCCCGGAGACGAGGACTGAGTCACCGATTCCCGTCGAGCGGTCACGGAGCCGCTCTCCACGCCGCCGCCCGAGCTTCTCCTCACCATCATCTTCTCACTGGACGATTTCCTCAGCGGGGACATTTTCTTCCTGACTCCGGGCAGCCTGAAGTGGAAGATCTGCGGCTCCGAGTCCAGCCCGTGCTGACCCACCACACTCACTGATGCCATGGCCCTGTTCCCCTGTAGTGCGTGTGCGCCTCGCTGTTGTTTGTGAGTTTGCTGTGTGTGTTTTCACTTCGTGCCCTGAATGTAAACTCCACTCACGCCGGCGACGAGCGTGTAGTAGTGACGCAAGGGACCAAATCGGGAGCGCGCACTAATCCCTCCTTCATATTATGGGTTTGATTTCAAACAGCCTGATCAATTAATAAGCACTAATTCACCACACGACAGCAGATAACTTCATCCAAAGGCATCTTAATTTGTTAGTTTTATTCCCATTACTTAGGCATTTATTCTAAATTTACTCATAATAATTATAATCTTCTGAAACCACTTGAACTAAAAGTAGACTAGACTGAAATTAAGCAAAACCACAATCACAGATGAAGGATCTGTGGAGAGCTACCAGACTGGATTCAGTAGCAGGACAGACAATATGAAAATAATGAGGATTTAGCTTTTCCTATTCAAATACTATGTCCTGTAATAAACATTTCCTGTTTATATATTGTGAAAATGTAAGTGATGCTACATTAGACGGTGGATACTGTCGAGGTGTGGGGCAGCATGAGAATTTAGATGATAAAAGCACAATGTCACACTTGTTTGTGTAGGTTAAGAACCCAAATTTTCCACTTCGCCAAAAGCACGTCATATGAGCTGTACAAAACCACAGCGGCATTTGAGCTTGTCCCCTCAAAGTCAAGAAAACCCCCCAGAGTGCGCACACACACACATACACACAGAGTGAAAAACTTTCAGTTTCATTCTCTGTACTTTGCAATGTCATAACAATCACACGTTTTCTGTTTTGAGACTTCTTCACAGCCCAGTTATTATAGTCATTTGTGAACTTGTTGACTTTTCACAATGTGGTGTTTCATATTTACAGAGCTATGGTCCCAGTGTAACTGTACAAGAACCGACATGAAATTGTTTTTAGTTTCGCTTTTTCAGCCCACGATTACTTCACCGGGTAATCGTAGGCTGAGATAATATCATTTAAACCAAATACAAACAATGCAGCAAAAAGTTCCTAAGTATAATATAAGCAAAGTTTCACCCACAATCTTCTTTAACCTCACACATCACCTGTCACACTTTATTTACGAATAACAAACCCTGGGATTCCCCCCCCAACATGAAGTACCACAGTGGTGAATGTCATTTCGAATGGTACATTTTCTGTAATGTCACAGGACTGTTACTAGATACTGTGGTGAGTCCCGAGTTTCCCTGATTTAGTTTCTTCTCTTTTAGGGTAAAACCTACGATAAAATTCAGAGAAATAACTTCAACAGGAACAAGGCCAAATGTAACTACAGTACAGTGTGAGGAGACTGAAATGAATCATCATTCATTGACTGAATTTACAATCATAAACCTAAAGGGAGTGAAATTACATGGGAGACTTACTGAAAAAAGTCCGTAGATGACTCAACAAATACACAAATACATACAAACATCAATCTGGTTAAACTTAAAGCTTCTCCAGATTTCACAGTGCTTCTTCTGTGGAGAGGAAACGCAGCCAGCAGCTGACTTGACATTCATTTCCTTTATCCCAACAGTCCATCACTGTGGAAGTGTATAAGAAATACAATAACACTAAAGGCATTAATGAGGTTTGTATTGAACACAATCACTAAAGATCCATCAGGAGCATTTCCTCCTTCTAGCTGTTCATCTTATCTTTAAATTGATGTTCACATTTTAATGATTGTCTTCAGTTGCCTGCTCTTCATTTGACAACAGCAGCGGTTCCTTGGAAGAAGACCCAGCACATTGTCCATAGCTTTATATTAAAGGCAGTTAGAATGAGGTGATTGTCACGGAGGGTGTCTGATTTGTGAGTTAAGATGCAAAGTTGCGTCACATTAGTCACAGTGTAGACGGCCTGGCCAGACTCGGCTCCAGTGCTGCAGCAGAGTTCACAGCTCCCAGTCTGTAACACAAAAGAAATGCAAGCAATCAGCATGATACTCTATCACCTAGTGTGTATGGAGGTGTGAATTGTAACAGAGGAGATGTACAAACAGGAAGTGGGCCATTCAGCTGACCTCTCTATAATGTTGTTGTTACACTGCAGTTCTTTCACCAAAATCTCCATTTCCTCCTTCAGATGGTGCATCCTAGAACAAAGCAAGATATCTTATCAAGGGCTGTCTCTATCTTGTATGCACAGACACCCCCCCACCACACGCACACAAAGACACACACCTGGAGACCATGTGATCCTTGTTGCCGGGTGCGATTCCTGGCTCCTGTCCTGCTCTGTTCGACTGCAGATTGAAAAGGATTCTGTCCAGAGTCTGAGGGGGACAGATGAGATGTCGCACTGTTACATCGCTGACATGCTTCATGGATCGCTAAGGGGAAAATAATACACTCCCAGATCAATCAAGCAGAAACAAACCCATTCCCCTCAAAAGTGTGTTAGACTGCATGAGAATTGTAAATAGGGTATACTGCTGGAAACCACAAACAGAAAGCTGCAGTGTTCAGTTTCAAGTCAGGGATGAAAGGTGAATTGTTGACCTTATTCTGACGCTGCTCGCTCATCTCCAGGTCTGCCAACAAGCCCGTGGAGAAAGAGCTGAAGTCGTGCAGCCGTGTTTGCATCTCCAGTAAAACACTGCAAATACAGGAAGGGACATACTTCAGAAATTCAAAGTAATTAACCACATCGTGACAGTTTGGAGACAAACAATAGTGAAAACCAATGGAAGATTTTCACATTTAAATATATCCAGATCAATGTTAGTTCAGTTTAGGCCCAGACATCTGCTGTGGGCAATTTTGAATACATTTAAAATTGTGTTGATAGATAATCTGAATTTGGTAACAGATAAAATTTTGTTTATTCAAAAATATTTTGAGTTTCATTATCTGTACAAAATTGAGAGGAATTCAAAAATGTAATAGTAAAGTGTGTAGTAAAATTAGTAGTTTAAATATTACTTCATTAACAGTGAAATGAAGGGGTAATATGTAGGCTACCACATTCCGTGGTAGTAATTTCCTACTGTCCTGTGTTTATGTTCTGCTTATAGGCCTGTATCGTCTGTGTGAATGGTGTTAAACCAAATACACAGTTATCTAACTGTAAACAGCCAATGTTTCAGGATAACATGGCTGAAGTGAATCTGGGTCAGAGTTTACACTGTGTTTGGACTTTAAATAAGAACCTGCTCCATGCCCTTGACGAGGCCAAAACCTCCTTGTATCTCAGCATGCAATCTTCTCTGAAGAGAAATTTCATTCTCTTAATGTGGGACGACAGGTGGATTCTGAGAAGGAAGGGTGACAAGCAGATTACAGGAGAGCTCAGAATAACACCTTCACAGGTAGTCTAAGCAGGACAGCAGACGTGAGGACTCACAAATCCATGGTCACAGTCACATACTCACTTCTCAAACTTGTGAATCTGCTCATCATTATAAGACAACTCTGTCGTGAAAATAAGAAAAGCAGAAATTATTTTTACAGTTCTAAAAGAGTAAAATAAACATAACCGTTAGTGTATACCAACAAAGAGACACATACTGCCAGTTAGTCTGTCTTTACGATAATGCTGATGAATTGCTGTTATCTTCTGCAGCAGCATCTCCATCTTCTGACAGCTGAAAAGAGACAATAGGTTTAAACGTCTAAAACCCATGAGCCTAACCTGAAGCTTTGATTCCCTTCTAACCCGGACTACCTCTTGTCGTTGGCCAGGGCCTCTGCTAGCTTGGCCTGTTCTATCTGCAGGTGGTCCAGTCGGTTCTGAAACTCTTGGATGCCTGCAGCGTATATAGGCAGGTGCTGATGGACCTGTAGAGAAAGCAGCAATAGACTACTACATCTCATAAAGTGAATTAATATCTCATTAAAACAATATATAAAACAACAGCTATAACAGTTATAGTTGAAGTAGAAATAGCAAAAAAAAGGGAACTGCCACTACCCAATTCCCCCTAGCACTTCCAGCTACAACATAAGTCAAGCTGGCCTTTCAGATGCTGCTTTTAGATTGCACTCACCAGCTGCAGCTTTTGACTGTTATCAGCTGAGCCTTGGTTTTCTGAGGTGTAACGGTCTCTAAGAAGTATAACACACATGGGAGAAAAGTCATTAGTGTAATGCATTTGGTCTACGCTTGTCAATGAATGTTTGTCTTACAAACCAGTTATTTAAAGTTTCAGTGCCGTTACCCTCTTAATTCACTGTAAACTCACAAGGTGAGAATCCTGTGTCCTACATTGAGGCAAGACTGCAGTCTAATGGTGATCATCCCAATACTGGGCATGGCTTCTCCACACTCCCTGCGCAACACCATCCTGAGGAAGAACGTGAGTGAAAAAGAGACAGACATGGAGGAGAAATGGACGGGAAAAGAGTATTACCTGGAGTTATCATCTAACTTGAGAGGTAAACAACTTTAACGACAAATAGTCATTCCAGCATGTCTCACATGTAGCTGTAGTATCCTTGCAGCAGCAGCTCTCTGTGTGTGTGTAACAACTTTACTATCCTCAGATACTGGTGGACCACGCCGACAATTGTCTAGACATAAAAGGTGATTAAATGAGAAACCATAAAATAAAATCACATAAAAAACTGACATAACATTAGGCATGGCTGGGAGGGAACATCAGCAGTGCATTGCAGGGGTACCTTGGAGAAATTGTAGTCTGCCATGACATCAAACCTGGCTGGAATGACAGGAGTCTCTGCTACAGAGAAGACACCAAAAACACATCATTTATGGAAAAAAACAATACATTTGTGTGTGACTGTGAACTAATAATGTAGCATACATTATTTCATAAGATTAGCTTTTTATTTAGTCAGCCTTAATTACACACTTGTCTTTGGTAGAGCATTAGTCTGTATCTGGGACTGATATTAAAATAAATAGTACTCAGCAGAACTTGAGTGACAAACACCCTGTTTACATGTGGTTTTAAAATGCATCTTTATCAAGTGGATAGCACGAAACACAAGTGTAAACAACCTCTAACACAGATCATGAACAGATCACTCAAACTACATGGAGGTGGTTAGGATTAGGATTAGGGTTAGACCACATATCTTCTGTACACTAACCCTGACCCTTACTAATATATGAGATTACAGGAAAACATGTCATCAATACACACAGAACTAAGTGAACCCTCCAACTCCATGCAGCCAACTCTGGGCCATGCTAACATAACTGTAACAAATCTGATATTTTAAAATCAGTGTAAACAGGCTCAAAGGTATTTATGTGTTAACAGAAACAAAGCAGATCTGTACATGTCTTTGTTTGTCTTACGTTCTCTGAAAGGCGGGCTGCTGTTAGCTTCTGGCCCACAGTTGAGAAGAATAAGGGGCTGGGTATGTGAAGTACGTGGGAGGTTGACCACCTTCATGCTTCCCTCAAGAGGGAGGTCATGCCCGAGGTAGAGCAGACGTTGGTGCTGAACTGCTATACCAGTCTGAGATGCCAGCTCCTCAAAGAAGACTGACACCCTGGGTGAGAGAGGCGAGAGCCAATTTGTGAATTATCACAACAAACTGAATTATTTACAGATGCGACTGAGCTCATATCTGATGCAGGGATTCAATTAATTGAGAGGGAAAGTCTGGATTACAGATATAATCTAGGGTTTAGTACAGGCTCTGCTGATATTATACCACCTTAACAGTATTATACACATTACTCATTATTCTGCAATCTTTTTTATTCGTGTTATATTATTGTATTATAATAATGTTTGTAATAATATGCCTGTGCAATCTCACGTATTGTAGTGATGAATGTAGATACAATGCGCCATGGCCTGTTGCAGACAGAAGAGGTGAACCGGCTGCCGTTGCAGTATGTCTGTGGTGGCTGTGAAGAACTGGTCAAAACCCCAACACCTTTCCTGGTCTGCCTCCAGTATACCGGCTAACACCGGGACTAGCTGCACCTTCAGACCCCTACAGATAAAGACAGAAAGGAGCAATACACATATTTGGAGACAAATAAGGAAGGCACAACTTCATACAAGAGTTAATAAAAGAATAATTGAAACGTGTGGTCAAATGCTCTTTATTAAGTGACATACTGTGACAATTGGCAGCTGTGAGGTAGGTGGTAGCTCCAATCTATAGGTCCACTCTCCACCCGCTGTATTCCAGCTATTGCCCCCATCGGTTTCTCTGTAGTTATTTTAAACCTGCACAACAAAATCAAATCAGGATGGCATGTCTCTGATGGATGTTAGCTCAATGTTCAGAAACATGTGTTGACTTACATGGTGGGCTTGTTCCTACGGGGTCCTTCGAATGGTGTGAAGGGAAGACTGCCAGTGGCGGCGTGGTAAAATGTCACACCAATACTCCAGAGGTCAACACTCACTCCATAGGACTTCTTATGAGCCTTGCGCAGCACAGCACGTTCATACATGTCTGGGTGCTGCAAACAGACACACACTCATTGTATATTTACATAACGATAGCAGTTAAGATCATTATCTGATCTGGGGAATAATTTTAGTGTCAAGTCAAAGCAGTGTTTTGTCCTAACATTTCCGCAAGTCTCTATTTCTCATGGAACATCATGATAAACGCAACAGGATCCATGTTAACCCTTTTTATGATGCTACTTTACATAATTGTTAGGTATATGCCCTACAGTATATCCTGGTGTGATGCACACTCACTGGTCACTTTATTTGTTACACCTGTGAAGTATAATGAAGTCCAATACAGCAGCTCTGCCATGAATTCTTCTTTTACAAGGCTACAATTTCTCAGTTTTACTTGAAACTGTCAGAAAGATCATAATTCTACTATATGGTTATTACTGATGTCATATTGGGTGGCGGAGTATTTCGAGTGTTTCTGGCACCAATATTTATCTAACTGAGAAATGAAAACCTTGTGCAGGTAATCCTTATAAGCTGGCCAGTGAGTACATACTATATCCTATAATTGACATTACATTACAGACATATGCAATCACAGTGTACCACCTAAGCCAGTTCCTCTTGATCTGTCAAACTGTTTGGTAAAAGCAACATATGTACATTCAGTTATTTAAAGGCCTTACAACTAATGAAGATTTGGCTAAAGTTCAACAAGAAACATCTGTTGCATCACATACTGCTTTAATTTCTCTGTGGGTCAAAGTCTGCTATTTCCTGATGCTCAAATGTTCTGTCATTGGTTTCTCTCTTTCCCACACTGTCAAAATGCCTGCATTCAAAATTGGATGTCACCACACATACCAATAATCCTCCTCTCCCACATGTCCCTATACTCTATCTTTACTGGGCCCTTTAGTAAATGAAAATTGTCATTGTCATTGTCAGAGTATAATTGACAGAGATTTACTTTGCTGCTATCTATTATTGTCATATACTGTACTTCCAAACGTTTTTAAATATAGTGTATTTATTCATTAGGCCACTAGAGGGCTACCCAGCCTAGATATTGCAAGATGCCTCAAGGCACAGCTGGACAGTCCTGGTCCTCCAGGGCGACTGTCCTGCTTTAAGGCATCAGGTTTAAAGTATTTGTCTCGTTTAAAAAATCAGAACGTTTGAAAACCAACACTGGCCTCACAGGAGTTTCACATAAAGCTGGGGTGAACTGGTGGGGATTAGTTAAGCCTGTAAGACATTTTTATTTGTTCATAAAGTCACCTCATAGTGTAAACAGAATATCAAAACATATCACACTTAACTAGTTTATTTTAAAATGTCGGTTTGAACTGCATAGCATGAACACAGACTTAGTAAGTTTAGTTTATCTGGGTGACTTCTATCTTACCAGATACTCTTCAGTTCCATAAATAGACAGAAACTTCTCATCATCCTCCAGCTCCCTCGCTGCTCCAAAATCTGTTAGTTTATACACAGATTTGCCATCTTCCCCAAGCTGCCGCATGATGTTGCCCGGTTTAATGTCCCGGTGTACCACTCCGTTTTCCCGTAGGTGGTTCATCCCCTGCACTGAAGAGAGCACAGGGGGGAATATTAATGTAACAGAAGTACATACAATTATTAACAAAATCAGGTACACACACCCACCTACACACTGCAACACAGTGAGGAACTCTGTTTCAGGCAGCCCAAAGGCGTTTTCTGGCTCCTCCAGAAGGCTGAGCAGACTTCCTCCAGAGCAATACTCCATCACTAGCACTTTCTGTTTAGAGGGCAGCTAGAGAGACATCGACAAGGGGCTTCTTGAAGAGGAAAGGCAACTCAGAATTTACATTTTTGAAGCATGTGACGACACAGGATTTTTGGATTACACTGTAAGCAGTTTCTTACGGACTTGCTCAACTATAGACCATGGGTACAAAACTGTCTCCTTATATTATCACATCTACCTACGGTGTTGTTCCACCTCTCATACCTGACTTACACATGCTTAAGTAAATAAACAGTGTACTCAGAAAAACCAGAGACTATCCTGAAAATCCACATATCTATGCAGCAGGTCAGTACTTGTGTTATTTTGGAAGCACTAATTTCCTATTTTTATTGCTGTAGTGATGAATGTGTATTCAAATACTGTACTGACTTATTTAGATTTCTAGAAGATGATTTTCTAGTTCATCTTTTAGCTTGACTTAATACCCTACCCAAATTACCTGTTTACAGGACACTTAAGAAATCAGCTTACTTGGAGGAAATCAACTGTAGCTCATTTTATGTAAAGGCACTGATGCTGTCCTTACCTCTTCCACGGCATAAAGTTTGACAATATTGCTGTGGTTCAGCTTCCTTAGCATCTCAAACTCTCTCATCTGGACCTCATGAGGGCGGTTGTAGCTCATTATGTTAAACACCTTAATGGCTACCAGCTCACCAGACCTCTGCACAAAAAACACATACATGACATTTACGTCAGCAGAACCCAGTGTTATGTAAGAACATCAAAACCCACCCACACATCCGCACTTCAACCACAGCCTTTTTTTCTTTAATCACACATCCTGGAGTCACCTTTGAACCAAATGATAGGCTGAAACATCTAAGACAAAGGCAGCAGTGACGTCAATGTGCTATTCCCTGAAAAAAAGAAAACTTGTCGGCGTGTATCGTGGTAATAAATGCCCTCTTCGCAAGGCTTGCCTTGTTGCGTGCTCTGTACACACTGGCAGTAGCACCTTGACCAAGGACATCCTGTAGAGACCACAGGTAGTTTGCTGTACTCGCCGTCATTGTTGACATGCTGAAAAAAAAGAGACATAATCATACATCAGAGAATTAGAGAAACATTAACAAAGAAAGGGAAGGAAGACAAGGCCAACAATAACTAGCTAACTTATTTTTATTACAAAATACTTAAACTATGTTCCTAAAATGGCGACATCAGATCCTCTATTTAGTATTTTTAATACTAAAACTGTGAATAAACAGTTTATAACACACTATAAGACTTATATATACCTAACATACATAGGTGTGAGAGTGACTGATATATAAGCAGGACTTTTGTTTATTTTGTATGTTTACCTCCACTTTATATTATTTTGTTGTCCCAGATCATAACATGATCTTTCAGACGATGCTTTAACATCGTGCACCGACACTAAGACTTTCTGTGTGCATGGAAAACATCAATCTCCTTTACTTAAACAGTAAATCTACCAATAAGTCATATTTTCCCTCTCATATCAATCACAACATATGACATTTGTGGTGTTAAGCAGGGATCTTAATGCATCAGAAGAACAACATGTGTGTATATAAATAACAGATTTATATAAATAACATAGGAAACTATATAGAAATACAGATGTATTAACTTTAAATGTTCTTATAGCTGCTTACAAACACACTGTCGTGTAGTTTTTTACGTTAATTAGCTAACTGCTGTCAATAAAACTTCACTTTAGTCATCTTAACTAACTAGTATTTAGCTCAACAAGCAGCTTGTAAACAAAGGTTTATTTTACTGAACATGAACTCAGCTGTTAAGTTAAAGTTAGCTTACCTGTCCAGTTGACGTTAGCCGTCAGGTTAGCTAACTGTTCGGTGTAGTTAACGAGAACAAACGAGTCCCGAGTCTCGGTCCTGGATAAAAACCGGTCCCGTCGTTTAGGACGAGTCCTGCTCGTCCGGTACACAGTAACTAGTGACGCCTGGTCCCGCGGAGACACACAGCTTCATACCTGCCCCGTGTCTGCGGCTAAACCCTCTTCCCGTGACTCCGCGTCTCTCTCTGAACCGGTTGCTCCTCGGCGGCTGCAGCGAGTGGCAGCACCCGAGGAGGGAAGTGAAGCGCGGGCTTGACGCGGCCGCGGCCGGGCGGGGACGGCGGACTCTCCGGAGGAAGGCGGAAATGCTGCGGCGCGCTGCGCGCTTTCGTTTCGATCGTATCTCCGCGTGTTTTGTGTCAACGCCGACGGTGAACACGCAGGTCGCCGACACAGTTCCCAGCAGAGTCTGAGGAGTTCAAGGAAAACTCCCATTCAGACTGGATCTGTGCACAGAGGAGCTTGAAGTAGTCACGGAAAAGTGTTTCCGTCAGTAAAACATCGATCAACGAGACACAATCTGCTGCTTTGTGTTTGTGTTTGACAATGACCTAGTTTCCTCAGGTTTTCCTCACCGTGTTTGTACAGAAAGCAGGTAAACATAGTGTTTCTTGACTTTCCTACTCACCAGCTGCACATGTCTCTGAACAACAGGACGTGCACATGGTCTACATCTATTTGTTCCCCTGGCTGTACTAGAACTGAATCTGCTGTCTCTGACCTTTTAATGACAGAATAATTGTGACCCCCCCTCTGGATTAGGATCATGTGTAACATCTAAGATGGCCCTAAATAACTTTCTCTCTCCCATCTTTCATTTGCATCCTGACTCTTCCCTTCTTCAATCTGCCCTATTCAAATATTCAGTGCATCAGGTAGCTTATTTAAACACAGCCAGTGTTAATTACAGTTGTTGTAGATTGATCATTTCATTTGGTGCAAAACTCATACATGCTTCCTTAATCCTGTAAAACACACAAAACCCCACTCGGTGGGAACGACTACATGAGGTCGGAGGTGTTTACAGTGATTCAAACACAACAGTTTGTGGACTTTTGAATCTATTTCTGGTCAATGTTTCATTTTTTCCCCTCTTCGAAAATATTTGGTCTATTTTTTGTCCGTCATGTGTTTCTTATTAGTCATTTTGTGGGAATCCTTTTGCTTGTTTTTTTTTTTGTATACATTACATTTTCTTTTTGTTTCTTTCTATCAAACCCAGGCCCCCTTCTGATCTCGACAGGGACGCCTGTTTGGCCCATTCAGAAATCCAACCACGCTTTAGGTTAGAGGGAAACAGAAATACTTCAGTTAGTTAGGACATTTTTTTACTGTATAAAAAAGAAAATCAGACAAATTCAGAATCTTTATAGCAAGCAATGTTTATTAAAAAACAGATCTACTACAAGTACTACACAGAATTATATAAGGCCTATTTGATTAAACTACTATTGCTATTACTGTACAATATTGTACCAAAAAAAAAAAAAGAGTGTACCTCTGTAATGTACAACATTGTATATACAAAGTACATCTGAACACAGGATTCTCCAGTAATACAGAGACAACTATAAATAGATTTGACATTACAGTCTTTTTTTTTTTTAGTTCTGCTGTTTTCAAATAGACACAAAAATGCATATTTAACAATTTAACAATTCCAACAAGTCATCCCCACACAATTAGTCCACACGCAATCCAAGTTGTTCAAGTGCATGATGATTGATTCGAGATAGAAGAGGGTCCCAGCGCCCTTTGACAGCACAGCTGGAACGCAGACACCCCAAACACCTACATGCTTTTCTGTATGTGTAAAAGTGTACATGTTGACGGGGTGAGTTCATCTCTCAGCACAAACACTCCCACAGCCGCAGCCCCTCCAGTTGTCCTCATGAGGTAACAGCAACACAAATACACCAGGTAATACAGTATACATCGATCATAGATGTAAAAAAACAAAACAAAAACATAACTCATTACCGGTAGAGAGCATACAGGAATGCAGCGTGTGTTGTAAAAAAGGGGGAAGCTGTAAGGACAATGGGGTAAAAGAATAGTTATTCTGTTTGCCCTGAATGGCATGTCTCCCAAGTCAGTGTTTGCAAAATTATTCACATATTCATCATCATATCTAATTTTGCAAGGTTATACATACAGTATCAGAAAAAAAAAGAAATGTCTCACTGTAAGTCCTAGGATGTGGTTTTCTCAAACTCTCTCTTCTCAAAGCTGGACTGCCACTGGTGTAGTTACAGCAGTAACCGAGGACAAGACATTTCATGGATCCCTGCAGGCTATAGTACACAGTGCATATTTATTCAGCACTAAGGCTGCTGGTACTTCAGAGTGTGGGAGACATGTTTTCCTGTGACAGACGACTGATTATGTTGGGTGGTATCCCTTTTATGATGGATGGGCAGCAAGTGGGGTGAGATGCATATATAATCTACATCCACGCATGCTCACACAGGCACACATGCACACACCCAGACGGCTACGTAGTTCCACATTTTTACCGCAACAGATTCTGAGCATTAATAAACAACTGGGAAAAAGGTAATAATAATAAAAGCAAACTTTGCTTAAGAGCGCATTGGATGAGGTGTTTGGTTGTGCTTCTATCTAAACACACTCAGGAGGATCCTTGGCTCCGTGCTTCCAGTTATCATCATGATTATTAAACATACATACACACCATTAGAATAATAAAACCCTTTTTACTGTTAAGTGAAGTAAATAGTTAAAGGAGCAAGGTGTTCGAAGTTGTTCTATAGATGGTGCTGCAGGTACATAAGCCGATGCCGTCAGCCAGCTCGCCATTGTGGCTGCTGTCTATGGCCCCAGCATGCTAGGAAAACCTGAAAGGTGTTTAGCTGCCACAAAACACCACCACACACAGATCTGGAAAAAATATGTGGGTGTGTGTGTGTGTACAATCCAACATTACATAGAAAAATGCTGGGTTTCAGTGGTCCCCTACACACACATAATAGAGCTGCATGAGAGAAGCAGCGTAATGCCTCAAACCGCCAGCTTTCATCATTTTATTGCTATATCTGGATTTAGAATTACTGTTGTTCACATTAGGTATATCGAAGAACACTGCGACTGTTGCAGTACAAGTACTGAACAGTAATTAAGAAAAACATATCAAACACAGGACCAAAAGATAAAATAACACCCCAGATCACAAGACTTGCACTGGCACTCGGCCCAGTTTTCTTTCGTCATCATGAAAGTCCACCTTTATCTCAAGTCTCCCACTTCAGAAACAGCAAGCGGGTGTGTTTCATTTCTACAACGAGCGAGAACTTGGCATTTCACAGTCTATTCTCGGGAATCAAACACTCGCTTACAGTCCTCTAGTCATGGGGTCAATAAAAAGAAAAAATTGATGTCGTGTCTACTGTACAAAAATCAAACAGTGCTTTTTGTTCCTCACTTAGATCTGTGTTGTAAAGGCAAGTAACACTCTTGCTGCACACCCACTCAAACACAATTTCAAACATTGCAAACTATTGTAGGCAAACTCCAGGTGCTCCAGGTCTACAGGTGTTCCTCCTCCTGAGTCCTGTTCCCTTGTGGAAGATATTAAAATCCAGTGATTCCTGGCATCTCTCTGGTGGCAAAGAAAAGATGTCTTTGAAGGGCATTAAGCACGTCTGTGCCCTGTAATAGCTGACCTGTAGTAAACTGAGCTACCTGTGTAAGAGCAAAATAAAAAACTCTTTACACACTAAGGGAAAACTTGCAAAAGGCCTGAACACCAAGAGGTGAATGCTACACATGAGTAGTGGGTTAGGGGTCGTTTGTGAATTGAAGAAGTGCTTCTAGCACTTGGAAGATGGGCTGTATGAATCTTACAGTTTGTAAGATATCGGCATTGGTCAGATCAAGGCGACCTAAGCTGGACAGGATTTGTCGTTAGACTGTGGTGAAGGTGGAGGAGGGGGAGCGTGAGGGAGAGAGTGTGTGTGGCCTGGAGGTGGAGGAGGAGGTGTAGGAGGAACAGTGGAGGTTGGGGAGCCCATAGCTGGACTGCCACCCCCTCCGCCGCTCTTTGGAAACACTACCGGCTTGGGTCTTGTTGCGGGAGGGCGCAGCTCTCTAAAGGAAGGTACAGAGGAGGAGAGCGAGGAAGAGGACAGGGAGGGGGATGTGGAGGAGGGTAGGGGGCTCCGAGGCTGGCTTTTCGCGGGACGGAAAGAGGAGGGCACATCGCTGGCAGAGGAGGCGCTGCGCTGAAGCGGGTGGGCATTGGAGGACCCCCCCTCGCTGTCCCGCAACAGGCGGGAGTGAAGTGGACTGGAGGGCTCCGAGGCGCCTCCTCCTCCACCCCCACTCACACCTTTTAGCTGCTCGAGTGTGTCCAGGACCACATCGGGGGCGTGAGTATGTTTGGAGGTGCCCTGTCTTTCCAACTTGCTGATCTCGCTCAGGGTGGAGCTCATCGACACCTCGATGTCCTGCGACACGAGACACAAAGCACACAAACACTGTAGAAGGCTGCAGAGAATGGGGAGAGTGGGAAGAAGCTGAACTGAGAGCAGTACCTGTGAGCTGTGCTCCACCTGAGCTATGACCTCAGGGTCCAGCGGTCTGTGGTTACTGAAGCTCTTGGAGCGTCCTGCTGTCGTTGTCTTCCTTAACTGCGGACTCTCCACCTAAATGTTCATAATGGCCTCAATTACTCGCCTGCCAGTTTCAACAGAGTCGCCCATTCACCACATTAATGCGCTGAAGATACAGTGAGATGTTTCAGTACCTTGGTCTTGAGTGAGGAGTGGCGAGTGACTGAGTTGAGAATGCTGTGAGCACTGACAGGTCGTTTGTCTCCCGTTTCTTTCACCAGAGCTCCGCCAACGGGAAGAGAAGCTGTTCTCACCCCTCCCCCTCCACTGGCTCCTGGACTGGTACCGTCACTCTCCGAGCTCCTGAATGCTCTCCGGATGTTCCCGGGCTCTGGACGTTTCCTCAACCTGAATCAAACAAATATTTCTGTTACATTTTTCTGTTTTTTTTAAATTGTGTTGTGATTCAGTTCAAATGATCACTAAAAGTCAAACAACAACTGAAGCTGCAAACAAAAAACGAATCTTCTCTTCAATTAATTGTCAATATAACTGTAAAGTAAACTGCAACACACTTGTTCAGGTTGGCTAGGTAGATGTCAGCCACATGGGCCCCCGTAGGAGAAGCAGCACTGCCTCTAGTGGACACCCTCTCCTCCAATAGGTCCCTGGAGTCGACATCAGGCTTTGGACTTCCCCGTCCGCCATCAGCCCTGAAACAATCATGACACAGTTTATAAAGATAATACTGATATCAGTGCCACATTTCCCCTAACCAGCACCTACTGTACATGTTTTTCTGTTTCTTGTTTTTCTTGACTCATCCAAACAATGATGATAAAAGAAAGAATGAGCTGTGATATATTAAAACATATTTTAGTCAGTCATGACAGCTGGTCTGATAAAAAACATGGACCAACCCAAGGGGTTCACTACAGAAGAGGGTTTACTAAAAAAGTAAAGTCCTTCACAGATAGAGAGCAGTTTAGCCACAACTAGACTCTTAATGCAGTGTGTACCTGGCATTTGACTTTTTTCAGTTGGGAAACACTTAAACCGTCTTTTCAGGTTTGATACTGCACTACTGATAACATGCACACGAGTCTAAACAAACCTCTCTGCCCACATGAATATAACAGGTAAAGTGGAAAAGGAAATCGATCTGTGCAATACTAATGTCTTATCATAGCAGATCAGCTTTCTTAGCTACGGGGATTTCCAGTGGACTACTTTCTGCGTTTACTTCAGGTCAGACTTATGAACAAAAGCCAGAGTTCATATTTCCGAGAGCTGTTTCTCACAAATGAGGTAAGAATTAGAGCTAGATTAGAGCTCATGTTCTATATTCTTAACACACTGGATGAGAATAATGACTTGACAAACAAGTATTGAAACTGTTTCTATAAAAAGAAAAAAAAAGTTTATTATGCAGACATTCGACCCAGACTATGTCTGTAATATATCTTACATGTCTTGGACCACAATGTACTGGTGCGGCACAAGTCCATCCACTCCATTGTGCCTCCCCTCCCACCAGTCGTCAGAGGCTCGTTGATACAAAAGCAGAGAGGCACCTTTCTTGAACGATAGCTCCCGATTAGTCCGCCCGGTGTAGTCGAACCGAGCAACAGCTTCAATTGGGTCTGACTCTGAAACAGCCAAGGATCCTGAGATTCAAAGAATGATGGACAGAGACAGGAAGTGACAGAGCGGCAGAGGGAGCAGCAACAAAACATGGGAGAAAAGAAAAGTGGAAGGGAAGCTGGATTAGTGCACAGCAGGTTATAGCAGCTGTATTCATCTGGTGACTGTGGAAAAGGTTAAAAAATGCTGAGCAATAACAAAGCAGCATAATGAACAGGTTAATGAAGGCAGGATGTGAGCGGTTTTAAAAGGTTAAAGCCGCAGTAACTGGTGAGGAAAGCCAGCGCCAGATCACATGAAATGGTGACAATAGGAAACTCAGGAAGTACATTTCATCAACATGGTGACATTGGTGACCTAAACAGCTATCGAGCTACATGGAAGCTGTTCGATCTCCCCCAAAGCTTAGAATTACTACTGAAAAACTACTTGTCTTAGGAAAGTTTATGTTTAGATTAAAAAGTACTTATGCTATTAGTTCTCAAAGCATCGTTGCTTTATTTGTAGTTCCAAAAACAGCTGACTCTGGGGCTAATCTTAATTGTTTGTTTTGGAGCTATCGCCGGTCACGTGTGATAAAAATGTGATTATTTGGTTTGTGACTCCAAGTAGCACAAATATACACACTGTTCAAACCTGATACTTTGTTCATATGTTGCTGTTTGGACAATTATTAGAGAGTTAAATTATAAATCTTTAAAATAAAAGGTAATTACCAGTTACTAATGTTCACATTAAAGTACCCTACACAAATCACATCATCATAAACATGTACGAGGCATCAGAATAACTGTGCCTTACTATTCAAGCTATATAGATATTAAACATCCTGTGAAACATCTTAATCGCAACTAAATGTCATGGCTAAATAAAGCTTAACTAACTGAGAAACTCACTAACTAATTAGCCTTTACTCGTGTGTGTGTGTGTGTGTGTGTGTGTGTGTGTGGATGAGCACTATTCACCATCTTCGCTGTTGTTCTGGCTCACAGAGACTGTGTTGGGCGCAGGCTCTTCCACAAGGGGGGGCTCACAGTGTGGACTGTCGCTGTGTAGTCCACTAAAGGTGGACAGAGAGGGAACGAGGTTAGAAGACAACTACAAACATCTCAGACTAACAATATGCGTTTTCACAGCTAGAGCCTATATCCATCATTTCACACAGTATACACCACATTACAGACCATAACCACTCTTTGAAAGAAGATTTTTGTTAGAAATGTGTCTGTGTTCAGTTTTAACAATAAAATACTCAGAGCTAACTGAGTGCAGCTGCGGCCGCGGCTTCATTACTGTGGTCGTGAAGCCATGTTGCTCCAAGGCACCATCCTTCTCAGAAAACTCTAAACGAGGCACCAAAAGGAAGGTGTCCTGGTTTTTAAATCATTCTTTAGACACCTGAAGCGCAACATGTCTGGTGGGAAAATTATTTATTTTCTGTTCATACTTCAGAAACAGTCTAAACTTCTGTATTGTCGAGCAGTAAGCACTAAAACTGGTGTCGAGGTCATTACAGTAACATTGAAAGTTGGTCCTTGTGAGCATTGTAGTGTGAATGTGTGTGTGCTGTGCTCTCTTGGGCTGATGTGATCAGGTGGTATTTTAATCTCCTGCATGATGGAGGGTAAGCTGATCCTCATGGTCTTGCCCTAAAGCAGACAAGCTCTGGGGCAAGACTGGGGTAAGACCCCCATTACTCCACGGCAGCCCCTAAATCACCCACCCCTTCCTTCTCCTGACATGCCATGACCCCCTGTTGCAGTTTATACCTAACGTGACTCATCATCCTCGTCTCATACACACTCTCGTCCCCAGCTCTCACCAAAAGTCCTCTCCTGCTCCAGGGATGGTGTAGATGGGGCCTTGCAGGTCCTGCTGTCCGGGAAAGATGGTGTCATGGTGGATGATGATTGTTTTAATGAGTTCGTTGACGTGGGCCTGGCAAGAGACCTGGTCGTGGCCTTCAGGGACAGACATCAGGGTGGGACCAAAACAGATGGCCAGGTTATAGGGGTCCATCATGTTCTCGTCGCTGTAGTTAGACAGACTGTGCACAAGGGAAAGCAGTGGGGTTTAGAGGGTGTTTTCCCATCCTTCTCTCTAAATGCACAAGATATATAAACAACCATAAAAAGGACATTTATCGCTTGTATCACATCCTTCTGTGTGGGTCGGACAGCACTAAGTCCAACAGTGAACGCCGCCAAAGATAAATCACCTAATTTGAATGATGTGGTAATGGACAGAACTGATGTTGGTTTGCCGTGTGTGAGTAGAGGCAGGAGCACTGGGGTGACTGTAAATCACTTTGCCATAAGAAGACGCTCACCTTCTGTCTCCACAAGTCTGTCTGGGTCAGAATCACTCGGCTTACTCAGGAGTCTTAAATTTCAGGTCTTTGAGGCTTTTAAACAATACAATATTAAACTTATTTATATCTATTTGAATTCCTCTCACCAAGGTTCTCACTGTGCGCGTTGGGCTGCTGTAAGCCCAGGACGCCCCTTGAGACACTGTTTGCGATAGTGGGATATACAAATAAACTTGGTTTAAAGTGGGAAATTGAACTATTTCTCAAGTAATGGAGGGGTAGAAATAATCTTTGCACTTTGGACTGTCACTAGGGGTAAAACCTAACGTACCAAAAAGGTTGTGGGATGTTTAGATCTGGTTTGCCAGAATGAGTTCAGAAGGCCACAGGAAAGTTTTCTGACCTCATTCTGCTGTTTACAAAACTAATAAATGTTTATGGGGTGATGTTAGTGGATCAGAAGAGAGGATATTGGATACTGATAGAGGTGCTGTAGGCTGTAGGTCATGCTGTGTTTGTGCACGTGTGTGTGTGTCCTGCTACTCACTGGTTGAGGAAGGCGAACAGATATCTCATGATAATGAGGGTTTTACTAGGCAGAGATTGCAGAACTTTTTTAATGTGGGCTGCTCGCTCCTGGAGGCTTTCCATCGCTGGAAAAAATAACACAGTCATGACATTACGGAGATTATTCTCACAACTGACCACACACAAAAACACAAAACAATGCAACACTTACAGACACAGGATATGAGGTCATGGAAGACTTCCTTAGGGAAGAGGGCATGGTCCAGTCCTCTGAAGTAGAGCTTCAGGACACCAGCAATAGAGTCCATGTCATGGTCATTCTGGTCCCCTGCCAGCGGGTCCTCACCTGTGACCAGATGAGAAGAGAAAAACAGACGAGGGTGAGAAAAGATAATGAAAGAGCTGAACAAACACATTCTGTTTAAAATGCTTGTTTCCTGCCGAAAGCTGTACCTCTCTCAAAGGCATTCTTGATGTCGTTAACTTCCACCTGAGAGCCAGACACTCTGAAGATGCCTTCGTGCTGCAGACCTGCAGACAGAAATTCGCAAAGGTGTTTAAATTAAGATCCTTTTTTATTTTCAGCATGTTATAATTTTGGTTTGTTTGAATTTTTAGAGTTTCAAGTGAAGAAGTTCTGCTAAAATTCACAGTTTCATTTTCATCTACCTATCATTTTAAGTGTAAGTTGGATTTGACCTGGAAAGAAAACTGTTGACAATACTGGAGCTTTAAGTTTTCTACATATGCTTCATAGTGTTTTTCAACATGGGGATATGAAATAAGTCTTAAATTAAACAGACACAAATTAACTGAAGTGCTTAAATCAAAATATTATTATTTTTTATTTCAGGAGATGTTTGCATTTTTGTGCATTCAAGCTAAGAAATTCTGGTAAAATTCTGAGTTGAACTGAAGAAGAACCAATCACACCTGACATAGCAAAGCAACCAATCAGTGCACAGGAAAGACTGGTGTTAAACCTATCACTTAACTGGAGAATTTTACTCACCATGGCGACTGATGAAGCGGATGCAGCTCTCGACTATCAGAGGAATGGCCTCGCTTGAATCCTGGAAGATGGGGAGAGTTACTCCAGTTAGAGGAGGACGACAGACGTTTGGAAATGAAACACAACATATTTTGTTCCAGGAGGATGTCCATACACACACACACACACACACATCTGCACATACACACACGCATCAGTGCACACATTTAGGAGAAGCGGGTATCAGACGTGGGGGAGAGAGGGTGGGCACGGTACCCAGCTGTTGCTAGGAGACAGTGCTTTTCCCTTTTCCCTTTGTTTGTTTTGCGTTTCCAGAAATGTCTGTAACGTGAGGCTGGGGAACACATGCTAGACAATATATGCAGCCTTTGTTATGTAAATGCTATTGTGCGTTCATATTTTAGCAATTGACTATAATTTGAAATGAACAATTAAATGATTCCTCTGTGAAGTGAGCGCTAATGGCTTAAACACAAGTGAGCCACAAGGGGGAGCCACAAACACGAGATTCCCCAGTGGAGAAGTTTCTTGTGGTCACTAATGACTTAATTCAGCTTGCATGGCAGTCCACCAAACAGGATGCACTGATGCCACGTCCATAGATTTATCTTTATTGTGTGTTTGGTTGCATTAATTGAATGCTGTCAACATCTAAAGTGTCCGTGCATCCTGTGAGAGCAGAGGATACTGGGAGAAAACTTGAGGCATAAGGTAAAAATTGAGCTACAGCAGCTCCAACTGAGAAGCCAACAGCCACACAGAAACAAGCATATACACGCAGTTATGACAGATAATTACCTGCTTCCGCTCTGTCAAGTTTCTCCCTCCACTACAGAGAGGAAGAGAGCGGGGAGAGAGAGAGAAACAACACTCTGTCATTATGTTTGCAGAGAAAGTCTATTTATACTCACAACTCTGGTAAAACTGTATTTGTATACACAGACACATATGCACATATGTTGAGAATATCTATAAACAGTGACAGGGGAAATAATACCCCTGTCTGCCAAGAAATCAAGTTTAAACAGCTCTATGGTATAGGCAGGTCTGTGTGTGTGTGTGTGTGTGTGTGTGTGTGTGTGTGTGTGCGTGTGTGAGAGCATATTTCCTTCCTTCACCACACCTACCTGGCAAGGCAACAGTCAGTCTTCTGACCTAAAGGACGGAGAAACAGGAAGAGGGGGAGGGGAGAGAGGGAGGGAGGTTGTGACAGAAAAGAGATAGAGTGAGAGATCTGCAGTCGTAGTAGAAGCAGGACACAGGGAAATGACTGGGTGGAAAAGAGACACGGGAACAAACGTCCCACTTCTATACACACACACACACACACACGCAGTTTAGGAGAGGTTTTCCTGTAAGGTAGTGGAAACACAGACAGATTCAGCCCCGAGGAACAACCCCCACCCCCCAACCCCCAAAGCACATACTTGAATACACAGCTGCATCGGCATATGGTCACTGTCACTGTGACCTAGCCCTTCATACACACACACAGCTTGTGATTACTTGATTTATTAAACTCATTCTGTTTCCCTGCATGAGCTCCGATGTGTCCGAAAACACTACTCATCTCTCTGATCTCCTCCCTGATCTGCCTCTGAGCACCAACTTTCCCAAATCCATCTCTCTACTGCTGCACAACTCCAAGTACACTCACACAAACAGGAGACAAGGACAATGTCCACAAGGTATGAAGGACACTCACTCTCTCCAAGGGTCTTCTGGATGAGGTCATGCTTGGCCTCCAACTTGGTGATCAGGCTTCGGCCTTCCAGAAACTCCTTCTGTTTCTACACATTTAGCATATAAGGACACACATGAGTCACTCCATGTGCAGATGATATTCATGTACTGTTTACTTTAATGGCAGCTAAACATCACTGACCGTGAAGTAAAACTGCTCAGTCTCCTGCTGATTGGCCCGTCGCTTGGCCAGGCTGGGCTTGCTAAGGTAGGATTCACTGAAGGTGGACTTCACGGACTCCATGCTGTTGCTGTGGTGGAAGCACTCAGAGACATCGTAGTCCTCCACTGTCACCATGTCTTGGATGGTGGAAAGAGTGGCCTCCATGGTTTTCTTCACCTGTACAGTAGAGGATTTTAACCAATCAGTAAATCTATTAATCAAATGCTGTGAACAGCACACAACACAACTGCAGCCGAACGACAAAGGATTAGTATGTACAAAGTATGTATGTCTGACCTCTTCATTCTCAATCTTGAGCGTGGAGAGGCGAGACTTCAGCTGCTGACATCTCTGGAGAAGCTCACTTTCCAGTGGCGGCTGTGCACACACCACTCCCATCTGTCAATGTGTGTCACACACACACACACACACACACACAGATTATTAACAAAGACATTTAACATTACATGTTTAAAAATGCTTTAACTAAGACAAGGATAAAACAGTACCGTGTCTCCCATGTGGGACTGAAAGTCAAAGCGAGCTGGGGGACAGAAAACATTGTTGTAAGTCTCCATCAGTTTTTGTTTGTCTCCATTGGGCTCCAGACTTTCAGCGGCTCCCTCCAGTGTCTCCAGTCCGGTGTGTCTGGATGCCTCTACGTTCTGTTCTGCAGACAGGTACGTCCTCAGGGCTCGCTGCAAGCTGGCATGGTAGCCCAGGTCACAGCACTGTCACACACACACAAACACACAAACAGATAAAATTAGCAACACACTGAACACCGTTAACCATTCCTCAGAGCACAGTTTGTTCAATAAGTCTGTCAGCGCCATCAGTCAGAGCGAGAGCACAAGCACCTGCAACGTCTGATCCATCGGTCCAGCAGGCAGTGAAGTGTTATTACTGAGCAGGGAGTGAAGTGTTTCCATGCTATCTAGATGTTTTCACCACTGCCTGTCTACAGGGAGTCACAACACCACTCAAACAGGTATAGTATTAAGAGATTCACAGGAAGGCAGGGTGACCAGTCTAGTGGCTGGCAGCACTGAGTAAATCATATATATTTTATGTCTACAAATGGTAGCTGCTCGCACAAGTACAACTGTGTGTTTATACTCACGTCAATAATATCAGAGAGGTCGTGGATGTAATATTTGAAGACACAGCCATTGGTAGCCTCAAGAGCTAGCAGGTACTCGTTCCTGGCCTTGATGGCTTTCAGCTTGTTCTCTGTGTACTTTGCTTGTCTCTGAAGAGAGAGAGAGAGAGAGAGAGAGAGAGAGAGAGAGAGAGAGAGAGAGAGAGAGAAATATTTTAAAAAACAAATCAGACGAGAAGGAAAGAAGAAAGGTAATGACAGGTAGAGAGAAGGAAAGGATAATAGGTGTTAGAGTGAAACGCTTCAGTATCGATTGGAGATAAGAAGAAGTAGAGAATCATGTTGCTGTGACGGGCCCCAGCTATAAAAGACAAGGTTAGCAATAAGCCAGTCGCGTACTCATAAATCATTCATGAGAGAGACATAAGTCAGCCTGACAACAGGTGGGGCACTCTGAAACAGCTTTCCTCTCTCGCTTCTCGCTGCCCACCATTTCCCCTCCACCTCCAGACGCCAGGACCCACTCACCTTCTCCTTCATCTTCTCGATTTTTTTGACACTGGAGCGTCGGACGGGTTTCTCTTCGGTCTTGATGCTGGCCAGGGCATCGGGGGAGCGCGGTGTCTGTCGGTCATCCTGGCGACCAGAGCGTCCCATCTGCTTCTCCTCCTGCTTCTCCGCCTCCTTCAGCTTGGACTCGGCATTGATGCTGTCAGTGTTGTACATGTGGTATGTCTTCATCACCTGGGAACAAGGGTTGGGATTTGTAGGCAAATGATAATCTGTGTCTTACTAGTGAATCATAACAGGGATTGTGCCAGTCAACATCATGAAGCGAATAGAACACTGAGGCCCAATACACAGACAGGTTTTTCATCGTGAACCTCTTACACTGGCTCTCCATAACACTGCAGAGAACCACACACATACAGCTTCCTCCACTATGCAACACTACACTGCTTGGACATGGTGGTATGACTTTACAATGAAGAGTTAAACACATGAAACGAGAGTGTGTGTGCGGAGTCAGCCTTATTCTGGTGACCACCACCAGAGCCATCATTATACTCCAGTCAGACTGCTCCGTCTATGAGGACGCATGTCAGCATGTGCACGTCACTCAAACCAGATCTATTTCTATCTCTTACTATGTACTATAATTACAGCATGAGACTGCTTTTGTGGTGCTGGCTGAGCTGAAGCTAAACGGCTGCTTGCTGCTCAGAAACACGCTGTAGTAGGAAACTTTGCCCAAACACACACAGACAGTGAAGCACACCGTCACTGCCCCAGTCCTTCTGGCAGTATCGTGGACATATGCAACCAGACGCTGTGATGTCCCTGACAGCGTGAGAAGACGAAAACAACAGACAGCTAGCGATTATGTCTAAAATATCAGCAATCATATTAGACTGTCGAATTAATAACAACTTGCACAAGATTAGTACCTAACGTAGGTACGTGTATACAATCTGTATCTCTGTTTTTATTTTTCTTTAAATTGCTTTAAAAACATATTACTACAGCTATGCTCACAGCTTTGTGAGGCTATACTTGGTATCTAATCATTACTTTAATAGGTACTATGATCACCATCATTTATGTAGCATGTTAATATGGTAAATTGCTAATTAGACAAACACAGAGCTGGGAACTTTGTGGTAAACCACGTGATCAGACATTGACTGAAAATTAAAGTTGTTTAAATGAATCTCAATAAGATCATAGGGGCAAGCTGAGCAATAGTTAATTGTTGTTGGTGTTGACATTTTGAGTGTTCCGCAGGGCTCTCCCTACTGAGCTGTCTAACAGGCTTTCTGGATTCACATATTGTGTAGATCATTTAAGCGATTTCTCTTACCGTGTAAAGCTCATTAAGAACTTTCATCAGGTCCTCCTGCAGCTGTACGCCAACCTCTTTGCTCTGAAGAGACACAGACAAACACAGATTAATGTCCAGTCTAGTGCTGCTTCTACTGCCTGTCCATCTATTGGTCAACTAATGACATCCACACCCACTCAGCCATGTGGACACCGACCTCCCCTATCATCAATCAAAACTAGATTATCTGGCTGAACAGGAGTGGATGAGCTGCTAGTGCAGATAAATGAGCAGGTGTTAGCCACTAGTGAGTAATGACTTCACAGCAATCCACACATCTGTAGGCTCCACACACATTCACAAATCTACATGCAATGCACACGGATGCATTCGGATGCAGCTTCTCTCATACTTCAGTATAAATATGCAGAGTATTAACAGGACACCATTCAAACAAGGGATTTACAAATGATAAACTAGCTACAGTGTGTGAGCGCACAGCTTCACATTGTACAAATTTGTGATTTTGGGTGTCTAAATAAATAATTCAGCTTAAACTGAAAGCAGACAAGTAAAAGAAAGCGAAGGACGAGTTTGAGAGACAAAAAAAGGAAGAGAGAAAAAAAAAAGCAGACAAAGTCAGCTGAAAAAAAATGGGGGAGGAATGCAGAATGAAAGCAAGAACAGATTTCGCCAGCGCATGTTGAGCATCTGTCTTCTCCTGGAAAAGGGCACATAAGAGGCATGAGTTGTCAGACATAAAAATAATGTTCAAAGAAAAAGGAAAGTGAAATTATTGAGATGAATTCAACTTAGGGAAACAGTCGGGACATACAGGGGCACATCCCCCAGAGGGAAGAGGGCAACTAATCCTCCCACCCTCTCTCTTTTAAGTGCTGTAGGAGGCTCGTATTAGGTGACAAGCAGCCAGACTACGCCCAATCACAAAGCAATCAGCCATGACTGAGCCGTCCTATCAAACATGGGTCTTGACCTTTGTACATCTCATCTTGCCTGTGGTAGTCTAGTGCGATTCAGCAAGACAGCAACAGGCGTGATTTGTGCTTCACTGGCCCTGACCCCTAAGGTTCAGGTTGAGGCTGTGTCCTCATCGGAGCTTTCTCTGTGTAAATAAGAAGATCTCACTTTCTGCATCACTTTTCACACTGGGTCAGATGAATGAGTTGATTTCTACAGTCTGGTTTGTTGTGTTGTTATCTATGTGATTATGTGTCATCAGAGAATGAGATTGCTGTCTGTTTATCACCGACCCGACTTGATGGAACCTGTGTTTGACAAAAAATGAAAATGAAAATCAACAAGCACGAGTCAACCAAAAGGGAGAGGCGGCGAAAAAGAGAGAAAGTGTGTGTTTTTTGTCCTGGTGTATCAGATGGGCAGTAAAATGAGGGTGGAGGTTTGTGTGAGTTCTCATCACCTACAATCAGACTGTAAATGTAGTTCAAAGACAACCTATCGAGTTTGAAATCAGCAAACTCTACCATGACATTCCACCCACAGACTGCTTCACTTTGTCACGCACACACACACACACACACACACACACTAAATTCCTGCTAGTATCCATGCACAGTGCCTGTCAGAACACATGTATTTGGTCTAATTTGTCCAGCCTGGAGATGAACGACCATCTCCCAGGGGGAGGCTCAGCTTTAGTATTTGCTCTAGAAGGTCACAGTATACTCTGCTCTCCAAACATATAACTTCATCCAGTCTTTTCTTGTTCTCTCATGATGCCCTCTGTTTCTGTTTCTATTCTAATTCCCTTGGTGCTCTTCTGTTTCTGGTCTTCCTACAGACTTCTTCTTTCTAGTCTCTTTTTTTCTCTCAGACAAGCAAAGGAGAGATCTGAGGAGACAAGAATAAGGCTACTGTATGAAACACAGACCGCATAAAGTCTCCTGGCCTGAGGTTCAGCTGACTAGCTGTCAGTCAGTAAATCAACCAAGACAGAAAACAGATGGTGAGATGGACAGGGTATGATGGGGGGTTTACTAAATCAGGCTGTAGCTGGTGGTTTGACTTTTGTTGTGGAGTATCTACCAACATGTGGCACCTTCCACACCTCTCTGCACATTAAAATAAATGCTTTGAAATAAGCCATCAATACACTGGTGCCTACAAATGATGTTAACCTCAACTCTAAATGAAATCAAATCTCAACAAGGGTACAGCTATAAAATGTCTGTTTGTTTGAGTGTGTGTTACCTTCTTGAAGAGGCGTCCCGAGTCTTCACTGATCTGCGCGAAGCGGGGAATTATGTTGTTGAGGTAGAGGTCAGACAGAGTGGCGTGATCTCGACTCTCCCTCTTCACCTGAAGCAGCAACAGGTTCCAGCAGTTCACAGGTGATAAAATGCTCTGCTCCTTCCTAAACACACACACACACACACACACACAATATATTCAAGGACTTCTAAGTATAATTTTAGATAAATGACTAGTCTTCCTGTTTGTGCCATATCGGAACACACTTATACTTAAAGACTTCCTTCATGAGAAATGTTGAGGTAAAAATAATGCGCGCACACACACACACACACACATTTAAAAACACAGTTTTTACAAAGATCAGACAGACATGGAGACAGAGAGTGATTTAGATTTATGGTCAAACCAGCCACCCTCACACACAGGGTCAGTGAGTCAGCCCAAACAGGGATTCAGCCAGGGTACAAAACCCAGCAGGAAGAAGTAAGACTCCCCCTCAAGCACAGCTGTCACAGAAAGAAAAGAGAGAGAAAAAGGAGTGAGAGGAGAGGGAAAGAGAAAGAAAGAGATTTAAAGATGTAATGATTTCACTAACAGCTTAACAGCTCAATGTTGTTTCTTTGTCTTGTGTCAAGTACCCATAAAGCCATTACACAAATGCAAAGCTGTCAATGCCCTGCTTACACAATGCCACAAACCCATTCAGAGTGTGAGCACATAGTATGTGTGTCTCTCTGTGTGTGTACGTACAGTATGGATGATCCGTGGATGATCTAGTGGGGTAAAATGGATTATGAGTGAGTGTAAGTGGATAAAAGAAGGTCTTTGTGCCGTTAAGAGCAGCTTTAACTGGATAGAGAGAGAGCAAAGAGCTGCAAGGCTTCTCCACGCAGAAAAAGTAGAGCAGTGACCCAAGCATACAGAAGGTCAGAGAGATAGAGAAAGTCTTTGACCGAGGGCTACAGAGTGGGGGTGTTGTCCATGGGGAGGTGTGTGGGAAAATAGGATCGGAGATGAGTCATAGGCAATGATGTGATACGCCGTTACTGTTAAGATGAACAGATTGACTAACTGTGTGTAGTAAAAATTAATCATAACAGTTCAAGGAACACCAACCCACCCACACGGTATCACATGTATCAAGTCAAAATACTGAAACTCTCTATGCATGATATGCAGTGATCATGTGGGCACACGCGTGTAACACTTTCAAATCCAACTTCTCTCTGCTGTCTGTTCCCTTTCCGTCATGTCTGTCTTCACTGGTTGCACAACATTTTCTTCCATTAAAACAAGGCTAAAGTTCCTCTATTTGCTCAACTTGTCAGTCTCCATGTGACATGTCACCCTCCTCTAAAGATCACCATGGCAATGGCACTGCAGCACTGGGTGAAATATCACCTAACTCTCTCTGACCCTTGGCTATCACAAAGTAAACACCGAAATGTCATCAGTCCTCTGAAGGTCGCATGGTGCACAGGAACATGGAGAGACTTCGTGTCAAGTGCTGCCAGTGAAACACGTTGGAGGGAAAATGCCAAATGGCCATTTACATTTGGCATCAAAGAACACAGCATTACACAGAGCGTCACAGCTGGCAGTTCTGTCTGACACTAACGGAGCAACAAAATAGGTCCAAGACTCATTAAAATAAACACTGAGACCAACCCAACCTGCTGTGGTAACATATTGCAGGTACACTTGCGTAGGTCTGGCTGCACAGTGTATAAAATATGCGTACGAACAATTAGAGCACAGATAACTATTATTTTACTACTGCATTGTGTCATATTTTAGTTATCCTAACAATGTGATCCCCTTTAAATGTGCTTTTTAAAAATGATTTACTGTATTAGAAGCGATGCCTACAGCTGTGCTATTGTCAGTGTGTCAGCATTATACACTAGGCATTGGGCATGGATTAGATTTTAACAAGTCTAATTACAGCGTCACATTTTATCAATCCCATGCTTCTTTTTTATTTGGGACTAATTTTTTAAAAGAAGAGAAGAAACAAAATCTATTGAGAGGAACAGCAGTTAATAAGCAGAAAGCCACGAGCAGCAGCTCATGTGGATTTGTGCTACTTGCTTTTGGTCAAATGCTGAAAATTCTCCATCTTTCTGGGCACAAGCTACTATAAAGTAACTGTCCAAGTCTTCAAGTCTCTTCTAGTTTTTTTTTTTTTTTTTTTTTTAAATGATGTATTAGACTTTCCGCATGCATGGACTCTTTTACCTAGTGATTCTATGTTGAATCTAATTACACTGAAGTTGAACTATATTAAGAGTTTCCCACTCATTAGCACGGTAACTTAAAGCTTTTTCCACTTCATTAATCAAAGTGTCAAGTCAAACTAAAATCTTAGTTTAAAACTGCTCTCAATATGGAGAAGATTTTTGATTTTATTTGTGTATGATGAAGCTCCATAAAAACTGTAGAAAACGAAAGCAGGAGAAGGCACTGGACAGATCTAAATTAATACAGCCACAACAGCAATTTTCAGGCCACATGTGGTCATATGATCCCAAAAACCACATTGGAATAATGTGTAGCTGTAGCCATGGGACTGGGCTGCAGCTTACTGACAGACTGGACTAATATTTAGCATAAGTATAGGCTTTGAATCAGTGTACAACTTGTGAGGGCTTCTCCA
Source organism: Anabas testudineus (assembly GCF_900324465.2). NCBI lineage: Eukaryota > Metazoa > Chordata > Actinopteri > Anabantiformes > Anabantidae > Anabas > Anabas testudineus. Next base: position 10,752,597 of record NC_046614.1, on the reverse strand, counting down.
TGTGACCAATCAGCCTGTTAGCCCCAGGGCACACGCACACAGACGTACACAATACCGTTAAAGCGTGTAACCCCCCTACCACTGCTACAGGCAGTCTGCCAAATAGCAGGAATACCAGGGGTCTCCACGGGTTCAACACACAGAGCCCTCACACCCCACGCTGCTTGGAGCACCATCAACGCCCGGCTGTACAGAGAAACAGCCACAGCCTCACGCACACACACCTACATTCAAACACACAAAATTATACACACACATTAGCGGAAAATAGCTGAAATTCCAGCGTGTCACCCGGACTGAGCAGCAGCAGATGCAGGGAAACTGTTAAACAGATGTTAGAAGACAAGAAAAGCGAAGGGGGAGCAGGAGAAGAGCAGAATGAGAATGAACAGTAAAGAGTGAACACTTGTCAGTCGGTGAATTGTATTTTTATTGCCTTATGACAAATGGATTGATGGATTAAAGAGACCTGGTGCTCCCTCCCCTAGTGTGCAACACAGGAAAACACACAAGCAACTGCCTCTGTATTGATCTGAGCTGGAGGGTGTGTGTGTGTGTGTTTGGGGTATGTCCTGTTGCCTAGAATTGGGTTTCGTTTAGAGAATCTATTGATTCTTTTAAGTCTGTGCCTGTGTGTGAGAGAGAGAGAGAATGGATGTGAGTATGACCCCAGCAGAAAAATTAGGAAACTGCAAATACGATACATAAAAAAAAACAGAAGACAAGTCAAAGAGTGCAAGGAAAAAAAATGGAAAAGGTGGCTACATAGACGGTCATGGTTCACAGAAGATCGCTGAGAAACAGATATAAAGACAAACTGAAGAGGAAAGAGTCCCATCTGTCAAACTGTCAGTGTTTCCTCTGCAGTAACGAGCTACTAAATCATCTATAATACCATAAAATTAAATGATAAGTTTCAAACAAAGGAAGGAATATCCTCTATGTAACATATTGTTTAATTCTCTTTCACAAGTAACCTCATGAACAGGCAGCATAACAAACTAATAAGAGATGCTGCTGCTGCACAATTATCAAATTCTGATGTGAATTAAGAGGCACGAATGGTGGTATTTTACCTGAGTGATCGATATGAAATGTGTTTCAGTGAGACACAGAGAGAGAGAGAGATGGATTTAGAAATGGTATGAATCTAACGCTTCAACTCTGTTCAATCCAACACCATCATTTAGAAAAGTATGTAATTACTGCCGACACACAGCTGTCCCATAAATCACGACACACTTGGTGGGGCCACTCATGTCTGTGTGGGTTGTTTAAAGAAAAACAGGACTGATGCAAGATTACAGAAACCCCTTCGAGCAGGGATGCAAAGAGTCGAACATTAGGCACCGTCTGCCTCTGTTCATCTGTGGTGTGAGTGTGTTGATATTAGCGAGCAGTTCCACCACAAACACCCAGATAAAATACACAAGAACACATCACACTGCTTAAGATGATTCGCTCCATTCGGTATCAGAGGAACTGATCTGTCTGTGACAGAGTGAAAGACAGGGAGAGTTAGACAGACAAGCGAGAGAGCAGCAGAGAGAATCTCCCATTTGGGCAAGGTTACACACAGCAAGACACTGCAAAATAGCCAGAGCACAAAATCACCACCTGGCCGTTTCTGGCAAAGGTTAGTTGAACAAATACACACACAAACACACACCAATACACAGAACTTCACACTTAACAGAAAAGAGTGTCTTAATGAACTATACAACGAGGACTAACCCAGTTAGTTTGGTCGTTAGATCAAACTGGGAAGCAATAAAGCGAATAAGTCAGTATTTTACAGACTGGCAAACACTAACATGTCCCCCCGTCACCCTCCCTCTTAACTATCCAACTGTTTCATTTTACTGCCTGCCTCTACTTCTCTTTTCTCAGGAAGGAAGTCATCGGCCTCTGCAACACTGTTTCAAAGGCTAAATAAGGAAACTGGGTGATCTGTTCATCTCACTCAGAAAGTTTAGAACAAAAGACTATTTGCTATCAACATTTGTCTTTGTAACTTAAAACTGTATGCAACGTTATAACAGCCTGAAGCCTGCATTACAGTGTGTGTGTGCGCGAGTGAGTCATACTTGAGTAGATGGTCCTTGGTACTGCGTGTCTTGGTGAGGAACCTCTCAGCAAGCTTCTCCAAGTTGCGGCTGTAGTCCATCTCAATCTCAGACTTCTTCCTGAAAAAGTCCTGCAGGTCCTGAAGCAGCTGCACCCTCAGCTCACACTGCTGGTCCAGACACTTGAGCTGCTCCACCAGCTGGGCACGGATTTCTGCCAGGGTGAAGAGCAAAGGGTTGGAGAGAGAAAGACACTATGAGAGATTGACCCATTTGTTCACTTTTTTATGGTAATCATAGTCCACATGTGCAGCCATCTCACACATAATGTTTCTTGCCCCACACTTGTAAAATCAAAGGCCTCTGCCCCATATAAAATGTTAACTATGTGCAATTATTCATACAAGTGGAGAGGAAGCTGCTTACATTGGTGAGAGTGCAGCACTATCATTAAAATATGTGTCACAAATATGTATGAGATGGTAAATCTTTTTCTCCTTTACAGCTGATGTGGATGGATCCAGATCCAATGAAAAACACCTGGCAGATCCCTTACACATCAGCCTGGAGTCTTGGCTAGAACCCCCCCCCCCCCCCTCCCACCAGTCTGCAAGGCATACGCTGCTGTGGATATGTGTACATCATCATATTTATATGCATGTTTGCATTTGTGTGTGCGATCAGCTATCCTCTTCCACACACAGAGATCTCCAGAGGCAATCATTTATCCCAGCTTATCGCTTTTCATTTTCCTTCTGCCGCCTTCTACTTTCCCTCCTCCATGCTGCTCTCCAGTCTGGCCTCAAATTAATAGAGTGCACTCAGTGCAGACACACTCAGAAACGATATTCAATCACGGGCTACAAAAAAGTCCTCTGGAGAGTCCTGTCGATTGCAGTTATAGACCGGAACACACGAAGTCTCCAGAGCTACATGTGCACGCATTTAGCCAAGGACACACACACACACACACACACACACAAAATAGTGATAAGCTGGATCAGCTTTGACAGCTGACAGATTAATGCTATGCTCTCATAGCTGCCTGCTAATGCAAAGCTATGCATGCATCCTTTTAGAGAGTTAAGAAACAGGACACACACACACACACACACAGACTTCTCTAATTGTCAGCAGCGCAGCTCCACCGTGGCGGGTCTAGCCTAGCACTCATACCTTTGCAACGCAGGCTGTAGAGAAATCGGACAGTTTTGGCCTCCATCCTGGCTTCGGCGCAGTCTAAACTCCCATCACACACACACACACACACCTACACACCCTAACATGCAGGCACACAGTCAGTCGTCTCTCTGGCCGACAATAACTGTTGATGCTGCCTTTGTGTTGAACAGCTGAGAGTGCAGTTTCTTATTACCACAAAGAGAAGTGGGATATCTAAATGCGTCTATGACCACCCCGCTCCTCCCCCATCTCCAACTTCTCCCTCACTCTCTTGTAAACACAGACCTAAACATTGTGGTAGCGCCTGTGCCTGCTCACAGTCATTCTCTGCTGATTAAAAGGCTGTAGCCAAGGAGTTTTGTAGCATTACGACTCTATGGTACAAACACTCTCATACGCAACAAATAAATGCATACACACAGTCTGTGTCTCTGCTAATGACCTGGTGTAAATATTTGCTTTGACATAGGTTATTGTCTTGTGGTCTGTGCATGTGTGTGTTTGTGTGTAATTTCCTCATCACGCAGCACTGTCAGTAAGGGGAGTGAGTCAGTTTCCCGCCTCTGCAGGCTGCGAAAACCCTCAAGATGTCAGCCTTGTAATTAGATGACCCGAGACAACAACACACAACACATGCACAAACACCTCAACTGAAAACAAGCGCTCCCATCCATAAGGATAATGGTAAACATAAGGTTATCAGCATGGAGGGGTTGAGGGGTGAGAGATAAGTGGATAAGGATAAGTGACACCATTCCCATGTGACCTCAATGTTTCGAAAGCAGGTTTAATGTGGGTAAAATTAATTTAATAGCTCGGACATACCCTAAGCCCTGAAACCCCTCTTAGGCTCATTACATTAGTCACATTAGTGATTCTCACATCATGCACCATTTAGAAAATACACTGCCCGTCCAAAAAAGAAAAAAGTTCCGCCTTTAGCTTTGATTACGGCACACATTCGTTGTAGCATCATTTTGTGTTTTTATCATACTTTTGATTTCTGCAATGTCACAACACTAATCTCTAGATCTTGTATTGATGATGGGAGAGTTGGAGCGCATCACAAAGTCTTCTCCAGCACATCCCAAGGATTCTCAGTGAGGTTAAGGTCTGGACTCTGTGGTGGCCAATCCATGTGTGAAAATGATGCGTCATGCCCCCTGAACCATTCCTTCACTATTTGAGCCTAATGAATCCTGGCATTGTCATCTTGGAATATGCCCGTACCGTCAGGGAAGTAAACATAATGTTGCTAAACCTAGACCTTAACAACTGCAGCAACCCCAGGTCATGGCACTGCCCCCACAGGCTTGTACAGTAGGTACTAAGTATGATGGGTGCATCACTTCACCCGCCTCTCTTCTTACCCTGCTGTGCCCATCACTCTGGAACAGAGTAAATTTGGACTCATCAGACCACATGACCTTCTTCCATTGGACAGTTCTTAGCTCTGACCCCTGAGCTCCCACACTTGATGCATGCTGTAAAACTAAATCTCTTGTTTTTATGCAAAAAGAAAGAGGAGAGAAGCCATCAGATAGCAAAGTTGCAGGTCTTCCTTTCAGTCTTGTCCCGCTGCAATGGTCACAACTGAGAAAAGAGAGGTGAACTGGAATGTGATGTCTCCACCCCCTCCAGACAGCCCAGTCACATTTTCCAGGCAGATCAGAGCAGATCTTGCAATCTGGCTCTGGGATTCTACTTTACTGATGCTACCCTCTCCTTTTTTTCCCTCCCACCTCCTCCACTGCCTCCCTTGTCTGTCCCTGTCTGCTAAGGGCTGTCTGGCTCTGTCTGCACGTGTCTTGTCCATTCACTTTTCACATTGCTTGCCAGTACCACTACACCATGATCAGGATTTCAAATCACTGTAATATTTTTCCAGATCTTGAGTTTGCTGATGATATTGCAACTGACATGTTGGCTTGTTTTGGGTCTCTTTAGTGTAGGTGAGGGACTGGCATTGTGTGAATAATTAAGTCAGTGTCTGAATGTGTGTCTCTCCATAGGAACTCTCAAACTAGCATAAGTGGCATTAATGCGAGGAGTCTTTTCTTGTTATAGGCTTTGTTGGTGTCTCTAACATAGACAGTCAAATCTTTCCCTCCCCATCGTTCATTATTGATTAGTTTGCTTATTCCAACCCAGAGAAAGACAAAAACAGACAAAGAGGAAGGATGGAGATGACATGGCCACCATGGCCGGCGGCTACTGTTAATTTTGCAGTGGGCTGTGGCTGAAGGCAGCTGGTCTGGACTGTACCTCAAATAAAACCAGAGTTGGACATGTTGTTGCATACAAATGTGTGGAAGGATACTCAGAAGACAATAAAACTAGAAAAATAAATAGAAACACTGCCAAAAACAAACCAGCCTGTCACATAATAGTTGAGTTTCATTTTGGCAAGCACACTGTGCAACACAAAAGTCATGTTTTTCTTGCATTACCTTTTGTGGCTAAAGTTAGTTTTAGCAGCCGGCATGCCACCAGCCTTAGGCTGTTTTGTTGGGACCTGAGAAAAATGACGGTTGCCCTGGATGCTTTTCTGAGCTGGCCTAGATACAGGAGCCACACACATACTGCTGCAAGCACTCATTATACCTGGAATCACCCTGGGCTATGGGTACAGCACACACACACTTACAGAACACACAGCAATACACCACAAGTTCAAGCTGTCACACTGAGCTGTTCTGACGGCAGCTATCCAACCTGCTCCTGGAAGCCCCACCCCAGATCTGTCCTCCTCTATTACTGGACTGGGCATTTTGAGACACACACCTAAACACACATCTACACACATGGCAACTGTTTACAAGTGGATGTGACGAGTGTTTGAGACAAAGCCTGAACTGACTGGAGAGAGAATGACAGAGGATACAGAAAAATACACCAGAAGAACAATAAAATCACTTTAATATACTCAGACAATACCTCAGTTAATTTTAACTATCATTTATTGTAACCTAAGTTTTATTTTTATAGTTTTGGCCACTCTTCCTATTAACCATGAAACTCTGCTCAAAGTAAAGTCATACTCATTTTCTCCATGATAAATGCTAAACGACTCACAGCTAAATACTTCCATCATTAATACAAAAGATAAACTATTCTTTGACAAAAAGTCACTAGGACAAGTTTTGTGTGCATATTAATGTAAGGTCAGAAGTTAACTATGATTTCCAAGGTGTAGTTTAGTAAGAAACATCTCATCATAGAGTCTAAAATTCTGTTTGCATCCTGCTACAATGTTGTCAAACTTCCTTGGAGTGGCCTAGATGACAAGTCTGAACTGTAAACCTGTCTCAATGTCTGACCACTGTCCTGCTTCATATTGTCCTGATAATGCAGGATTCCCAGATCTCAGCAATTAGAAGTTATGTTATGATAACAAATAGCAATAGCTAACCAGTTCTGACTGAATCTGAATTCAAGACACCCTACTAGGAGATCCAGCTATCAGCAAGGTACAATATTCCCCATTCTTCTTGTTCTGTTTGTGCTTTTGTGCGTGCATGTAAGTACACGTGCACATTATGTTTATGCAGTAAGGCCTGGTCTTTGTTGCTCCAGGCACTGATACTGCAGTACAGAGCAGTGGAGAAGAGGAGGGGGAGCAGAAGGGGGTTGGAAATGGCTTTGAGTTGTACCACAGTGAGCTCATACTATTGTCCTCGGAAGAATGAAAAAAACAGAGAAAAGGAGAAAGAAAAGAAAGCAGTGTAAAGGGTGAGTAAGTGGGGGGCACTGCGTCACTGTGAATAATAAATCCATTCATCCCAGTACACACAGGAAGAGAGGACGGGGAGACAGGAAGTCAGTCGAACCAGTTTGTTGCCAGTAAGGAGCACACGGGAGGGAGGGTCATACTAAAACAACTACAGGAAACCTGAGTGTGTGTGTGTGTGTGTGTGTGTGTGAGAGCGGGGACAGACGGGGGCTGGACTGAGGTGTGTGTGTGTGTGTCTTTTTCTCCAAATGAAAAGGCCTGAAGAAAAAACAGCCAGCTGTAGAGTTGATCAATATCACCATCCAAACCTGAAAGAGGGCAGAAGAAGAGAAGAGAAAAAGACTGGGACCAGGGGGTTGCTAGGTTGAAGGAGGTGAGGAGTTTGTGTGTGTGTGTGTGTGTGTGTGTGTGGGGGTGAGAGAGCGAAAGAGAACGGGAGAGAGAGCTGATTTCGGTAGTCTGAAGCCTCAGGTTGCAGGTAGTATTTCCTAATACGACTCTTCAGCAGGGTGGAATCTATTAGTTCCAGACATGCCCGCCTAATAATGCTTCACTATACATATGCATGCACGCGCACACGCACGCACACACACACACACACACACACACACACACACACACACACACACACACACACACACACACACACACACACACACACACACACACACACACACACACACACACACACACACACGAGTGAGAAGGGGAGTAGAGGAAAAGATAGAATTACAGTACAGTAAGTGTTGGAGGGAAAACTATTGCAGGAATGGAAAGATTCAAGCCAATGTCTTTTCCGCTGGTGTGGGCCTTTCCTCTGAAAACAAACACACAGACACGGACATTCACACACACTACAACTTATACAGGCGTTTGCTTTCTCATCCAGGACTTGAAACCTTTAGAAAGAGCAGTGTCGCCTTAAAAGAGGCCAGTTAACAAGCTTGGTGTGTTTTAGACTTGGAAAACTCTGCTGAAGCCAAACCATGGCAGACCTGCTCCGCGTGGCAGAGGGCAGGGGAGAGGCAGGCAAACAGCAGAAATGCATAAATAAAGGTGATTTTAGGGTAAGAATAAAAGTTGGTGGTGTTTCTCTGGCACCTTATAAGTTCACTTCTGAAGGATGCGTTCAGCCAAGCACAAAACCAAACAGTCACATACAAAAACAAACACTCCACAAGTGCCAATTCAACTACTGATGACCCAGATATAGCAACAGTGGATTATGAAAGAAACACAAAAAGCCACAAGAGTTTCAGGAAATTATTATTATTTGTAAAAATTGTATTATCAATGAATGAAGAGAGTTTGACGAATAAGGCGCAGGCTGCTTTTAAAGACATAAAAAAATAATATTGCTCTTGTTGCAGTTTTTAATATAAAGACAATGTGTGATTTTAATAAATAAGGAGACTAGACGTGAAGCAAGAGACATTGCAACTATACAAGCAATACTAAAAAAGTCTGTGCAAAGAGCTGCATGGCACATTACATTACTGCCTGGCCAAAAGTCACCACCTGGATTTCACTAAGCTAAGTGGTGAGAGCCTTCCATTGAATAATTACTGCAGTGATTAATATGTTTCAGCTGAAAACACAATGAGGTCAGCTGACTACCTGGATGTACAATGTACTGAATGACCATTTTTTTCCATTAATGGATTTTTTTCCTCCCTGATGGTACAGGCATATTCCAAGATGACAACGCCATGATTAATTAGGTTCAAATTGTAAAATAATGGTTCAGGGAGCATGAGACATTTTAGTCCAGACCTTAATCCCACTGAAAATCTTTGGGATGTGCTGGGGAAGACTTTAAGCAGCGATCTAATGCCGCCATCATTACAAGATCTTGGTGAGAAATTAATACAACTGAAAAAACAGAAAAAATGTGGGGTCGCTGCATAAGCTTCAATGAAAACGATGCCACGGCTGGTGTGTGCTGTAATCAAAGCAAAAAGCGGGCCAAGAAATACTAAAGTGTTCCACCTTTTTTGACCAGGGAGGGCTAATGGTAATGAAAGATTAACATGAGCGTTTTTCTCTTAGTGATAAACTATAACTGAGCCTATGAATCTATCTCACCTCCCCCGTACATTTTAGCCACATGTTGGTGGGAACCACCATCGCTTTTTCATGTGCACCCGTCATGGTGGGGGAGCAGCCAGAGAACGCGGCTGGGGGAGAGGAGAAAGAAAAAGAGGTGACAGGGAGGGAGGGAGGGATGGAGTAATCATAGGGGGTAGTACTCAGCAAGGGTACATTCCTCTGCACTGCTCCACACCTCTCTGGTCAGATCAGGAAGTCATTAACCCTTTACTAGCCAGCGAGATGCTTTACCTCCAGCTGGAGGAGCACAGCAACAGGAAAGAGGGAGGAATGCATCTGCGGCCCAGAGTCTGAGCCATGTGGGCTCTCGTCAGGGTTCCCTGCATTGCGTGAGCTCAGAGCAAAGATCAGGGGTCAGGGGTCGCAAAGCTACTGGAGGGGTTCAATCTCCCACGTCAACCAAGTGGTGGAAAATACCTCCAACAATACAGCTGCCAGTTTCAGCTCTGACTATTGATAAAGGACATCTACCCCCCCCCCTTCCCTCCCTGGCCCCTCCTGATATCAGGCTCGCTTTGCAAAATTCACATGCTCCGATTGCTCTCATATGGTGGCACACAGGATTTGGAAGGGTTGTAGATTGGGGGCTGGGGTGTTTATACATAATGAATTAGTCTGCTTATCAAAAGTTAACTAGCTCCTTCCCCATTTACAACCTCTGTCTGCTCTACTAACCCAGTCTGGAAAAGAAGCTGGAAGAGTGTATGCTGGGGGAGGGGAAGCATTTCACACAGATGTAGAGACTGGGGTATAGATGGGGGGACTTCAAATAAGATTGCAGATGCAGCTAGAAATGACTTTCAGTATTGATTCATCTCTCTATGCTTCATTGATTGTTTTTCCAATTGCTGTTAAACAGTAAATTTATTTTGATATAAAAAAAAAAAGAAAAATCTGCAATTGTAATACAATATTTTGTACAATTGCTTCAAAAATGACTTAAGCAGTTAATATATATAGATTATATAAAAATTGTTGTTAATTTTCAGTCTATCAAAATAATCTATACACTACAGTAGCACTAAACCTTGCATTTCATGATCTTACTTAATCTTAGGCAGACCTTCCTGAATTTTTAGCCTCTAGGCTAAATTGTGCATGTGTGAACTCTGTCACAGAGTTCACCCTCAAGAGTACCATCCACCTGGTGTCACCTCTATTTCCTGTCTCTGCTGGACACAGCCATCTGGGCCTCAGTCTGTTCCAACAGCCTTCATGTATCTCTCTCTCTCTCTCATCTTTCTCTCTTTATGTCTCTTTCTCTCATCTTTCTCTCTTCACGTCTCTCTCATCTCTCCCTCTCTCTTCATCTTTCGATCTCTCTCACACACACGCACACACTCAATTTGCCGTAGGGATGCAAATCATGACTGTATACCCATCTATGCCATCTGTCTAAGGAGGTATGGACTGGTATGAGACAAAAACGCACACACATATTATACCATCCTGGGCCAGCAGGAGAGACAATATTAAGCTGAGCTGTCCCACTGTGTGTGTGTGTGTGTGTGTGTGTGTGTGTGTGTGTGTGTGTGTGTGTGTGTGTGCGTGCGCGTGTGTATACTCTTTCCTGTGTTTCCAAATGGCCAGTGCATAACACCCGCCTTAATCAGCTTAGCAGCCAGTCAGGGGATTTGACTAATCCACAACACAAGCATGGGAAGGAGCCCGCTGAGTGTGTCTGCCTGCGCGAGTGGTCTGTCTGTTGGTGTGTGAAGTATGTTAAATCAACCTCGACAGCCTCGGACAGCACTCTCTTTAAGCATCAAGCATTAAAATAATCATCCAAGATCCAACGAGCGATGAATGGGCGTGGACTACCATGTGCAGACCTTTACATCACTGGGTGGGTAACCTTTACTTCCCATCTTTATTAGCTGGTTGACACTTGTCATAATTCCAGTGAATGAGTGACGCTGTGTAAAGACTTCCTACTTCAAGATCAAAACGTCATGCCTTCTCATTTTTCTTCATCTTTCTGACACTTGTGTTAGAATTAGATTGGTCAGCAGCAATGATTCATAGAGACTTCAAGGGAATTGATTTATGCACGAAAAACCCCCTGAGGGAAGCACCAGCCCTGTGAGGCCTAACAAAACGTGTAATAGCCACCATTTAGTACAGCAGGTGTGAATGAGAGCCTCTGTCACAGAGCAAACTGTGTACACACACACACACACACACACACACACACGTATGTCCTAACACAGCAAATTCTTATCACTGCATTCCAAGAGACATCAGCGCCATGCTGAAAATGGCTGCAGGAAAACGACAAAGATGGAGATAGGGGGTGTAGGGAGAGTTGAGAGGCATTGGCAGGCATCTATACACTGCAAGGGTAAAGGCTGCATGTGCTGGTGGCTGCCGATCCTTATCTGAGTGGAAGACATCACGACTAGAAGAAAAGAGCGGCGATAACGTCGAAAGCCGATAACATGAGATTCGATCAACGCATCCACCTCGAGGTCACATCTGTCACCGCTGTCAGCTACAACCTTCTACCCAGATGGAGGTGGAGAGGGCCGAGGGGAGACTTTATGAGGCATGTGCACAAGATACATGTATAATGATGCAGCAAGAGGAGAGAACGCAGCAGCTCTAGCCCACTTCAGCATCTGCTGACACAGTCTTCTTGTTGAAGATTAAAGGTACCTCCATAATAAGTCTTTTAGTGCTAAAACAACAAAGCAACGGACAGATTAGAGAAGCAACAAAGAAATTATTAACAATCTTGACAACTAGCTTATTAATGATTGAAGCAAATTATCACATATTAGCTGGCTGCAGTGTTGCAGTGATTACCTGCATACCTGCTGTTCCCCGTTTCCTGTCACTCACTATACGTGGAAACAGTGACAGCTGTTATTATATTCTGATTTAAATGACCAAATGATTAATTAATTTACTGAAAGACAAAAACATGACCATCAGTCAATAGGAAAAATATTAATTGGTTGCAGCCCTAAATGCAAACACCACATACATTGGAAAGAAAAAGTATGTGAACCTTTTGAAATGTCATGGTTTTCTGCATTAACAACCATAAATTCCTCGTAGTGATTAAACAAAAAATATGGTCACATAAGCATATTCTTTTTCTGCGGCGCAAACGCAAAAGTCAGTCCAAGTTGCTCTGGTCCACACCTCCAAACTATTTTTCTTAACTTATGCTAACACCTGACCCTAATTGGTTTTTTTGGGGTTATTATTCTAAGGGTTCACAATTTTTTTTCCACATGCACTATAAGGTGCAATTTTCTTTGTGTTATCGTTTAAGGCACATGATATTTGTTAATACTCTCACTTAATAGAGTTAGATGAAGAGCAGATCCCATTTTATGACAAATTAATGCAGGAAAACCAAGATATTCCAAAAGGTTCACATACTTTTTCATGCCACTTTATACTGTACATACCTGAAGAAACACAAGCTATTAAAGAAAGGGTTATATTGTAGGTAAAATCTGTGCGCAATAATTAGAGAACAGTGTGTGAGTCAGAGAGGAATCGTGTTTGGCTCCCATCGTGTCATCACTAAAAGCTGAAAACGCTGACTCAGGATCAACCTATGCAGCAACTGCAATCACATCCCCCCTCCCCTTTTCTGCCTCTGTTTCACCCTTTCCTCCAACCCGCTGCTCCAGAGATTTAACTCATTCTCGCCTGCTAATGTCTGTACATGTGCATGTATGTGTGCATTTGCACACTAAGGAGAACCAGCCTTGCAGCATAATGACTCCTGCAGAGACACAGCTCATAGAACTGGGCCTGGGCTTGTCAACAGGGTGACCGGTGAAATATGGCCACCATTTCAATGAGGCGGTAGTCTGTCACAGCTCATACAGAAACCAAAACCTGCGTATGTGAGGAACAGCTACAATCAGAACCCCACCCTACCTGCCTCCCACCCTGTGGAGAATGTAGCATTGCGGTACAATATATACTGTACCATGACTGATTTCAGGATTACTATACTGTTTACTTGTAGATTTTATCCCACAGTGAAGATCACACTCAGCAAGCTAGTTGAACTCCTCCTTACTTCCACTCGCTCACATATCCACCCAGGCATTTGTCTGAGCGCTGCAGAGACACTGGAGGAAATAAGAGGGAGAAACTGGGCTTAGCAGCATCGAGAGGCTCCCAGTGAGGAGGACAACTCAACACCTCAGCACAACAAACCACCACAACTGAATTTAGTTGAACAGTTGCACAAAAACTCCAGAGACCTGGATGAGAAAAAGACTCACTTTGCTCCTCTCATCCCGTCTCTCTGCAGCATTGTTCATTCTTTAGCTGGTTTTACATTTAGGTCCCCTTTAATGACAACAAAACAACTTTTCTCTCCTGAGGTACGCCAACAAGGGGGAGAAAGAAAAGACAAACAAAGCTTTTCTTGCTATTTTCTGTTTTCTTCAATTCTTTTTCTTCTTTAATGTAGTGCCAAAGCATCAAAGCAAAAGTGCTATCCCCTAGTCATGGAGAAGAAATATGGAGGGATGATTAACTGGCCGATTTAAACTGCATTTTACTACTGGTAAACAAAAACTGACCCTAATTTCCCTTCATAAACTGTGGACATATAAATCTGGACAACTGTCACTTAAAAGTATTTATCTCCAAACTGGTGTATTCAATGAAATGACTACAACAATAAAGAGAAGGTTCAACTCATTACCTGGATTATTTTATTGTTGCCATGTGAAGACACACAATGGCCTGCATCATCCAATTGCACATAAAGGCTTACAAAACAAACTTATGACAGACGGAAAATAAATGTACTTGTTCTACTGGTTCCGTTTGTGGGTAACTTAATACCATAGACTCCTGTTTCAGTCTCTTTCACTTTCAAAAACACTAGCGGCAGTGAGTATCTGCACGTCGTGAGAGCAGTTCAGATCTAACGTGGCCTCTCAGAATCACCACAGACATCATCGGGTTTCATGTAGTCGAGTCTACATGAGATACGTATGGGTGCTTGGTGTAAAAGAGGTCTGAATTAGGACTCGGGTCATTCTTCAGTTTCACCGCACTATGAGGTTAAACCCACTTTCTATTCAGTCTCTTTCATTAGAGCTTAGCAGCTTAATGAATATTTTGAGCTTCTAGACATAGCAGTAGAAAATTGGGAAGATGAGCTTACAGAAGAGGCTTAACATGAGAGTGAAACAGACTACACTAATCTGCGTCGACAAGCTACACGTATGGACTCATCGCTCACCCTGTTTTAGGTTTGTCTAAGTTATGCATAGAAGGCATATCTTGGTAAATAAAGTAACATCAGTAATATTCGTTTCAAACTTGGCTGGTTTTGTTTTGAGCATTTGAAGAAGCACAATGATGTTGACGCAATTTGTGACTCGGGGTTTTACATTAAATGTGTAATTCCTCTAACAGGATGAGCTGCAGCACTGACACACAGTTTTAGACTTCATTAGGTTATTACACAGATTAGCTGTCCACTGAGAAGCCTGACATCACTGAGAGGAAAAAGTGCTCAAGGCCTGGAACTTGAACCAGTCATATAAAAAACAGGGCACATTTCACACTTCAGTATTTTGTGACGGCCTGGAGCCAGTAAAATATGCAAAACCAGACAAGGGAGTCTGGAGTGCTCATGTTTTTGCTTTCAGATAAAACAGTTACAGCTGCTTTCGCGTGATTTTAGTTCCACTTAATGAATTTGTAAGGAGGCAACTGATGGAGATTGTTGCGTCGTGAGCACTGGAGACTCCTGTGAGGCAGGTGTGTGATTTGACAAACACTCACTGAGTGGTTGGGATGTATGGCACTACATCTCCCTGCAGCAGGGCAAATCAGGGTCAGGTTGAGCTCACTCCCCAAATAAAACTCCCCGTCCGTATATAGCAAAGTGTTGCAGGCTGCGTGATTCTGCAGTGCAGACTCAAATAACACTCAAGTAACATTTAAGTAAGCCCTAAGCAAATCTTCCAAGCACAAACTTCACTTAAGTCAGAAGGAGGCATCAACCAATATAATCCACCTCTCCCAGATTTTGCTGAACTGAAGTCCGACTGATAGGATGCTTTGAGAATTTGCTATGGAAAACACTGCAGAATGAAGAATGCCCACCTGAGGTCGGCCTGATACACAATGAACACAGCTGCTGTTCTGCTGAAACACACATACATGCTATTGTTGGGCTTTCTCACACTTAACTGGCTACTTAGCAGGCATAACATACCAATCACATGATTGTGCCAATAGCTCAAATATGATCATCCAGTGGGTCATAACAAGCATCTTTCAGTAAAGGAAAGGCTATCTACAGTATATGTCTGGCTGCACACCAGGAGAGCACTAATATGCCACAGACTGAGCCAACTGACAGCTAGGCTAACCTACAATAGAAACGGCTTCTGTTTTCAACTGAACAGCACCGTGTTGGCACAATGGGGGTGTCACAACAGCAGCCTTCATCAGGAAAATGCAAGAGCTCAAATGCTGATGAGTCTGGCTCCGATTTGAGCATTATCATTTAGTAACAAACTGCAGGACTATTATAAGAGAAGAAAACAGTTACTGCTGTGACTGATTTCGGGATTTGTAAAATCTTGCCTCAAAGGTGTAAAACCTGCTGAGGAGTGTTTTTGGCAGCCCTCAAACTTATGCACATATTATTCAAACAGGACTTCCTTGTTTATATTTCACTTTTTCACTCGTACCTGCAACCACACCCATGCAGCTACTTGTATTTATTTAAGTCACAACCAGTGAGTCAGTTGATTAAGATGTTTTGAACTCAGGAAGCCTGTCTTCAATCCTCAGTCTTCACTATGTGTTGGAATGAGCAGGACGCTGCATAGAGAGTGGCTATACTTTGACCTCTCAGTAAAAGACGGTCGAAACTGAGACAAACTTTTAGACATATCAGACTTTTGGTTTAAAAATTCTAGTGTCCTGACCTGCGGCGGTCCTACTGCCCAGATCT
The DNA here is from genome assembly GCF_900324465.2 of Anabas testudineus. Classification (NCBI taxonomy): domain Eukaryota; kingdom Metazoa; phylum Chordata; class Actinopteri; order Anabantiformes; family Anabantidae; genus Anabas; species Anabas testudineus. The sequence goes on along the minus strand of NC_046614.1, from coordinate 10,736,549 downwards.
CTCCATGGCCAATTCATACATACATTGTGAACCCACAGGGGGTCCATCACCTGTGTTTAGGTCAGTACTAGACAATAAGACCCCAGCCTATCTCCATGTCCATCTATAGGCAAGTGGAAAACATGATCTCTGCTCTTTGACATCACGACAGCCTGGAGTCTTATGAGCCTCAGACACATGATGGAAAACAAATCTGTACTAGCTGTACTCAGGAATGGACTGCCCAGATACAAAGACAATACACCTCTCCAAGGAGTAGAGAGTGGAACACGGGGTTGACGACTCTACACAACATGTGTGTCCTATTTTGTGTGTGATGTTATGTGTGTATCAGAAAGAGGACGTGTCAGAATCAGTGCAACACAATAGAGTGCTGCAGTGTGGGCAGCCACACCCTTTCCTCCTAGCTCCCCTCCACGGACTCCCCTCCGGCCCATCAAAACAACCTCAACAAGATATAAAAAGAAAGGGAGAGAGGAAAAAAGAAGGGAGGGTCGACACAGACGTATCAGGAATGAAATCCCTGACAGGAGGAAAAAATATCTAAAGCAAGAGAAGCTGGAAAACAGGAGGAAGAAAAAAAGTAAAATAGTTCCTATTAAATGCCAGAAAATGAGAAGTTTGACAGATTCTCAGATCTAGTAGTGGAAATCTGACAGAGACACAAAGTGGGCACTACTGCACGAACTGGGGGAGGGGGTAGAAGAAACAAAATGAGGGCATGAAAACAGTCTACCAGGAGACAGATAGAATAGTGAGGAATCTGGAGAAAGGAGGGAAGAGAAGCAGCAATGCTGCGAATAATGTTGTGTTGTACAATGTGTTGCTGAATTATTGATGCTGCCTCAGAAGTTGGAGGGAGAGAAAAGGAAGCACACACTGTATCAGAAACGCACACATATGTCGTGCTATCAGGCAAATACAGTAACAAAAACAAGTTAGCGAACGCTTTGTCTTGAAATATGCTCAGTTTGGGTTAATTGGTGAATCTGAATTGTCCATAAGTGTGAGTGTGAATGGTTGTGTGTCTCTGTAGGTTGGCCCTGTGATGGACTGGCGACCTGTCTAGTGTGTAGGCTGCCTCTGGCCTAGTAAAAACTGGGACTGGCTCCAGCACTAACGGCGACACTTAAGAGGAAAAGCACTGAGCACTTAATTTAAACACTCACAGTGTAGGTTGGGAAATGTATGTGAACTCCCAGGTTAATGACATTAAGAAAAACTTACTGGAGATCAGAGGTGTGGGTTAGAAATAGTTGGACTTATAAACACTGTCACAACTTTGAGTTCGCTATTTACAAGAGGCATCTGATGAAAACCATGCCTTAGAAAAAATTAATCACAGCACAGAATGTGGTTAAAAAAAAAAAAAAAAAAAGCCGGAGCCCGAGTAACATTTAACAGCTTAAAAGAAGGACTGGAGCTGGTTAATGTTATGTTACCATCTGCAAATGTATGGTGTTCAGAGAGAAAGGTGCTCTCAGAAATCCCTAAGAATATGCCTGAGCTGAAGCAGTTCTGTAAAGACTAATGGTCCAAATTCCTCCTGAATGTTGCACAGATCTAATCTGCAGCTCCTGGAAGGGTTTGTTTGAGGTTAGAGCTGCCAAAGGAAGCTGATCCATTTCAAATCCAAAGCTAACTTACCTTTTGAATCAGCACTGTGATATGCGTGTTCAAGAAAGACACACAAGATTGTAAAAATGTGTGTATAAGTAGCTTCAGCACATTGTGTTTGTCTGAATTACAAGACTGACAATCCTAATTTTTGTCAAATGAATGCAGAGAACCAGGTGATTCCACTTTCTCTCGAGAAAGCACAGTATATACACAACCCCGGCCCAACTGATAGTAGGCTTGAGAGTTATGAGCAGGTCCCCAGAGAGAGTCCGGGGGTCATGGCAGACCAGAGGAAGACGTGGACCACACCTGTTCTAGGCTCGTCTCAGCGGACTCACACTGACAGATCATCACAAGTCAGACACAAAGTGAAATGAGAAGGTTGTTAGTTCCATTTATTGCTCAGTAGTTCACTCTAGCTCTAAACACTACAAAGACTTATCTCCTTTCTGTCCTCTGTCCCTCCCCTGCTTGTGTTTTTTCTCTCTCCCCGACTTCCTCGGCTTCTTATCCACAGAGGAAGCCCGTTTGATCTGGCAGAGTCCTGCTGCTCTGACTCTGCTGCTCCTGCATCAGGCGTACACTGCTCTTTCGCTCGGTGAACAGAAGAGCTCCCTCCTTTTCTTTCTAGGCGCCCACTTCTTCACGAAACAAGGAAAATCACAGACTCTCCCTCCCTTTGCCTCTTTGCTGGAAATCAGACACATTCTCTGTGTTGGATCAACGACAAGAAAATTATTCATGAATGCACTACAGCATCAATTCACTTGATGCTGTAGAATCCATGCTGAGGCCAGCTGTGCTGTGTGCATATGGACCATGTAGAATGAAAGCTATGTCAGTGATGTATTTCACTCAAAAGGACAGTGGCCATCATTGTCAAGCCCCAACAACAGTGACACAATGGAGAGGGACACAGCCAGGGACCTGACTCATACATACTGTAAGCCTTCCTGGCCATAATCACCAACAAAGACACTGAAAACAATGGGCATAAAGTTTGTGTTGTGCAGAGATACAATAGGACAGCCATGCAAAAACATTACTGCAAATGTGCTTTTCTTTTGTGTTACTGTGATTTAGCTTTTTGTTTTTGTTTTTTTGTTTTTATTATTACTTTTTTTCATAGTCTAGTTTAACATCCAGCAAAGAGGAATGATGTAAACGCAATTTTAATACTGTTTTGATTAATATTTAACAATTAACATAAAATACATCTCATTGCAGGGGCGGGGGTAGGACAGTTGTTCCCATACCCATCCATGGATCAATAAAGGACATCAAAACCAAAATATTTAAAGAAAAATATTCCAATTCCAATCACATGCCAATGATTAAAAAATAAACAAATACACATTTTAGATTTGATGTAGAAGACTGTGTGTGTGTGTGTCGCCAATGTGATCAAAACGAAAAGAAGACTTCACTTAACCCTCAATGACTAACAACCAAAATATCTAAGCAAAGAAGAAGAACTACAGAGCAAAGTGCTCTAGGACGAGCCGTTTTTTTTTTTGTTTTGTTTGTTCTGTTTGTTTTTTTTTTTAGATAAAGTTTTTAAGTGCAAAGAAAGGTTCGGAAGAGTTCTGTTTTCAGCAAGACTGAGGCAGCGGATCGCGCAGTAGTGGGTAGGTCGTTCCACTGAGCTGAACAGTTTTGCCTGGGATCTTTTGAGGTGAGTTGAGGGGGCCAAAAGACATTGTTCGCTTGCAGAGCATAGTGAGTAACAGGGATTGTTGACCAGGATGAGGGAGTTCAGGTAAGCTGGAGCAGTTGAGTGGAGGCAAGAGTCAGGGCTTTGAACCTAAAATGAGCAGCTACGGGAAGCCAGTGCAGAAATCTTCCGTGTGCTGATCAAATGTACAAATCAAATGGGACCACAATGACTCCTTAAGGCTTACATTCATGAGCCGACAGTGGGATTCCACCATCCAGACTGGGAAACTCTCTCCTCCACATTCCTCAGAGGGAATACCACCAGCGCATGACAAGAGCTCCACTCACACTCAGCCACTTAGCCTGCTGCCTCCTACTGAATCCTTAACACAGAGAATGCCTGTGTGCATGTGTGTATGTGTCAGCGACAGCAACCTTTGGGGAAAAGCAGAAGGAAAGAAGAGTAATGGAGGGGGCACTACAATAAGCTTGTGTCAAATGGCTATGCCACAAATGTGATGAGGTGATTGATGGGAAAGCTCTTTGTGTTAAAAGGGCATCCCCCTCTTTACCCTCTCTTCTCCTCATCTCAGGGCTCCAACAAGCACTGTGTTATTCAACCATGAGCTCAGCACAGGTCCAGGCACAAGTCTTTCTTCTTGCAAAGTGATTAGACACACAGTAGCATGCTGTGTATAATCTATATGGGAAACCCTCATCAGCTCCAAACTAACCACTGTCCTATATGGGCCAGTGCACAACAGGAATGAGCATGTGTGTGTGCATGTATAAGGGGAGGGATGTTCCCATTTTCACTCTGTTTAAAGCACATGGACTCGGAGTCGGAATGTAAAGAGGAAGGGGAGGGGGAGGAGAGGAGAGGTCTGCAAGGGAATAATGAAGGGAGACGCAAAGTAATCTGAGAGGGGTATCCCACAGCGCAGACCAGCAAATGTTCTATACTCTGGACCACGGCTCAAACACACAGGGAGAGAAAGATTTCATTTTCAATCACAGCCCTAAAAAAAAAAAAGAAAAAAAAAGGGCATCAGCCTTTACTGACAGAATTCTGATGATGATGACAATGCATGAATGTGTCGCTGCTTCACAAAATAGTTCATTCCTACACTAAATAACCTGCACACAGTGCATTTATAAAAGCATTAAGATGGTTTTTACTACAGTTATTCATCAATTAGCTTGTTGAAAACGTCTCTGCACATATAATATTGCAGCCTTTTGCTGTCAGTGTTGATGGAATGCTGCTGGATCATGATTCATTAGGAACTCTATAAATGCAGCCATAAAGTCTTGCTCAATTAAAATATTTTGACTATGACCATTTCAGCATTCAAGATGACATAGTATCCTGCACATTCACACCACAAAAACATTCACCGGCTCATGTTTTGCTGTACTAACACCATCTCTCAATACTGACTCTTGAATTGGCTCACTTGGCTAAGAGTCCGCAGTTGCATCACTGCGGCTTGCATGCTGGCCTCTTGAAATTTTAAACATTGCAGTCTGCAGATATGCGGCCTGCACTTGGCTTACTGTCTGTGTCAAACAGTGAAGAAATAAAACAAACATTTGTCCGTTTTTCAATTAATATTCATTTAACCACGGTTTGACCTCTTGACCACTCTGATATAAACTCTAATATGACATGAATAGACTTCCCTTCCCGCCAGAAGTGCTGGACTCCTTCCTATAAACCCATTTATATACTCTAGTATATTTGCTTTAGTCCTGGCACATGTAATAAAAATGCATTTGCACCAACAAGTCTGTTTCTCCCCAAGTAGAACAACTCTTTATAGAGCTGAGTACAGTATGTACATTTCTGTGGTTGCTTATTCAACACGTCTCTAGCACAGTGTTAACATCTGAAGTACTGCAAAGACATGGCATATTATGAGGCTTTTATGCGTTTATTATATGCATTAACCAGTCAACGTGTGATTATCTTTTGTATCAAGTGGCACACAGCATATCACACCACACTTGCTGCACAAGCTTAGTGGATGGGTGGATTAAAAAGCATTGTACAGTAACAAAGATCCAAATATCTGTTGTGTTTGTACATGGCACATTTAGAGACAGCCTCAGGACATGCTTAAACATGCATGAGTGAAGAGCATATCAGTATGTACCTCACACACACACCATTGGCCCCTGGCCACGTTCAGTCAGAGGCAGAACAAGGGAAAGAGTCTGTTAACAGGCGCCTGCAAACCAGTGAGATAAATATCAAGCTTCAGGTATGTGCTGCTGCCTCTAAACATCTCCAGCACAATAACTGCTGCAGGTAAACCACATTTTCAGGGTGGATTCTTTAATACAGAAATGGTACCAGAACTGACATGTCAGCCCAGCGTATACACACACATATACTGTAAACATGCATCAGGTAGGTAAGCAATCGGCCGAAATGTTATTCACAGGAATGCTGTCACCAGTGGGCATCTTGTGGTCGCTGCTCGCAGATACTTATATCTGCAAATGTGGTTTGTTAAATATTAGAGTTATTTATATAGTCTTGTTTCAGTTCGCTACACCACATGCACACTCTTTGTCTGCCTTTGTGTTGTTGTTTAGATGCTGCCTAAATGTCAGAAACAGATCAAATTATTGTCACTCAGATTGATGAGTGATGTTTATCATATAAACCCCCTTTGCAGGTTTAATGAATGGTGTAGTATGTCTGACATTTACCCTTCCTTGCTTTTAGACCATACATGTCTGCACCACTGCAACCCTATTTACTTCTTTCTAAACAGTGGGGCTTTCTATCAAGAATGTTCCCACATGGATGAGTGAAAAGAAAGATGACAAGAGGAAGTTGGATGGTCAGTTCGACTTCCCTGCTGCTACATCAGCAACCAACAGTGACCTCAATGTAACCTCCAGCAGAGGTCAACATGTTTGCAGTGCACACACTCAAACACCATCCACACCACGCTGTACAAGTGATTTGTCTAGAAGTAGTGCATCTGGTATGAGTGGGAGGTCAGGACGTCTGGAGGGGGCCGGGGGCAAAGAAAGAACAGACGATACCATTTTCAGGATCAGAGAGCAGAAGATGCTCGAGCATCCATTTAGGAGTGTGAGCTGGTTTTATTCTTGCGCTGTAGAAAAGGAATGTGTGCACGATGGAAGTGGGAAAGAATACTACAGCATTCCCACAATCAGTAAAAGAAAAGGTAGGACGTAAACGAGCCTCTTTAAAGCTACATATGAGCAGCAACAAACAATGGGAAAAACGGGGGGAAATCTGCACTGGGGAAGCTTTGATGCTGGGAACAACTAAAATAGAACTGGTGCATCCACACAGTAACCGGAGGGAACGACACCATGTCCTAACACACATTCATATAGAAGAAAAGCGAGAGGCTGTGTGTGAGCGTGTAAGTGATGCAGATTCAGCTGAGAAGAGGTGATGAATGGCTTCATTAAAACAGCATTAGCAGGGTGTGAACCCAAATGGTGAGTACCAGCACGCTGTGATTGCTCAGTTCCAGCACACACACACACTTGTCACAACGCTGAAATACTCTCCTTGATACCAGCACAGCCCGCTTCATCCTTTGTAGGACTCAGTTGCTACTCGATTACACTGTCTGATGCTAATGTGAGTTTAAAAGGCAGCATCAAGCTTTCATAAAAATCTATCTTCATAGACAGACAGGCCAAATTATTAAGAAACAACAGCAACAATTCAGATTCCCTTTAATCAAACTGCACTTCCCTTCGTCTCGCTCACCCAGACACACACACCCCACAGCCTGAGCGAGATGAGGAATAAGCTGTGACACCACAGGGACAGAAAGTGATGAAAAAGAAGGAATCAAGGAGGCGGAGGTGAACAAATAAGGAGAACGGGGATGCAGAGCAAAAAAGCTAGAAGAGCAAAAGGGGGGAAAAAAAACGCAGAATAGAGCCCTGGTGTGGAGGTTCATAATGGAATCGAAGTGTGTGATTGTGTATAGTGGAAACCTGATTAGCCAGACCCTACGGGTAGACAAATCTGTGTTATTCTTTCTCATTTTCCCTCTGCTCCTCACAAACCCAGAAAAATGGGGGCAATTCAGTAACCCTAGCAACCAACTCTGCCTACGTGCAGAGAGAAGCTGCTGATGGAGGGGGAAGGAGAGAGGTAGAAAGAGACTAACACAAGTGCATACTGTACATACACACACACACACTTTTATTGAATTGAGCATATGGATCACACAGCCTAGTAGCAGCAGGGTTTCTTCCCTCCTTTATACCTCTCAAAAATACTCTCTACTCATATTTCCCAGATCCCTCCTCTTTTTCCTCGTTCTCCTTTCCTCTTTAGCTCCCCTACCTCCCCTTTCCCTCCTTGGTCAGGCTCTTTGCTTTTCTTCCTCATGCTCTCTGGCCACGTATGAGGACTGTTCAAACACAACCTGTTTCCTCTGGCATCCCATGAGAGCATTATTCAGTCTTTCTACTGTTGTATTTTCTCTCTATGGCTTCTTTCTGTCTCTCTCCTATTTATTTACAGCTGATCTGTTCTTCTATTGATTGTTTTACAGAGGATATGAGTGGGCTTTGTCTCTACTCTGTTTGGCTTTATATAGATCCCTCTGTTGTTAAAGATGTCCTCACCAACACACACAAACTCATACACACACACACACACACACACACACACATCCTCTCAGCTGGTTGTGAGTCAGTGTCCGACAAAGAGACTCGTGCAAGCAAGCACAGTATATGTGTCACATATGTCCGCTGAAGAAATTAAATGGTGGTCACTGGTTCAAACTGCCAAAAGAGGCGTGTTGAAAATGAGTGTGTCACATTTCATCATGACTGACAGCCATCCTGAGAGAGAAGAAGGAGACAGGGAAAACAGAGAGACAGAAATTGAGAGGGGGAGAAAGAAGGAGAGAGAAAAACAGAGAGTTTGAGTTGAAACCAGCAGTTCTTTTCACAATGGTCTGATTGTTCATTGGATAGAGGCTGAGAGAAAGAAAAAGATTGAAAAACATGGCGAATGAGAAGAGGATTGACAGAGTGTGTGAGTGTGAGTGTGGGAGGGGGGTCTGCTTTTTACATTTTTACACACTCCCACCAGTTGCTCTGCTGTTGCTGAGTGTGTGTGCATGTTAGATAAAGAGTGAAATCTGAATGAGGGAAGGCCTCTATATTAACTACGGGGTCAGGTCACTCACACACACACACACACACACAATGCAAACCACATACAGCTGAAACAATGAGAAAATTAACCCTAACCCTGCAGCAATTTTGATCAACGCCTAATCCTATAATCATAAATTCCAAAGAATCACCTGCTTCTTTTCCACACACACACACCACACACACACACAAACATGGACAAGTAGGAACTTCTGCTTCACCGCAGCTCTGCTCGACTTCATTTCACAGAAATCAATTGTCTCAGTGGAATGTTACAGTTGACATTATGCAAAAAAAACAGCAGACAATACAACACAAAGTCTGCCAGGCTGGAGTTGTGCGTATGTGTGTGTTTTGCATGAATAGATAAGACATCAGCTTTATCATGTTGTGAAATATCGGTACTAGAGGCTACCTCTTAAACTGCACATACAAATCGGGGTCGTGTAGGTGCATTTACACACACTTACAATCTTTCCCTCTATTCACATGCCTGCTTCTTCAACATCAAAGCAGGAGCACCTGTAAAAAGGGTGGGGAGGATTCAACCAATCCCAACATGCCTCAATCCTGAAAACCTAGTGAAGGAGTGGCAGCCAGAGTGTCAGGATTAGCCAACCAAAGCCGGAAGAACATCTGTTGCCCAATCAGAGCATCTGGAACATCTGGCACAAATGAACAGCAGTCATCTAGCAGCTGAACTCTGACCTTACCCACTTCACTGGCTTCACTGGTTTTATTTCTTTTCTATGTGTTTATTTCTTCATTTATTTCCATATTTTCCTATTTCCACTTACTCTCCAGCCAACTCATTCTATTCCTTCATCTCTCTGTCTCATTACAAGGTGGTGTTTGTATAAATCTACTGGCTCATCTGCATTTCAGTGGTTAAAAACTGTGGCCATCATAGCAGACATTCCTCTTTTTATCTCTCATCTGTCGTAGGGTGGTAAGCAGAGATGGATGAGACATCTCAATCCAGATCGCAATAGCACACTCGCTGACTTGCAACCAGCTTTGCTGTGCATGTGTGTGCACCGGAGCAGACCAACGGCGCGCTTATAGATAATAAATTGTGTTTTCGCTCAGGTGCAGCAGGAGCAGCCATGTAGTAAAGTGTCATATCGAATACTGAAGAATGAGGAACCATGTAGGTAGAGGGGAACAGAAAATCAATGAGTGTTTTCAGCCGCATCGTTTCTGGCGCTGACACAGCACACAGCAACTGCTACGCTATAACTTCACGCAGAGGCCGCATTTAATGGACAGTGGGACACTCAATAAGTAAGATATTGTTCTAAAGTGACTTAAAACACAACACAGCATTTTTGTTCTTAAAATACTCTGTTCTTTTCTACACTGGGATGTTCACTAAACAACTAAATAAATCCTTACACACACTAACCTCATTCACAATGTGTGTGTGCGTTTTATGTGAAAGGCGGTCCTTTGCCCAGACACAAAGCCATGCGCCCGAACAGGAAGCATCACACACTCACTGTACAATTTGTGTGTTAGAGCCTAAATCCTGAGCCTCAGTTGCACACAAACATCCTTCCTGACTGATTATTTTAAGCTCTGTCAGCAATTTTATTTCAGTGAACAATACAAACACACAGATCCGGGACCCCTGCCCTCCATTTTCACCAACACACTCTGACAGACCTCCCTACACTTGTGCAGTGTACAAGTACAGTGTATAGTGTAAGTAAACACTGTGTGATTGACTTGTGGTTGGTAATTGCGCCTCTGAACTCAGTCAATACAGTCCAGCCCTAATTGACAAGGGGCTGTTAAAAAGTATCACACACACACACACAGTCGTAAAAGTACCCCTAAGTGATTAGATGTCTACCCACATCTTTCCAGCCACAAATGGCAGCAGATGGGTCACTGTTGCAATAACGATCACGCTGTATCCATCTTCCTACTGTTTCGCCATTTCTCTATTTCATCTGTCTCTTACTCCATCAGAGCTGTTAACAGAAAAAGAAACCCTCTGCCATTTATATGTGAAGACTCCCTCCACAGTGTCCCTGCTCCTCTTCATCAAAAATGCATCATTCGACAACAACACGCTCACAAACAAAAATATAGGCCAAGCAAAGACATACACATACACACACATGCACACAAACACGGAGCCACAATGCAGCTTGCAGACAAACCTCATGCTGTGTCACCACCTTTCCTATTGTGTGCGAGTGAAAGCAGCCATTTATCCTAAATCATATGTTTCTCTGTCTTCCTTGTAAACACACAGCTGTGTGTCTGCCTACGTGTGCAGACACACAGTTTAAGTTTATGGCCACAGGCGCTCATCCCTCTTCAGGAAGACGGATCAATGTCATTTCAGCAGAGATGAATGAGTTTATTAGACAGCCTGGAAAATTATAACAGTCTGCAGCTGTTTGGAGATGCTGCCTAATTCTTTTTGTGTGCTTGTCTGTCAGGATTAAGTATCACAATCGATGAATACCTCACCTCAGCATCAGATTGAATGACCACACAGACCACAAAATACCATAATCAATACATTGAATCAGTGGCAACAGGCAGCTCTTTGCAAAAGCAACTGCTTATTAACATTCCCAGATGTGTAAAACCCTGACAGATGCTGAAGAACGGAGCCAAAGACGTACTTGAAAAATGAAACATCTGTCAAATTCTTACTTTTTTTTTTTTTTTTAAGACACACTCCCTAATTTTCCACTAAAATGTTTTCCAGTGCATGAATTACAGCTTTGCCCTTAAATAATACAGCAAACTAGCTGACGGGTAAACAAGAGGCAGTTTTAGCTGGTAGATGTGTGCTGAGTGGATAAATGTTACGGAGCCTGTGATAGTGACAAAGCTCAGAGTAATTGGAAGACTTTCTAAAGGCTAAGTAGCTTTCTGGATTCAATTCCAAATAAGTGATCTGTGAACTAGAAATGGTAGGTGATAAGCTCATTCCTCAACTCCATTTTGGCAACCGTTTGCATGTGTGCTACAACATTCCCCATCTCTTTTTAAATGTGTCTCACTTTCTATTTCCATGTTTCTCTCTTTTGGCTCATTCTCTTTCGCTCAATTTCTCACTATCACCTTTCATTCGGTCTGTGTCAGCCAATCTGCCTGAGTGTGCCTCCACACACACACACACACACACACACACACACACACACACACACACACACACACACACACACACACACACACACACACACACACACACACACACACACACACACTGACTCTCTTCCTGAGCAGCAGAACATTTCTTGCATCAGCCAGAACCCCATATTAGAGTATCAGCAATCTGCCTGTGTGAGAAAGTGCAGGCTTGGAAAAAGATGACAATGTTCAGGCACTGGTGTAGATTAATAAAAACACTACTCCTGTCAACAGGTGAGGTGACAATGTCCAATGACATCAAATGACATCCCCATATCTACTTTGAGGAACCCCGTAAACATTGCAGAGTCCCGTTGTAAAATGCCAAATTGCCTCGTGCCTGTGTCCATCATGAATGTCATGTCGTATGCTGTATGAGTATGACTGTGTTCAGTCTGTGCACACATAATTATAGTAGTTAATTTGCCAACAGAAGACCTTAAATGCTAAAGATTCATCAAGTGCCTTAGCTACTTTATCAAGCGAGCATGCGTGCATGTTAGCGTGTGCATGAGGCATCGTCTCCTGATGTATATAAGCCATGGGGGGATTTATGTTTATCTCCCCTACGATGGTGGAGTGCATGGCTCGAGTATTTGCTCTTTAAACTACTCCTGCTGCCTGGTTAGAGCACATATGTGCAGGTGATTCCTCAGCTAGCTGAACTGCAACTGCGGAGCAGCTCAATTACAGATTTGCAAAACAAGACAGACATGTGTTAGCAAATACAACGGAGACGGCAATGTGTCGTGAAGGTGCTTCATGTATTGCTGCTTTATACCCTCCATTATAGAATCTCTAACAGCAGTTCACAGGGTAATGACAGACTGTCTGTGTCTCCTAGAGAAGACAGACTGCTGGGAATGTCACAGCAGAAACAGCATCTGGAGACGACTCCACACAGATGGAAAAACAGACACACACACCTCAGACAGTTATGTGGATGCACATGTTTACCCTTTCATCTGTTTGTTCCAGACAGAAAAGATAGTATAGGGAAAAACGCGTGGACAGAGCGAGGAAAGGAGAGGTAGCACAACACAGGTGTTCACCGTGGAGCAATGGAGTAACTGACAGGAGGAATCAATGCAGAGGGGCAGTGGACAAACATTAAGTCCACAATCTGGCAAACAGCACACAAAGCTCACAATGCAGCATGGACAGAAAACCTTTACACAGTCGGCCAAGCATAAACTGCGTTCTACTGGGACACTGAGACAGCACTAAACGTCACTGTGGCGATACCTAAAGGAGAAGTGATAAACGGGTAGGTTAGGCAGCTAGAAACCACCAGCAAATCAAACCCCTGTCCAGATGACTGTGTAGAATCACAGACAAGTGAACAACGGGGATGGGAGAAGACGCTTTCACACAGGACACAGGGGTTGCTGAAACCTTTGAACGCTATGAAGTTTAAATTAATTAAAAAAAACGATCATATCATAATCATTTATTATAACACCTATGTGTGCTGTTTGGAAGAACAGTGTTCATCCCTCCAGGAGCGTTGCAGACACTTGTTGAATCTGTCCTACAGGGCACTAAAGCAGCTTTTGGTGGCTCTACACTGAATTTATCAACCATCTCTTTGTTAATACCATAAATTTCATGGTGACAACACTGCTACTTTTGATAACTCAACAATCACTTTGTGTGTCACTGTCTTTCCAGCTGTAGCAAAGGTCATTGACTCTACATGTGGACAGAAGAACCGCAATGTGGAGACAAGGCTGGGACATCTCTTTCTTAAATGGGAATGAGAAGCAGCAGATGAAATGATAAAGAATGTGGTGGCCCATTTGTCTAGTGATCTGGCACTGCAGTGGAAACATGCTGTTCAGGAGGGTTAATATCCTGTCCTCTGTCTCCCACACTCCTCTTCCTCCACACCTATAGATCTGGTAAGCACAGACTGTCATACTGACTAGTCCCTAGATAAATACACTGGACCTGTCTGAAGACAGAAATATCCACACACACACACACACACACACACACACACCAATCGGCCAGTAAACAGTTAACATGTGAGGGCTCCCTCCTAACCACTACAATCTGCTGTACCCCTGCTGATCTCTCGTGTCCTTTATCTCCGGCACAAGCGACGCCAATGAACTGTGATCAATGAACAAGCCATAGCACAAATTGATAATTTAATTGCAATCTGCGTTTAGGTCTCCCTCTCTCACACACACACACTCTCTCTCTCACACACACACACTCTTGCAGGATGAACGACCAGCAGAGCACACCAGCAGCGCAGACACGCAGGAGACAGAGAGGGAGAGAAAACGCCCTGTCTTGTTCCATGTCGAAACCCCACTAGTCCTCTGGGTCGTCCACACAACACACACACACACACACACACACGGCACATTCACCTAATCTTATCTTCAGAGACCATCCCGAAGACATATCTTGGGAACCACGCCGATTACTGGACGTTTTTGTTCTGTCTTTGTTGGCCATCTGTGCGCCGCGTTAAAGGCGAGCGATCGCACGCTTGAAGACGCGCTGATCATCATGTCCTATTTATGAGTGTCTTTATTGATATTTTATTGATCGGCTGCCACCCTCACAATGACAATCAGTCCTCATAAATGCCTGGTAAGATTCAAACCTCTTACGCCTGATAGGAGAGGTGAGAGCAGGCTACAGAAAACCATGCAATCAGCCAAGTCAGGAGAAAACACACCATACAGTTCAAAAAGTGCACATTTAGGGACGGATCGCCTTAGCTGGTCATATCACTCAACATGCGAGGGGCTTTTTCAAAAGTTTTACCTTTAACTTGCGCTTCATATTCCGCCACTATCTCCTTGTCCTTTCGGAATTTCGCCGGAGACGTCATGGCTGAGTTTTGGAGATCAAACCTCTCGCCCTCGTCGCGAAGTCAGTTTTGTTTCAATCAATCAGCGAATCAGACGTGGGTGAGGGGGGGGGGAAATGCCACTCTGGGAAAACGATTGGGAAAAAAGAGAGAGGGATAAGAGATTGAAGCTCCTCAGTGTGCCCGCGGATCTGTATTGTCTCCTCTCCTCTGTTCACTCCGGGCGCATTGTGAGTTTGGCGCTGCTGCTGCTGCTGCTGCTGCTGCTGTATGCTCCCATCCGCCGCCGCCGCCGCGCCTCGCTGCCTCCTCAAAACCGGTTATGGTGCAAACAACTTCCAATGAAAGGAGATTCATTCCCCTCTTAAAAAACAGCGATAGCTTGCCAGACAGCACAGCAAAAAGTTTTATATATATATATATATATATATATATATATGGGCCTCGAGTGGGTATCAGTCACGCAGCCAGTCCGTCTATCCAAACTAAACTGCTGCTGTACTATTCCCCCTGCTGAAGAGAGAGAGAGAGAGAGAGAGGGAGAACCGAGTGGGGATGGAGGAGCTGGCTGCTGGTCAGCCCCAGTGCGCAGGACAGGCAGCATGCACACATGAATTCATGTGGGTACATAAACCACATTTAGTGCAAACGATCTCTCAAGTCCGGTTAACAAGTGCCACAGCCTTTGCTTGCTGCAAGTTAACTTACAGTTCACTAAGATGCACGGTAGAAGATGTCATCAGAAGGCAAACTTTAAAACTGCTCTCCCAGGAAAGCGCGTTTAAGATGTTTCACATAGGAGCTACATGTTAATCCACTCTGGTTTTGAGGATAAAAAGGCCCATTTGAAATAGCATACGAACGTTTTCCAGGGCGTGCAAAGATAGCTAAAGCATGTTGACTAGCTCTCCCATATACTTTATTAAGTGCTCACTAAACCTGCACATGTAGTACTTCTTACATGAGCCCTCACGCTGCATTTTGATCACAATATTTAGGGTAATAAAAGCAGCTAATTGTGATGAAACGTAGCTAGTCAAGTGGTGAGAAAGTGTAAACTTAGCTTTGGTTTGCTAGCTAAGAATTCCATAACACTGACTGTACTGTTCGGCACAATGGAAATGCATTAATCTTGGCTTGTATTTCGACGACAGTGACTTGTACCAAAATAACGTCATGTGTGTTGTTTATTTAAACCCTAACTTTTCCCATTCTGTGATCTTTAATGTCAAAGAATCGACCCTTTTTACGCTCACCAGAAAAACCACAGCCCCGCCTCACTTTCTAGGACGAGAGCTGGACTTCCCACGCCACTAATTGGCGGACGGAATTTGAGTGACGTGCAACAAAGGCCAATTGCTTTTCAGGATGTTTGAACGTGGGCATATCAAGTGACAGCGTTGACCAATGAAATTTAGATTTTGAAATGAAGCCAGCCAATAGCGTCCGTTGCTAAGGGGTCTATCCAATCAAAGTCAAGTCTGGGGTCTTTTAAAGCTAGTTTGAGGAAATGCTGTTAAAGACCAGGAAGTTGTAAACAAAACTGACAGCCATTTAGTTAGCTGTTAACTATAGCTGAGGGGATGCTGAGCCAGTAGTGTGAAACAGATTCATTTATTGTCGATATTGTGTATTTACCAATATTACAACTACCCGTTTCCTTTTAAATAGAAATCGTTTCTCGAAAGGTAGACATTTTTGTGTGTTTGTCGCACAAGCCAACGTTAGCTGCCTTTTTGTTTTCTCGGTAGGAAACGGCTAACGTTTGTAGAAGGACGACAGAGGTAGAGTCAACGCTCTTCAACCGATCATTATTTTTTATCACAATTATTTTCTGGACCTGCTTGGTCACTGGGCAACATCAGCGTCCGCCTTGTATTTTATTTTATTTTTGCTGCATTTGCCGCGCAGGGGCAGAAAGTGCGAGAGAGTTCGTCCATCTTAGCAGCACAACAATGTCTACATCCAACGCTAATTTCAAAAACAAGTGTGTGACACAGGTCAACTGCATCTTTTGTGACAGTCTGCTCTGCACAAGAGGCATGAAAGCAGTGCTTCTTGCAGACACTGAGGTTGAGCTTTTTTCCACTGATATACCTCCCAATAGGTAAGTGCTAATTTAGTTAGCAATTCGGCTAGCCTTTGTTTATATCTGCTCTTGTTGCTAGGGGAAGGTGTTCCTTAAAAAATGAAACTAGCGTTGAGTGATAACTAACTGCACATTTTGAGACAATATAAAGATGTTATCGGCATCCACGCTGACAGGGATTAGCAGGTGACCAATGTCAAAATGTAACAGTAGTGTGGGTTTTAGCCTTTCATGGTTATGTTTGTTTCTCATTACATGTACCCTCCCCCAAGAACTGTTGACTTTGTGGCCAGCTGCTACTCCACTGAAAGCTGCAAATGCAAACTGAGAGACATTGCATGTCTGAAGTGGTAAGTGACGTTAAAGCTCTATAGCATGCAGGATTTGCTTTAGGAAGACCATATGCTGTTGTGAGATGTTAGCACAAAGTACAGACACCACACTATTTATGGATGGTTATCCTCTTGATTAGCTGCTCTATTGACTTAAACAGAAAATATTTGCCCACTGCAATTACCAGGACCCCGAGGTGCAGTCTTTATATATCTGTGTCTTTGCATGTATTGTCTGCATCACTGCAGATTCTGAATGTATTGACGTTAAATCTACAACTGAGAAAAGCAGCAAATTATTACATTAAAGAAGGTAGAACCAGAGAATATTTGGTATTTATTTTTTAAATGAATTGTTTATCAGTTATCAAAATGATTAACTTTGTAACCAATAACGTCAGCTCTATATAAACCTAGTTAAAATACAAATGTGATTTGTATCTGATGTTGTTCTTCAGCAGAATTTAGTGATACAGTGAGGCTTTATGGAGCTCTTTTGTATTTCTGGGCTTTTGTTGATGTACACAGGGCCAAAGCAAACATCTGTTAGATAATAGACAGCCACTAGTGGATTTAGCACTTTTCAGATGTGCTCCCAGGAAAGTGCTGACACACATTTCTTCTTTATTCTCGCTCCCTCCCTCTCCTAGTGGCAATGTTGTGGGGTATCATGTTGTGGCCCCTTGTAAACCCTGCCTGCTTTCCTGTAACAACGGCCATTTCTGGATGTTCAACAGTGATGCTGTATCTACTCTTAACAGACTGGATGCGACAGGTAGGTAGTAAGTGCTCTTTGATAAAACTGGAATTCTTTCATACTGTTGTGTGTGCATCAGGCTTTTGTGACCCTCCATTGTGTCTGTAGGTCTGAATCTCCTCCTGTGGGGAGATCTTCCCGAGTTGGATGACAGTGAGAACGAAGAATCAGAAACCCCGTCAGAGGAGGAGTGCATTAGGTAGTAAGGGAAATGGACAATTCGAGAACGCCAGCTTTTGAGAGGTGGAGCTGAAAGAGTGTACAAATCATGCTGTGACGAGAGAGAAAAGAGCCTTAAAGGGTAACTGAACACTGATTCACACAAGGTGGAAAAGTGCTGCTGTGCTGCTCTGCATTGGTGGAAATATTAAAACATTGTGCAAACATTGATGTCACAGCAGGTGCATTGCCTTTGACAGCTGATTGAGGACACCTGCTTTGACATCATCACTTGTTATCGTGGGGTCTCAAACCCAAAATGCTCCAAATTTGGAACCCACAGAGAACAGCACAGGAGAGATTCTTGGCCCTACGTAATTCAGTGGTGAATTACCCTTTAACCTGTGACCATGCCTTTGTTCATCACTTTCACTGTTAAAAGCACAGTCACACACATTAACACGTGTTCTTTTCTCTTTTTTGTATATTTGTATGGGCCGTTATAAGATGTGGCTGGAATCGATTCCAAATAACAGACAGCTAGACTCCTTATTCTTGTTCTACTTTTTACTAGAGTCTCCAATAATTTCATGGTTTGGATCAGGCTCGTGAGAAGTTGGGAGTGTGGTATGATAAGTCTGTGGTGCTTACCAGTGAATGCTGTGCTTCTTTTCATGCAGTTTACATTAAGTCCTTAAGTTTTCTGATAAGACTACTACAATTTGTTGACCTTCTTTTTATGGCAGTTATGCAGGAATCTGTACATTGCATATGCTGTAATCGGCTACAAGTTCCCATTAACATGGGTTCTGTCTTTTTGGCTTATATTGTGTGTGTGGCTGGCTTCTGACTGAAAGTTTGAGTGATTTTTGAGACCCACTTAATGGAAAAACAGCACAACAAATAGCACAACAAAAATGTCCTTATGAGCCGAGGATCTTTACATATACAAGGTGTATAAATATAAAGTTCCTCGCTTTCTAAGGGTGCATTATTTAGGTTATATTATATATTATTTAAGTTGCCTTGCAATCGGACGTTATATCATTATGATATATTAATTCAGTGTTTGTTACACGCCTGACAGCAGCAGTATGTGTTTAACACCCAGATAAATCTTACTGTAGCAGTATCTGATACTAACATACTAACTTATGCATAGGCTGTGCTTCCACAGAGTTCTGCAGCAGCTGAATTGAAGTTTATATATTGCAGAGAGCAAATCAAGTAAAGCTGAACCAGTGCTATAGGAAATTTAGAAAGAAATTGAACAACGATGAACTTTTGTGACACTTTACAACTTTTTTGTGGTGGATAATTAAGCAAAACTGAGGAACATGAGTTCTAGTTTGGTTTCCGTCTCTATGCTGTTCTTGTCACACCACTGTTTATTCTATGTAGCGGCATAATTGTAGCACACGAAAAGGAGATAACGTTAAGTCCAAAGACTCATTGAACATATCAATATTGAACTTAACAAACTGACTACCCCTCTAAAAAAAGATGGTTATGTCGTATTGTGCTGGTTGACAGTGTTTCACATTTTTAAGTAATATCTCATGAAGTTGATCTACAGTCAGTGCAAATGGATATACAGTCCTCACTCCTCAGTATTGCATTGGCCTGCCTTATCGATGCTGTGATTGCTAACACCTTCGTTAAGCTGTGGACTTGGTTGATGCAGTATGTTAGCCACTCATCATAAACGAGCTTGTCCTCAGCCTGTTGTGCCACACATAAGCTTCATCATCCTCCAGTTAAAAGGGGCTAAACTCAAATCAGTCCATCCTGGCAGTGCCATCTTTGAGCGCTTGTTTCATTGCTGTGACCTGCTAATCCTGTCTTGAAGTAACAGTTTCCATGAGCGCGTTTTGCCTGTATAGTAGGCATATTGTTGAAGAAGAAAAGGTAAGGCATTAAGGAAGGTGATCTTTTTTTAAAATCCATATTTGTCCTCTATGTTTATCCGTGCTATCGCCTAGCTATGAGAAAACATACACAGAGGAGGACAACATGGTCCAGAATTTCACATCCTTTACCTTTTAAATGATAACTGACAGTTTGCTACACTTGCACACCAAATACTCTGTATTATGTGGTACGATTATTGGATACAGTGCAACAGCTTGGTGTTTATTAAATTCACAAACCAAATATCTATAACCACATACTTCTTTTATGTTTACAGACTTTGTTTACAAATGCATTGATTTGTATTGTGCTGTAGTACTTACGTTTTTGTTCATGTATTTAATATTTCATTTGTGATAGAGTGCTTTGTTTTGTACAATTAAAAGATTGGATGTATACAGTTTTACCTCAAAAAAGGTATCACTCGTGAGCTTCCTCTGGCTAGGACAATTGTCAAATGATAATTGAAAGAATTATTTAAATGGCTGTTTCTGACGTGAATAACTTTGATTAACATGCCCTGCTGAAGATGTATATTTTGAAATTGCACTGAAACTGTATTGGTAGTTTGAGAAAACTGACTTGTTGTTTTGTATGCTTGTTAAATTAATAAACTTTTTTTTTTTTTCAAGATGTGTATCCTGTATTTTTATTTTTGTTCTTGCTTGTTTAGATTCACATTAGCTCCTACACTACATATTTGCTAGTTACTTTGCACAAAACTGACGTTGCATGATCAAGATGGACGTCACATTGCTGTTATTACATGGTATATTAGGTTTTCCACATCAAATATCATCGACTGACCTTCTCATGTCCTTCTCCAGAACTCTCTACTGTTGTTGGGGCATGTGTATGGGCAATTTTAGGTATGGCAAAAATAAAATTGCAAACAAATAGCTGTGGCTTGCAGTGTTTTCACATGCTTTTCTAGCATCTGCCCAAATAACAAATCATGCCTGCACAACAGCTCCATGTTTGAGCTTTATCTTGCAGCATTTCACAATCTGCCTCTTGTTTTCTGCGCAATTCAATAACTTCCCCACAGACTTTCTTGCAGTGAATCAGATTCCAGGGTCAGAAAAAAACTGTGGTTTGGGTGTTCTTTTCAGTTCGAGTGCCACTTTCCTTAAATACGGGTTACTATGGGGAACACTACAACTAACTGTCAAACGTGTCCATTGTGGTGAGCTGGAGAATACAGGTTGTTCTGGGCAACTTCCAAATGTATGTGTGTGTTTGTGTGTGTGTGGGTGGGTGACAGACAACACAGAATCATGATCCATTCGCTAAGTAGGTACGTGACATGATGATGAATAAGTAAGTTTCATTATTTAATAATCCTCAAGCTTATTCTAGGGAAAGCCTAAGATGAGAACATCACTCTCTGGTTGACAAATTCGTAATCATACAACTTCTGACACTCCATAGATGAAAAGGTTGCCACCACTGGTTTATTACCATATAAATCAACATGATAGTCCATGTTGAACTTTTTGCAGTTAGTATTGTTTGCTTAAAGGAATGGTGTTTGAGTGAATCGAGTGTAAATGCTGGACAGGTGTGTGGAACACAAAACTAAAAAGTAAAACTGAGTTGACATCGTGTGAGAATAAGGTGGCCTCTAGGTAGCCACTGGTTTCAGGGCCTCATGTGTATTACTTTTTTTAAATGACACTACATTCACAAACTCATTATCTTGGTTTGCAAACCGACATCGTTCACGTGACTCATGGAGGTCTAACTAAACAATTAATGACAACTGTGTACTGCTAAAATGTCTTTGTATCCGTGGTAGTGAACCAGCATTGAATTTTAATACTTGTGTTTTTCATGCTGTGACAAGTCAAAACATCTTCTATTGAAAAAAAAAAAAAGTCTTTAGCAGTCAAATATTTTGTGCCTCAGGGAATACATGCAAAAACAGAGTGTATTGCTTAATCAGGAAAATACTTGACTGTGTATTTAAATAAACATAATTAAGAATCTTTTGCAACTTAAAATATATGCTTGAAAGAATAGACACTGATCAGGCCTCTCCTCAGACTGAAGGTGGATGGAGCCGTGCTGGAAGTACATTACTACAGGTACTAATGAGAAAGTGTATGTTGCCCTGCCGCTACAGGTGAAGGAAATTCCCTCAGGTTGAGTGAGAAATTAGTCAATCAAGCATAATGTGTGCATGCACACACCGTTCTAAGAGAAGGTAAAATAAGTAAAACAAGCTTTTTGGTTATAACATTATCAGACCTACGGTGTTTGTGCAGCCTGCCTCCTGATGCTTTGGTGACAAACCTCAGAGAGAACACTGGTGCTCTCTGTTGGATGACAAATGCAATGACACACAGAAGACTCAACCGTAACAACTAATACTGTCACAGTGCAGAATACAGTAATATGTCACAAGTAAACCTAAACCAATTCATGTCAATTGAAACATAGTATACATATATTCTACAACTAGATTGTGTGTAATATTGTGAATAATCTATAATCTCTTCAAATTACTTTACAACTGCACTTTGTTAGGCTTGTTATACAATAAGTATGTAAAAGTGTTCATCCAGTAAATGATGGCGTTGATTAACATTAGGCAGGCACCTTAATATCTGACTAACACAAAATATTATGCAAGATACAAGATGACATGTAAAATACTTACACACACTCTGTATTTAATTATTAGAAAGTAGCAGAACAAAAACACAAATGGTCTCAGCATCTCATCAATTAACGCTAGCAACAGGTTTGTCACTCATGCTCATCTTATTATTTTAACTAGAGGTGTAATGATTGTACAAATCCACGGTTCAGTTCAGAACTTCGACTCCTGTTTTCTGTAATCTGTGTGAATATTTGTAACATGGTTTCAGGATTGCTGCACCCGTAATTTTAACATAAAATTGTATTCTTACTCTGCAGCTCATCAATTATTTTTGATGATTATCTCTCACTGGGTCTGATGGAGAAACATCAGCAGTGAGCCGCAGACCTAGGCTGTCTGAGGAAAATGTAAAGGCTCACCTACCTAGGGTTTTTAAGAAGTACTGCTGGCCTGCACTGGACTGTGTTGCTAACCACCAAACTCCTGGAGCTGTCTGGCAGTTTGTGTCTCTTAAAGCAACAATGGCCATGGTAGACAAAGGTTTCCATGTGGAGGACTGTGCGTCGTGTAAGGTCTACATACCTGCCTACCTGTCTAGGAAGAAACAGTCCATTGCAAGACTGAGAGTCCATGTTAAGCAACTTATTTGAAAGGCGAAGTAGAACAAGACATTCAGGAAAGTGATTCCTCTTTCCCTCACCTACAGCATTAATCAGCTTTACACAGTTGCCTGCCTCTCGGTAAACCATCAAAGCTGTCAGCTAAGCAAACACAGGGCAAGCATGAGCATGTCCAAGAGCCAAGTAATAAAGTCAGACTTAAATATTATTTAATGTTATTGATTCACTACATTTAAATAAATGTCTGGTAGTGGGGGAAAAGTAGTTAGATGTGTTATTTAGTACGCTTTACAAAAAGTACACGTCACAAGTAAAAGCCCTGTATCAAAAGTAACAAAAGTAAGCGCTTACTAAGCAGAAACTCTTTTCAGTGTTAGTCTAACATTTAGTCAGTTTTTATGTTAAACCACATTTTAATGCTGTAGCTAGTCAATATCGAACTCATTATTGACGCTTAATTTATTTTTGTCTATATTACTTTGTAACTGTGGTGTATGAAAAGAGAAGCTAGATAATAAGAAAGGAATTTATGCCAGCATCTGCAGCACGGTGCGGTTGTTTTGCATTAGATTCGTGTCTTTATACCACTGGAAACAGAGAATTCACTTTCTCGAACCAATATACATCTTAAAGGTATTACTTTAATAAAGCAACACTAAACTTTAATGGCATTAATTATATTTCGAATACTGACTAAAGAAAGCGTTCACCACTGATTCGCACAACCACACTCCCACTGTTCTTGACACTAGATGGGGCACTTGTACCACTTATGGATGCTGCCACCACTGGGTAGCGTGAGGGCTGGATGGAGCACCCCAGTATTAAAGAAACATACTGGAAGACAACTTCTACTCAGAAAATCAAAACATTTATATAAAAAATATATTTACTATTTCACATTAATTACATATCATCTATGGAATGTCAGAAAGCCCTTAAGCACACAGATCTCTATTACTAGTGAAATGAAAACTCAACAGCTGCACACTGAGAACAGGTTATTTTACATTTGGAAAAGATTTCACTCAGACCCAAATCAACATTCCAGGCTATTTTATAGAAACGCCACCTATTTTAAAAGATTGAACCACTTTTCTTTTCTTGTGGAATAAATAATTTTGCATTTAAATCCTCCATGTGGATCTCCTTATTATACTTGCCAGGACAGATGAAGAGGATTGTCATCAAATTAGCGGTCACCTTGATCATCAGAGCAAGCAGAATATTTTATAAGAAATATAAGGAGGTTCATAAAAGCTCTGCAGTCTGTCATGGTCATCTCCTGATAATAGACCTAAAAGGCTAGGCTAATGTCCAGATTTGCCTGATTATGCATATTAATGACACCTCAAGTATTCATCACAAAAAATCTTTTTTTAGTGGGTGAGGAGGGCAAACGGTAATAAATGGTTGAATTTATTCACTTTAGGAATAATCCCTTTAATCAGGAGAGGAAACTTTCATGAGACTGCCGGGCCAGACTACTTCTTAATTCTTAAATTTAACTAAATCAATTGTATGTATAATACAATCACTTAACTACAAAAAACAACAAATCTGTTAGGAACAAATGACCCCATATGCTTGAGATATAGCTTTATAATAAAGAGATAATAAAAACTATAGCTTTTCCGTGCTTGGTTGGGGAAAACAGAATTGCAGGTTGCACACACAACAGTGCAGGTTTTGAACAACTGGGCTGCCTGCTGGCCTAGTGTTGTACTCTGAGGCAAGCTGCACTGGGCTTTTGTTGAAGCGCTCGAGATAACACAAAGAAAACTTCAAACAGGCTTCTTATTGTGTTCTATTCTTCTGGGCAAGCTGATTACAGTTAAGGATAAAAGTTGTTCCTTTACAGTAAACTAATGCTGAGAATCAGAGAGCACTAATTAAGTCATGGGGGATCCGAGGCGGTCGGCATGGATGTGTTCCCCAACGCCCAGACCATAGGGGGGTTTAGTGGGAACTTTACAACCCAACAGCATTCAGCATCAAACGTGTTTATTGTCAGCTGAATGTCCGGTAGAGGCGTGAACTGCTGGATTTGCAAAGCCACCTGGGAAAAAAAAGGAAGCAGAAGCTGCAGCTTCTTAGCCTGAGAGTACTGACAGGATTGTCTATTCCCGTCTTCCCACCGTCTCACGGCATCTAGAAGAGACTGGAACGTTGCTCCAAATGCCGTCCTTGTCTGAAGCAAACACAGCCAGCGGCGGCGTATCAAATCAGAAAGTGCCTCAGATTTGATATTGTTCCATGTTCACAGCGGTGATGTAAAGGATCTCAGTCAAGAGATGAACCTCTGCAGGCCCACGACTCAAATACATAACATATAACATCACAAGAGAGAAAGTAAAATTTGAAAGTGTACTGTGTTTTAACCTTCGGGTTAACCTTAATTTTGCTAGCCACCATGAAAAGTAAATTTGATTAAATTAGTTTTTAGTCTCCTAAATGCAATGAAAATTAGACAGGTAGAAAGAACCTTAGACTTTTAATATCCTCTGCTAAATCAGACAAATTGTGAAACTATGAACCTGTCTTTCAGGTCAGGGTCAGTGTGTTACTCTTTTTTTTTTTTTTCAAATAAAAACCAAGATTTCATAGAATGGATATTACTAACTATGTTTATGTGGAATGTCGTATGCTTCATGATCACAGCTCTGAATAGCCATCGCTGAAGTATCAAGCATATTGTTCATCCTATGACCTCGGTAGACACTGAAGAGACTGAAAATTGTGCGTGTGCGTATTTGTGAGGTGTACACTGTAAGTTTGAGGAGTGCAGAAATGCCAAAGACCTGTCTTGCTACTAAAAGAAAAAAACTGTTAAACATACTTACGCACATGTAGTTAATTGTTTCTTCATCCAGTGTTGTTTATCTGATTTAGTTCCCCAGTCTTTGTTTTATTAAAGGGAGTTATTGAGCTTCACAAGTATTCTTTTTGCATCCTAAAGCACATTATGTATGAATGAGCAGTTTTTGAAGCACGCTGAAAATCAACAGGGATATTATTAAGAACAGTTTAAACAAAATGTTGATGTGGTTTTTATAATGTAGTGATGTCTTGCAAGATTTAACTGTGTCAGTTTTGTTATGTTGCACACGCATGCACACTGTTATTGTTTCTGTTATTTACATTTATTTTGTCTGTTATTCATCCAAACATCATGAATTAATGCGAGATAAGCTGACAGTGTAATATTACACAATTCAGTAACATCATGAAATGCAGCTTCCAAAGACAAAAAAAGCAACTCATCATGACTCTAGTTCTAGGACGTATTGCCACATGTTTGTATGGAGCTGCGTTCGTATTGCATTGATGTGTGAGTGTGTATATACTGTAGGACTGTACCTCTTTACTCCTTATTGGGAGGGCCTGTTCCACTGCCTGTAGACACCTGTAAATTACAATTTAGTACTCTAGGAGTTAAGACTGTGTTCTTCCAGCCCATTGTGTGTGTATTTTTGTGTTTGTGAGTGTGTGTGTTTGTGTGTTAGTGCAATGTGTTTCGGGGGAGGGGTGGAGAGAGTCTGGTAGAAAACCTTTAATCCGGGTGCTGTCAGGCCCAAACCCGGCTTGACGTCCCATTGATGTGGAACAGAACAAAACACAGGGCCCCTTGCTAAGCTCCCACTGACTCACACGCACACACGCACACACACACACACACACACACACACCGGGCCCCTCTCTAAAGCCCCCAGCCTGGGCCCCTGCTCCCTAACTGGAAAGGGCATTCCTCTGCTTATGCACACGCGTGTACATACACAAACCTGCTCCCTTTTCACACGTACACACACACACACACACACACACACACACACACACACACACACACACACACACACACAGGCCCAAACTGAGCTGAGGCTCAGACAATCCTAACTCTTTGAGTGATGTGCTGTAATTTACAGTTAAAAACAACTTAAAGTTTTCTCTCTCCTATCGGGGAACATTCACTGTCACATATAAACCTGAGTGTGTATGTGTGAGTGAGTGTCTCAGCCAACAGTCGACTTCCACACTTAATACATGTTGCTCTCTCTCTAGTTGTGAGGGTACTCGTTGACATAACACATTCTCCAGCCCCTTACCCTTAACCTTTCTTCTTATCTAAACCTAATTCTAACCTTAACCCTAAAACTAAGTATTAACCCCCAACTCTTGGAAATGGTGAAGTCCTCACAGTGTAGATGTAATCATGAACTAAAATTTGTCCACACAACCATAGAAAAAACATGTACACACACACACGTAAGTTTGTGAGTTGCTTGGATACAGTTAACAGAATCCAGATGCTCCAGTGTGTGTTGGCAGAAATGAAAGTGTGTATCCGTGGTGACAACAAACAATCATTATTGTCCTGCTGTTTGGACAGCTCCCAGCCCGCAGCATCTCTGTTTACTATTAGCTTAAAGTGAAAGAAACAGAGAGAAGGAGACAAAGAGCAGAGGCAGAAAAAGGCGAGGAGCAGACACATGTGTCAGAGGGTACAAAGAGCAACTTACATTAGAACAAACGTGTTTTAGCTAATCCACGTCCACTGGAACTGTCCAGGATATTTGGCTGTTGTGCTCTTGTTGGCCAGCAGGTGGGGGTGTGGGCAGCAGCCAGTCAGATGGAAGAACGTCCTCCAACTTTGACCCATTGTTGGCCCTGAGGTTGAAGCAGTTTGGTTGCTCAGTTTAGTTTCAGTCTGACCCAGCAGAAGTGAGGTGGTCCTGACTGATTCAATTTTCAGTCTGAGGTTGCTGCCACTGGCTATCACTCTGCATTGGGACCGAGGCCCAGAACTTAAAATTAATATGAGGACACAAGGGGGTTGCACACCTACTGGGAGTCACTTGTTTCTCCCTTCACCTTCTTTAGGACTAAACTCACCCCTTGATTTCCGCTGTTAAATTATAGAGATCTTTCTGCCCCCACGCTGGAATTCTCCCGCTTCCGCTTTGAAACGTCAGAACTAAGAGAGCCATTTGTTTGGGCCGGGCTGTGGACCAGAGAGGCCTTAACAGCCCCAACCAAAATGTTTATTGACGGGCGAAAGCAGTCGGGCCGACAGCACCGTTTGGCTATAATTGGTCGGCAAGTCAGGGGTGTGTTTGAAATACCCTATGTAAAGTGGCAGCCTTTAAAAGCACACACACACATTCATGTACGCCCACCCCTGTTTCTCCTTTCCCGTCTCCTTAAGAGAAGCCAGATGGGCCACAGGGAAGCAATCACCTCTCTATTTGTCTTGGTGCTGATCAGGTTAGTGAAGTGTTCTCAGGCCTGGCCAGAAATCAACACACTGCTGTCTGTTGTCACTGAGCTGCATGGTTCCAGCCAAGTGGCCCAGTCAAACTGCTCTGGGACTATCTAGTGGAGTGGGTGGAAAGAAAATGCTCTAGTCTGTCTCACTGTGGTTAATACTGGGCCCAGCTTAACACCACCTTCCTGTCTAAGTAGCTGAGTGAGCTAGAGCATTAGTATGAGGGTCAGCAAGAAAGCTGGTAGCCAACATCTTTCATGTGTTGATATGGACACCACCACGCAGGGCTGGGTCAATGGATGGGAGGTGTGGGGGCAGCCGAGCTTGTGTGTGGAGGAACATTCCAGCCGTTCAATACAGATGGTTTGGTTTAGACCACTGAAATGAGCACCGCACACGGAGCGGTGACAGTGAATGAAAGCCTCAGTGATGCACATACACAGACACAAACGCGCGTAGCCCCGACTGCACGGGTTAATGGAGTGACGGTATCCAGAAGGAATTTACTCAAGGACTCAGGGAGTGAGCTATTAGTCAGCCTCAAAACTGCCCAGCACAAAATATTTCTTCTCATACTGTGATACATCTACGGCTTCTTAACAGGGGCACAGAGTCGAAAAACATTAAAGAGCCGCATGGACAGAAATCAGAGGTGAGAATGGAAAACTGCAATTTCAAAAGACAAAAAGATGGACGGTGCAAAAGACCCAGAAGCAAAAAGAGATGAAGTAAGTTTCACCAGGGCACAGGAGGACCATCAGAGACGCTCCATGTCAGTGAAACCTGATCCCATTCAGACCAGCCCATCTTCTTATTGGCTGGCCTTCCCTTGAACCCTGACCTTTGACATTGTCTGGGGCTTATGACCTTGACTGTTGTACAGGCAGAGCGTCGAGTCTCCTCCCAGACTCTCCCCTGTGCTCTCTCTCCTCCCGCTCTCTCTCTCTCCCGTGGCTTTTCCTTTCTGCCCATTCGTCTCCGGTGGGAGAAGGTCGGTGGGGAGGAGATGGAGCGCAGAAATGTCAGCAAGACATTAAACAGAGTGCGTCTGTGTGTGCTCTCATAGTCCAACCTGTCTGATTTCCCTCTTTCCTCCCACCACCCCCCCTCCAGTCTCCCCCTCACATCTCCTCTATATACACTTCTCCACAAAGCAATAAATTCATCCTCTGCAAATCTATGTCTTCTTTGCACCACCCATATCACTTTTACCGCAGATCTTTTCTACCTCCTTTTGCCCTCACATGGTTTATTACACTCTGTGTCAAAGCCAGTGGCACAAATAGTTCAAATAAAGGAAATTGTTGTATTTTAGTATTTTTTTCTTAAAAGTAACAACTATTAAATAATGTACAGTTTTCAATGCTGTCATAGTGGTTCCAGTTTTAAAAACATTTCCATCCAAATGCATTTAAGGAATATGTCAATATTAAGGTTAAGATTATCAAGGAACCTTTTTATTAAAGTCCTCATGTAGCAGATAGGAACCAATCCAAAAAATATTATTCATTCTTTAAACCAAATAGATAAATAAGTAAATATGTCAATGGACCATTTTATCGATACCACTAATGCGGAGGTGACAGAACTCCTTGCTATCATTTCCGGGCGTCACTCTGAAGACTTCTCCTTCCACAGACGTGCATCTTCATTAAAATTCATCCTCTTGACATGCGCCGATCCTCTCCTGTCCCCTTCGCACCCGTGTCCACACATAAGCCTACGCGTAGTGTTGACACACACACATACACACACGCACACAGAAGTCTCTCTGTGCTGTCCCAGTACAGAACATGGCAGCAGAGTGCAGCAGAGCACGGCCGAGTGGTGTTTATTTTATTGGATGTTTATTTCGCTCTGTAAAACATGCCATTCAGGGACCTTGAGCGGCGATGTACTCAAACCCATTCTTCCCCTCTCTCTGTCTCTCTCTCCTCCAGTGTAAACATTGTGTATATTGAGAGTGTTTCCTTCACTAGTCTGTGTAGATGTGTAATCCATCCAGTCAGACACTGTAAACAACATCTCTACGTGTTTATAAACACTGCCCGACCACTCTAATGAATTTATGGTAATGCCTTGTTCTACTGCTTCTGCTGTGTGTATGAGCGTGTGTGCACTCTCATGTGTGTAAGGTGTGAGCGTGCATGTATTACTGGTCTACCGAAGAGGGCTGCACACATTGGTTTCTGATGTTTCTGGAGGGGGTTTTTATTTCCTGGTGCGTGCAGCCTGGTTAAAAGCTTAAAACCTGTGACAGCAGCAAGCAGTGACTGACTGTCATAAACCGATGTGCCACAGTACGAAGTCCATTAGCAAACCAACTCAGTTTTATTCCATTTACCTCACTTCAACTCACCACAGCAAGATCTGATCTGTTAATAATGAAGTATGCAGTATGTGCTATATTTCTGTAGAAGTTTAAGACATTGAGTTTGACTTTGATGATTTTTTAAACACATGGCTGAGACAGCCGCTGCCACTGGGAGTGTGTTCACATTACTAAACTTGCCATTAATGTGTTGGGTCTCATTTCAGCACTTTTCCCTGTTTGTAAAAACCTAGAGAGACATTAAACTAATGTTGGAAATTCAATGACGGGCAAAACCGAAGCGTCATTTTAGAAGGGGTGATGACTGGCCTGTGGCTGTTTTAATTTGCCTTTCAGAGTCTGTTGTGTTGCATTGCAACTGCGACAGTAACGCAATATGACATAAATGTTTGAGTTGGTCTAGCTGTTTTTTTTCCCCTTATTTGTACTGGACTAGTGTGTACACACAGCACCAGGAGGTGTACACTAGATTGACTGGCAGGTTAAATAACATACTGTGTTAAATGTTCTACTCCAGAGTTGTTCCAAAGATATCCACAACCAAACGCTTAGCTGATCCATAGCATCACTAAAGCGGATCACATGACATCTAGCTGATCACACGAGCTCTGTAACACTATCACTCTTAATGCTTGCTTACTCTACTGCTCAAAAGTTTGGGATCACACATGGAATTAATCGGAATAGCAAAAGAACAGAGCATGCTGACCCTGTCAGAGTTAGAAATAATGATTTAGATGTTAATGATCACCTTTTGCGGCGATAACAGTCTAGATGTCAATTTTGACAACTATCCTTCTTCAAGATCCATCCACTCTGTACAAATCTCCTGTTTTACCACCTCCAAAACACCCAGACCATCACGCTGCCTCCACCATGCTTGACTAAAGGTATTTAGCACTGTTCTAGCATCTTTCTGTGTCTGTGTCTTTTATCTAGAATGTAGATAATTCTTAAAAAAATCAGCTGATTCATTTGAATTGTTTGTGAAATGGTTAAAATTGTTTGTGAATTGCATGAAGATGTGTTTTTCTTTGTAAAACAAGGAAAATGACCCCAAACTTTGAGCTCTAGTGTAGATGGTCATCAAACGTTTCTTTTAACCATGGCCATAGCACTCCCGAACGAAACCAAGCAGCTATTTTAGCCCAAACCCTGTGGCTGTTCTGGGTCAAGGCCCGACAGAAGGCTGTGGCTCTGCTAAAAAAAAAACAAAACAAAACAAAACAAAACAAAAAAAAGCTTGGAGCTCTTTGCATCCCTTTAAAATGCAGTGTGGTTTTCTTTCAGGAGCCAGAGCGAACCAGCATTTCCTCACAAATTATACTGGCTAATTGATCTTTTTCAAATGAGAATGGGAAAAAGGTGATGTGTTAAAGGGGTTGTTTGCTTTAAGGACCTGCTCAGCACCAACTTGAAAAAGTGAATAGGAGATCTATTTTGAGCCATATTGGGGGACGCAAACAAGACTACATGCATGCAAGCATGTGCTTATTGTTGGATTAAGTTTTAAATGAGTGAAACTGCACCAACCGGCGGTGGTAAAGTATGGTATTGCCGCTCATGATGATTTTTATGATTATCATAATTATTATCATGATAATTTTATATGTTATACATGGTCATTGTTACTGTGCACGGACTCAACATGGGACACTGGCTGCTTCAAGTCAGTGGAATAACGTAAGTGAAATGCAGCCCTCTTGTCTTTGTTTGTGTCACGTTTGCTACCTAATGTCACTGTTTTCTGTGTTCCATTAATGTTATATGTATTGAAGTCCATTCCAAAAATGCTAGGTCACAGGCTGTAGCCTACTTGTTGGACTGGAAAGCTCTGGTTTGCACATAGCTTGCAGGACATGAAATTGTTTTCTGTTTATTGGTTGTTCAGTCACCCGTTGAGGGTCTACAATAACATTAAGCACTTAGCTTAAAGTAACTATTAGAATACCAGGCCTTGTGGGCTATTTCTAGTGTCTTTCGTATTGGTAACAGTTGTGAGTTGTGAGTCATGTATTTGATACATGCAAATGTGTTCTCTGATATCAACATGTCTCTGTGTGTGCACTGCAGTGCTAACAAAATACATGAGAAATGTGGGTAACTCATGGATGAATAATACGTTTCTTTTTTATGTAAACTTGAGTCAGCTGTCTCAGCCTAAGCAACAACCTTTTCCTGACCCAAACCAAATTAGTTTTTGTTAATTTTGATTGTTGTGAAAGAAACTTACAATTGTCAATGTCGACCGTCATGGAGATGGACTCCAGATACCACTATATACAGTAGGTACTGTACCTACTGCTATATGCTTAACCAGAAAATGTATGTATGTTTGCTATTGAGCAGCTCCTATAGTGTTTAACACGTCGTGTTGAGTTGCTCCCATCCTCATCGCTCCCTCCTCATCAGGCCCGACAGGTGTTATTATATTGAAATGAGCGCAGTGATGTATGCATCTGTAATGTGGACCTGTCCTCTTCTGCTTGATGGAACCTGGCGCTTCCCATTATCGTGACGTGTCTGAGAAAAGAACAAAGTACCAACACTTTGCCTGAAGTGCTGATCATAAAGCATTATGAAGTGAACAGAAAGTGACACATCACATTTTCAAATTCTTTCATAGTGCCAACAAATCTGATGTCAGTTATGTTTAGTGCAGATCAATGAAGTTTCTGTTGCAATTTGCCTCAGGATGTTAAAGTACTTAAACAGAAAGTAAAATGACAATGACTAAATAATGTATAAATAACATTACAGCAACAGCATTAAATCAACAATAACAGTCCTAAAGTACAGATGAGAGCAATTAAAACATAATGCACAATTCACTGATGAGTGGAATTTAAAAACAGCTGTATTAAAATAAGAAATACATATGCAAGTGCTGCCATTTCCTAAAATCTGCCTCACTGCGGTCGAAATACTGTTTAGACACAAACACACTCTCTGTATGTGTGTGTCCAACCTGTTTTTGACTCGCTTCTTGTGCGCTTTCATTCCTATTGAATTAATGCTACAAGTTGTTTGGAACTATTTCGCATAAGATCAACAAGCAAAGGTCCTATTTTAAATATGTCACACAAAATGTCCTGCGACTTTTAACGGTGGATTATGCAGCGTGCTTTGGCACAGTGTTGAATTTTATCTCCACTTATCTTTGAACATCTAAACACTCTTGATTGGGTTATTCCATAATCATATTCAGCTGTGACTGAACAGCTGCCTCATTTAAATTCAGTCCGGCAACACAGATGCGACACAGCAAGTAAGCTGCAAAAACACAGCAAAGAAAAAGACAATATTATTATATTATTACTGTCACATGATTTTAGTTCATGTCCTGTACATCACTCCTAAACAGGACTCGTATGCCTAATTTTGCAGCCTGTGTAAAACAGAATGATGAGTGTTTCTACAAGAATATGTCCAACCTATGTGAGTTTTGAGCTTTAGCATAAAAGACAAAGTGAGATTGTTAGTTCAGATAAATCTGTCATTTGCATCTTTTTACCTGGATTGATGGAGAAGCCAAAAAAGAGAACGTTTGCTGAAGCTGACGCCGGTGTGACCGCTCCACCATTTGCACAGCTATGACCTGTCCTGCCAACCTTTTCTTTGATGTATGCTCTCTCCCTCTCTTTCTCTCTGCTCCCACCATACCTATTCATCAAGCAGCTTTCATTTTTGAACAATGCCACCTGAATGACACAGCAGAGAGGTGGCTAACCAGCTTGCTTCATCGTTTTCTGCCAGAAATTAAGAGTTGAACCTGCCATCGGAGCCAGCTGGCCCTTGACTCCCCTGGGTCTTTCTTTCTGCAGTAACCGAGAAAGCTAAACGTATCAAACCCATTCCTGATTTTCATCTGCAGATCAGTACAGAGTCGCTCTGTACATCGCACTCTAACTTTGCTTTTAGTGTGTCAAACTTTTGAGCTAATCATTATCTCTGCTGGCTCTAAAAAATCTTTAAGTCGCAGAAAATGACAGGACTGTAAGCAACACTTTTCTTCCCATCACCTGCTAATTTTATATTTTTACTGTGTTTCTTCTCGGGACGTTTGTCACCTGGTGGGAGGTGAGAGAAATATTAGGCCTAACCCTAACCACACATGGACTCCTTGTGACTGGCTTTCTGGTAATAAATGCAGGCCTTAATTCATTTAAAGAATATGTTCTACCAGACTCATTACAAGGACATTATGATCACAATAAAAATGTTATTGCATTTGCAGTTTAACTGTATGGTAATGTAACATATCATCACAAAACCCTGAGGTTTAATAATCACAGTATAGGATTAGATAAACCCCTTTCAACACACATGCTCCCCAAAATGTAATGCTTAAAGGAAACTGGACAGAAACACATAACACCAAATATATTATTAATATTAAATACTTTATGGAAAATCTTTTTCAGTCAGTGGCCGTCTTTAAAGACTTTAGGGCACGCTGTGCTGCACTGATGATGTTCCCAAACTGTTGCTTGGGTGGCTTATTAGATAGAGGATGTCCGTCATCATTACATAATGGCAGCACTCTGAGTAAACAGTTCCAGCAACACTTTGAGGAAAAATTTTCCACTGCATTTATCAATCTGATAATGCATTGTGAGTGTGAGCGTGTCGCCTTTTCCTTTAGAGACGGATCAGGTGAGTAGCATGAAAGGCCAGCTCAAGTGTATTAGCGAATAAAGTATACACATTTTATTACCCTTCATCCCTTTATCTTTGGATGTGAAAGGGTCTATTCACTCGGCTGAGCTTATGCAGTGCACGAACAAGCAGCCGGTCCCGCGTGTGCTGGCTGAGTTTGTCCATGTTCGCACCAACAATTGAGAGGGACAAAGGTGAACCAACTGATTTGTTGCAGTCGCTAAAATAATAGAGCAATTTCTTTCCTTAATGCTCGTGGTCTGCTGTTGACTCACACACACACACACACACACACACAGATGGCTACGTCTGCTGAGAACAGGCTGTTCGCTCAAATCGTCTTCAAAGAATGAAGTGCTGAACAGATCACATCAATCTCTCTCAAGAGAAATATTAGTTTCCCCCACCTTCCTTTCCCCACCCACACATACTGGAGAAGACCGGGGGTTGCGTATGTGTTTTTTGTGCCTCCATTGTGTGTGTGTGTGTGTGTGTATATGCAATCTGTGCATGTCAGTGACAATGTGCAGCGAGCTAGACAGTGGAAAAAAGATACATTTTTTTTTTAGCTCATCTCAGGTTTACTTCGAATCCCCCGCGAGGCTTACACAACTGGTGAAAACAGTCAGCGAGATTCCACTGCCATGACCGCTCCACCGAGACATAAAACAACCTCGAACTGGCAACTCGCTGCACATCAATTACACCTTTATTTGTTGGCTGGAGGCAGGGTGAAAGAGGCCTTATTTTCACAGCAGCTTAAAAGGGGATTTTACTGCAACGAGCACAATGATTTATATTTTTGCCTATTTTAATAGCAGCAGCATTATCCTAAAAATGTACTTAGGGTAACAGTGAGTAAATCATGCGCTTTCGCTGCCGAATGCCACCTTAATATGCAGGATGTTACATGAGAAGAAATGAGTTTTTAAATATTTGAAAGAGAGATGAAGGAAGACGGACTGATAAGGCAGGTTTAGGGTTTAAAGAAGTTTCTCTTTTTGTGCAGTTTGAAGATTTTTTTTTTCTCAAGTTTCTGTAAAAAAGGCATTCTCTCTCTCTCCAGCTCTCTCCCAACTCCCCCCCCCCCCCCCCCCCCCCCCCCCCCCCCCACTAATCTCTGTATATTAGCTCTCAGGAAGGGAAAGCTCTCTCGGTGTGTTCTGGCTGTTTTAATATCTGTCAGCTTCATCCTGTGCTCCATCCCTCTGCTTCCTCCTCTCTTATTTTGGCTCTCTGTTTCCTCCTGTCTTCATATTTCACTCCTTTGTTTGACTCCTCTGTCCTCGTCTCTGTTCACTCTATCAGTCCTCGTCAGTGGCCGGCGGCAGACAACAGGTTTGTGTGTGTGTGTGCCGTTTAGAGACGGATGATGAAGTCTACGCTATTTAGTGCATTGTCTTGGCATTCCTCATTTCACCCGATGCTTTTTGTCAAAACAACTGAAATTTCTTGACACCTCGTGTAAACGCACTGATTACAGCTAGAGCAATGGGACCTGTGTGTGTGTGTAAGTGTGTGTGTGTGTGTGTGTGACAGACGTGTGCCTATTGTGCACCTGTGTTAAAGTGTTAACTCTGCAGCAGCGTCTTTCAGCAGGCCATCTATTCAATTACATCTGTTTCAAAATAGCTTAAGTGCAGAGATACATTGTTTTCAAGTTCAATTCCAAGAAAGCCTTATTAACCCAGAGACTGCATAAAGTACACCCACCTATGTAACACCCTTTGAAATCCATTACTGGAAAGATTGAATTTACAACATGCCCTTGGGACATGGATCGGATACATCCACAATGAACGAGTCTTTAAAAAGAATTGAACTATTGAATCAGACATCTGTATTTAGAACATACATTATGTGGCGTGCTGACGTTTCGTCTCCATTTGGCGCAGAGTGATGTCACGATCACAGCTCGACTTCCTGCCTCGTGCTTTTATTCTCTTTCCCCTTCCTGTTTGTTCGCTGTCCTCGCCTCATCCAGCTTTCTGTAATCACATTGATTAAACTCACCTGTGTCTACCTGTTCCTTTATAACCAACAGCTAGTTCATTGCTCCCTAACAGATTGTTGGATTCTCTCATTTGGTTTCTCCCAGCTTGTCTTGCCTGGTGACTGACCTCCCTTTTGACCTGGACCGTGTCTCTGTCTCTCTCTTTGAAAGGCCGTGAGTTGATCATTCCTGGTGTTATTTGGACCTCTGCTCTCTCCCCTGGTTTTCGCCCTCCTGTCGGACAACCCTGCTTTGTTGTGACTGTCTGAACCTGGCTTTTGGACCCTGGACTCTTTTTCTTTTTCTTTTATTTTTAATTCAAAGTCTCATTCCTTTTCTATGCCTTTTCTGTATTTTCTTTGCTAATTTTTTGTCCTGCTTGTAATGTGTCTGCGTAACTTGTACTTGACCACACTGTGGATCCCAACTCGGCATCTGCCATTCTGTCTCCAGGAACTCCAACTCCCAGAATCCTTCCACCAGAACTAGTCTGTCATCCAGAACACACTCTCCTGAAGTAAGTCCCTGTTCGTAAATTTATCATCTCCTGGCCCGACTCTCGTCCTTAGATCCTGGCCGCTGGTCTGCAGAGTCGTCCATTACCTGTCGTTGCCTCCACTCACCTTGCTCCAGTGTCACAGTATATTACTTATCTTTGCTTCTAAAAGCATCTGGCTTTTTGAGTACTCCATTTAAAAACAATCACTACACAGAGTCACCTGTTTAGTTCATACAAGTAGCATCCTATTGTAAAACGTGTCCATACCTGAAATATCATCGATGTCATGCACTAACTGCCTTTATTTCTACAGACCCTGATGGTCACACATGCTTCTAATAATTGTACTGTATTTTTTTTGTGGCTCTGTGAACGCAGTCATAACTTCACTTACACACATTCAAATGTTAATGAAGGCAAACAGCAGTACTGTGTAAGGCAAAGGTCCTTGACCCAAATAAAATTGATCAATACTTGTTATGAAACAAGGTTTCTGGTGAACTCAACACTGCTAATACCTGTAGACTTGTTGCATGTGCTCTTTTTAAAAATAAAACTACACGTGTAGCTCGTGCTCTGCGAGAGCCATGAAACTAATAAAATACTTTTTATTTATTTATTTATTTATTTATTTATTTTTAACAGTTTCATTTTTGCGATACTTAATTGTGTTTTGACAGGATTTGAGCCTCTCAAGTGGAAAAAATTTTCTTAAGACACCAGAAGCATTTAAACCTTATTTATTGAAAACTTCAGAACTTGCCGTATTTGGTGAGACCTGAATTTCACAGGATGGTGTTGATTTAGTGTATTTAGTGAGTCACTTACTGTCTCTGCTGAATGTAATAATGGCTAGCGTCCTGTGAAATTGCACACTGGTTTTACACACAGTCATTATTTTAGGTTTAATTTTACAGAGATATTGAATTTGTCTACTTTTCCTCTAGACATGTTACATTTAAAATGTGAAGACATTTTCATACTTTTTTTTTTTTTTTAAAGAGTAAAAAATATATTGATTTTCATACTTGGGTTACAGTGACCTTGAGCTTTCACTTTTGACCGCCAAAGTCTAATCAGTTTATCTTGCATTCATGTGGACCTTCGTACCAAATTTTAAGAACGTTTCTCGAGGCATGGCCGAGACATTGTGCTCCCAATAATGGGATGGACGGCTGGGTGGATGAACAACACAAAATCATAATACCTCTGACCACAGCTGTTGCCGGCACTGTGGCATAATGAATGCATTCATGAGGCACAATGCATCCTGTCCCAAGTACATAAGATATGCAGTACTTTGCCCCTTTGCTATGTCCAAAGTCATCACAGGTACATTTAGGTAGTAATCTCCAAGTTAAATGAATTTGTCCCTTTTACTTGTGCACGCTCTGTTAAGTGCCTCATTTTGACTGTTTAAGAGTGGTTATTTTTTTCTATAAAAATAACTTATTGTGCCCCTAAATTCTCACTGATACCTCAGCAGCGTCCTTTTTCTTTCAGATTGATACATTAGTACTTAGTACTTAGACTAAATCTTTACCAAAAAACAAACGCATGTATAGAATTTAGGCAGGTTTCGGACTTTAAGCAGGAATGTTAATTAAATGACATCAAGACATGACATAAACGGTCATTGGCATGAAGGCTGTTGATATCTGAAAATGTTTCTGTAGGTATAGTGTTCTGTCTTCTTTTAGGCTATCAAACTAATCGGTGAGGTGCAGACTAGTGAGAGTCTCTAGACAAATCCACCAAAATGAAAACACCTCAGTTAGAGAACTCGGAGTCTGGTAAATTGTCCTATTAACCAAACTTTATTCACCAAATGTTTTCAGCCATCAGGCCAGGCCTGTGTGGTAATAGATAGATTCCACCTATTCGGCACTGTGTTTGTAGAATGTCAGTCGTTATGGCTTTTATTTGCTGCTTGTTGGTTGCTATTGTGTTATCGATCATTTATTGATGGTTTTTAGAAATGTACAATATTTGTCTAAGTCAAAGTTCTGTAATAGTGAAGCAGCACTTAATTAGCTCTATGTGATCTGAGCCCTAAAGGAATGATAGCTAACTAACCTCTTTTAGCATCTCTGATCTCATTATCTTGCCTCCATATATAGATTTGGTCTTTTTTCTTCTTAATATACGCTGACAACAGGCCTGCTGATGACAGTGTAACACTACTAATATGCATTTGAATGTCAGAACTGTGCTTTTCAGATTAACTTTGAACCTTTTCTTTGGCTGTACAGACACTGATGTTTTTCTTTTTTTTTTAAGTCCAGAGAGCACTCTTTTGTTCATTTCTATCCTGTTGTATTCTGTCCCGATCTTTTTTACTTTCTATGACATTTAATTGTGCTCTGTTCTACTGTAGAAACATTAACATTCACACCCAATCATTACTACATTATGTATGATGTTTTGTATTCCTTAGCTATGACGGCTCATGTAAATAGACATTAACAAGCTGAATTATCAAACTATAACAACTGTCCAACACCTGGAACTATACTGTACTGTGCATTCAATATCTAAACAGTAATCAGTGCCCGCTGAGTGTTTAGACGGGCACATTAGTAATCTGAAGCTGATTATGTTTAACTTTCAGTAGCTGATTATATTTTATAAGCAGTTATTGGTCAGCTTGTTTTTGGGCTGATCTGCCCTAGCCTTTATATCACCATGAATACATTTATTCCACACATCTTCCCGTTTGTTATTATTGGCTGGACTTGAGCTTTGGATGACCAGCCAAACGCACAGAGAGCAACTACTGTATGATTTGGTTGCACTCATGAGTCATCATTTATTCTTTGTATCTATGGTATACTGTTGTACTTCTGCTGAAATTCAGAATGTTTTTCTTCCTGTGTGAGAAAACCGGAAAGTCCACGGTGGAACGAATTCTCTCAGCCTTGTTAGCGAAGGATGTCACACTTTGTTTGCGTGCTGCAGAAATGTGGCTCTACCTTCTAAAGCTCGCCTATTCTCATTTCTCTATTTGCTTTTATGTCTCAAGTACATTATTTTGTTATTTTTATTAACCAAAAAAGCTGGGCTCTCGCACACGCACTTCCATGAGTGCAGAAATTGAATATTACATTTAAAAGTCAATTTCCACGATGGGATTACGCAAATCAGTCTCTCCCTGTTTCACCCTTTTGCTTCCATTCATCTCTCATTTATCCTCCTACTCCTTGATGCATCTCTTCATACGCTGTGGTTTACTCTATTCATTTGAAGACAGCTTTTTTTCATGCTCAACAGCCTGAATCATGTTTTGCCACTTTGCATTGTTACATTACCCCTGGCCAACCTGTGTGTGTCTGTGTGTGTGTGTGTCTGTGTGTGCACATATACAGATTTGTTGCCCAGTGCTTTTCAAGTGCAAAAAAAAATAAAATAAATTAAAACCTAAAAGCAATTACTCCTCCAGAAATGTAATGCTTTTGGCCAATGCAATTTTACTATTAGAAGTGTGACTTATTTATTTATCTTTCTATCTATTCATTTGTAAATATTGCTTTGAAAAAAAAGGAAATTGGTGAAACTGTGACTGTGAGGTGAATTAGGGGAAGACGACTTGAGTGAACAAATAATGTACTTAATACCCCACCTCATCCCAGTCAACCTTTCTGCTTTCACAACAAGAGTAAAATACATTGTGAGGAAGAATCCTATACATAAGAGTTCTTGTCTCTCTCTCTTCTCTATATGTTTTTGGAAAACAGCTTAAAGAAGATCCAGAAGCAAATGAATGCTTAATGATATTGCTCAATTTTTGTTAAAAAGCTTCTCCAAAATATTCAGTTTTAAGTGCATCTTTTGCACATGCCAACCCTGCTTAGACAACGTCTATATAACGAAACATTTTTCTTTCCTTTAAAAATTTCAGGCAGTCTCTGGTCAGTAACTGAGTGGTGTAGCAGGAGTAAGCCATACACACACACACACACACACACTACTTACAGAGATACAATGATGAGTAATGTCTTATATCACTTGAAAATATATTCAAGATAAAGTCTAGTCACATCAGCAGTACAAACACATAGAAAGACCACACATATCTAAAGTAGGATTTGGGGCTCCTTTGCTGCCTCTGGACCACTTGCCATTGTGGAAGAGAAAATTAATTCCCAGGTTTATCAAGGTGTCCAACAATACAACAGGATAAAGGACGGCTGTTCATAAGAGCTGTGTGATTTGGGGAAAGATGGACCAGTACGTTTCGCCACTTTTCTACAGTAAATGTCAGTGATCTACAACCTCATTTGCAAAAAAGTTGATACGCTGTGTAAAATCAAAAGTAAAAACAGAATGCAATGATTTGCACATCTCATATATCTCATATATTGTGTACACAATAGAACATAGAAAACATATCAAATGTTAAAACAGAGAAAACCGAGACAAACTGGAAAATAAGGTAATTTTGAAACTTGTGACAGGGCCGTATTTATCACAGTGTAGCTTACTCTGGTCTTTTAAGATTTTTTTATTAAAACATTTACTTAAAAGTCTGGACATTTCTGGGCACTGAGACCTGTTTCTAGTGTTTCGGGATCTTGTCCCATTCTTACCTAATATAGGATTCTAACTGCTCAACTGGACTCATCTTTTTGAACTCTACCAAACACATTAGGCCTGATCGATGAGGGGCTGCTGCATGATTATACTTCTGGCTCTGTTATAGTAACCTGTTGGTTTTTGGTTACCTGCTTGACCAAAGTCCTTACTGCCTGTTTGACTAGATGGCTGGATTCAACGAAGAGTCCCGGTGGTTTTCAAACTTCTTCCATTTCATATCAGAGTTATCGTGGCCACTGTGATCATGGGAACTCTTAACACTTTTAAAATAATTTTATGCCCTTGTCCTGACTTATGCCTCACCATCATTTTAACACAGAAGTCTACAGAGAGTTTCTTGTACTTCATGATTTCATTTTTTCTCGGCAGGTCAGGGCTTTTATATACACAGGTGTGCAACTTTCTGAACTATACCAGTCAAATAAATTTGCTACAGGTGAACCCCAATCACATCCTAGACAAATGGCAAGAAAAATGAAACGGCATGCACCTGACCACAATTTGAAGTGTCACAGCAACCTGTCTGTCTGACACTTGTCAGGGATTTTAGAAATTTTAAAGATGTTTTTGATTGTTTGGTTGACAAAAGATTCAGTTACACTCAGTAACTGGGTTTAAAGCCAGTGTATGTGGTGGAAAGGTGCATATTTTAAGTACAATGGAAAATTAATAATTAATTAATGCATTGTTAAAAATAACACATTCTTGCTTGAACACTGTATAATATAGAAATTTAGCCTTAGTAA
This sequence comes from Anabas testudineus, assembly GCF_900324465.2. Taxonomy (NCBI): domain Eukaryota; kingdom Metazoa; phylum Chordata; class Actinopteri; order Anabantiformes; family Anabantidae; genus Anabas; species Anabas testudineus. Next base: position 10,693,554 of record NC_046614.1, on the reverse strand, counting down.
CCACTCAAACAATGTTGTTACCTGTAAAGAGAACAAAATATGAAACTCTGGTCTCCCCACCCTCCCCCTCCTGCTCTCTTCACTGCTTTTTTCTTTTTCTGCACCTCTCCAGACTGCATCTCTCACCCGCTCCACTTTCCTCTCTGCTTGTTTACAGTAAGCAGGTCCGAGCAGGATGGTTTTACCTTTTATGGCCATTCTTCATCCACGGTAAAAGTGCACTAATACAGCGGCATGTTGCCCAACTCCCCCTCCTTATTCTGACCTCTCGGATGGGGTACCAGGGCTGGGTGGACTATGTACATGCATTTGTGTGTGTGTGCACAGACTGGATCACTGTTTCTGTAAGGCATTCAGCTCTGATGTGTAGTTAAAAAGCACCTTTTTAAAATGTCTAACTTGTCTACATCGATAGATAATGGCTGAGGCAGAGGTTTATTTTAATGTCAGGCCGTATAAAAAGCTCCTCTTACAAGTGTTTAGGTTACAATGGGGCACCTTATGACGCACACACACACATGCATTCACACTTGCATATGTGGACAAAGCAGACAGGTGTTATTGACTTAGACCTGCTGTGAACACATCCAGCATTCAAGGGAGGAACGAGTGCGAGCAGGAGTGAAAGAGATGGCATATGGCATTGTGCAGGCATAGTGAGCATGCACGGGAAATGTCATGTTTCAAAGCAATGTTAATTAATATGTGAAGACAGCATTAACTTCTTTTCTTACTTAAGCTCTGTAATTCCACCCTACACAGTGTAACATCAATTAAAACCCTTCAGACCTTCTCCACTGATGCTCTTTGCTGCATGTCAAAGCCGGCATGTTGGCAGGGGCCATCTCAGAGATTTCTCACTCTTACTATAAGCTACAAAAGCTTCTGGGAAAAGTCATTCAGTGGGTGTTGCTGCTGTGAATTTGTGTGCTTTATTGATACTTGCCGTGTCTGTTTGGGTCCGATGCCCAGCAGCAAGGACTTAAGGTAGCCACAGGGTGTGTGCTGGGATCTGACCTTCGCTGGTTATGAAATGTCAGCGTGTATGTTTGTGTGTGTGAGACTGTGGAATGCCAGTGTGAGGACCCTGAGAAACACCCATATACAAACCAACACAGGCTCATCTTTCGCTCCTCTTACCCTCCTCTGGTCCCTATCACTTACATGAAAGCACACATGCATGGGAGCGGTGTTTATTGTCTCAATGTTAACTAGCAGTGCTGCCATATCTGGCCTCTTTAATTCGATTTACCTTTCCTTGTTATTCTTTCCTTTCGTTCGGCCCTTTCCTGCCGCCTGCTTTCGCTTTCTCCATCAAAGTTGTTTTCCTTGAGCGTCCTTCTTAGAGGGAAGTGTCGAAGGAAAGGAGGAGAGGAAGTTCCCCGTTTCACCTCGTTTCTTTGCTTATCCTATCTTGTTTTATATTGTTCCATCTCTTTCCTCCTTTAACTCTGTTACCTGCCTTCTACACACTTGATTTCCATGGGAACAGCAGCACCCTGCGGTTGCTCCTAGAGCTTTGCTTGCGGGATCTGCTGTCTTTCCTCATCCCACAACACCCTCACCCTACCTGAGGGGTGTGTCACCCATACCTGGAGGGGTGGTTTACCTTGCTGTGGGGCATGCACACACAAAAAGTCCCCAAACACAAACATACAGTTACATTTCTGTGCAGAGAGGCACTTGATGGGTCCCTCTCAGTCCCTACTGAGAGCGCAGCATCTCTGCAGCACAGAGATGGTGTATGTTTTCCCCACAGAGCCGAGGTTGCAACCTACTGTCAAAAGAAACGTTGTGATCTCTCTATTGCTTTTTTTTTTTTTTTTGCCTTTTATCTGTTGCCTTCTACATTATGTCTCTTTTTTTCCTCCCCGAGTAGTCCTGGATTCCTTGGGATGTGGAAACAAACACACGGAAAAACTGAGAAACACACGTACGCACTCATTCGCAAGTGCTCACTGAAGCATGCACATAGCAATTGTAAACCAAAAAGTTTATTTTAATACTCATTATCTTGTGACAAAAGCCCAGGAGGGAACACATCCTCAAAGTTGTGTTTAAAGTAAACAGCAATGTCTGTGTATGTGTTTCTGTTTTTGTGTGTAGGTCACTGATTTTAGCAATACTCCTTTTAGTGATATAGTCTCTGGTTGTGTTTTGGAAAGAAAAACTAAAAATGTCTCGGTGCTGGTTGAAGTGACCCTGCTGTGCCAGTTGTAAACTCCTCTTATGGTAGTGTTACGGCCATGTGTACAGTGGTCTGTGTGTGTGTGTGTGTGTGTGTGTGTGTGTGTGTGTGTGTGTGTGTGTGAATGTCTACAGTACGTGGACTATGCCACTTTGTTTTCCCCTCTAGATTTAAAGCCTTACATGGATACAAACAGACATGAGAAGAAGTTCTCCAGACAGTTTTCTGTTGTTATGTGTGCATGTGTGTATATATATATATATCTATATGTATCTGTATATATATATATATATATATATATATATATATATATATATATATATATATATATATATATATATATATGTGTGTGTGTGTGTGTGTGTTACATTCTGTGTCTGTGTGTACACAAACCTTAGAGGCCCAAGGGATGAAGGCTACCATATCAAAGGTTCAGTGAGCAGGGATTAAATATCGTCCTGTTTAGAAGTGACAACAATAGGTGGCAGAACATTAGACTGTTACTAGAGGGGCGAAACCCAGTCTGCTTTGCCCTGAAGTACATGGGTTTTAATCTCTCCTGTTTAAATTTGATGAGTCTGCTGCTGCCAAAAATAAACATCGATCATATCTCCCGCCCTTCGCGCCCTTTTCCTTTTTTTCCCTTGATATTTTTACCTGGTCTGCTCTTGTTTTTATTCTTTCTCTGAATACTGAGACACTTGTCTGAAAATGAAAGACGGGAGAGTTGAGTACAAGAGGGAATGAAAAAGAAAACTATTCAACTGGCCCCCCCCTCCCTTCTCTCAGTCCCTCACCTCCTCCTCAGCCCTCCCCTTCAGGGAATGTTTTGGGGCCCAGCTCATATTTTGTTTGCACAATGCATTCCTGCAGGCTCTTTATTTATGTCAATCTTCCTTTTGATCAGAGTCCGGCTACCACCGGTTACCAACTCGCTGCTCCTGTGAGTGAAGGAACCCACCTGTGCTGCAGGACTGTGTGTGTGTCTCAGTGTGTGTGTGTGTGTGTGTGTGTGTGTCTGTGTCTGCAGGCCTTCGTTCCAGGGCAAGTTTACCGTCAATTAATATGGCTAAATGATTCCCTCACATGGTAAAGTATTTATGTAAGGTGATCTGGCTGGTGGTGGAGTCTGGGACATCTGGCTGTGATCTACACCACAGATGGTTCTACCTGCTCACACAGTAACACCACACACACACACACACGCACACACATTGGTTCTTGTGTGATAAACTGTGTGTATGTGCTGTACATTTAAAGGCTTTAGTGCCTGACTGCAGCCACAAAAAAGAAACGGTGAAGTCATGCCTTTCAATAGGGTGCACATACACACAGTGCTGATGGAAGAGGTCACATATGCTTGACTTCTGCGCTTGGTTAGGTGAACTAGAGCTTTGCGTGTGCACATGGACAAATGATTGCGTAGTGAAAAAACACTACATTTACTTGGTAAACTGGGGATAACCTTTGCAAGATCATGCTTTATATATATAATATATTCTTTCAAAGAAAAATAGTTAAGTTGTAATAATTGGTCCTTGCTATAAACAGTTTGACAATGCTAGTTATTTAATCACTGTAATTTTAATTTTGTCTGTGCTTGTCAGTGTTCTGTGACTGTGTTTATTATATAACTGCTGGCATGTAAAAATTGAAAAAAAACACAAAGTGTGTTGTCTATAGATCAGTCTGCATTTGTGATGGCCGTAAACAATATGAATCAAGTGAAGATGCTGATAAATATACAGAATCCACTTACTATGACAGTGGTAAATATAAGTAATCAGACTACTAACACACATTTTACACACACGTGAGAAAATATGATTAGAATTACAAAAATACAGCAAATGAGGTAATATAAACTTACCAGTTAAGAAATAACTATAAGGAATATCGCTTGTAAAATGCATTTTAAAAGATGAAATTAAGGTGCACCTCATTTAGAAAACAGGAGTGCTGTGCAACCAGGTTCATTTCTGTCATTACAACTTATTTTACTGTTTACACGATGCAGTGATCTACTTAAATAGCTCTTATTTGATATTTGTTCTTGCACAGATGCAGAGGGCGTATTAAACTTACAACAACAGTGATGTCATGTCTAATGAAAGCTTAATGTTTCAGTACTAGTGGTAGTGTAGAGTGGTGGTTTTGCTATTTGCACGTGTTATGAGCTATTATGTTGTGTATTTAGTGTTACAGCCAATTAGCAGTCAGATCATTGCCAGAACATTTTCAGAACGTTTTGATTAAAGATTTAGCCCAGACAGCAAAGACATGGACTTCACCATGGGGTTTTAAAATCCTGAGGAAAATGTAAGGGAGAAAAGCAAATGACTAATGCCGTTTCTCCATCAATAACGGCTGCTAATGTGAGGCGATTCACCTCTGACAGCTGCTCAGTGGACACCGGTTGAAGCATGTGGTTGACCTGGGCAGCTCCCAGGTGTGAAAGTGTGTGCTCGTGTAAATGTGAAGCAGGGTATTGCTGGAAAAGACTCTCTCAGCCAACTTTCCCTAGATGAATAAAGATGAAAATACCAAAGTAAACATGACTTTAATTCTGATTTGCTCCCCTGTCTCTTGCTCATGGAGGATGTTCGTGTTAATTCAAAAAGCTGTTCTTGTAGAGAGGTGGATGCCAGTAAATCTTTCCTTGAAACCAGCCGTCTCTTCTGCATCTCCCTCTCCTCTCCATCCCACCATCCTGAAAGAGCCCTCAAGAGATGTGTGTACCCTCTCGCCGCCCGTATCCAAATAATTAATCCAAAGCAATTACTCTCCTCCTTCATCTGTCCGTCGGCCCGCTAACAAAACATTTCGACACGTGTCCTCATCACTCCCCTTTAATTAAGGCAGCACTATTTATCACTCCCCTTTAATTATCCTAGCCTGTTTATCAGTCTGCCCTTAATGGAATAGGCACCAGAGAGATACTCACAAAACACACCCTGCTACGCTTTCCCCGCTTCTGCCAGTTTTGAACTCAAGAAGGAGAAGGGGAAAAAAAAAAATCAACAAAAAACAATTAGTCAAGGAAAGAAAGAAAGCAAAACGGAGAATTAAAAAGAGAGGGGGGAGAGAAACTCGGAGAGCTGAAGGAGATAGAAGTTGTTGTTTTGCTTCCTCTCTTGGCAATCAGGGTGATGGCCACATCCACACACTCCGCTGTGCTTTTGTTCCCCTCGCAGGAAGCTTCCGCAGACTCCATGCAGTTCACACTGAGTTCAAACACACACACGTGCACACATACACATACTGAGATCAAACACACCTCCACAATAGTTCTTTTGTGTTCAGTAACCATGGTTTCTGTCAGGTTTAATGCCTAGCAACATGTGTCACGGGGCAACCACTCACTGAGAAGGGGAGGGCCTCTGATACACTTCATAACAGAACAAGTGTTTGACCATGAAACAAATTTTACTATCGTGGCACTTGCTTAGAGGAGCTGAGTTTAAACATGGCAGTAGGAGTTTGAGATTTTTTCAGTTTCTACCTACACTCAGTGGATAAGTGTGGGTACAGTTTGCTTGTATGTGCAGCTGACGTGTGTCACGGTTTGCCGGAGAGACCTTGTTTTGCCTTTCCTCACAAGCTGCATATTAACAGAGTTGTCCATCAGCCTTTAACCAGCTCAGACAGAGCAGAACCCCACAGGAGAAGGCAGGCACCTCCAGAATCACACACAGATAGAGCGCTCCTCCTCTGGAACCAGGACTCACAGGCCTGGCTGAGCCTGGGAGCAATTTGGTAAATGCAAATTGTAACCACACGTGTTGGACAACTAGTAGGGTCTCACACATACACACACACACACACACAGTCAAACACGCGTGTTCAAACACACGCACACAAGCTGCTGGTAGGGTCAGAAGTCTGGGTGTCACACCCTGTCATTGCAGATTAAGTTATGCAAAGTGAGGTGGTCGGGCAGCCAACCCCCAGGGCTTAACAAGCAGGAAACACTAATTGGGTCGGCTTGCTGATTGCCATAATTGCTACTGTGTGTGTGTGTGTGTGAATGTGTATGTGTGCCTGCACATGTCTGACTGAGAGAGGAAGGCTGAACAACCTGCTAGGTAAGATGGCAGCTTTTAAGCATAGAGCACTACCCTCTGAGGAGAAGGAGAAGAAGGAGGACAAGAACGCTAAAGCAGGGGATTGAAATGATCGAGTTAGAAAATTATTCATAAATTCACCCTGAAAACTCAATTTACAGCTGTTTTTTTTTTTTTTACTTGTGATGTCGAGATTGGTGAGCGATTCATGCTTTCCTTAAACAATGCTTTCAAACATTACAGCCTATCATTCTGAACCTGCAGCCACTTGAGAAGCTCGAAGAGTTGTTAGTGAGTCAGACAAAAGCATTCAGTTGTTTAAACCTCATACATTCTCTTAAGATGACTCAATGAAGTAAAGAGTTATGAGAAATGTAAGGCCAAAATAAAATAAAAGGCCAAATAGACGCTGACAGAAAATAGACTCGATCAATGTAAAAACTGTACTTAAATATAGGCATCAAAAATTCTTAATATTTAATGAAGATATCAACACACTGTTCAGTAAGAACATTCCTTTCATGTCCTTTATAAAAAGAAAGCATCGAGCAAAGATATAAAGAATCAGACAGAAAGTAATCATGGCGAAAACATTATTGTCAGCCGCGCATTAACGGTAATAGACCCTCAGGGTAGCATGCATATTCATCTGAAATAAGCTGCATCAAGTTGTGGTCTACAGCAAAATGGTGTCTGCTGTTTGAATCCCAGGGATTTTCTGAACAGATTTAAATTGGTATTGATGGAGGCAGCTGGTGTGCGCGCACAGGTATGCCCTCTCCGTATCTTCTCGTCCACGCTGCTAAGCCCCGTTGCTTGTTGTTCTAGGAGAGAGCTTAAAGGAGTAATCCAGTGCTTTGAAAGAGTCTTTTGATTTACTTTCATGTCCCTCACCTGTGTCGGACAGGTGCATGCTCCGGCACTCTGATCTAGATGTTTCAGTAACCAGAACACAACACGTGGACTTTGTTTCCCATGAGGCGCCCCCCCCCACCACTGGTCAGTTTACTAATAAAAACGAATGTAAAGCCTACATGATTCATATCTGTATTTATATTCCTTTTTCTCCCGCCTAACCTCTGTCTCTGCATCTTTTTCTTCACTCCTCCTTCTTCTTGCTCTGGACCAGCTTGTCTGTCCCTCCCTCCCTCTCGCACCACTTTCCTCTCCCACACACAGACAAAGAGGCGTCCTAACCTACACTGTCTCTCTGCCTAACTTCCTTATTTAACGTGCTTTGGATGGTTTCCACTTGTGGAGCTGAATGAACCAGCACACTCCTCTAGTCCTAATTGCCTGCTTTCGTCAGCCCTTCCCTGACACACACACACACACACACACACACACACACGTGCAGTTACACACCCTCTATGCTATAGTGCCTAGCGTGGCTAACGATGCACAGCTACAAAGGCAGTGCTGGGCCCCGTTACTCCGTTAGCCAGTGTCTGTGCAAGTGCTCCCAGCGAGTGTGCTGGATTTTAGGGTTTAGTGTCCCACTGAGACAGAATAATGAGTGTATGTTTCTAATCTGTGTGCATGGCTGAGGGTGTGCATGTGTGTTTGTGTGCAACAGCAATGCTGGAGAATAATGAGTGTGTGTGTTGCTAATCTGGGCCCTAGGAGACTACCTCTCCCTGCTCCTCTCACACTGTCTCAAATCAGCGGCCTCTCTCTCACTCCGTCTCTTCTTTCCTCCCCTCTCTCTGTATGTAGGCTAATTTAGCGCTGGCTTTGATGCGTTCTCCTGCGGGCCTGCGTTTCTCATATCCAAATGCAGGGATTAGCCGGCTTTTATTCTCCAAAGCCCATCTCATCCTGTTCTCCCTCTTTCTGTCTGCTTGCCGTCTCTCCGACCCTTGGAAACAGTTGCGGGGACTTAACAACCTGACAACAACTGCTTTGTTGTTGTGTTTTTGTGTATCGGTTGTTAGATTACGCGCTTAGCCCTTTGTGGGCCTGATGTTTTCTGGGGCGTTCCGGGGATACGTGTCAATGGGGAGTGGAATGTAGGGGAGATTTGCCAGGGATGACAGGAAATAATGATGAGGAGAGGTGAGGAGAGAAAAAGAAGGGGAGGTGGAAGAGGAGAGTAATTTAACAGCCGCTATCTTGTTTTAAGTTTTATTATGAGGAATAATGGGAAATTATGTGGAACTAAGTTACGTCTCTTGGTGACATCATGAATCCCTTTGTAGTGAACTTTGTATGGATATTGCTGCATGTTTGTGTGTGTGTGTGTGTGTGTGTGTGTGTGTGTGTGTGTGTGTGTGTGTGTGAGAAAGAGATGGCAGGTCTCTTGGTGATATTCTAAATCCCTTTGTAGAGACAGGGACTGTCACTTCTGAGCGTGTGCGTGATGAAAGTGAGCGTTAAGCAGCAGACGCAGCCAGCATGCTCCCACAGAGACAACACACGCGCGCACACACACACACACACACGCACACACACGCACACCCACACAGCCATAGCTTGAGACAAAAAGTCTCTAGATGATCTTTCAAGAGATCTGCAGAAGTGGCTTAGACAGCTAGGGCACCTCTGGGACTCCTCACAGATGAAGACACATGTGTACAGCATGCACACACGGAGACCCACACCAACACACACCTTCCACACTGGTTCAGACAGCTAGTTCTTAATTTGCAATGGAGCATCACAGAGAGGGTCAGGGGAGAGTTTTTCTGTTTTCTTTTAGCACTTATAAGCAGTGTATAAACATAAAATAAATAATTTAAAGCACGTTATCATGCAGCTGTAAGGTGAACAGTGTTAACTTATAGATCTTCTTATGCAGTTAGGTATAATTGTTAAAGACATGACATACAATCACAATTACACAACTTAATTTTCTACCTAATCAGTCTAATAAACCTCCTTTTAAAGGTACCAGCTATGTTTACTCAACCGTCCACAAGTCCTGCTCATCCCCTTCTGTCACTAGGTGCCACAGCGTTTACATCACTGATCATGTTTCAGGTATTGTAGTAGCAGCCTGCGCTTGGAAACAACGTGTGTACTTGTTTTTCCCCGGGATGCTAATTATGAAACCCATCCGTAGAGACAAAGGTGAGCCTTTGTTCTGCAGCACACTTGTTTGTCGACTACTGCTGGTGTGTGCGAACGTGCCTGCTGTGAGCAATTTCCGAAAAATACAAACTGATTTCTTGACTTGAATTAATTTCGAGTTGCACTGGAGCTAAATTCATGGGACTCGGTGCCACAAGTGGGAAAGAAGCATCTTCTATTATTCTCAGAGGAAGAAAGCGCAGTTGACTTACTACCTTAGCTACGTTAGTGATTTTCAAGAAAAGAACCAGACAAATGTCAAATATCAAACTAATTGACAGCTTTTAATAGTGTCAGATCCTACTGAACAGGTGCTGCTCCTGCTATGGGGAGATTCCAGAGAGTTCACATAATGCAGGCACTACTAATCATCATCATCTCTAAAATCATCATCACTTTGAATCACATTCCTCCGTACTGTGGCATTTATTCTCCTCTGTGTCTCTTTCTCCCTGTGATTGTTGTTGTGGCTGTAAGAGCCTCCTGATTCTTTGCTCTGTGTTGACAGTGATTGAGAGTGACCCCCGACCTTTCTATGGAATTCCATACATGATGCGTCTGTGACCCTATGACCTCCAGCTGCGCTCTGATTCTATTGGCTGAAAGACTCCTTGTGCCTTGTAGCAAAGTGCCGCCGGAATCAACGGGTCAAAGGTTTAGACTTGTGGAAATGAGGCAATGGAGTCTAGTCTAGCTTTATACAGTGTGGCCACAGAACCGTTCTTCACAGGCAGCGGTACACGTGAAATGGAAGTCAAGAGTACAGTGTGACAGACAGATGAGAACATTTAAGATAAACAGAATATCTCCAACTATTTTGCCGAAACTTTGGGTTTTTCAGCGTGAAACTGAGTTGTGACCAAGTCTTTAGTTTTATTGTGATTTGGATTTCATCTTTAATCTTGTACCCATTCATTATTATAAGATTAATGTAGTAATCTGACCAAAAAGTCACTGTACACTGTAAAGTAATGTAGCTCATCAATTCTAAACAAGTATCAAGTTAATATCTAACATACAAAATATCTTTTCAACTCAATATATTAAAAAAACAGTTTTGACAAATGTACACAAATTTAAATGTTACATTACTGAATGAAATAATGGATTGAACAGATGACACATGGACTGATTTCACACCTGTAGATGCAGTGCAGGGAAGCTGCTACCCCCAAAAAGCCTAACTGTAGAGTTACGGACACTTCAAAGATCAGATATCTTATCACACACTCCACAGCGTCAGCGTCCAGGCTGTCCAAAACTTTCTGTGATGCCTCTGTAGTCAGTGTATTTCAAGTATCCCACACCATCCATACCCCCAACCCCCCAAACTTCTGCCTTTGTCAAAGTGAAATGCCCTCCGTCTTCCAGACAGAAGTAGGTGGGGGTGAAGGTGAGGCTGTCAGCAGTGGCAGCACCTGGCTGTGGAGCAACCTTGATCAAGGGCCTCGGTTGGACATGAACATGGAACGCTCATCTCCCGTACCACTCAGCCCGTGACACTGTTACAGGACAGGCTGACAGACAATGCCTTACCTGTCTCTCTGCCTGGCTTTGAATGTCCTTTTAAAACAGTCGGGTACGAGAGTGAAGGAGAAGAAGAGCGGCTCTTTTTGATTCTATTCTGTCTTTATGTCTCCATGCTGGCAGGTCAAAGACAGGTCCTTCACAGTTTGGTCTTTGCTCTTGTCTTTACTCCCTTGTGGTGCCAACATCTTCCCCCTTTAGCTGTCTCTCCTCTTCTTTTATCCCCTTCAAGAAGAAAGAACAAGCCAAAATCACACAACAACAGAAGTTTGTAGCTCTTTCTTGTCTTTTCCTCTTTTTTTGCAAAACCACCTAGACACTATCCCTGCAGAAAGCTTCCTCATGCCTCCTCTGTTTGCCTATCCCTCCATCCGTAAACCCATCCTCAGCGTGCTGTTTTCTGTTGCTTCTCTCTCTGTGGGATTACTTTTCACAGAGGGAGGGAGAGAAATGGAGAGCTGGAAAGAGAGAAGAGAAGGTCCAGAAAAGAGCCCTAAAATAACTGTCATGCAAGTGGACAGGCAGTGATTAAGGATTTAACTGATCATCCTGGGGCTGACAGTGAACCAGCTATTATCTAGCAGGAATCAAACGCTGCTCAAAGCCCTGGGAGGCTCTCTGCGCCTCTCAGCATCTCTCAGCTCCTCTCAGAGGCCTGGCCAACATGAAAGGAGACGTCAGGGTCTGGCAGCTGACAAGCCACGGAGAGAGAGAGAAAGAGAAAGAGAAAGAGAGGGAGAGCGAGAGGGGAGGGAAAAGAGCGAGAGTAAAGTAATGAGATCTTTATTTTGGCCGTTACCTCAGGGACTGTTGATCTGTGTTATGGTGATGTGCAGCAGAATACAAAGACCCACTCTGTTTGTTTATGTGGGAACTCGCTCATACCATGTATGTGTGTGTGTGTGTGTGTGTTTGTGCGCGTGTTGCATGTTGAGTAAGTCATTCATTAATCTTGCAACGCCGAACAAATGACAGGAAACTAGATGTTACCAGATGAATACAAGTAAATCTTATTGACAGTGAGGTGAGAACATAATTACTGAATTAGTGCATTAGTGTGTGTGTGTGTGTGTGTGTGTGTGTGTGTGTGTGGGAGTGAGAGTGTGATGTCGGTGTGGTTACACTGTTTGTGTTCCTCTACATCAAAGGCCTTTCCATGACACTAGAGACTTTACACTTGATCCTCCTGCTGATCTTCCCACTGAAGTATGTGCTTCTGTGTTTGTGTCTGCATGTGTTGTGCACTTTTTTACACCGTGCGCTGCTAAATTCTTTGCACTGTTGTAGCTAAGCTGTACTTCCCGGATGTGTTACACATTACATAGGACGACACCAGTATTTCTCCCCGCTGCTTTTGGGATAATATGTATTGACACGGTGAAATGTGTACTTTTAAAGGCAGGTATCAACCTTGCAGAACACAATATAATACTACTAAATTAAGTCTAGATTAGACTTAAAAGTGAAGCCCATGGTCATTATATCATATTAAGAACTCTCAGTGTAATACTTGTTTAAATCTACTCATGGTTCTCACAAGGTATTGAAAAGATTTGTTATTTACTCGTCACATACGGATGATTTGAGAGAATTTGTGGCTTTTTTCGCATACTTAGATTTTTCTCTTAGGTGATTCAGACCTGTCATATGCGTCATTAACAGACAGACATTTCTCATTGGAGGGCAAACGCGCTCGCTTCACTTAACAATTATAGGGGCTTCATCAGATTGAATTTAGAATTTAAATATGATACTGAAATGAATTGAATTAAAATGTACAGTGAAGGCTATTTAACAAAGGTAATGCTAAATTACTCTTCTATTCACCTTATCCTCGTCATCACGGTTTGCCGGGTTACTGAGAGGTGTTTTAGACATTTACATTTACATTTAGTCATTTAGACATTGAACACAGCTTCTGCATGAGTGAAATGGGAAAATTCTCTTCTTCCTCTTGCTGTGTTGGGGTTTTAATGCAGGATGTTGTTGTCACTATCACTGTTATAACACCTGACACAGTAACATGATCGACTGTAGAGCGGAATATTTTTCCCCTTGACTGCATTGCATATTAATCATGCAGGACTTTGCTATAGAAAGATGTTTTGGTATCTAACTTGATGCAGTCTGAACTATTACCCTCTTATTCCTGTCCCAATACAGTTGCTCTGATCACACAGTTGAGAAAGTTCGATAAATCTAACATGGTACATTCGTATTAACAAGACTCAAAAGAGAAAAGTAGGAAACATTAAGACAAGACTACAAAAATGTTCCTGTACAAAGCCCAAAATGTGACATAAGAGGAGTGAACTGTGAAATGTGAACAACACAGAACAATAATAAAGTCTAAGATGTGTTCAATGTGTCCTTCTGACCTGTGGTCACTCATTTGGAATAAAAAAAAAAAAGACATGCTCGAACTAATGGATTATCTGTGGCTGGATTTGATCATATCATCACGCTGGGCTTTCTGTTCTACATTGTCTCAACATGCCTGACCCCATGGTGGCCAAGGTGTGAGCATCATTCGCACACTTGCCACTTTTCTTCTGTATCACTTTCTCCCGTGTTGTTCACACTATGGCAGCGCTATGTTGCTCTGCAGCAGCCTTGAACTTGGTACTTCTAATTTCTCAGGGTCCTCAAGGACCACTGCATTTTCTGTGCTTTAGCTGCAAAACACACACACACACACACACACACACACACATACAGTACACACATGCATGCACATACCCGTACACACAAGCTCAGTCACTCATGCAGGGCTGAGTGCCGTGTACCTTCCTGAGGTCCCTTCACACATTAGACCAGCTCTAATAATAAAAGGGAGAGGAGTCAGAGTGGATCCTTTGAGTGTTCAGTTGAGGGCGGGTGACCCACTTATCCATTCCTCAGGCTTTGTCTGGGCCTCTGGGTTAACCCACTTACCCACTCCCCAGGCTTCTGCCTGGCCCTGGAGTGAAGGCCGGCTCCTTTTCTCATCAAACAACTGCTCTTAATAAAGGCCAGGGGCTGGGGAGCCTGAAACCCAAGGAACCCTGTGTGTGTACACACACACACACACACACACACACACACACACACACACACAACACACACACACACACACACACACACACAGACTTGCAGAACCGTACACTCCGAGGATCAGAACAAAAACCCACTTACACGGTCTTCAATAGTTTTCTGCCCAAACAGCAAATTTGTTCTGAACCTTTATCATCGTTTGCCATATCGACATGCAAAGTTTCTGCTTGTGTGTGTTTTCTGTAAGGGTTTGTGTGTGTGTGTTTCTCCTTCTGTGCATCTGTATCTGTGTGCATATCAGCTTAGAGATTTCTCTCTGTCTCCTCCACCACCAAACTGCATTTGCATTTTAATTATGTCAATGTTTGTTCAAAAGCATGACAAGCGCTCAGACATGACAAAATGGAAATAAGGGACTTAAACTGGGGAATTACAGCCCATTCGCACATTTTGTACGACACTAACATGATGTACATCCCCGTGTCCCGCATGTGAAACCCTTCTTTTTCACGCCTCTTAATCCTGCTGTGGGGGTTACACAGGAGGCTCGCTCCGGGGGAACCTGAAAGGTATCTGGAGCACAGGAAGGAATGCATTATCTGTCATCTAATTTACTGTGTTTTATCAATCCAAAGAGTTGTATTTAATGCCATTCATTAAAAATTATTTTGTTTTCTAAACTCCAGAAGTGAATGAGGCCATTTGAAGTTCAGGCTTGGACAACATGGCCTTCCTGAACAGTGGCAATTCTGACAGTTGAACCATGGTGGCGGACTGAATTGTCCTTCAGATCCAAGATTCTGTTCAGTTTGTTGTTTTAATAAAATAGTTTGACATTTTCCATCAAGTGTGATGAGATTGCAGATTAATATAATCTGCATGTGAATAACAGAGCTGAAGTCAGCTGGAAAACGGTTATTAATTATTCATTACTGCTAGTCACATTTTCAAAGTTCAACGGAGCCTGTGCTCCTGTTTCTCCTTTTGTGTCATCTGTAGACTAAGCTAAGCTAATCAGGCCCACTCTTCAGCGCTGTAATATGTCTCTTGGTGAGGTGTAGTGTGGTCATGTCTTGATGTAAATTGGTGGTGTAAAGTAACATAACATCACAGGTAGAAAGAAAAAACTTCCTTATTCTATTTATGTGCTTTGGAATGAGGATCCTGGTTTTGTGCATGCTGGCTCAGTGTCACAGCGTACGTCGTGAAATTGTAATATAGTTACATTTCTATGTGAACCAAACTCCACGGCCAGTTAAAAGGCCAAACAGGAGAGTACACAGAGTTCCCCTGAACTCTTGACACAATAGCCCACCTATCTCCTACATTCCCTCCCCTTTTATCGCTGCTTGTTTTTCCTGCACCCTCCTCCTCCTCCGTCTCTCCAGTGAGTGGCAGGGCCAGGATGGTGCTTCTGTTGTGTGTAATAAATGCTGTTGTATTGAGCCCACAGGGAAACCCTACTCTCCTCACCCAGCCATTACTGTCTAATGGCCAGATGATGGGAGAGACACACACAGAGCCTGTCACACACAAGCTGATATACTACGCTGCTATGTGTGTGTACATGCATGCGTAAATGTGTGTGTGTGCACGCATGTGTGCATGTGTCATATAGAGACTGATATACCACCCTGGCCCCTGGGCAAAGGACGGGGTGGGGTGGGGGTGTGTGGGGGGGGTAACAGCAGTAACTCACTCGCAACCTGATCAAGCCGTGATAAATCTTCTGAAGCCATCCTGTTTCCTGACACACACACACACATACATGCACACACACATGCATACAAGCATGCACATATACACACCCCTCCACCCTCTCACTCCCTCTTATCCTTAGGGCGACATTGAAAAGGATATGCGCATCGCTTAAACTGTCCCCTATGTGCGTTATATTACAGGAGAGATGTTATGGTTGTGACTCACTGGGGGTAGCTCTTTTTTCTTTTTTTTTGCCTTATTAAAAGTTTGTTAGAGGTATAAAACTCACTCTCGCCATTAACTTTTCCCCCTAAACAACAGATTTGAATTGGACAATGGCTGCTCTTGTCGAAAACACGCTGCTGTCAGTTTATGTCATTTTAACTGTTAGCAAAGTAGCCTTGCTCCTCACCGCAGGTACCAGACAAACTTTCAGCGTTGTCATCACTGAATAGAGGTTGTGATGTATTTTCAGTGACTACAGGCTGGTGAAATTCTGCCTGGTGCTCAGGTGGTTTAAAGATGTCAATCTTTTCCTCATGGCTATATTTTGCAGAGAATGTATCACTGTTATTCTGTACTCCAATATTATTCAAGGACAAACAATTGAAGATGTTTTAACCAGTTCTATTATTTGCCAACAGTTATATTTTATATCTGTGAAAGTGTTTTTGAATGCTGCATAGAGGTTCTTGGTATGCACTGATTGTTTGTGCTTGTAACAAGATAATAGGAGCCTCTTTTAATTAGGAGTTATTTGTGTCCGAATGAATATTTTTAATATGCGTTGAACTGAGTTTGGGTGAGTAAAACTGTAACAACCTTTCAAGCATGCAACCTGCATTCAGTATTTGATCTTGTTGTCTTGCTGAATGCTAAAGTGTCCTTAATGAATTCATGGACTTGGAATTCAGAATTCTTTTGTATTGGGCGCATAGTGGCTGTCAATAAAATGTTTTTTAATAATTGTATATGCAAGTAAGCACACACACACACACACACACACACATACACGCACAAACACAAACCATTACGTACCCGCGCACACATACAGCTTTACAAACACTAGACAGAATACAAGGACTGGACAGTGCAAGGACGCCAACCCACTTCAACTACAATCAGACCAACCTTGAGAGGCACTGGTCCTTTCTCCTCCTCCAAGCTTAAAAAATAATTTGAATACCTATATAACTCAGAAATTTGCTTGCTTTGAATGGCAAAACTCATAAATACCCAAACATTTTTGATTGCTTTCCCTTCAAACCTTGTCTCTAAAGATAAACATTGAAAAGGCTTTTTTTGAAAATTCAGCTTTAACTTATTTTACAGTACGAATTGAAACTGTTTAAACCAACCCCTCGAAGATACCAATTGTGCAACAGACAAAGTACTCATTGCTTTTTATTCTCAAATTGTGGTTGTGTGTGCATGCTTATCGGCACTTGTGCATACTGATGCATTAACTGGTGATGTAGGATTGGCTTTTTTTTTTGGTGACTATTTAAAGTGCACACAAAACGTTATTTTAACGTAGTTGCTTGTTAGTCTTTTTGATTTTGCATGATTTTGTGAACCTTTTATTAGTCATTTAAGATAGTTACTATGATAGCAGATAGTATTTACTTTCCCTGCTGTGGGCCCTGAGATTTAAAATGTCCAATCGGCGGTCATCTATGCCTGTGTTTGCCAGTGACACAAAAAAAATTCAGATTATAAAGAAGATGTGTGCTACTGAGGGTCAGATGTTCATGTGCCTATGTGTTCTACTCTGTCTGGCCTGCGACAGTCTTCCGTTGTAAAGCTCATGTCTTACCTGAGGATTAAGGCGGATCAGACATTGATTGACAGATCCTCCTTTTTCCTCATCCCCGTCCTATCCCCCAGTTGAGCAGTGCTGTGTTTGGGGTTACAGAAGAACACAGCCAGGAAACCATGACTACAACACACCCCAAAGGGACTGCTGATAGATGAGGTCTCCTTCAAACTGTTTACAGTGTGTGTCTGAGTGTGCAAGCTGCTGTGCAAATGACTGTACTGTGCATGCATGTATTTGCCCATGTGCATTTATATATGTACAGTATGTATGTATGAGAGTCTTTGTGTTGGTAAAGGAAGATGAAAGGTGTGTGTGTTGAGCCCTGCTGTCAGCCCCTGCCATGTTTTACATTTTGCTCAGAGTCGACTGCTCTGCACAGTGATTAGAGCTGTCGACTCTGATGTGATGACATGGGCTGAAACCACAGCAGGAGACTAAGGGAGGGCAAAAGAAAGACAGTGAGCGGCGGTTTGAGGGTCAGGCGGAGATCACAGCGAAAGTTTGAGATGGAGGGCTTAAGAAAGAGAGAGTTGACCTTGACAACAGCTGCAACAGTAGCTTGTAAAGGTGTGGACCGGCATTGGAGCGTTGGCTACAGCCCTAATGGTTCAACATGCAAGTCACTACCTGTCATGGTAACAATCTCAGCCCACCCACTTCTCACTGAAAGGCGGCATAAAGAAACATCTTGTATGAAAGTGTAACAAGCTAAATTGATGATATACAGGCTGCGCACTTTGTACTTCAAGTGTATTAGAGATTCTGTGACAGCTATAAAAGAGAAGAGATGCAGATTTTTTTTCCTCAGGTTTATGGAGCCCTACTTTAGAACCTCAGAGAAGTCATATACATAGTTGCTGACACGTCTTCACATATGTGGATTTCACGTGTTCCCCTCCCCTCTCTTTCACCTTTAGTGTGCCCCATTTCCATATGTTCTTAATCGGGCCAGAGGGAGGAAAGAAGGAATCAACAGGGGGGAGCACTACTCAGGGCCTGTTTGGGTTTAATGTCTGCTCCTGCTCTAATAGAGGATAAATAAACACTGCTCTGTTGTGGGGTGCACAGCCATACACTCACACACACACACACACACACACTCTCTCTCACACACACACACTACACAGCCCACCTTCTGGTTGCGTGGCCAGTCAAAGCTAATACAGCAGAAAATGGCTTGCTCCCCTGTCCTCCCCATGTGCCTGTGCTGTTATTACTGGAGACTAATAAGGCCCAGATGCCTAATATTAGACGTAATCTGTCAGAATAGTTTTGTTTATGTAATTTAATTTTTCCAAGCAGTTGTTTCCAATTAGGTTGTTTAAAAGTTTTAATTGAATTAAATGGGAGATATCTACATGAAGAGATATGGCAAAAAAATCAAGACCAGGGCCAGGGTAGACATGTGGGAACAATGCTGTTTTGGCCCTTGTGTGTGTGTGTGTGTGTGTGTGTGTGTGTGTGTGTGTGTGTGTGTGTGTGTGTGTGTGTGTGTGTGTGCACATTTGTACCATGATACACACCTATCATTACAGCTTTCCCATTATTATCAAGCCTCTCAGAAGTGAGTGCTGTAGCATCTATGGTAATTATGATGTTATGAGGTGGCAATTACATTGAAATGTGTTTGACTGTCAAACGCCCACTACAATGACATGTCAGCCTGCTAAAATGAGCATAAATGGGTGAAATAGAGAGAATGAAAGAAAGGATTGAGTGACTGCTTTGCTAAGAAACTGACATAGAGAAAATTCTAGGTAAGAAATAAAAAGCCCCGCACCGTGCAAGGTGCACGACTATTTAATAACCTATGGTTATGACAGCCTGAAATAGAGCAATCAACCACAACATTAAATCCAACTGTTGATTTTTATGTTGTGGTGAACTGTGGTCAGCTCTGAAAAACTGAATACTGCCTATGATTGACAGGTGACAGAGCACAGTGAATAGCAGATTGCTGCGCATGGGGCTGCACTGCCACAGGCCGCTCAGAGTGGCCCTGCTGACCCCCCACATTAAACCACAGGTGGCTTTAATGATGTGGCTGATTGGTGTAATGTTGACTTGTGACTAGTGCATTTTAACATGTAACTTTGTATTGAAATTGTTAAAGTTGGATTTGGTGTCTCATTACGGCATTCCACTTGTAGTACGATCATATTAACTGGTTCAGTACTTAATATTCTCTTCATTCAAGACACTGAATTGTGATGTTTTGGGAGACTGTCTTCACCTGAACTTAACTACAACCGGTGCACTGTGTTTCTAATAATTCTCCTGTGTAACCACAAGGGGCACACATGAGGGGATAAGACTGAATCCTCCTTCCTTGCTGCTCAGGCCTCAGGCCTGACTATACAGCCTAGCTGGATTTTCTGAATTAAACTAGAGGTTGTGTAGGTGAATGTGCACATCTCTATTTATTTGGCACATACCAACTGGAAGTATGAAAGAGCTGCCAGGTCGCAGCTGAGGGGTTTGGGAGTGGTGGCGGGTAAGAACGGTGTGGTGTGGAGTGTGTGGTCAAATCTCGAGAAGAAAGAAAAAGCAAGTGCGTGTTAGAAAGCATTCCAGAGAAAAAAGGAGGGAAGGAAAAAAAAAAAGAAAGACAAGGATCCCTTCAGCGGGCGGTGCAGTGTTGCGTGACTGGCGATTCATAAACACACGCATGCACACGTGCACTACGGACATTATCTCGCTATGAATTGTGCGCCGATGTGTTTTCTCTCACTGGTAACTTTAGTATGGATGATTTAATGCTTAACTGCAATCAGTGTTAAAGTGTTCCACAAGGCTCACTCAGACGTAGTGGCTGAATGTGTGTGTGTGTGTGTGTGTGTGTGTGTGTGTGTGTGCATGCCTCCCCCAGCCATAACAGACTCCTGGGCTGTTTAGAGAGGCTGGCTACAATGCGGAGGACAGATGTGGAAAACCCCTGGCTCTCTAGACAAGGGCCTCCTTCATCCCTCCTTCTCCTGTCCTTCACTAAGATGGAGGGACGCAGGGATGGAGTTACTGAACTAACTTCCTGGATTACATCAAACACCCTCTTGCGAGCAGGACAGCCCAACCTCCCACCTCCTGCTTCTCTCTCTATCACTCTTAGCCTCTCTCCTATCTTTCCATCTTGCCATCCAGACGTGTGCACAAACACAGAAACGTCTGCCTCTGTCTGCTCCACTCAAACACAGGCCTCTGTGACCTTTTTCTGCCCTCTTTGTGCTGAGGTGTGTCTCTGCATAAATGCATATGTATGTGTAGAAGTTCAATGAACTGTATGCACTGTACCTGCATGGACTCCTTCTCCTGAAAGTTTGTGCTGCTTGTCATGGGAATTCATTTTCATGAACAAATGAATAATCAACAACATGAGCACACAACGAGGACACATAGCAGAAATACCAACCAAACAAAATACAGGAAAAAAAGTTGTACACAACTAGGAGAATAGAAACTTTGTTGTTTGACAAGGGATGCTGTAGTTGAGTGAGTCGAAGCATTAAGCAGCAGGTGTTTGTACTGTTTAGAAGGCATGGCCAAGGCAGTGAGCTGCAGAGGGCAGTCAGTAGCCACTGAGCCACGGAACAAGTTGGGGATAGGGATTGGCTGTTATCTGCCCAGTCGTCTGCAGCTGTATTTACAGCCTTTGTTTGTTGTTCCCTAAGCAGTCGGAGATATGTGTATGTGTGTGCATGTGTGTGTGTTTGCTGTTCCCTGTGCGGCCCAGGGAGGACTGGGAATTTTCTGTGTCAGTGCGTCGGAGGATTTTGGCTGGAGCTTTGTTGATCCTGTCTTTGTTGATCCTGTGTTGTTGTAGTGAGGGGGGCAAGAAGATTGAAGCATTAGCCATGGCAGCAGGGACTTAACCCTCTCCCTGCCCCCTGTTTGCTTTCACCCCAGCCATGAGCATGGCCACGGGAAAGGACCAGACACCCCCTCTGACCTGTCCCAAGTACCTACTAACTCCCGCATACAAACAGTGCGAAAATGCTCTTGGTTCCCCTCTTGGTTTTGTGTCATGCTCTCTGAAGCGAGCCAACTTTCAATTATTGCCCATCCCGTCCACGCAGGCACCAGTGGCCAGAGGTTTGTGATGTTGAATGCGTGTGTGAACACTCAGTTTGTTTGTGGCTGTGAGCCAAGTGATCCAGACACTTTTTTGCTTGTCTGACCAGTTAAGAGATAGTGAGTTGTGTGGGTGTATGTTTTTATGATTTGAGATAAAGCCTCTGCTTTCATTAAACCACACATCTGATGGGCACTGAGGTCTTGGCACTGTGTTTTTGGCATCATAAGTAACATACATATAGTGACTTGTTTCAAATTGAGTAGGTCTCAGGCCTCCGTGAGCTGTGTCCTATCCCCTCTGAGCACACTCACTCCTTATCCTGAAGGTCAGGATAAAGAGTGGTCCATCTAAAGTGAAGTGGAAGCTGGAGGCTTTAGCTCTCCAGTGTGACCCTGCAGTTCCAACCCAGCAGTGGAAGACACACTGCTCTGCTCTGCAGGAAATCCTAATAACAGCAGAGGAGGACGAGGAGAAAGTTCTGCACCTTTTGCAGTTTAGGCTGCATGATTTAGCATACTGTGTGTGTGTGTGTGTGTGTGTGTGTGTGTGTGTGTGTGGGAAAGAAAAGCACAACAGAATGAGATACAGAGGACACAAGGAGCCTGAAACCCAGTTTTTCTTTGCTAAATTATTCTGCTTTTGCAACATAGTGATGTGCAGTTTAATTAAATTGTGACCAGAGGCCAAAGCGCAATAATCCACGAGGGTTGTCCAGGCAGGTGCAAGCATATGTGCATATTTGTGCCTTTCCTCTTCGTTTTTTCATGTTTGCAACATTGTCCAGGCTTGCCAAAATTGTGTTAACACAGTCCCCGTTTATGAACTTTAAACACATGTAGTATTTAAAGGTGTGTCGATGAGAAACTGAGACTGTTTCTGCCTTAAATTCCCAACATTACAGTAATATGCTCAGGAATAGATACCTTGTAGGTAGGACAGAAAAGACATTTGAACTTAGAACAGAATGCACATAGAGAAACACAGAGAAGAAACGGCTCAATAACATATTGAAATCTCAACCATTTGCACATACATAGTGTTAAACCATTTACTGGTACATGTATGAAACTGTGTCATCAAACTGTCATCATTATCATTACCATAATCATAACCACTTTCACTCTACATATTCTCCTAATTAGTCATCTATTAACCGAGAACAATAGAAAATCGTAAATAAGAATAAACCACATTATTTTTTTCTGTGCAGTTAATTTTCCACAAGTAATTATTATAATGGAAAACAGTAAATATTTAATAAAATATATTGACAGATTTGGTCAATGAGGAAGTACAAGTCACAGTCTGAACATCTGGTTAACATTGTGCTGGGGTGTTAATATAGTGAATAATTAATTAAAACAGATTTTAAAAGTTTCACTAAACTTTGGTCTGCATGGTCTGAATGACGGCTAGATTACACCTTAAGGTGAAAACCAGTCAGTGTCATTATTGCAAGCAGGTTTAATCTGTCTTTCAGTAAATTAATTCAAAAAAGCAATCAGTTTGTGATGTTAAAAGATGTTAAACCGATTAAAAGAGAAAGATAGTGGGCTGTTGCAAGGATAAAGGTGCCAGATACTGTAATTTTGAGAGTCATAAAGAGTCATACTCTACAACTAAACCAGGGGTCACTGAAGTTTTAGTGAAGTTATATGTTTTGTGACATGAAACAGAACACTACAAAAACTTTTGTATTAAAGTAAAAACACAATATTATACGTTTTCAATATACAGTAACAAGAAAAGGTATGTGAACCCTTTGGAATTACATGGTTTTCTGCATTAATTTGTCATAAATATGGTCTGATCTTCATCTAAATCAAGAGTATTAACTAATACAATGTGCCTAAAATAATAACACACACACACACACACACACACACACACACACACACACAAAGCTGGCGTACAGACATTCTCACATTTTCCTGAAGAATTACACATTACATTCATCTTCCCCCCAATCACTGCAAGCTGGCCAGGCCCCGATGCAGCAGCACCAAATCATGATGTTTCCTCCACTAGACTTTACAGCTGGGATGATGTTTTCATGATGATATGCTGTGACCTTTTCGCACCAGAGTTAGTGTGTTCTTTCCAAATAGTTCAATATAGTTTCATCAGTCCACAAAACATTTTGCCAATACAGCTGTCAATGTTCTTTTAATGTAGAAAACCATGAAATTCACATACTTATTCTTGCCACTATATTATAAATGGCTGTTTTAAAACTAAAACCTGTGGATCAGCTTCTTCATTTACTGTTTTCCCTTAAAACTATTTCTCACCCTCCCTTCTTTCAAAAATGTGCCTTTCCTAACCAGCAGAGACTTCAGTCACCTGCAAAGGATTAAAGGGGTGTGGAGGTGGTGGGCAGCTGGTTATTAGTGTTATGGTTGTTTGTTGCTCCATTTCAGAGTCTGGTGGGTGTTCACCAGTCTAATCTTTGACTCCAACATAGTGGCCGATTGTTCTCTGTCTTGCTCCAACTAGTTGATTTAATCTCACATTGTAGTAAACATCATTTGTGAACTCTACTGTTTGCCGTAGAGAGTCAGCAGAATATAAAGAGATCATCAGTGTGTGTTTCATTGTGATCCATTTTGAGTGTTTTAAAACATTTCAGTGTATGAGCCTTTTTCACAGAAGACATTTAATCATGTCTTATTAGGAGACTCATGGGCATAAAATAGAAAACTAATGATGGCTGAATTCCATTTAGCTGCTTCAGTTTTAGTAACCTGTCATAACCTACTGTGACACTTGGATACAACTCTGAGATGTCATTATTGTTCTTAGCGGGAAAAGTGCTGGTGTTACTATGTTAAAATGCATGATATGAAAAATAATAATGATAAAAATAAAAAAATGTGCCGCAGCAGTTCCTACTTATAGATAGATCCATATGAGGCACATCCTAATCTGTACTAGTGTTTTAAAATTCCACCTCTATACCCCTCTAAAATTATTGCCATTAATCAAATTCCTGTGTTTGTATGCCTCCAGACAGAATTGAAGCATGATAAATGGCCTGCCTACAAACTAATTGGACACGCTATGCCGCTAAGCTATCCGGTACCCCGTTCTTCCAGCAGATTCATCAGGCTCAAAACGGACGTTACCTCACTGCAATAACAGCAACCATAGCAGGCAAATTATGACTTAGTTAGCCTAGAATCACTGCAATATGAATGATCCAGCCATGGACTTCGATGGCACTCATGAAATGTTAAACGTGCACAATTGTTGCTCGAAGTTAGCCGAGCTACCGCCAACTTAAAAACGTGCGTTTAATGTTAGCGATAGGCTAACACAGCTCGGCATTGTCAGCCAGGGTTGCATGTGTGAAAGTAACTGAAAGAGCAACGTCAGTAATTAAAACTGAAGTTTGCTATCGGGATTCACAAAAGGTGTAATAGGCAACTCAATGTTTATAAAAGGTGAAGCTGAATGCCATAATGACCCTTAGATTGCTGTGTGGGTTCCTGTGAACCACGCCAGCCCAAATCAAAGTGGTCATTCGTATAAAAGGGGATGTTTTTGTGCACGTAAACACTGACCACTGCCACAAAATGTGATTGTTGTCTCCATCTGAGAATAATGTGTTTTCAGTCATTCGATAAATAAAAGTGTTTTTTTTTTTTATTCATTTAAATTTGTAAAATTCAAGTTCAGGCGTGAACCAAACAAAAGACGCATTTGTTATTGCCTTCCTCCTCTTCGTGCTTCGTCCGTCTCAGCAGATATTATGCGAGGGGAGGGTTCAAGGTTTTTGTTTGATCGGTTTTGCTTTGGTTGCGAGGCGCAGCAAAAATCATCTCAACATAGTTTGCTCAACAAACTTCTGAAGCACAGCGAGTGAGCGCGAGAGACAAAGAGAGGTCATTTAAAAGCTTAATTTGGCATGGAAATATGGGTATTAACAAGAGGAAAATAAAAGAAAAGACAAAGACGTGAGGAGTGAGATAGCGAGGGGGGGAACAGATATTGGAAGAGAGACTGAGGAAGATAAAGAGGCAAAGCAGGAGCTGTACACTTTGTCAGTGTGTGCGCCGAGGTCCATCATGCCGGATTAGGTGACAGTGGTGTGTGCGTGGTCATGTGCGTGTTGGCGGATATGTGTGTGTATATGTGCACTGTGTGGAAAAGCAATCACACAAACAAATTAATTAGTCTCCCACAGCAAAGGGGTTTGATAAATTGAGCTGCTCATCTCCTCCACCACCTCGTCACTCCCTCCCTCCCTCCCTCTCTCTCTTCCCCCTCTTACTTTCCCCTTTTTCATGTCCTCTTTTCTATGCAATAAACATCTCATTACATTGTCCCACTTTTAATTGTGCTTGTGCATTGTCTGTCGTTTCCCAGCTTTGCATTGTGTGTTCATACACACACACACACACACACACACACACAGTTGTGTGTTTAAGTGTATAGCAAGCCCAGTAGAACTCCTAAAACGTGTAGCTTTATTCTCACTTAGCCTGAGTGGCTTATTTAGGCCCCCATGCCACAGAGCTATACTCCATCTGCATTTCGATTAAGTAATATGTTTTAATTATTCATACTTCCTGTTTTTATTAGACCACTTAACTGCAATATTATTCCCCCAGTTTGTCAGCGGGCACTCTATATACCCATCACCAGGAACAGGAGAGAGCAACTTGAACAACAGAAATATGCAATGGACGCACAAAATGTATTCATGAATTATTTTCCCTGTGTGGGTGCTGGGGGCTGGAGAGAAAGACTGTGTCTCTATTCAATTATCACACTCACGTGCACGCTTGCGCACAAACACATACGTATGACGCGCACAGTCACACACAGAGGCGTTAAGCAGTGTGCACTCATTAAACACTCTCATTATACACAGGAGGAGATTCCTGCAGGTGCAGTTTACCAGAGTTTAGTTCATTTCCTCCTCCTCCTCCTTCTCCTCCTTCTCCTCCGCCCTCTCTGCACTTTCTTTGCCTTACGCTTTCCTCTTCCTGCACTGGGGGTGTGTGATTGTGCGTCCGATGTGAGAAGAAACTGTTTGTGACCCCTGCTACATCTGGGAAGAAACATGTCCCACATACAAGAGTCTTTTCTAAATTTATCTGAGATCAGTGACTTCACACCAGCAGCTTTGTGAAGGTGCTGCATGTGCATCAACATTGTATAAACCTCATTGGACACAATAAAAATCTGGCAAATACCTGAACACAGCAACATCAGATCTTTATCTCTACTCATTTATTCTGTTTTGCACCTTTCAATGCGGCTGCCGTCTAATTTAAAGGCCTTTCGATGGTGAAAACTTGATTATTCACTATGATTCATATGCTAAAGTGAGAGACTCTCTGAATGGCTGTTGAGCAGTATTATTTTAGGCGGATGAATGTTTCTTTGTGGCGAACCTCTCATTTTCTCTGCATGCTCATAGGCTTTCATACTTCTCTGATTGACATGCACACAAAAAAGCCCTTTATACCTGACCCATTACAACTTCAGATGAGCCTGTTCAGAAAGCGTTAGGCCGTACGCTGTGTGCCAACGTGTGTGTGTGTGTGTGTGTACGTGTGCGCACATTTGAGGATGTGATAATAAGGACAGAGAGCACTCTCAGCTGGTGGTGCTGTTCAAATAGTTTTCACTGGACTGTGGCTACCTGTGCACAGATAGTTCTTTCGTCTGTGCCCTGGCAAAACCCCGCAACCCTCTAAATTAGACTTTTACATTTTATAATCTTAATGACAGCAGTGTCCCTCCTGAGGAGAGCACATTTTATGACCTTCACAGTAAGGAAATGAAAACTGCCGAAAGTTAGAAATGAACAAAGTACAACAGTGTTAGCAGCATTTTTAGAACATACATTTTTACTCTGATTAAATGAATCATTATTATTTGAGTTTCTTTTTTTTTTATTTTATTAAAGTTTTAGATCTACATTTATTCCACATATGCTCTGCAGTGCTTAGTTATAAAAAGAACAAACTTATGAAACATCTTTGTACTCCTATAGAGAAAAAATTGGACTGCTATTTAAAAATTTATAGGATAGTCCATACCAGATGTTTGAATTAATTTCCTGTAATTCATTCTAGTTTCAAAAAGTGAAGAACTAATCCATTTGTTTCTGGTGTGCAGTACTGCAGTCCTAACCGACTTTTCTTTTCTTTTTGTGCTCCCTTCCACTATTTCTGTCCTCAGCACTGATGGAGTAAAATTGACAGTGCCAGTAGCTCTTTTTTAAGCAGGTTGCTTTAAACTGTTTCGTTACTTTGGGTGTGTGAGTTTGTGTTTATTTATCTTGCTGTAGCCATAAATGTGTTTTTCATAGTTAATGTTTTTTTTGATCAGGTAAATACATTTAAAGTAATTGTTTGAAAAAAGTAGACTTGGTCTGTTGTTGCTGAAGTCAAAAACTCTTTTTAGGTTATCGTGTAATATTTTGCGAGATTTATCAGAGTTCAGTTTAGTTTTTAGATGAGATGAGCTTCGAGTTCTCAGTGAAAGATGGTAATATGATTTCTTACTGGGGCACCTTATTTTCTACTATTTATTGGTTTATAAGAATGATTGGCAGCTGTATTGTACAAGCAAGTTCATTTCTTGGCCTTTTATGGCCATGAGTTAGACATACTGACAGTGCAGGACTGTAGATATCTCACTGGATATCAAACAGCAAACCTGACTCCAAAACTGTATGATCCGATCCAACAGAACTACAATCATGATTACGTTTTTATAATTGTGTTGTGATTTAGTGTATTTCTTAAAGGAGTAAAGTTTGCAGCCAGTCCAGGGTCTGGTGTCAAGTTAGGTTCTGGTAAGAAAAATGTGTTGCAGGTGTGTTTAATAAAAATTGTGTATGTTTATCGAGCCGGACCAAGAGCTGTAAAACTGTATGTCTTATATTTTGGTGGACAAACTCATCATCTAGTTGCATTGAAGTGATCTATTCTTTATTGTAATATTTGTAACTTGCCAAGCTGGCTGGGTTGCAAACAGTAGGAAAGGAAATTTCTTTTTTAGTTCAAAATGTTGTTTTAAGAATTCCAGCACAGCCACCCCCTGCTTCACTTTTTAAAATCCTCACTCTCCCCGAGCTTTTTGTCACCCATAAGTTATTCCTCACCTGTCTACCTCATCTTGGTATCATCTAATACCTGTTCCACAAAAACTAAACCCACCAACCCCTTAGGTTTAAAGCAACAGACACACTTCACATGATGCAATTATTTTTTTTTTACATGTGCCAGTTCTCACTTGCATTCAGCTGTTTTTGTTTCATGAGAGAGGAGAGTGTGTATGTCTGCGTGAGAGAGAAAGAGAGGGGAGGCAGGGCATCCCAACAGGGTTTGGAATCTAAAATATGCTCTACTGTCTTTGGATAAACGTGATGCAATAGTGATGCAGAACTGTGTGTGCGTGTGTGTGTGAGACAGTGAATGAGAGAGCATTGGGAGTCAGTGCTGACTTGAGTGTGTTTAAAGTTGTTTTTCAACCTCAATGAAATTATAGTTTCTTTATTGATAAGGGAGGGAGACCCTTCCCTTTTCAACCATTGTGTGAGTGTGTGGACGAGAGCAGGTATGTCTGTGTAGATGCACATAGATGTGTTTGCACATGCATCTGTGTCTGAGTGGCACGACTGCTATCTGTGCCATCACACGTGCGCATGTGTGTTAATAGAAAATGCCCCACACTGCCACTGCTTTTGTTTGCCAAGGACATACATATGCATGAAGCATGTGTGCTTCCGTGTGTGTATGTGTGTGCATGGGGGGGTTTACTAATTACTAGATTTCTATCATGAATATGTATGGCCGCATCCTTTATTATGGGATTGGCTTAAACACATCACACAGGCGGGCGAATGGCAGAGGAGAAGTAGGGGGGTGAGGGCTTGAGTGGGGAGATGTCTCTTAAAAAAAATAATAATAAAAGGAGGTTTTCCACTTCCACTGTGCTTGTTTTTATTTAGCAAATCTGTACAAAAATAATCAATAATGTAACCATACTGTGTTGATTTATCAGTGTCAACATTTATTAGCAATCAAATGATAAAACAAGGTTGATGTGTGGTGGACAGCATTTTTTTTACTAGTGATTAATTCTGCTTAACATAAATTGTTAGCCCTTGCCAGTCTGCATTAATGCTGTAGATAAAGCAACGTGCTTCAAGTTGCGTCTGGGTTTCGTTTGGTGGGTTTGATGTCGTGGGTATAACTTGTTTATTTTAGTATAATTGATCTGCTTTTATTAAGAACGTATAATAAGTTATAGCCTGTGTCAGAGGATTACCTACTGCATGTGACACCAACAAGAATAAAAACTTCCACACCCTGGGATTAAACCCATATTACATGAAAGTACAATTATAAAGCTATTTTTTATGAATGCCTGCTAACAGAGAGGTTTGGAAGATATTCTCATATCCCTTACATAATGAAAAGTATACAACAATGTGTACTATGCTCTGTTCTGCATTTCAAAATGTGCAAGTGCAATTACATCATTTGCAAAATGATCATTAAAAGCACTTTTCATGCATCATTCAATTATTATTACTGATGGATTAACACATAAGCAAATTTGGTTGGAAGAGAAGTTTAAATTATCATCCAAAAAAATGCAATGACCTGAAGCATGAAATGTTGTTTCATCATTTTAAAATTGGTTTGGGAATTTGCCTCATTAAAGGACAGTATCAACTCAGCTGGGTCCTGCATAATACTTAATATTTGATGGCCAAAATCTAGTTTAAAGTCATCATTTTAGTTTGCACTGTGTTTACATGAGTCCAGGATCAGGGAGTATTCCAGCAACTGGCCGTTGGCTGCTGAGCATTGAGTGTGTGATGGAGAACGAGGCAGCAGGGAAGCAACAACCCTCTAAAAAGTATTGTAAAAGTAGAAAGTGGTATGAATTGTAAATGCTTAGTTCTCTCTAATGCAACTCTAAAGGCTCTTGTTTGTATTTCAAAAGTGTACTAGTACTGAACAGTGGTCATAGTTTTTAATAGAAATCTCCTCACTCAAGCCCTCACCCCCGCTCTTTCATCTGTTTGGTGTTGACACAGTCTTGCATACATTTTCTGTAACACTTACTGAAGATAAAACTGAAGCTTCTTTATCCACGTGTAGAGCGTTCAAGCACCATACCACTTCCCCTGTCTCTCATTTTATTTCCCGTTGCCTTGTCTCCACTCAGCTCTTCTGTCTCTTTTTCACACACTCACATACACACACACAACCACACACGCGATGCATAAACGGTCCTAATTTAAACTTACACTCATGCGATCTGACATGTATACAAAATACCAGGCATTAAGTATTTTTATGGCTTGTATTGTTTTTCCACATGGACAAACTCAATTACAAGATCTGTGCCTTTTGTTGTGAAAATCTTTCCATGGGAGAGATGAGCGACAAAAAAAAAAAAAAAAAAAAAAAAAAAGAAAAGAGCAGAGTGGAAGAGAGAGAGAGATATAAACAATGTACACAGAAGCTAACAGCAGGTGGGGGAAATCTCATAATGGGTTGACGATTATATGTTCACTCATGTTGTCACTGTACAGGCACTGTGGTTCTCCTGAGTTCCTCTTAATCGCCTCTCTGATTGTACTGCAGTATTATTTCAATGAGAGTCTGCATGTGCTGTTTGTGTAGCAACACTAAGCAGGAAGTAGGTGGAAACACTGTCCGTAAAAAAAACAAACAAAAAACGTCACTAACTGGATTTAACTAAGCAAATAGGTAAGATCCTCCCACTGGATAATTACTGCATGGATGATTAGTTTTCAGCTGGTAACAAGTTATTTAATAAACTGATCCAGTAAGTAGCTTCTTATTTTTTAAACAACAATGTCAAAAGACATATTCTGTTGAGAAGATGTTAATCTGTTTCAGAAGGATCAAATCATTGACATGAATCAAGCAAAGAGGAGATTAATGAAACTACTAAAACTGAGTTAAGAACTGTCCAATGGAAGAAGGTCATGTGGTCTGATCCAGAGTGATGGGAGCATCAGGGTAAGAAGAGAAGCGGGTGAAGTGATGCACCCATCATGCCTAGTGCCCACAGTACAAGCCTGTGGGGGCAGTGCTATGATCTGGGGTTGCTGCAGTTGGTCAGGTCTAGGTTCAGCAATGTTATCCAAAGAATGAGGTCAGCTGACTACCTGAATATACTGAATGACCAGGTTATTACATCAATGGATTTTTTTCTTCCCTGATGACACAGACATATTCCAAGATGACAATACCAGGATTCATCAGGCTCAAATTGTAAAAGAGTGGTTCAGGGAGCATGACTCATCATTTTCACACATGGATTGGCCACCACAGAGTCCAGACCTTAACCCCATTGAGAATCTTTGGGATGTGCCGGAGAAGAGTTTGTGCTGCGCTCCACCTCTCCCATCATCAATACAAGATCATGGCAACTAAAAAAAGCAACTCTGGACGGGAATAAATGTTGTGACATTGCAGAAGCTTATCGAAGCGATGCCACGGTGAATGTGTGGTGCAACAGAATATTAGAGTGTGTGACTTTTCTTTTCTGGCAGCGTATATTAACGAATGAAGAGAAAGCAAGTGACACCCATTGTCCACCTATGTTCTCGCTTAACTTTTTGTCTCTTTTATTCTTTCCTTACACTTTTGCTCCACCTCCCTTCCAGTAACCCCAGCCCCTGAAATCGCACAATCGGAAGACTATAAAAACTGCTATCTCTCCCTCCCCTCCCCTCCCTGACCACCACCCCCCCCAATGCTATACCTCTGACAATAGTCTGGCAATCTGAGCAGAGCAAGGGAAATAAAGGAGCAGGACAGGTTTTTAAAAAAGAGAGAATGTCAACTGTCAGTCTGGCTGTGATGCTGAAATCAGTGTAAGCCATCAAACTTCTATCCTGAGAGAGACGAAAGAGAAAGGGAAATGGAAAAAAAGGAGGTGGTGTGTATTTAGCCAAACTGTATAAGGAACTAAAGGGAAGGGGACAAAAAAGAAAGGGCAACTCTAGTGCATGCTAGGTAAAGAGGCCTAGTCATCCTTAGTTTGGAGGGTTTGATTTGTCATTGTATTCCAAAGGTGCTCTCAGCATCTCTCCACCTCATGCAGGGGCTGATGTGGCGGGTTTGAGTGCGTGAGAGGGCAAGCTCTCTTTTTTTTTTTTTTTTTTTTGCATGGGAACGGTGCTGGCTGGTGGTAGAGAGAGAGAGAGAGAGCGAAAGGGAGAATAAGAGAATGAGGTGAGCGGGGCCGCTGGTGTTTGTGAGTGTTAACACAGACATCACAAGTTCCCAAAATGAGTGAGGGCAGCGGGGCGCAGCGGGGCATTAAGCTGGAGAGAAAGAGAGGTTGCAGGAGAGAGGAGAAGAGCAGGAGAGGAAGAGAGCCGGCCTTGTTTGAAGAGAGCTGTTGAGATAAATCAGTATGTTTACGTTCTGGAGGAACAAAGTGTTCCGCTGGCAGAAGAGCTCTCCACTGTCCGTTTCCCCTTGGACTGCTTTTACCGGACCCCATTGTGTGTGTGTGAGTGTGTGTGTGTGAGTGTGTGTGTGTGTGTGTAGTTTTGGGATAGCGAAACCTCTTAGCATCTCAATATTTGGGAGATCTTCCCCTTGTGAACAGTAAGAAATAATATTAGTATTAAGTCTTTGAGAGCATAACATAAAAAAGATAAGCTATGATTTCTTTCTTTGCAGACTTCCACCATTAATGACAAGGCCACTGATTGATTTTATGCGAGCGCTGCTTTGACCGTGTCGTAATTGTGTGTTTTAGGTATATGTGTGCTAGAAACACAGAGGTATAAAAACTCATTACTTGTATACTACATTGTAGGAGAGTGAATATTTATTGTATATTTTCAAGGTTTGTGGATAGTGGATAAGAGGTCCTCATGCTTTCTGCTGGTGTCAGATGTCAGTATATGTTATATAAGAACCCACTCTAAACAGTGTTGGTGTAAATTTAATCTGATAAATACTGAGCTGTGGTTAAACACTGATACCGTGACTGCATTGAACCTCAATACCTTTTTTGGTACCTGCACAAATCTGCCCTTACTGTCTCAGTACTTAGGTGCAGTATTGAAAACTGTCAAGTACTGACAGTTGGCGTTTGCACATATTTGTACTCCTCTATGCTTAATCTTAATGGTTTTTGCTTAAAATAATATTTTTACACAGTTAGTTAAATGACTTTTGACAGTTTGATGGTATGTGTGTGTTATCTTAATTTACACATTTTAATCCTTAAAAGCCTGTTTGAGTTCACAATCAGGAAAGTGTGAACAAGGCACTTATTACACTCAAAGTGCAGGTAAAAAATGCCATGACTCGTGTTGTTAATGTTCTCCTACAATGTGAGAAAACACACGCACGCACACATTTTGTATTAACACAGGCACGTATTTTGAAACAGGACAAGCAAAAGAGGAACTGAAAGCAGAGAATAATAAAAAAAAAACAGACAGAAGCTTTAGCTGATAGCAGAACTTGAGCATATCTCTTCCTGAGTCTAACATGTGTGACTCTGCCAAGTGGAACGGTGCTGCAGAAAGGCGTGATATCGAGCAAAGAGTGGAGAAGGAAATGGCGATTCCCTCTCATCCTTATGTTGGCTCCCATCTATTGTCCTTACATATGGTTCGTCTATCAGTGTCCAAACTGCCCAGAGCACAGAGAAAAGGGGGTTGTGGGGTGGGATGGAGGGGATAAAGGGCTCTTACGTACAAGAGAGAGGAGAGAATGATAGCCATTCTGCTTTTATTATCTCGAATGTATCAACTTAATCACAGCTTCATTCTCCCCCAGTCCTCCCCTGGGCTCAGTGGGAGACACTGAAGGAAAATTGGAAAAGTATTGCTGGGCTGGAGGTAGAAACGAGAGGAGATGGACAGAACAGGGAGATGGGGGTGTACAAAGTGTAACTACCATAAAGAGAGGGGCAGAGAGACACCCAGGAGATAGAAAAAGAGAGTGAGCGAGATGGGGTGGGGCGGGGGACGAGATAAACCTGTTAATTTTTCATGGACAGCCGGTCGTAATCACAATGTTCGGTGCCCTTAGAGCCTTTGGAGTTGGCCAATTTGAGTGTGTGCATATGCATGTGTGAAGGAGGAGAGATGGATCGAGCTTCATTACCAAGACTTAGGGGATCCCCCCTATCACCCACGCCCCAACCCCTCACACTCCCCTGTGTCCCTGCCTGACTGCCCAAAATTATAATAGTCACTATCATAAAGACACATTATCCTCTGATAGGAGACTGTACTGTCTTAAGGCTATAAAAACACTCCAACTTCATTTATTTGCCATATATGGCCACAGATAGAACTAATGAAGTAAAAAGAAAGTGTCAGAGCAATCAAAAAGAATCCAGGATAAAGTTTTTTAAAGTCACCAATTTGAAAATTATTTGACCACTGGCACAGAGCGAGTGTGCGAGAGCCGGAAGATATTGTCCTACAAAGATGAGAGGAGCTGTTCTTCAGAGTTGTAAATGTACCGTTTACTTTTCCCTTCTTTTGCTAAATGGATATTTTTGGTGTAAGTAAACTACGGAGAGCTTACACCAGTGTGTGTGTGTGTGTGTGAGATGAAAGATGTGCCCTGTGGTGAGTGGTGCAGTGTCAATGTCATAAAATACCCGGCGTTGTATACACGACACAGCTCTACACCACAAGCTCTGTCCAGCTCACACACACACACACGCGCATGCACACCACACACACACACGCGCGCACGCGAGCAGTACACACAAACACTGAGCAGGTTAATAATGACCATAATCACCCATCTTCAACACACACATAGACACACAAACACAGTTTGGCAGCACATGGCCATGTAAGGGGAAAACCACTGTGTGTGTTTACACTAAAACACTGCTTGTCTGAGTGGCTTTAGAGCCCAGGCGGAGCGGGCAGCCTTTTTAACAAGCCTTTAAAATAACAGGCAAACACACACACACACACACACACACACACACACACACACACACACACACACACACACACACACACACACACACACACACGAAGGCTCCTCTTTTACCTTTTCTTCTTTTTCCGCTGTTAAGTATTTCATGCTGTTTATGCTCTCATTTATCTGATTAGACTGAAACTCAACAAGTGGCAATCAGGACAATTTTGTGCTCGTGAGTGTAAATTATCACCTGTGTGTTAAACCAAAGCCGCGTCTGAAAACAGAGCACGTCGAGGAGCGTCCATACTGTTTGTTATGCCAGCGGCACTAAAGCTGTGACTGCTGTTGACTTTGGTCTCATCCTCTCCCTTCTTCCTTCATAGCGTGTGTCTTCATTAGAAGCTCTTGCCTCTGTTTCTTCCGCTGGAGGGAGTGTGTGTGTGTGTGAGTATGTGTGTGTGTGTCTGCAGGTCAGAAAGGCCTATAAACATCTGCGATCCCTTTTAAGGGATTGTTTAGATTGACGGAACGGGAAAATAAACGTTCTCAAGGAGGCCGGCGCTCTTTACTGACAGAAAAATCTTCGCACAAAATGTGTGTGTGTGTGTGTGTGTGTGGAGAGAGGGGTGATGGTTAGGATGGTAGTTGTGTATTTGCATGACGTGAGCCTAGAATGACAGGGTCTTTTACTTTTCTTTTTTTGTTACTAATCAGAGAGAGAGAGAGATTTTACATGAACCTTCCATGACCTCTTTTCTTCTTCTTCTTCTTCTGCTTCCTAATCATCTCCTAGGCCTTCATTCCTCTTAACACGCCCTCCTCCTCAGCACACAAAATCTCTCAGCAACTTTTTTTTCGCCCTCTCCTAAAAGCATGGGTGTTGTTTTACCTCCACCCCCACCAGCCAGTACCCACCATAACTCCCTCTCCTCACCAGCAGAAACTTTTCCCTGTCTCCTCTTTTTTTTTTTTTTTTTTTCATGACTCCTCCTTATGCCGAAGAGTTGTTGTGTCTGGGTTGAAAGCAACATGTGGAATATATCAAAACTCTCGCTTGCTCACCCTCTCACTTATTCACACACATACACACAGGCGCGTAGACACACACACACAGATCTGGTAGCAGAGCACTGGTCTCCTTGAGAACGTCCAGTGTGAGGAAATGGGGTGTCTGTCCAGCTGTGATTTAGGTCAGAGGGAAGCAGGGATGGGAGGCTTCTCTGCTCTCTGTTTATTTGAAGCTGGAGCCATTACTGCTGTCTCTGGGCCAAATTTATATACAGACACAGAACAGACACACGCTGATACAACTGGATTGTGCACGCGTGTCTGTCTGTGCGCATTTGGGTGTCAGAGTACGAAAGAAAGGGCCTGCATATTATGTGATTCGGGAGGGAGATGTGTGTCTGTGTACAATGCACAGTAAAAATAAACTGCAGTGATTTGTGGTCTCGGCCTAATAGAGGAAAGACCGACGCTTTTACAGGAACAGTGTGCAGCAGTGGGCCTCAGTGCGGCAACCCTGAGAGTCCACAGGGACTGCTGGCTTCACTCCAGTCCAGAACATACTTGATTCACCTAATGAAAGACATCTAATCAACGAACTGGGGTAAAGTAAGCAAGCAAGTCCATCTGCTGCATGGAGCATGAATTAAGGGGTTTGCAGAAGAGTAAATGTAAGCGTGTGTACGTGTGTGTGTGTGCACGTGCTCCAGGTTTGTGCGCTACTGTAACAGGCTGGCTGTGCAGAATCTGTGGTGCAAACTAGTCCCATGGCGTCTATTGCCTGTCTGCCTTTACTGCAGGGTTGCCACTGCTTGTAAAAGCCTCGTTAACACAAAGACCTGCTCACATGTTAATTGGCTAATTGACTAATTAATTTTTGCATAAAGGCGTGCATGGGGAGAAAGGATAGCTAATTGAAAGTGACTATAGGTTTAATTACGTGAAGTAAGCGTGAGAAGGGGGGGTAATGAATGTGGGAGGCCCAGATATATTGTTCTTATTGTTTTGTCTTTTATATCTTGTCCTTGTCTTGTCTATAGTATCACATGTGCATCATCACATCTCGTCTGCCACTTCCATCTGTTTACTGCGCTTTCTCTGCCATACAAGTACTCCACAGTGAAAAAGTCAGCATCCGACAACATTGCAATATGGTTGTTTATGTGCAGGAGGGAGACACAGAGACAGGTTGTTTGAGATTGATGCCAAATGAAAGATAAAAGTGCCAAACAAAAGTGCTATTTATTTTCATTAACGTTTCTTGCTCATTTGTCAGTGCCCTCTTTCACTGCATGCTGGTGAGAAATAATTTAGATATGGATGCCAAGCTGTTATAGAAACCACATCAGGCAGCAAACCATCGCCGGATGTCTGTTACACAAAGGCATCAGTGTGATCATGCATTCACATCAACAGTAATCTAAGTCCAATTATTGAACAGTATGTAAAACTGACACACACAATGGGACACAGACAGAGGAATGCAGGAGCGAACGAATTTCTGTTAATTCAATTCCTACCCAGCGCTCACTAAAACACCACCACAAATTAAATCGGCCAGAGGAGCAGACAGCTAACAAAGGAAATTAACAATGATGCTGCCTCTGTATTAGGGCATATGGATTCGCTGCATGTTTGCAGCGTGTGTGTAGTGGCAGCCTCACGCCTCTGTACGCAGAGAGAGGGGGGAAAAAGGCCACTTTTAATCAAGAAATCCATTCCACTTTTCTAACCTCTCTGTGCTTCTTCCTCCCCTCCCTCCACAGCAGGCTTGTATGGAAACAGAAGTGCTAAATTACCCTGGAGCAGTCAGACAAAAACATCTTGTTGGGTTCTAAATTGCTTTGCATGCATGTTAATTGGACAGAAATCCCTGCAGTGTATTTGGGTTTCCGCAAGCATTTGTGTGTGACTTCGCGAGTGCGTGCATCTGTACTGTATCTGTGCAGTATATGTACAGTGTGTGTGTGTGTTTGTGTGTGTGTGTTGGGCAGGACCACTGCGCTATTATAGCTGAAACGGCTTGCAGAGATTTGGAGGTTATCTGTTTTTGTTGGTTAATTGTGAAGCTGATAGTATCGAGGGTCTGGGCCAATTCAAGTAGGCTTTCAGCCAAATTACCTCAGTAATCGTCTGTGTTCAAGTCCCTGGATGCTCTCACTAAGACA
This sequence comes from Anabas testudineus, assembly GCF_900324465.2. NCBI lineage: Eukaryota > Metazoa > Chordata > Actinopteri > Anabantiformes > Anabantidae > Anabas > Anabas testudineus. The sequence continues at coordinate 10,654,983 of NC_046614.1, read as the reverse complement.
GAGCCTGGGAAGCCCTGAAGTTCAATCGAGAGGGGTAGATCTGACCTCAGCTCTAGACAGCTTACACTGTAATTGAAATGATTTCTTTTTTTTTTTAAACGCCATTATTGGATTGCTGACAAGATTTCACCCAAAATTCCATTTGTGGTCAATTTATCCTGTTTGTTTTTAATTAATGCGGGCAGCTAATGAACTCAGAGGGGATCTTAGCCAAATGATCAGAATTTCCTCCATGTTTCCCTGTTATCTTTGAAGCAGTACGCTTTGGAATTGGAGCATGAAATTGTTTGAAAGTAGGAAAAAGAACTCACTTGGATTGAGTGCACAAACACTGCAGCCAATACAAGCAGAGGGGACATTGGATTTGTAAATCCACTTTTCCTTCACTACGACTAGAAATTTCATTGACTATGACTAAAGATTATTTTAACTGGTTTATTGAGGCTCAGACATGAAGGACTAATGAAATACACATGGTGTTATCAGAATTTGTTTTATATGTTGATTTAATTAATTCAAAAGTGAAGCACATTGCATACAAGCAGTAAGTATTTGGTGGGTAGAGTCTAAGTGTTCTCTCTTTCTTCTTTCTTAGATAAATCGTCCCACAGCTGTCCTTGCAAACTAGAGAGCGTTCCAGTCACTGAATGCGTTTAGAAATATAAATTAATAGAACGTGGTTGCTGTCTTGATGCTATGTATTTTTGAATGTGAAATCGTAAGAATGACGCCGACAAAGGCCTCAAATGATTCTCATCTCAGCTATTATTATTCATGAAAGAACGAGCATTTATAAATCTCAGTTCTGATAGAAAAAAAAGGATCAAGCGTAACCTTGACAGATGATCCCTCGTTGTCCTTATGACCCATCAGACCGCAGACTATTGAGTTTTCTCCTCTCATCCTCTCTCACTGTGTATCAAGGCCCACAATTACTGAACATTATGCAGTTATGCATGTCTCAATATACTGCAATTGCTTTTATTTGAGACATTTATAGATAACTTACTCACAGTACCAGCACTGAACAAGCTGTTTGTGTGTGTGTGTGTGTGTGTGTGTGTGTGTGTGTGTGTGTGTGTGTGTGTGTGTGTGTGTGTTCATGTATGTCAGTATGAAAAAGAGAGGTTTGTGTCAAAAAAAAAAAAAAAAAGAAGAGAGAAGCAGGAAAGCTGATTAATACTAGAAGAAAGGCAGCACAGGGCACAAAATGGTATCACAAACGCGATGTCCCTGTCACAACCTCCACTTAAACCACTTCTATAAAGGAATTAGAGTGTGAGAGTTCACAAGGTGGAATAAAAATCTGCACGTCAAGGTTTGGCCTCTTTAGCTACCAGTCAGCTTGGCAGGAAGTTGAAGCCCTTCTTCACAGTGTCCTATACAGGACTCCGGGCCCAGACAGTGACCTCATATCTCACCCAACCCCCCCCCCCCCCCCCCCCCAACACAGACAGAAACAGTCACACAATCCGATTTCCCATCATTTCCCATCCACACACGTACGCCGTGTTGCCTTTTCTAACTATGTAACTAGTCAGCTTTTCCTCTGTGTTCTTTGACTTTGACGCTGTTTGTTTCCACTTGTAAACCGCTCAGTGTTTGTGTGCGTGTGCGACAGAGAGACGTGCACCCACACAAACTCCAGCCCCGGTGACAAGAAAGACAAGACCGTGTTTTTTAGCTGTCGTTTTTTTTTTTTGCCATTTTGCTTCACTCCTGGTGCTCGAAGGGTTATTCTGCTCAACACACAAACAAAATGCATAAAAGGAGACAAACACACACAGAGCACAGTGAGAAGCTGCGAACATAAACACTTAACCCTGGAAAGATTCAATGATGGCGGATAAAAGAGTGATTTGTGTTCTGCTAAGGGGAAAATCAGTAATCCTATCATTCAGCGTGACATGCAACACAACACGCTACATCAGTCACAGACACACACACGCGACACTAAACACTGCCTATCAGGATGATAAAAGCATGCCTCACCCACACAATAAAGCGTTTGATTTTTCTATTTTCCGTGTCATTCATTTTCTCTTTATTCTGCTCCTCCATTCTCTCCCTCTCCTTTTCTCATTTCCCCGCCGGCATTGCTCCTGACACAACAGCACATATTTGTGTATTCATGTAAATATCTCAACTAATCTCTATAAATATATTTATGAGATTTAATACCTTTGTACTGTAATCGTATGCATGCTGAGCATCGGGTTTCACGCCCTCATGAAGACAAGCGCACGCATAGAGACCCTCGTACAGACGCGCACAGCTACACGTGGCACACACTGGGTGCATACCAATCCCTTGGTCTTTCTTTCTTCCTGCTGAGGCATTAATTCCTGCCCATATTTCCATCTGATTATGGTCCGGTTATACCCGCAACTAATTGAACATTAAATATAAAGAAAGTTAATGAAAATGTCCTTTATCCCCTCCAAACTGGGCCTGAGAACGCATCTATTAACGCAAATTAATCTGGCCCTGGTGTGTGTTGCAGGGGAGAAGATATATGCACAGTTTGCTCCTCTCCTCTCTGATCTGCATTATGGTTCTTCCCTATGAGCAGGACATAGCTGAAGAAGTGTTGTTGTTCTTTCCAGTGTTCTCGTAAGCTTCATGTCTTGTTGAAAACAACTTTGACGCTTTAGTTCAGTCTGGATGTTTGCGTCCTGGGGTTGTCCTCCTACTCCTTCTTGCTCCTGCTGCATATTTGGACCACCAGCACCGCCCCTATGACTGGTATGGACAGAAACCCCCTTTCTTCATTTTACAACCAGAGAATGTAGATTGTGTGGTTGTTTTCGTGGACAGGTGTCAGAACTGTAGCACCGACACACAGTACAGACAAGCTCAAGTTCAAAGACCTGACCTGATGAATGTGTCCGTCAGACTTCACATGGTGAGCAAAAGGAATCTGTCATCTGCACCTACGGCACATCACATCTGAGGAGAAATAGATAAATATACATTGTGGCAGGTTTGAATAACAGTATTTATTGGCAGCAATAAGTAGGAATCTGCTATGAATTGTTTTCTAATGGGCTTGTTAGTTTTATTCCTTCTGCGCTTTTCCTTTTACTGGAGCTACTTGTACAAGTGGCTCTAAAGACCCCCACTGAGAGTGCGTCCAACAGACTGACTGACGCGCGAGGCAAAAGGAGAAAGCAATAAATGGATGGATGCTTTCATTCTGATGAAAGGAATAAATGCTAAGGCATTTATTTAGTCTATTATCCCACTAAAATGCCCTCTCCATTCCTGGCTCCCCCCCTCCTCCTGCTCCCCCAGGGCCCCTCATTTTAGCATCTCTCCTGGACAGCGATGGGTTAACTAACCCGTTTAAGGGGAACCACAGAAAACAATACATGGACCCCAAAAAGACAATGGCAGCGCCTTTCTCCTCCGTATTTGTAATTTAACATCAAAAGGCTCCTCTCCCAGCGACCTCTGAGAGCCAGCGTCTCTTTAATGAAGCGCCCCACCCCCCTTAATCACATTCAAATTGGTTAGTGTTCAGAAAATAGAAATATGTATTAGATAGCAATAAATTTTCATCATTGGCTAAGCCTGCTTCTTAATTGTCCTGTCCCAAGGCTTGGGAATTTCATTGTTCGTTAGGTGCTTAAGTCCCCCATCTCATTCAGTCTCTCTGACATTACTGCTGAGGGCTCTAATGCCCAACTAATTTGAATGGGGATTTACATGATAGAGCAGGGAGCATTAAAATGTGGAGGGAAGGGAAAAAAGGAAAAAAAAAAAAAAGAAAGAGGGGGAAACGGCTTCTTTCACTTCAAAAGTCACTTTGTTCAAAGTCAAATGACAGTGTTTAAAGATGCTATATCTCTCTCTCCTCAGGATTTTGGACAGCAGTGCCAAGTTTAATGGTTCGTTATCTTAGCACCTCTCTGTCTTCCACTCTCCCTCCTTACCTCTTTTTCTCTTTATGCCGCCAACCATACGCTTTTGTTTAGTGGCACCATACTGTTTCAGAATATACATTGTTTTTGAGTGACTTTGAATTGCAAAACACGTCTGTCATTCTGGATTATTTTTTTTTTCCCCCTCATATTTCTGTCTCTCTGCGTGTCACTCAATAGTGTGCCATCGCGGGTTTAGGAAGCTTATTGAATAGGCATGAAAGTCCATACTTGTGTGCACACATGTACTGAGTGAGTTTGTGTGTGTGAGCTCAGTGCGGCTGTAATATTAGGTTATTGCAAGAACTTTCACTCCATCTGCCACGTAACCTGTTCTGCCTGAGGTTTCTGGCTGGCAGCTGGACTCTGCCTGGAATTGTTTTCTGTTTGTTCTGGAGGTATTTATGGATCTGAGGTAGATTGTGAGTGTGCCGTTTTGGATGAGTGTGAATACGAGCAGCAGTGATAAAGAAAATCACGTTTTGTGATGTGCACCGTTGGACTCAGTGTGTGTGTGTGTGTGTGTGTCTGGCAGTGCAAACATATCATTGTCCATAAGGTAAACACAGACCAAACAGTTTACATGGGGAATTAGAATTTTGACAGCGCAATTTCTTGTGCATACATGTGTTTGTACATGAGTGCTGTGAATGTAAACGCATTCTTTATGTGTGTGAATCCTCACCACTAATGTTTCACACCTCTGCCCACTTGTTGTCAGGATGCCAAAGAGTTTCTGCTGCTTGACAGAGGGCCTCTGGTAGTATCTGGCATTGTTGCAAATATTAGGTGAGAAAAGCCGAATTATGAGTTGGCATCTGAGCCTTGTGTTTACCCCAGCTTTAATTATTGTTTGCCACTTTTTACCTTCTAAACATTGCCACTCTCCGTCTCCAGCTCCACATAATTAGCGTGTTTGGTTTGACCTGGATGTCATGGGAGATGAGAGGAGGTTGCAGAGGGTCAGAACTAATGAGAGAGAGGGTTCGACCTTAGAGGTAGAGCCAGTCTGGGGCAACGAGAGCATCATCATGCAAATCACATAATACCACACACAGATGTTGCAGCAAAGGTCCAGAAATGTCGAGGAATAACTAATTGTTTCATAACTCTGGGTGCTGGCGGTGACAGTGTGCTTCCTAACATTTAGAATGAAGAAAATAAAAGTGAACTGAAGTCACTTTTGGTGAGAGTCATTGTGGGACATGGGAGACCACGCTTTCTGAGTATGTTATCTCCTGGCTGTGAAGCTGATGCTTTTTTTGCCGTTTGTGTTTTATTCTTGAGCTCGTTATCTGAGGATATCGAGCTGAATGTCTCGCTGTCTGGCGACTAAAGATCAGAGACGGAGAGTGAAGGGTTAACTCTGATAATCACCTGTATTGATTGGTGGGTGTTAGAGGAAAAACTGCTGTTTCCAGAGCAGCCGACCATGAATGGTTATTGATTCTATCATAAAGACCATAGATCCGGCTGCCTCCTGAGTCTATGGCTCTTTATGTAATCACTGATGCCGTTTTTCTTTTTTTCCCTTCTGGCACTCTGACAACTTCATATCTTACACCTGTATCATCTGGCCACTTTTTAAACTCATTGCACCCCAACAAACCTGCACCATAAATCACTGTCCTTTTTGCCTGAAGTGGCCCCATCTTCCCATCATCCACTCTCGCTTCTTGGCTTCTTGCTCACACTTTATACACTTCTGTGCTACTATACAGATTTCTTTTCTCTCCAAAGCCTCATCGTCCACAGACAGACAGACAAGCAAACAGGCCGACAGACGACAAACGAGGAAGCGCTCACTAATCTGGCTTATGCTGCTAGTGGGCTAATAGAGCCGTGTGCCCTGCTTAGACTGCTGCTGTAAATGATTAGCCTGGCTCAGGCTGAGCTGTATTAGCTGGCCTGCCATCGCTGATAGCTCCTGACTCCTAACTTTATCGCCACGATAAGGCCCCACCAGAGCCTGCCTTAGAAACAATCAACCAATTTTCTCTGGTTTTGCGTCTAGGTGGGAATGGCAGTAGACTGTGCCTCTGTGCTGAGAAAGGACTGAGAACTGAAGGAAGACGGTCTCCCACGATGCCTCTGTTAGATAACCCAAAGCAGGCCACGATTTAGGGAAACATAAGGGAGGTGAGAGGGGCAGCCTGTGACTTCACATCAGTCCAAATTAAAAGACAGATCGTTAACAAGTGATCACTTCTACCGTCTCGTCTTCCCTCCTTTTGGTGCAGCTGATACTTATTGTACAATTTATCTCTAAAGTTTAGTTTTAGTGCACGAGCGCAGTAATTCAGGAGCTGCTGTATGTGCCTTCTGTATGCCCAAAGACTTGGATTAAAGCCTTGATCACATTACCATCTCTGATCTGCTTATAAATGTATGAATAGAGATTAATAATCTTTAGGCATGTGTGTCCTTGCCTGTATGTGTATGAGACCACATTCCAACCCACAGCACCTCTAATGGCCTTTACACATTTGCCATACACCCAACATATGCTGACACACATCCCAACCCTCAGGACCAACATGCGAAGGAGAGACAAGGTAACTTTTTATTTTCCAGTGGTCACATTGGCCGAAACACACACACACACATCGTGCCCTCACACAAGATGAACACACACACACACACACACACACACACACACACACACACACACACACAAAGACACAGACAAATGAGACTTTAGTGGAATAGCTGGTGGGTTTTCTGCTATGGTCATGATTTCCTTCAGGGCTGTGAAAACACTCTGCATATGGAGTCCATCTCCTCTATGGCTTAACACTGAGACAAACACACACACACACACACACACACACAGCATCACTAGAACACACTCACGCATAAAGTAATATTCCCTTCCTAGCACTTCTGCTATAGTGGTGTAGTTTCTGGCAGGGTACAGACAAAAGTTCTTTGCCAAAAAGGGAAATAAATACAGTAGGTAGAAACAAAATAAGACGTGGGGATTCACGCCTTGACTAAATGAGGCTAGATGGAGGACAATGCATGTGTATGTGCGTGTTTCACATTCATTTGTAGCGTGACCTGTGATGAGCATAGACATTTGTTAAAAAGAATGGCAGAGAAAGGTATTCTGACATGGCAGGAAAAATCAATAGGAACAGTTGTGTGTTTTTTCACAGAGCCGTGGTCTATTGAGCCATCGCGGCTCTGCTAACAGGTTATCAACTCAGGACGACGTGCGTGCATCTGTGTGCGACTGCGAATATATTCATTAACATCGTTATCACAAAACAGGCACACAGAGAGTCAACCCGGCTGTGTCTCACTCTCTCTTCGCTGACTGGACCCGAGTGTGGAAGTATTGACCAGTTGCCAGGGGATAGGAGCTATTGATTGTGACTTATCCAGTTGTTTATATTTGAACCCTGGGTTTAACCTTCATCGATCGACACGCACCTCACAGTCTGCAAGGTGTTCAACTCTGCTTTCCACTAATGGGGCTAAATGACTGTGCAACTGTGTGTGTGTGTGTGTGTCTCTACCTCTGTGAGTGTGCTCTCGTGTGCGGCCCAAAGCGTGGCCTGCTCTGTGTAGTTTTCACTTCAGAGAACATTGTGTGTAAATTATTATTATTTTTTTGAAATCAAGGAAAGTGAAGTTTAGCTCTGTTCTGTTAGGTTGTGTGTGTTACACAAAACACTTTGCCCTCCACTCAAGGAGGACATGAGAATTCTTAGAAAATAATCCTAACCCAAACCAGACCTACTTTTTTTTTGTCCTGTCGAGTCCTCTTCAGTCTGTCACTGCCATGACAACTTTGCAAGGTCTCTGAGGACCCTTGATTTAATGTGAATATTCTCCCCGCCTGTTTAATAATTGGCTTAATAACACGCTTACTACTACTCACTAACTTTGCCTTGACACTTTATCTAACCCTCGAACATTACACGCAGACTAACAAGCCTGCACACACTCCCACAGATGCTGATACAATGAAGTCAAGTTTCGTTTGGTTGTTTTTGCTCCAAAAAGAGGAAGGTTAGATTTTATGCACTTTTCTTCCAACTTTTTGTTGAACTGTCAAACGATTCATTTAAAGACCCTTAATAATTCTGCTCCAGTCAGTTTTGTATTTCTCTCCATTTTACTGAGCCATGGCCCTCACACCTACACCCCAACCTCAGCTGGTTCAAATAAGCAATTATTATGTGTGAATGCAAGTGTATGTTTGCATTTATCCGGGGTTCTGTACCAAAGTTTTAAATGGAAGCTAGAAACTGGAGAAGAAGAAAACTTTTGTTTGGGTGATACCTTCTCTCTCTCTCTCTCTCTCTCTGTCTCTCCCTCTTTGTGTGTGTGTGTGTATATGCTTTCATTTTGTCATCTGTGTATGCCCGTCTCCCTTTCCCTCCCTCTCCATTTGAAGGGTTGTAATGAGTCATCAGGGAGAGCTGATGTGAATTATTAATATTCAATCATGATGCTGTTCATGAATTAACTGAAGCTGGAGGAGGACGGTTGGACAGGAGAGAGAGCAAAGGGGGTAGACAGAGAAATATACACACACGCACAATGCATACCTAAATATTGAATTCATGCTGGTGAACAGAAACTCAAAATCATTTTAAATAGTGGTGAAGTTTTGTATTTAAAAAGAAATATATAATCTCACAAATGCTTTGTTTTATATTTCATGCACTGACAAGCAGGGTGACTTGTCCTCTACTGTCGTGTTTGTTATTTGGACTTTCCGGTCAGACTAGCAGCACATTCTTTTGGGGTCATGTGTCATTTCATATGTAATCATTAATAAGGTTACAGTATGTTCACATGCTGACGTGGCCCAAATCAAATCTTTTTGCACTGATCAGATTTTTTTTCAAGTAGCTGTAAGGTGGTTGGACTTGTGGGTTCAAATAGTTAAATTAGTAGTGCTGTAAACATTATTACAGTTATGTTGTATTTGGACTTCTGTTGATGTGGTGGAAGATGTCATTAGTGGATGTGGCTATGAAGCATGTTAAGTTTAGTCAGGCACCATGACTGAGGTTCCTGTGGCAGTCAGTGGCCTCTGGACTAACTTTTATATACAGTAAGTACAACAGCTTTTCTGGGCTCGTATGTGGGGGAATTCCACAAAGCTGCCTTGATCTTTATGGATGCTTTCCACGATATGGAAAAAAGAATCATTTACTAATAAAGAAACATGCACGTGAACCATCTATATGAGAAGATCTGACAAAAAAAGTCTTGATTTAGCATTGAAGCCTGTAATTTAATTAAAAAGTAGCCTAAATGAATAATACAATTAATCTTGAATTGTTAGTGGTAAAATATGTAAAAGATTTCCTCCTTGAGGTTACATTCAGCTTTTTCTTTGTTGAAGCAAAAGACATTTGTCATTGTTTGACAGCTACAATTGTAATTCTGTTATAGATGACTACAGGTGCATGTGCTTGATATCAGAAAATGTGATACAGTTCATGCTATTCATAAAAAAAGATGGTGTTTGGCTCATCTAAGAGGAAAGGTGGATCGCAGTATACATCAAATCCCTTTTAAAGCCACTGACTGAAGAAGAAGAAGGCAGATAAATCAGTTATTTCAATGTGGGTATTGTCAAACTTGAAAGCCCAAGCTCACGGAGCTGAGATGCCAGTTGTTGAAATGTCCTCACATAAGTTTGTCATGTAGACAAATAAATAGATAATAAAGATTAGATACAGACTGATTTGTGAAAATTGAATGGATTTAACACCGTAACCTTGTGAAATAGCAATTTGAACATTGACATTAAAAGAAACTTGTGTCATGGAGAAAATAGTTTGGTAAGACTCAGCACATACGTGTAACTCAATGAGTTCATCGGTTGGATCCCAGCTGTAAACTGGAGGAAATGGGACAAACTGCACAAACGACAATAGAGCTTACCTGGCAAATGATCTTAATTTATTTTGTTATTGAGTCTTTTCTTGAAAACTGTCATCACAGACACAGGCTTTAAACAGTCCAAAAACGTATCTACAATGTGTTGACAGTGCCCCTTGTTAGATTGAAGACTGTAATTTGATGTATGTCCCCAGACATCACCCTGTATCGACATAAAATCAGTGGTTCAGTGCGACTCATAGATACAAGATGTCAGCTTTCATTCTCTGTAACTGGTTCGTCATGGTGTGGCCTGTGGTTGGGGTTATTGTGATTCACACTCTAATCCTGTGTGTGTGCGTGTGTCTGATAGGAGGCTTGTGGTGCATATAAACAGCTGTCAGTGAGCTTCAGTTTTGATGTGCGTCTGTGTTTTGCTGTCACTGCAGTGCTGGATTGAGTTTTCAGGTTATAGGTTATCAGATGCTCACAGACACAACATACCAACACACACACACACACACACACACACACACACACACACACACACACACACACACACACACACACACACACACACACACACACATGCTTGTAAACCTGACCAAGCTTGACAGTTCCATCAGTGTGAGTAGACTCTCAGTCTCTCGTCTCCTATCGTCTCCTTTTTTCCTTCCTCTCCGCCCTAACGTTTAAAGGCACATTTACTAAACAGTTTGCCAAAAATGAGATGATCACCATGTAATCAAATCACAGCCACATGAGTCAAAGTTGATCATTTCATTTATTCTAATTTTCCCCGCCATAAATAAGACAAACCTGAAAATGTCAGTGTTTAAACATCTTAGATATTATTGTTTAACCAACTGGGTAATAGTGACATTAAAGATGTTTTCTTTGTAATTTTATTAGCTTATTTTATGTACCTATAATTCATAAATGCCTTATTTGTTCTTTTTAACACCTCAGACGCTGATGTTTCTCGTAGTTGTGCCTTTATGCATCACCAGATGTGGTTAACTTCACTTTTCCATGCTGCTTTTTAGTAGGTTAACTCCGTATAATCAAATCAAACCCAAAATGCGTGAATTTTACAGCTGCACGGAAAAGTTGGAGCCTTCTGTTGCATCATTTTATGCCGCTGACAACATTTGACTTATTTGGGAACTTTTAAAACTTTTTAATCTTCACTAGAATTTCAAATGAAGTTCAGTGGGTTTGAACAAATCTCAGTTGCACAAGATGCATTTGTAATGATGAACCCGCTGAAATGCAGTAGGGCTGAAGGGGTTACTGTATTTTATGGAGAGTGGTCCAGAGTTTTGGCAGAGATGCGGCACTCAGTGGTTTGCTATGCCTGGCACTTTCTACCTGGCCTGGGCAGGAATCAAACCCACAACTTACACAGCTCTTAGCTTGCTCTTTAGCTCAGCCAGCAACTGCCAGCCCGGTTGGCAATAGGCACTCCTGAGAGGTCCTGACCCACACTCGGAGGCAAAAAAATATACATTCACATTCACACAAGGACCATTCCAGTGGCTTTGCACAGTCAGTCCAGTAAAACCTGTGTAGTCACTAGTTAGATTATTAACAGTTATTTCACAGTTAATGCAAGTCAGCCTGTTTCCTCCAACCTTGCAGGATCCCATTCATTTCAGTTAACTATCAAAACCAATTGCAAAAGACTTGGAACTTGCTCAGCAAGGCTAACGCACTTTTTTTTTAGTTACTAAGGTGTTCAGCTTTTATAAGACTCATCTGTTAGTTTTTGGTGGTGCATTCATAAGCTGAAGTGAAGGTCTTACAAGTGCTTCTCTCTTCAGCTGACACATCGTGTTAAGTTTAGAAAGTGTGATGTCTGAAAACTGAATAGGGGAATACAAATACTTATCAGACATGAGTGCTGCAAAAACTTGACAGTATTATGACTGCTGTTGACTGAGGACAGTTTAAGTAGAGGTCAGTTTATCTACACACTCCTGTCCAGTGACTCAAGTCACAAAAGATTGTTAAAAGTTTTTGTAGACATGTAAGGGAAAACATTGAATTTTAAAAGTTATTCAGAGAGTTATGAAAAAAAATTACAAAAGCTAAAATCAAGCATGTTTTGAAAACTAGACTGACTGGCACTAAATGTTGAATGGTAGTTATTTATTCTAAAGATGCAATATTATGGATACGGCCCTTCAACGTTGTCCATACTAATCACATTGCAAAAACCAGACCCAAACTAATCTTTATCTTAACACTAAACTCAAATCCTAACCCTATACAGCATTAATAAGCAGTCGCAAAACATCACCGTGAGCCCATTTGAATTATATAAAAAGAAAAAATCTGTCACACACATGCACTCTGTTTCTGATACCTCTGATATTGCCTTTTCTTCTCTTCTTTTTCTCCAGGTCTGTTTCCAACCAAACACTGAGCAAATTTTATCTGTATTTTCAAAAAGTCTATCAACTAGTGCTATTTAAATATTCTGAAGAGGGTATAACAAGGGCACGTAATTAAAAGAGCACCAGCAGCTCTTCTGTACCTCTGGTACGTCGGGGCATTTCATTGCAGCTTTCCATTTAATATGGCATTTATGTTATTTACATGAATTAATTTGTCTGCTGGGCCACTAGTTTTGTTCTTTATTTTTTAGTAGCTTTTGGTTGGAGCAGAGGAATGTAAGGCTAGCTGCCAGGAATATGCCAACACTGCTCCTGAAAATTAAAGAAAAATGTTATTGTTTATTTGAAAAATCTGTTTCATTCATCTTCTGTTAATGGATTCACTGCTGTTCCACCTCAGCCAAGAGTAAAAGCAATTTTGCAATCTTACAATAATCTTTTTTTATATTCGTTTAGATTTTTATGCTCAACCGTAATATATATACAGTATATATATATATATATATATATATATATATATATATATATATATATATATATATATAGAAACAGATGGATATAAACTCTCCTCCAGTGTGTTTTAACAACAACAAAGAAAGCATCAGCTGTTGATGCTGATGTTCTGTGGATGGCTTGTGTTAATGCATGAACGGTATGGTTTAAAATCCACATTCGTGCATGCATTTACTGTCTACAGGCCTGTATACAGTAGGCATGTATGTGTGACAAAGAATGTGTGTGTAATATGAGTGTGTTTGTAAGTGAGCGAGCCAGAGGTAGAATGGTAGAATGCAGTATTCACGGCAGATGAAATAAGGGTTTTGTTCAGTTTGCTCCAGATGTTGAGTCTATGTGTTTTATTTTTACATTCTTGGCCTGCGGCCTGTATATATTTTGGATTGGGCAGGGAGTATATAATATCAGTGGAAAATGCTGCGGTCTGGTACCTTTTAAATAACATTTCCTCCTTTTTCTGCTGCTGTCCTGTTTTTCTTTCCATGTTGTCTTTTATTCGGGAATGAGCTTTGAGAGGTGATGTTTAGAAAAGCGCTGAAATGAGACTGGCTGCGGGGTTCAGGGAATCACTGGAGACCCCTCCACAGACACACACATATACAGAACACACAGAAACCATACATACTGCTGCTGCTGGTACTAAATTCAAGGAGTGGGTGGAGAGGAAGAGGAAGAAGGTTTTAAAAGAAGAAGCTTAGGCAGGCACTGTTATGTGTTGGGGTGGCCCTACCTGGGCTGTAGGAAGTGGGAAATGTAGTCATACTAATATTTGGCTCCCAACCCCTGGTCGGTGGAAGGAATTATACCAAAGGTGCTCAGGGACCCACATTTTGGACTTTCCTTTCCTCCATTTCTGATTTATTTCAGAACAAATCTGGGCCGAAGCAGGCTAAAATCTGCTCTTGAGCAGTTAATGGACTTGTAAAGCTGGGGTAGGCTCCAGGGAAATCGAACCACAGGGCTTAAAAAGTTTCCCTCTGTCTATGTGTGTGTGTGTCTTTCACTCTGTCCTGTGGTGGGCCCACTCCTGTTTCAAAAGCCACAGTCCCCAGTCAGAAAAGAGCATTAGATCCCTCACACCTACCCTCATGGTGGGTCCTGTCATCACTAATCCTGCATGTGTGTGTGTGTGCAGAATACAGTATATATGTGTGTGGACCTTGCAACATATGTTTAGCTTGATTTGTCAGTATGTGACACAGAATGATCTGCTTAAGTTATATGAATCTTGCTCTCAGTATCTGCTAGTTTAAAAACATACAATAGCATCTTTGTGAAGTGCATAAAGCACTTCATTCGAGTGATTAAAGGCAGAAGACTGGAGAGGCGTGCCTGTCTGACGGCTGCCCTCTTAGCATAGGATTGAATGACCTGCTTTCTTTTCCACAGCCTTTCTAAAATAAGGACAACAGAGTTATCAGAATTGTGAGCAATGACCAGCTCCCGAAAGAGAAGAGTGTGTTGACATGAGAAAAAGAGCACTTCTCAACTTTCATGGTAGAAACAATGGGTCAGCAAAGATAGGAAGAAGGGTTTGCAGGGTGGGTAGTGAAGGATGAGGGAGTGAGAGAGGCTCAGCATCTGGATCCTGAGCCGTTTCCCAGCCAAGTTACATTTGTTTAGTCTGAAAGACAAGAGTGTAGGCGAGTATTGGGGTGTGGGGCAGAAAAATGTGAGGCCAAGAGAATGAAAGCAGTTAAATAAGAGAGTGAAAGGAGAGCAGGTGTGAACGTGCATGTGTTTGTGGCTGCATAAAACGTACTGCATGATCGAATGGACTCGGAGTGTTTGTCTTTTGTCTTGTTTTAGCTGAGCGGCCAGTCCTGTTGGTTATGATTTCATTGCTAACATCTGGCGATGTGACACAACTTTATAAAAAAAGTTTATTAGGGTAAGCAAAAGGTCAGACCATCCAACTGATTTAACAGCTCCTCATATATAAATCTGAAAAAATTATCTGAAATAAGTCAGATGTTATGAACAAAGATGATCACGGTCAAAGTGACAGTGTGTGTAATGATTCAGATAAACAAAGAAAACACACCTGACTGCTGTTGTCTACCTGCCTCTGCATTCATTGTCCCGGTGAGTTATGACGGTCTAAAATACTAAAATATGTTGTATCCAGGTTGTGGAAAACTAAATTCCTTTACTGCTTGAGTGTGTGTGTTTGTTTGTGTGTGTCCAAGGCTCTCACCTCTCCCTTCCCCCTTCTCACCATATTCAGGCCTCAGGGGAGGCCAGCGCCTCTTGACCTCTGCATTCCACAACCCGGCACCACAGCAAGGCCACACATACATCTGCACCCAAACAATTCACGAATGGACTCTCTCTCACACACACACACACACACACACACACACACACACACACACACGCATACACACACACAAGCATACATGATTGCATTCATAGGCAAAAATGTGTACACCCAGAGACTAGCACCCATGCAGACACAGCACATAAACACCCTACTGCCCTGATATTAACAAGGTAGAGATGGGAAGACACGTGAAGAAAGAAAAAAAGACATCGGTTGAGACAGGAAGGAGGATCAAACTGAAATCCTTCTCAACTGTGTAGGACACGATAAAAAAATCTGTTTTTGGAACAACATCGTGCCAAGAAACATTTCCTAAAGAACATAAAACTGTAAATAGAAAGAGAGTAAAGGAGATAGAGAGAGAGAAAGGATCATGCAACATGCAGTCATCCACACAGAGGCCAGTGTTTTCACCTTTTATTCCTCATATTGTCAAATGTACAGATAGTGCTTTGTTTAGCTGGAATTTTGTTGTGTGCTACATGAGCATTCCCCAGTGCCTCACTCACTGATCTTTGACCCCTGTATGCAACACACACAAACACACGCAGACTATAATATGTAGGGGATTTCTAGGATATACAGTATACAACATTATGCACAGTCAGACGTGACATTGTGCTGTGAAATTAGGCTTGATGCCAACTTTTCCCCTTATAATCTACTTCTGTGCATGTGCACACATAGGGCTTGTGTGTTGGCCTGTCTGTGCAATATATAGCGTAGATGCCTGTACGTACAGCATGTGTGTAAGAGCATATATGTGAGTAAAATAGAATTTATGTGTAGCTTGACATGGTTAGTGGCAACAATTCATAGGTGATTGCAGCCCGAGACCTATTGAACAGAGTAAAGTGTGTATTTTTGTGTTTTCTTGATGCCAATCTATGAGGCACCATGACCTGCGACCCAGTGTCTTGTCTGTGACCTCATCAAAGAGAGATGAGAAAACAAGCATCCCTCTTGAGTACAGCGGCCATTCATCACTCCATCTTTGTCTCCTTTTAGAGCCTTCTGCCTGTCGTAAGGAGAAATCAATGTCTTAAAAGGATAGACACAAAGATTCAGACACAAAGAGCACAGTCTCCCACATGCACACACACACACACACACACACACACACACACTGCCATACTGAAGTGCAGCGAGAGGGAATCTGTGTGCAGCACCGCTTTATGAGTTTGCTATAAGGCTGCAGTCGTTGTTTGTACTCAAAGTACTTGACCTTGTGATGAAAGGAATGGAACAATTTTTGCAGTGCTGCATTTAGAAACACAAAAAATGGGCTGGTCTCACTGGGCCTCATTCACGAAGCATTCTTAAGAAGAAATTTCTTCTTAAACCCCACTTATGCAGTTTTTATGAAGATTCGGACGGACCGTGTGCACTTCTCAGTGCTGACATGTTTGTGTAAAATAAACGTCCATTTTACTTTATTCATTTTGTCGATTCTATGGTACAAAGCAATACAATACAATCATATGCACCGGACAGCAGACTCGCTCAGCTCAGATAACTCTAGGTGAGCTTGTCCTCCACAGAGGAGCAATCAGTTCTTCATTTATGATATTATATATGCGGCTTGTTTGATGTCTACTTTGTGCAGCATTGTCACAGCTTCAGAACTCTGATGAGTCTGGTGATCTACTATCATTCACTTCTCTTTTCAATTTCTGTGTGACAGCCTCGTGTGTGCATGTGGCCCTGCATATTTATGTCCTTGCGTGGGCACCGGAGGGGTATTAACCTAGGCTAGTAAGTAACAACTAGATAGGCCTTCAGCTAATGAGGATAATGGGACACACCAATGTAAGAATGAAGATAAGAGCAAAATCAGCAGTTAAAGAACACATCATGACTTTTCCTAAGAACCAATTTAAGGAAAAACTATTGATTGGTGAAGATTCTAGTAAAGAGTCAGGAGTGTAATACAGCGAGGACGTGTGGGTATTTATTATACAATTAAGGTGCAACAATATGTGCATGCTTATCTTACCATGTGGTGACCATTGTATAATTCATGTGACCATTAGTTGGGTGGCCAGGTGTAAAAGGTTCCCCCTGTGCTGTTTCTGCAGCTACGTATGCCTCCATGGAGCATATCCCCTAAGCAAAGGTACCAGTAGTGTTTAGTTTTCTCTGTGCAAAAGAATGCTGCATCTTTGGTCTTAGGTCCAGTTACTGACTACATCTGGCATGTGGCTGCAGTGGGGTGACTTGCTTCTGTTGTTCGTTTGAAATGAGAACCCATGCGTGGGCCTGCTCCTCCTATGAGTTTTGCTCTGTGGCGGACAGACAAGGCTGATGTGCGGGCGATAGCAGCAGCAACAACAACAATAAATGCAGTCTCACCGGAATAATAAGAGAAGGCCAGTATGTAACCCAGAAACATGAAATGGACTTGAACAGCTGAGACGCAGCTGTGTCCCATTTTTCACTCAATTTCCTGGGAAACATGTAAAATATTAGTGTAATCCTTGAAGTTAATAAATTAAGTTATGCAATTTGAATAAACCAGTTATTTCTTCCAAACAGCACTCTCATGCATCTTATTCAGTGTTAAGGTGTGGCTTTGACATGTCCTCTTTGTCTTGCCAGTATTTTGCTAAATGCTGTGCAACATTTACTGTACTCGTACAATATCTCTTTTGCAGTGTGTGATTGTAACTACTGTACAGTACTAGTATTTGTTTTACTGGTAAATGTGTGCATGTTGGTTATATAGTTCACAGTGTGTCACAGTAAAGTTTTGTCTTAACACTGACATTGACCCTCAAACAGAAACAGATTCACAGGCACAGTAGCTTCTGTTTAGTCTGATTTGACTGCTGCTATTTGATGAAGAAGAAGCTGTTCAACTGGATGTGATTGAGAGTATTTGCTAAAATGATCATTATTTAATGTCCTAAAACATCTCTCTAAAGAAAATACTTAATTTTAAATAGTTCAAAATACAAATGTAATGAAACGGATGGCTGTTCTAAAAAGCCTTCTTGTTGACTTGTTAAACTGTGTAGGATTGGCAACATCTGCAGCAACAAGATTATTTTCCAACCAGGCTTACTCATACTCTGGTCAGACTTTGTGTCTGGAGGCCAAGCCCCAGTGCTCATGAACAGAGTTGAATTCAAAGGGGAAAAACAAAAACAAGAATGCAGGTTGCTTTGTGTCCATATGGCTGTGTGAGTTGCGTTCAAGTGCTGGTATGAGGTGGTCTGATCAGTAGCATTGTACAAAGGATAACATTTATTTAATCTGGTTGCAGTTAAATTAACTTTAAACTGTCCACTATCCCATGGAAATGAGGTTCCGGTTCTGGGAAACATGTTTGCATTTGGGGTGGAACCTGCTGGGATAGCAGAACTTTCCAGACCAGTTATCAGGAAGCAACACAAGGGCTCACCTTGGTGGGTGTGTTGCCTCAAGAGGTGGTGGGGCATGGAAATACAAAATATCGGAAATACAAAATATCAGAAATACAAAATATCAGAAATACAAAATATCAGAAGTGCTTATGATGATGCACAGAAAATAAACAGTTCATAATTAAAAAGTAGAATTAGGATGCTAAAGAGTTTAATGCACTTATTAAAACATTTTAGGATCATATTTACCCCATTCAATATTTGGAGGTAACATTGAAAAAAGAAAAGCGTAGGTAACCCAAAGTGCTACCTCCCCACAATTCATACTAAAACGTTCTCATTTAGGAATGATTTAAAAAAAGAAAAAACATTTTAATGTTTGAGCTGGAGAAAAAAAACTTTGTCAGTAAGGAGCTGTGACTGAAGCCTGTAAGATTTATTGAAATAATATATTATTCAATTATATGAAATAAAGATGTATTTTCTTTTTGGGTAACTTAATGATTTAACTGACTCAACTGTTTGCAGATGTTTCTTATTTTGAAAATGTCCATGTATTTGTTCAATTCAGTGGTGAGTAGTGAATAATGACCTACATTACATGATTTGTCTTTTATCTGTACCGTCTGTAGAATTGACTAATAACTTCTTCAATAACCCCCTCTCTCTTCTGCCTAAATATTGTCTTTGATTGGAAAGAAAACAACTACTGTCAAACTATTGATCTTGTAGATTTTTTGTATTGCTAACCTAAAATTATTTTTCAGTATTACAGACAATAATAATAATAATAATAATAATAATAATAATAATAATAATAATAATAATAATAATAATAGATACTTTATTAATCCCCTTGGGTAATTCTTTGTGGCAGAAGCACATGTGTTGGTTCCTCTGATGCCTGCAGATGTTATAATACATCCCACTGACCACTAGGGGCCACAGAATTCTCATATTTTTATTTTGTCATGTAAAATGTATTAATCTTATCCCTTAATATGTTTTTTGTTAGACACTACCTGTCCCCTATTTATCATGCTATCATTTCATCCACCGCCAGAAGGATGAGGTCCAGTTCACTCCTGCGCCAGGTTGGACACCTACAGACCCACTTTAGGGGATAAGAGGGGTTGGCAGAGGTGTGACTATTACATCCTTCATAACCTCCCCTTCTATTATTTCACCTAACGAGTCTACTCAGGCCAGAGGTGGAGTGAAACCAAACCTGGAGCATAAATTTCTACTTCTAAAGAACCCACTTGGATGAGTATCAAAACGGTTCGAACTAACAAGAAGAAAGTCCAGTTGCCACGACTCAACTTCCAGATAACGTCACCTGGACGACTGGGAATCTTCACCGACTCATCCATTAATGTTAAAATTAGTTTCAAAATGCTTTAAAACAGAATCCAGTAGCATGATAGTTGTGGCACTGTTTGAACTTAGCATACATTAGGTAATGTTTTGCATTGGTATTACTCTAAGGACATCATTCATGGGTTGGTTTAATACTGCGTGTGTGTGTGTGGTGTGGTCTGTTTGTGTGTGTGTGTGTGTGTGTGTGTGTGTGTTGGGAGTACTCTGTAATGGATCAGTATGAATGCCTCGTTAGCAAGCGCCACTAAAACCCTGTAGGCCCTTCAGAATATGAGTGCCATTTTAGAGTGGAGCTTTTGCTGTCGCATTCTAACTACCACTTACACAATACGTTTTGTTCATACACACACACACACTCAACAAGCTCTCGTGTGTGTGTGTGTGTGTGTGTGTGTGTGTGGGTGTGTGTGTGGGTAGCTGGCTGAATTGATGAAACAGGATTCTGCATCCTCTGGGGAGCAGAAACACACCACTCTATTTAGCATCAGAAAGGCTACATTCACTCTTTTCATCTGAGAGGTGAAGTGAGGAATGCCCTCAAGGTGTGGACCGAGGGATGAGGATGGTTACAAGGCGGTGTAGGGTTTAGGTGGCCGGGCCGTGTCTACCTTTGTGTGCCTCGCTCTCAGTTTGTCTTTCTCTTCTACAGTAAATCTTTCCATCCTGCAGACTGTAAACAGCAGGGGGTCTTTTCATACATTTTTTCATATGCTGTGATTCTGCTCTCCTTGTGTCTGTCATGTCCCCGTCTTGTTTGGTCTCTCTTGTTTCTCTCCTCCACCCTCCACATCCTTCTCTCCATTTTCTTATCAAACAAAGTGGCATACACACACACACACACACACACACACACACACGGCACAGGTAGCAAAGTTTCTCCTGGAGTTTTCCCATTCAAACAAAACATAAAACAGCACTAACGCACAGGAGTGAGGGTGGTAAAGAGGAGGAGGAGGGAGGCGAGAAGAGAGGGAAGTTATTTTCTCTGTTTTTGAGGCTGTGCCGCGTGTACTTCTGACAGGTGGGAGGGGAGATGAAGCGTGCATTGTGTTCACTTGCTAATTAGCATCGTTAGCGAGGCCCATCCGCTGTGAATGGCGGAGATAGTATTAGTGAGGTTTATGCACAGTGAGTGGTGGAGATAGCGAGAATAGAGTGTGGCACAGGCGAAAGCTGTATATGTTAACGCTACATTAGGTCTGATAAACTTGCAGGTCTTTTATGGACTCAGCAGGAGAGGGAGGAGAAGGGAGAGCAAAAAAAAAAAAAAAAAAAACAATTGTAAAGAAGTGTACAGCAGTCTGCTTCAGGCTTTCCTTTCAGTACTTGGAAAATGACCTCTGAAGAGCTAAAAAAAAAAACCAAAAAAAAAACCACGGTGACACACGAACAAGATAATAAGACATTGTGTGCGTGCACGTCTTTTAAAGAGATTCGGGTGGAGTGATTTTGAGATCAGACTTATCCACTTTCATCTTAGCCCTTGAGGGTCAGGTTACATGCAAGGTGTATGTTACAAGCCACCGGCCATATGAACAGTCCTATTAACGTAAGATTCACGTTTCACGTTTGTGCACACGCACGCTCATAAGCACGCGCGCGCTTTGGAACAAAAAAGGCATTTCAAAGCAGCAAGTGCTTTGGATCATATCTAATGCTTTGGTTTGTGTCACAGTAATAATATGTGCGTCTGACCCGGGAGGTCACATAAAACTGTCAGCATCATCCAATCACCTAGGTTTTTTCATACTGCCCTTTACCCCTTCCTTTAACTCCCTTCCACTATTTCTTTCACTCTCGTCATTACAGCCCCTCCAGTGTCAAGAAATGGCCCTTGAGGCTGTGTTGCTCGTTCTAGGTAATACACACATGCACCCGCCCACGCACTGCACATGCACACACATCGTCTCTAAAGGACCCCTGAGCGAAAGGACCAACAGAACAGATTGGAGGGATGGGAGGCACAGGGTATTGTCATGGGTGGAGTTTTCCAACAGAAACATCTCAATGGATCCTTTCTCTGTCCTCTAAATAGGCGGAAGGGTGTGATTGAATGGGGGAAATGAATATTAAATAAGGTCTAATAGCTGACACCCCCATCTCCTCCGCCTCATGAGACTCGAGGGATCACTATGACATGAAACACAAGAGTCACATGACTGATACAGGCATCTTATAGTTAGCCAGGTTACTGTAAAGTTAAGATGAGTGAGAGTTTGATTTCCACTGCAATTAGAGTCACTTTACACGATTCTTTATGTGCATGCATGCTGAAAATGAAGAATAAAATATGTATTGCACAACTTAATTTAAATTTCACAATAGCACGTGACACAGCTCACGTGTCGCCATTGACACATCCTTGTGTTTAGTCAGACAGAAACTAAAAAAGCATCACAAAGTGCAGGCTGTGTAAGGCCGTGTTCGGAGAAACAACACCACGAAATGACAAAATGCAGCACATTCCCTGCAACGAATGTCAGAAATGTTTCGAAGCAACATGATGTGACGTCATCTGAAAGCGCACTGTGTTGGCAGCACATTCCTGTGAGGCTGCTTCATAATGTGAATGGTGTAATAGTACTGTTTACCTGGCAACTGTCACAGTGGAGGATGAACGATGGCCGCTCTGATTACTTTTTATTAATTGCTGTGCAGTTAAACCCTCTGATCTGTTGCTGGGTTTCCTCGATCCTGTTTCATCATCCCATTACTATCTGAACAACGAATTCCCACTAATTCAGTCTGGTCCAATCAGCTGGATGGTTTACAAGTTTACAAACACACAGTAAATTACATTATCATTGGGTTTTCTTAATTAAAGTCATTCACATACTTACATTACTTATGTCACATCAGTTTGTTTTCACTGACTACACTGATCTATCAGTCAAGACAGTGCAGTAGATTTAACTGTAAGCAACTATAGTGTGGCGGTATGTCAATGAAAAAAATCAGTCCTTTGAAAACCCGAGCGGGCTGCGCTGAGCTTTGTTTCTGGTTAATACGCTAAGTGAGCAGTGCTGCCTTATTGAGAAATCAAGAGGCCTGCGTCAAGAAACGGCTTCACTGGAACGGTGCGTGTGTGAGATTACAGTTTACAGTGGCTTTTTGGCTCTGATGAGCACTTCACTCATTACGCCCAACTTCACTGCATTACAAATCCCCTCAGATAACAACATGTTGCAGGCTTCTATCAGTACAGCAAATGAGCATTTCATTACGCCGCCACCAGTCATAATCCCCTGACCAGCGCGGCCCTCGTGTAGCATCAAACACATGACTTGGAAATAGAGGAAAAGAGGAGGATGAGAGAGGCAGGAGTTAGAGGGGCGGATGGAGGGGGCGTGTAATGGTGTGTGTTTGTAAATAATCCCTCTGTCATGGTGGTAAATAGCAGTTTATTTAACAAGCATCACATCACATCAGCGCTTTCACCCTCCGCCACCCCATCTCTCCTCTTCTTCTTCTTCTCCTTCATCCCCTTCATCCTTCTCTCTTTCCCTCCTCTCCTCTGCTCTCGCCTTGGGCTCCACGGTTACAGCAGAGCATTAATAATAATAACAATGATAAACAGAGAGGAGAGATAACCACAGTGGTGTGTGTATAAGAGGCCCTCACGCTCAGCCAGCTTACAGCGCTTAGCCCCCATTAAAGATGGGATGCGAAGGGGTGGGGTGGGCGGGAATGGGGGGGCAGCAGGAAAATAAGAAGCTGTTATTTTGCATGATATTAACCACATGAAAGCGTGCGGCTGGCGAGGACAGTAAAAGTCGCTGAAGAAGACAGAGGGAGGGTGCAAGAGAGGGAGGCTCGGTGGAGGAATAATGTAAATAGCGGCTGGCTGAGTTATCGGGCATGGCACTGTCAGACGTGTGTGCATGCATGTGTGTGTATGTGTTATCGTACGCAACGCTGTCAGACGGCCCATTGTTTGGGAAGCGATAAAAGGCAATTTCCCAGAGTCCCTTGTAGAACCACAAGCTCGGCTTAATTTGAGGGCCATTTTCCGTGACAGTGTTGACAGTTTATACATCTCCCTCTCTCTCTCTCTCTCTCCCTCTCTCTCTCTCTCTCCCCTCTGTGTTCTCGTGCTTCCTCTGCTCATCCTTCCTGTGTGCGCCTGCTCACTTTGTAGTAAAGAAGCTTGTATTCATGTCTGTGTTTATTAGTATCTCAACCCCGTGTTTGGCATGTTCCCTTTGAGGAAGCAACAATACCTGATACTCTAATACCTGTCAGTGCACACACTCAGACACACAGAGCACTCCACGTCTGATGGGAATGTTTTTCCCTCTGCCCTGTCTTAATCTTGCCCTGACACAGAGCATTGTGAGCTGTGCTGCGCTGCCATCAGAGGAGAGCATGTCCTCTCATCATCCTGAGAGAGGCCCTATTAGAGGAGCTGAGGATGATGGGAGGCAGGGAGGAGAGAGGGAGAAAAGAGAGGAGATTGCAGGTTCAGGGCAGGATAATTGACACGGAGGCTCCTATTGCCTGCGGAGGAGGTTTTTTTTTTTTTCTCTACAATGCCTTTAGTGAGAGAGCAAACAAGACATTGTGCACAAACACACAGACGCACTTGCAAACACATACACAACACAGTCATGCGCGCACGCTGTATGAGCAAACAGCTTAGTGTTCGGTTTTTTCGCTGTAGTGTGATTTGCGCTGGTTGCTCTCTCAACTTCAGAGCTTGAGGCCTTGAAAGGAAACTGATACCTGGCATTGAAGTTAGTTAGCGATTTTTATTTTTACCTTTGCGCTTGCTCCATTATTCAGGTGTCTTCTCCGTCCGGACTTTGCTGCTCTCTAATAAAGTGACCTTAATCTTGATTACATCAGCACATCTTAATTACTATGGCCACTAATAGGTCTTTGTCACTTGAACTTGTGACATTTTCACCTACTTTGAATGTTATCCAATCATTCGGTGGCTGTTGTTATCGGGACCACATGGGTTAGTGGGGCACTCCAGCTGGTAATCTGCATTAGTAGGCTGTTATCATTGGCTTAGTAGGTTATCTCACAGAATTACATGAGATTAAAACGAAAACATCTTGGTTTTATTTAAAATAAAAATTTACTGTCTGTATTTTTCTCTGTTCTCTGTTGGACTTTGTCACTTATACCACGTGACTTTTGTTCCGGTCAGAGTTACTATGATCTCAGGTGAGGACAGTGGATTTGATTTGCACCTTCTGGTGGGTATGGTTTCCTCCTTCTGGTGCATAATTATTGGAGTGATAATAACCAATAAAGCCCATTGAATGGCATGATAACGTTTTGGAGTACCTGCTGAAATGACTGACATTATTATTGTTCTTGGGAGGACAGCTTCAGCACTAATTATGCCACCGTATCACAGTAAATTATGTTTATCCAAGCTTTATTCGTAGGAAATGGTCACTGTGTCACCCCTGCACATAGCTTCGTGACAGCATGGCAGATATAATGTTGTTGGGCTGCATCGATCTGGATGCCAAGGCAACTATCTTTTGCCTTGGCATCCGGACCTGTACAAAGGCAGGATGAGACCATACAGGAGCTGTTGCATTTCTTCATCTAAGCCTCTAACTTGAGCAGCAACAGAGTAGCTCAGACATAGATAAAGCTGTGCGGCTATCTGCTTACCATAATCTATAACCTATAAAAAGAGAAGAAAAGACTGGCCATTCTATTCCTTAACTCTGTTATCATTCTTTAGAGCTGAGCTCTTCTGCTTTCTTTGCCGCTCCAAGGCTGTTTTATTGTATTGTCGTGAGGAAGAATTCTTATTGTATGTATTTTTTTATTATTATATTTCATTGTAAGGAGAATACCTCACACTGGTGGTCTGCTGAAGAAAACCAATGAGGTAGGTTTTGATAAAGGCACACGTTTTCAGTTTGATGGGGCACTGTCTGCCCTTTCTGTGTGATAAGTCAGTCTTTAGTAAGAAGTGGATTAAAAAAAAAACTGTATATGCCACAATCTATTCTATTTCACAAAGTTGCAGACAGCAGAATAAAGCCAAATGCTGTAATGTCTTTAAAAAGTAACATAAAAGGTTTTCCTTATTATCTAAAGCCAACAAGTTTAAATTGAACAGGCCGTTGGTGGGGTCTGGCCTCTCCTCTCCTCTCTGTATCTCTCTTCCCCTCTGTTACAAATGGCCCCACGTAGGAAATGAGAGGATTGTTATTTCAAACTTAATAATGTTACACGACTCCATCAAGACAACGCTGCTCTATCAAACTCTCGCAATCTCCAGAGATAATTTAATCACCAAATGCCAAACTGCCACGCCACATTTAGGTGTAATTTTCATCCATGCAAAGGTAATTTGTTTCAGTATTATGAATTAATTAAAGCCTAACGAAGATGGAGAAGGCTGTAGAATGTCTAATCAGCAGGCACTTGAAGACTGATTGATTCGCTCTCTTCCACACTCTGGCCTGTCATGCTTTGTCCCCCTTGTTGTCACATCTCCTGTTGTCTTCTTTTTCTGTTGTTGCTCTTTTTTTTTCCTTCACAATGACTCTTTTCCTCCTCTGTTATTGGGTTGTGTCCTGTTTGTGATGAGCTAGACCTCACAAGTTCCACGGGTGAAGTCCTATACACGCCGTAACGTGGCCGCTGACTGACTACTGATGAACTGACAGTTTCTGTTTCTGCATGTATCAGCATCGCATTTATTATTTTATCCCTGTTTGCACCTTGACTTGTTCAAATGCTATGTGGTATTTGTTGACATTTAAGTAGTTCACAATACATTCCTTATTCTATATATGCCAGTGGGAAACGCATCAGGGTGGAGCCATGTGTCACTCAATCATTCTTGCAGCTGCTTGTTCCAGGGGCCAGCGACTTTGTTTTCACGTACATATACAAGCCGCAGGCACCTGAAAGCGTCCTTTTCACCCTTAAACATTCACTCACAGGCAGATACACCAGTGTGAAAAATACACTAAACCATAAATCAAGGTTAGAACATGCCACGGTCATATGCAGACAAGCCCTTCTCACGCACACACCCCACTTGTCAGGTGTTATCTGCGTTTCAGATCTGCAGGCATGTACACTGTGTGGACATTTTCTGAACTACACACACTCGCATAAAAGTGCTCACGCCCAGAGCCATACAGTAAATACAACAAATGCCTTCTCATCTACCAAAAACAACACACCTCCTGTGCTTGCTAATGTAAATATTTATCCTGCATGCCTGAGATATTCAGGGCAGGCTACGTGGCTGAGACAAAAGCTCCCAGGTTTGACAGTGCATAGTCAGTGGAGGTAAACAGCGGATGAATGAAACCTGCAACACTGCTGTTGCAAACATCACAAACACAATCAGGGATTGGGAAAATGCTGAAAAGACAGGGTGTCCTAACTCTCTGCCTGTGTAAGTCATGTATCGAACATAGAAAGGTTAATGTACTGTAGATGGAGATAGCTGTAGGTGCATTCCTTCACTGTACTGTACAGAGAGAGGGTGGTGAAAAAAAGACAAAGGCATAAAATAAAGTAGACATTGGCTGGGGTCAGACTGAAACCAGTCAATGAATCAGATGAATCAACTGTGTTGAACAAACATTGTTTAGTGACAGGCACCAGGGTGTGTGTGAGTCTGTTTGTGTGGGTATTTATTTAGGCTCTATGAGGCACCATGGGAAATGCAACAGGGAGTGCCTGCAACGAAGCATCATAACTTAGTGCTTAGATGGGCTTCTCAGCAAGTGATCGGTTCACACAAACAATAAAACACAGCTTTTCTGTATTTTCGAAACCCATGCAAATAGTTTTGCCAAGTTTAGTGATGATATCCACCACCACTGCAATAAAAGGAGGTGAATGCACTCACAATACATTTGTAATTCCTTAAACACTGCCACAATAAAAAAATCGAATCAAATAAAGCAACACCAGGTTATCTTCCGCAGAGTCTGATGTGAATGATTTTCAGTATTTTCTAAGTGCTACAAATAAAATTCTATTCACTTCATTGAGAATGGGTGGTGGCTTAATGGTAGATATTCGCATATTCATACAAGAGCTCGGCCCAGGAGAGCTGCTGAGAAGTTGGAGATGCACCTCCTGTCACCTGGCTGCAAAGTCTGCAACTAACAGCTCAGTGTGATTGTTCCTTCGCGCTCCATTTCTCACCTCGATATTTAAAATGGATGCAAACTATTAGAACAAACAAAACAGAAAACGGCCGTTTTCTTGTTTTGCTAAATCATTTTGGATGGAGCCTTGAAATCTGCTTCTGCTTAACAATATTGCATTTGGTTTGTTGTAGGAGCGACTCTGCGTCTCACCTGTTGAATGCTTTGACTGTGACCTTGCAAGATTAGGAAATGTTTGGCTTCTATTAGCAGTAACTCAATACAACCTTGACAAAGCTAAATGAACAGTAAACACGGTTGTTGATATGAATGAGGAAACAGTACTGCTGGATTACTGCACACGCATTAGTCAGTAGCAGGTTAGCACAGCACTGATGGACCTACAGCAATATTAGCCTATATTGATACTTGTCTTTATAGAGAAGCAAATGATATAAATAAATAAAATAATATTAATTAATCAATTATAAAGGAATATAACTTCAATGACATACAATATTAACATATTTGTTTTTCTCCTAGTTCTAGAGGTTCCTGTCCTATGTATCCATGTCTTAGATCGTGACATACTGTACATGTGTTTGTGTCTTTGTACTCATTGGGTTAAAATGACCCTAAGATCTCCTGCTGTTTAATCATACTGTGGTGACACAAAGCAGATGGCCAATTAAAAATCCTTGGACAAACACCCAATCATAGCTGTGCTCTCAGGGTCTTCCACTCCATCGTCTACCTGCTGCTTTTTCACAGCCATTTTCCCTTTCCGTTCTCTCCATCACACACGGCGGCGGGGGTCTTTTCACCACACAAGGACACGCATACGCATGCACGCACGCACACATAAACACGGTACACCTTATTACTCTTTATTAATCTGCAGGGCGTTAATTGAAACCCCCCTGAGTCTGAACCGTACCTGCATTCCCTCCCTCATTATCAGTCAAGGTGCCTTTGGGGGAAGCAGAGAGGGGGATGGTGGTGGAAGGAGAGGACTCCAGAGTCCACAGATCCACAGATCTGACTGAATTAAACTTAGCAGCCAGTCATATGTACATTCAGCCTGCCATCAGTGAAAAAAAAGGATGCCTGGAGCAAAACCTGTGGATCTCTAAATCTCATATGTTCAATATGTGCTGGGGCTGTAAGTAGTGCCCCCCACCTCCTCCATTAGTCTATAATTTCAACTTCCATGTGAACAGGTAGATGAGGCGCATGAAGAAACCTGAGCTATGCAAATGTTTGAACCTCGGTTCTTCTCAGCCCTTTATAGGTAGCAAGTACTTTTCCTGACCTTACAGTGCTCAGTGCGAGGTCATGAATGATACATCAGGATCCCCTGAAATAATATTTCATGCCTGGTGTTGACACAGCACTGAACACGGGTACAGTTATTTCAGAATTCGGCTTCTTATTTCTCCCTTTTATGAAGCTGTCAAAACAGCTGTTATCAAACAAGGTCTACAGACAAGCGACACAATCACTGTTTCTCTAATTCCCTTTTGAATTTTCCCTTTTTTCAAAATGAGCAGTGTTTTGAGCCAGTGTTTCTTTTTTTTTTTTTTGCTCTCATTGATTGCATTACCAGATTTCAGCTGGTTTAGCATGTCGAAGTTAACAACAGTTTAAACAAGAAATCTGCTGTGACTCAACAAAACACATAAATGTTACAAAGACTGTTGTTGCACTGCGGTGTTTGATGGCTGAACGGAAAGAAAGCAGGACAGGCAAGCTCATAAAGCTCGCAAGTCAAATAAAGGAATGGTCTAGGACACGTTTAATTAGACACACAGTCTGAGCAAACTGAAAGATGTTTAATAATTCATAGTATTTAAGAAAGAGTGCAGCTGATCAGCAGACGTGCAGGTTGGCATTCCTACTTGGTTTTCATCTACAGGGGAACATTTTATTATTGATGTGTTTCTTCTTATCACAGGTGTTGAGACAAGCATCTTCTTAGACTTTGCTCATTAGTTATGGACGTTAAAAGTGGGTCAGGGTTCAGTTTACACAGGCATCGTTGGCTATGGAAGTGTACTTAGAATACCAGGAGAGGAAAGTGTGTATGAGTAAATTGCATGCTAGCCTGTGTGTGTGTTGTGTGTGTGTGTGTGTGTGTGTACGCGCGTGCGTGAGCCCGCATGTGCGCCAGGAGAGAAGAGGATCCGATTAGTACTACTCTGAAAGTAATTACCTTAATTAAAGCAGTAATGTGTGGAGACAGAGGGGAGGAGAGGGTGAGAGGAGGGGGGAGGCAGGGGAGAACCTGCCATCTTTTATGGGGCAGTTTAGGGACTGTGTGATTTAAGGGGCACACTCAGCAGTGAGCAGAGAGTGAGAGAGAGAGGAGGGAGGGAGGGAGGGAGGGAGGGAGAGACCGAGTTTGAGGATAAAAGAGGTGTTTTGTTATGGGAGGATAGAAAGAGCCGAGGGGAGACTGAGCGAGGGAGAGAGGAAACGGGGAAAACCACCATCAGCTCACACCGAGGTCTGGCCAACGAGACAACTTCATTTCTCTTCATCGCATTTAGTTTTCACCTTATCTCTTATCTCTAACCATACTCACCTCATATGGATGTAACCCCCGCCCATCTGTGACACACACACACACACACACACACACACACAGACAGACACAGAGACAAAACGACCCACAATAGTCTCCATTACGCTCTTTTTTTTTTTCTTTTTTTTTAACCCTGTGTTCGTAAGCATCTTATCTGACCTGGCATATGACCAATGACTCAACTGTGTTGTGGCAGACTTACTTCCTCTCTAACCTATTTTACCCCCACACACTGTGACTGTGTGTCAGTGTGGTGGTCTGTTCAGGTGGTGGTTTTGTGTGAGAACCAGTTAACCCCTTTACAGGTGGAGCCCGCTGTGTCACTGTAGGTTTCAGTGGAGGATAAACATATGTAGAGTTTGTTTGTTAGTATGACATAAACCATGATCGGAAATAAAGTGAAGCAAATAAAACGAATTTAACTAAAACATTAGAGTTATTAATTTATTTATAATGGAAAATGATCCAGTCTCATGTTCAGTGTGTGTGTGTGTGGTGGAGAACCTGTGATTATCAGTTCATTTGAAGGAGTAATTAGAAATTAGAGTCAGGCGTTTCAATCAGTGGAATAACTGTCTAGAGCCAGAACCAACAGATACAAACACTCTTTTCTACCCTGAGCAATCAGTACGGTGAACTCAGAGAGAAGACGGCCATGAAAGTGTCCCCCCCTCCAGCCCCTTTATATGTACTTTATATTAACTGTGTCTGTTTTCTCCGTGTCATGTCAAAAATAATCATTTCCTGGAAAAAATAAAGTTATTGATTGATTTATTGATTGATTGAGTGATAACAATTATGTGTGAGTGTGGAAAACTGGGTTTTTCAAAATGCTTCATGGCTCAAACGAAGATGACACCTTAGAAGTGGAGGGCTGATAAACCGTTAAGTTCAAGTCATAGCAACAAAAGGAGGTCGCACAACAGTCCCAAATATCAAAGATTAAATCATAAACCAACAAGTATATAAACCAGTGAGCTATTTTTGTCTCATTTGTTCAATTGGATTTCCTTTATCTAGCTTTAAGACTTGAATAAAATCAGGTCATGTTTTGGGCATATTTGTGCTGAAATGCAAATTTGCAAACTTTCTCACTACATTTCACTTAACCTTCTCAAAACATTTTAAATGACATTTTGAGCCTCATAGGTCATTTCTTTGAAATGATTTTGTCCCCACTCTACTTCCCTTTACTGTCAACTTGTTCTTTATTATTTTTTTGGTTTGTTTCCTTGAATATGTTATGTTCTCTGCTTCACCCGCACCACTCGCTCTTTCTGCCTCACCTACCTTATTACTGATAAAATATTTTCCCATATTGTGTAAGGTTGAAGCCTTGTTGTTGTGCATGTTTTCTCTGTACTTCCCAAGGTCCAGCTCTGTGTAAAGTTTGCGGTCTGCATTGGCCTTGCATACATTTGCATCTGTGCATTAGTGTGTGTGAACGTGTGTGTGTGTGCACCCTAATGTGTTGCTGGGATGGCAAAACCACACGGAGAGACTGAGAGCAGCTTGCACATTTGCATGAGTTGGAGGCCTCCACATAACGGTTAGATAATGGAAATCAAATAACAACCTACAGAATACAGTCAGTACAATGTCCTCACACCACGTACACTGTACAGGTGCGTGTGTGTGCGTGTCGGCATTTGAATTGTAAGTGAAATAACATCTTTGTGATAGAGCGATAATGAAAATAATAACATCCCTGACAAAATATTCGTAAAGGTAATGATGAATTCCATATTTCTCAGAGAGATACATCAGAGGCGTCTTGGTTAAAAGAAAACAGTGGCTGGCGTCTCCAACACCCTCAAATTATCTGCCGCTTTCACATTTCACTGATAGCATAGATGAGAGCTGAGGAAAATGGACACACAATTATGCTCACTTGTCGTATATTAATACTGCTTCTTGACATCTTCCATGGACCCTGAGCTGTCATCTCTTTGTCTGGTTTAATTGAAAATTAATGGTTAGTATGTTTCCATGGCAACCCCGGCAGTGGTGGTGGGTAGTGAGTCACATTCAGACAGACACCAGTGGCATTGTTTGTCCTGTCTGACCCTGGAAGTAAAGAAAAAAGATGGAAGAAAGGCAGAGGAGACAAAAAAGACATTAAAAAGAGAATGGAAAGGTAAGGGTTGAATGTTGTGCATTGGAGCGAGTGAGAAAAATAAAATAAAGTTATTGTGGCCGTGTTTTTGGCCAAATGGAGAGAAAGAAAACTGTGGTAGGGGTGACAGAGGAGGGGACTGGAGATATGATGTCAAAATGCCAAATGGGGAGAATTATGTTTGAGTAAGAAAGCAGAAAAAGGCCTGGTGATTCTTCTGTGGAGCGACAGGATTACCTTTGTGCTGATGGAGTCAGAGGGCACCTTATGGCCCCATAATCATCTGGACACAGGTGTGGAGTGAGCCAGCGTGAAACAGAGGAATCGTATATGTGTGTGGAGGTGCACGTGGACATGTTGGTCCCTTATGTTTACAAATCCATCAGTGTGGACACAGTGCCAAATGGACACTGACTTCAAGGCCAGGCATCCGTAGATTGACATCACACAATCTATTCAGCGGAACGCTCTCGTGGCCACGATGAGGAGAGATGCAGGGGTTACAGTAGACGTGATGAAAAATAATTTATAGAAAAATATAGAAATTATTACAGCTGTGATTTGGTCTCCAGAGATGTCAGTGGCTATGGTGCTTTTCATTATTAACAGACTGAGGCATATAGATACATCCCCGTTCAAGTGGCATTTTTCTAATTTAATATTAAAAGAAAAAAAAAAAACAACAACAAAAAGAAAAACTCAACTTTTCTGTCATTTGCTGTGTTGATGCTGGATTTTGATCAAATCTAACATCTTAAAATACGTCAAATATTTGCTGAGAAATATTTTACTGCAAGCACTAAACCAACAGTTCCATCACAACATCCAGTATTCATTGTGAAGGTTTTCAGTTGTTCCAGTCTATCACGGAGTCAGCATCGCTCATGCTCCATTGTCAACAAGTGCACATTCATAAAAACATTCAAAGAATGTTTTCTTGTCTTTCCACATTTCCCTCGATATCCACAAAAGGTTTTTTTTTTTTACATTTTTGCTCTGTTGAAATGCTCAAAATTAGCTAAAAGATACTGAAATCAGAGAATGTGTGGTTTTAAGAGTGATTGTAAAAATGGTGGCTGATTGTTGTGATGTTCAAATACTCAATTAATGAGCTAATCCGTACCAGCTTTCGGGTCTTCTCTGAAGCTGACACGAGAATTGTAGTCAGTCAACAGCTGATAGCTGGAAGAAACTGAAGATGTTTCGTCGAGCAGTGTGGCAATAAGGAACGTAGCTGTAAAAAAAGGGGTTCAGCAGATGGGTTGGCAACTCTATGTTAAGCCATTACCACCAAAGGTTTTCCTTTTTTCTGTGGTTTAATGTAATCACCATTATGGCACATTGTTTAATCTTTCAGTCCTGCTCGATGGGTGCTATGTTGAGCTAGAAAACTGTAGCTCACAACATAAGCATTGAATATTGTCTGTCTTCAGAGACAGAAAGCACAGCAGTGCTTGACTGTGTGGACTCTTGGGTTGATCGGGTACGGTTGTACATATCAAATTCACCATTCAATAACATCCTCTACAGCTTCGCAGCACTTGCTTCTGTACCCGTGTTTATTCCTAAGTGATGACTCCACCACAGCTGCACCCACCCACCATCCCGGCTGCACTCATGAAGAGTTGTTTGTATGAATCATGCTGCATGTACTGCATTTTCAAAAAACCTTAAGCCACCGAGCACATCCTCCACAGTCACATGTATGTGTGAGTGTGCGCATGCTGGCTTGCGGATACACAGGCAGCTCTGTGTGCATATTTGAGCATTGTGGCCAAGACTGAAGAACTCTCCAAGGACTGGAAGGCCATGGCACATTTATTGATTGAAACTTTCTTATGCAGACATTTTGTGAAGGTTGAATGCCTTCAAATCCCATAATGTAACAATACACTGCTTTTGACACAAATGCAAGAAACATTTTCTTTTAATAGTTCTCTGCAAATATTTCTCACTACTTTTCATGTTGCTTTTAAGTATTTGTTCATTTCCATCATCCACAGCAGACTAGTCAATAAAAGAACAAGATGACCAGTAACACACAACACAAACACTCAAAGTGCTATGCAGCTTTTTTTTCAGAGGAAATTCATCACAAATCTTTTTTTTTTTCTGTGCCTGTAACTTTAGTGTGTATCTGTTAGTGTGAGCGACCGACTCTGTAAGTATTTTTCCAAAACACACTGCCGCCTTCCTTCTAAAAGCAGTTACTGAAGGATAGGCCTTTCTTTATGATTTCTGATTTAGTATTCGTTCCATCTGAACGGTATTACGCTCTATTTAAATGTTCTGATGTGTGAATGGAGGAGTCAGAATGGTTCGTTGAGTGATGATTTGCGGGTTGAAGGTCAGCAGCTCTGAAAGTGGAAACGGAAATGCAGGTGGAGGAACGTGGATTTAGGATAGAGATCAGTATCCGGTGAGATATGGTCTGATGACGGCATCTCCGGAGCTCAGTTGTCAGGTGTAAATGTTTTGTTTTAGCCGCTGTGAACATTCATTAGAGAACTTGAGAGAAGGCTTGGGGCGGCTGTTGGACTCAAACGCTTGCTCTCTTACTAGCTTGTCAGTAATCTGTGAAGCAATTTGTATGATTGAGCGAATACCAACGAGTAGTTTCGATGTGCTGAAAGAACTTTTGAAAGTGCTGGGGACTTCTCCTGCAGCCATTCAGCCGCCCCGACCTGTAAGGTGGTTGAGGTTAATGGCATGATTGAGTATCATGTAATGCATGGACAAATCTGCACTGGGAACGAGATTGTTGATGCTGGGGAACCATTGGGAAGTGAAATCAATAATGAGTCGCATTCTGGACACAGAGCCACTGACATCCATCGAACCTTAAAGGGAGGGCCACTGAATGCCTTGCTAGTGTAGACTATAGCACTTTAGTCATGCTGTATAGGTCTCCTGTCATGGCATGTAAAGACCATCACCCCACAGCAGGAGAGACTGTAGCAATTAGAAAACAAAGATTTTTGTTGTCTTTTAAACAATTAACGCAATGAGTTGTTTTTATTGACTAAAACATATTTAATGTGGTTAAACAGCAATTAAAAGAAGAACTTTCAAAGATATGGCAAAATCTCTTCCTGCTCCTTTAAATCCATTTACATTTAGTGAAACCATAGCAGGAATTAACAGCGGACTGAATGTCTATGAAATTAAAATAATGTGTGATTATACAACGAATACGGTTAATTATAGAGGTGATAAAATTATATCACAAGTCCTGTTTGCAAAGTATGTATTACATGCTTCTAATTGCACTACCTCAGCGTGACAATTTGTATTAGCATCACATAAACATCTGAGGAACAAGTGCTGCTACTGATGTGACAGAAGTGACGAGCTAAGCTTGCTCCAAAGTCTGCGCACGCACACACACACACACACATCCAAACATATGTAATCATGTTTACTTCTCCCCCCCTTGTGAAATGTATGTGAGTTTGCTTTACTTAACTGAGAACAGTTGCTATAATAAAATAAATTGCTATGCGTAGCAATTACCAGCACAGGGGCCACCATCAACATGTTTATAAAGTGAAAGTGCATCACGATCGACATTGATAAAACGCTTATGTAGAGATCCATCCCTGAGGAGACATTTGTGATTCTGTCACGCTCATGACCTGTTGGTTTTTTTGTTCCTTAATATGCACAAGCTGAACCAGGCTGGTACAAACAAATGCTCGTCACCCCATCTCACGCACCTGCACTCGCACATGAGGAGAGAAACTTGTCTCATCATTTGAAACAATGAGACACCTGCACCCACTCGGTTCTCCTTCAACCTACGACAGGCATGAAATGAACAATAATAATGAATGTCTCATCCAAAGACCTTGCATACCATAAATATATTCTCCAAAACACATGCAATAGATTGTAGTGCATTATGGCAATGCAATAATCCTACTGCAAACTAACTAACTAAATAAACAAATGAATGAATGAAAGTAAATTTCCTAAATGGTAGCAATAATAGTACGTGTGAAAATGTGTTTAACTTAACAGAGCTACCATCCTCTCTCAGGCAACAGAAGAGAGCGTCTGTCCTCAAACTAAGTGAAGCAGTCAGGGAAGCAGGAAGAGGGAAGTGATGTGAGCGACAGGCGAGGGGAAAAAAGTAGTTGCGTGTTTATAATACGGGAAAGTTGAGGTAAGGGGTCAGGGATGTAGGAGGAGGGAGAAGATAGAAGGAAGAAAACGAAGGATGGATCACTTTCCCATATTGCATGTGTAGCAGAATCCATCATCTTGGGGAGCCAGATGTGCGTCATTCACATCAAACTTTCCAAATTAAAGGGCCACCTCACCCCTCCACTCCCCTCTCTAATCCTCTCTCCATCTCCCTCTCTCTTACCATTAAGTCTCTGCTATTACACACACACACACACACACACACACACACACACACACACACACATGCGCGCGCGCCACCGCACTTAAATGCATACATGCATGCTCACACGTTGTAAGTACACACACACACACTCTTTAATGTCTTCCTCTAATTCTTTTTTTCCGAGGGAACTTGCTGAGAGGTCTCATTTATGATGTTTTGCAACAGCAGTGTAGCCTTAGGATGCAAAACACATCTTTGCGCTGCCAGACGAGGCATTGCGCCTTATCTTATCTGATGTGAAAAGGGGTGGTGAATGTTATTTGCATGCTGCATTGATGTTGAAATAGCAGTTTGAATGCTTCCTCAGCAGGGAAGGACTGTGATTGTATGGTTGGCGAGCAAACAAGTGTATGAGATGATATCAGCCTTGGCCTATTTTACTATCCCGGGTGAAGCGCATGAGTCTGTACCATAAAAACTTCACTGGCCTTATGCATACATTGGTCTCCAACTTTACCACCACCTCTTCTCAGTAACGTACGTATGTGAATCTGTGTGTGTGACTCCCTTGACCATGCCACTATTGCATTTTATGGCAGTGATATGTTAAGTACCTCACATTACTGCCATAAAAAACGTCTGTGCATCGCTTGTTGATGCAGTTTCAAGCTGCAGCAGCCAGGCCGCAAATTGTTCTCTGCTCTCTAACCTGTACGCACCAACACAGACACAAAGTCGATCCCGTTTGAGTGGCCGCCAAAGGCCCCGTCTGCCTTTCATATGTACACAAAGTGATAAGACGAAAGACAGAAGAGAGGACGCGGGAGGCGGGAGGACAAGAGAGGGAACAGAAGCGAGAAGAGAAATGAAAGGGAAGGTGGGAGAAAGACAGTAATAAGGAGTGAAAAAGTGTCTGAATTGTAAATGAGCAGATGTCACTCTTACAGCGGCACAACCGGACAGACACATGACGGAGCTTTCATTCCTCACGATACTGTGTCATTGCTCCATTAAACAGACAGTGAGAAATTTTCTCATTTTAGGTCCAATTTCCATGGGATAGAAGGGCACACGATAAGTGAAAAAGCACCACTACCCCAGAATCTCTGTCTTCTCTTTCTTTGTATCTGTCACACACACACACACACACACACACACACACACACACACACACACACACACACACACACAGCGCACGTGAGTAGACCAACTTTCTTTGAGGGAGTTCTCTTTAGCTGTGCTGCCAGATGAGGTTTGATACCTGCGATTCCACAGTTAATCCTGGTTAGAATTTAAATAGAAGTGAAATTATTGTCTTTCTTTTACTTTCCCTTTTCCTCACTTCCATTTTCACCACATCTCCCTCTCCCAATATCGCTCCCTCTCTTTTCTCCGACGCCGGGCGCAGAAAAAGCCTGACCTCTGCGTTTTCTCCCGTCCTTAAGATTGGTTTTAAATACTCAGCAGATTAAAGCACCGGCATGAAAGCTCACATTAGCCATATATTTTAAAATCCCCCTGGCTGATAATCCGTGTATTTGTCAGAATCAAACACAGGGGAATAGAAAAGGGACCAATGACATGATGAGTAGCCTGAGCCAGACGTATTGTGAAGGGGAATTAGAAGGAGAGAGGTGCATTTAGCAAAATGTGGCCTGAGAAGAAAAGTCCTTCAGGATGATTATTGAAATTCACTCAAGACTGGCTCACATGAGCGTTTGACAGGACAAAAAGCACTGTGGCAATTTGACGACCTCTGATGCCCTTCACTGTCTCTTTCTCTCTCTCTCTGCAGTTCACACACACACACACACACACACACACACACACACACACACACACACACACACACACACACACGCAGACTGACCTGTAATTATGAAAAACTGATAATGTGCACTTTCTACATGCTGTTGGATGTGTAACAGTAATTTTTAATATGCTGTAAATGTAGCAGATTCAAATGTTGCTGTCAGTTTTATACAACACATACATGTAACAACATATAAGTTTTTGTATTTAGTTTGTCTAAAATATATAAACTTGTATAAAACCTAAGGCCATACACAAATATATAAATCTGTGAGATGTTTTTTGAAGTAATCTGAAGCATTTTTTCTGTTTTTAAATGGTAACTTTTATCACATTTACACAGAAGGAAAAGCTGAATAAATAGAAATTAGCAATTCTGTCCATCTGTGGGACTAGTTGTGTTTTGTATCTATATTTTACAGTAAATTACAAGGACTCTCTTACAAAACTAAGTGAGTTTTATTCAGAGACAATTCCCTACTGCATTCCTGTCATTGAGACCACTGACATTACTTCTTGTTTTGGTCTGTTTCTTTAATCTGGCAAGAGGAGATGAATAGCCTGGCTAAGTAAGATGTGTATTTGAAAAGAAATCATTGAACCCTTCACACAAACAGATCAGGAAACTGTCAATAACCAGTTGCAGTGAATTCCGGATTTAAAGTTAAACGAAATAAATACATATTGCATTCAATGGTGCAAAGCCTCCAAGGTTGTGAAAGCTGCAGGACATTAAACGTTTTTATTTTTATTCAGCTCGGATGAGTGAACTCATCATTTACTGAAGAGAGCTTTGGATAGTACAGGAGGACAAAGAAAACTGCATTCTTGAA
Organism: Anabas testudineus; assembly: GCF_900324465.2. Classification (NCBI taxonomy): domain Eukaryota; kingdom Metazoa; phylum Chordata; class Actinopteri; order Anabantiformes; family Anabantidae; genus Anabas; species Anabas testudineus. The sequence continues at coordinate 10,615,444 of NC_046614.1, read as the reverse complement.
TGACTGAAGGAAGAGGTGGCTTGTTTGAAAAAAAAAAAAAAGAAGAAAACTGTATATGTATTTTCAATGCCACAAACAGAGCTTTCAGTGAATGGTGTAGTCAAAGAGCAACAAATTCTACAGCTACAGTGAAGATTTCTGTCTTTTGTAGCGTCAGTGACCTGCTCACACTTACTACAATTATTATTACAATTTATAACTTATTATTGATTTTTATTTATTTTATTTTTTCAACATTTACATTAGAAAATTCCTGTTATCTTTGATAATTCGTCTCCATCACTTTAATCATACTGATTAAACTCTGCTTTGTGAAACCAGTTGCAGCCACATTTGATTTCTGCTGTCATTTTTTCATTCCTCTTTTAATAATGAATTTATTTTTATTTAATCATTTGTTTGTGTAAAAATAAACTGGTTTTCTTGTCATCTATCAACCACATGCATGCATAGAGTTTTGAGCTGGTTATTGTATCAGGGCTGTTACATGTGTCAGCTTAACACTGATGGCCACACTAATGTGACAGCTCTTCGGGTTACAACTTTCTCTCTGCTGCATTAAGATTCTCCAGTACAGCAGAGAAAGGCCACACGTTACAAAAACACACACACACACACACACACACACATCAGTAAGGTGACTAAAATAAAAAGCTCTCCTTCCTCTTCATCCCTCACTCTCTCATTCCTCGAACCAGCCACTGACAGGACACAATGCGGAGGTAAAATCACAGAGGCTTTTCCACATCTTTCTGTGTGCCTCTGTGTGTGTGTGTGTCTGGGTGTGCAACGCTTTTGCAGACAAAGACCCCTGCTGTAGGGAGTCCTGTGGGAAAGGCGTGCGGCCGGAAGATGTGAGTGCGCCGGCGAGTGATAATGTCAGCTGGAAAGATACGGCGTGTCATTTTACACAAGCACACATCAAAAAAGACAGTGGGGGGAAGAGAGGAGAAGACAGCATGTCATTTGTTTGCTTTGATACAAGATCGCATCAGGGGAGGGACTGGAAGGATCTGAAAATGCATGTGTCTGTGTGTTTGTGGGACTTTTTCATAGTGTGTTTGTCCTGCGTGTGAGCAGATGAAGGCATACAGTTTTAGGGATTTAGTGTTTTAAATAATGTCAAAAACAGACAGACACACGTGACGACTGGCACAGATCTGTCATGTCTGACTTCAGTTGTTCAACCTGTATGTAGCAACATGGAGGCCCTGTCACACACCATAAAAAAATCACTGGGCCCAACTTAACTGAGTTTTGGCCAATAGAAAAACTTTGTTTATTTTAATTTATCGATAGACACTAATGAGACAGACAACTGTACAGAACTGTTAAACAACTGTGGTTAAAGGTACAGACCCATCAGCACATGACACTGAAAACTGCCAATGATACATATAGCGTTAAATAGACAGAGACATAATGTAAAGATAAATGAAATTCAAATAGAGACTTGGTCTGATTTTAAAGGTACTCACACAATTTCAGCAGGAGAGAGTCAAAACAACCTGAGAGTCTCCCTCAGTTTTGAGTCTGGAGCGAGAAACAACCAATAAACTCTAACTGAAAACAGAAAAAAAGTGAAGACAGTCATTTTAGAAGGATTTAATGGGGAGCCAGTGAGAAAGGATTAGGACTGGCGTGTACATGACACCTCTTTGAATACCTGGAGGATCTCATTCTGGACTCCGATCCAGGGCTGTTTTTTTTTTTAATCATCTCCATCCCAGCCGGGTAACAGTTTAGCAATAAGAAACAGAAACAAATTCAACTTTACATCAGCACCTGTTCAAAAGTGAAGAGATGAACGTGGCATTAAAACGTTGTAGCTGGTGAAGGCGGAACTAGTTTGGATTAATAGATGAACAGATACATTTCTACTACTTACCTTTCACCATGCTGCAGTTTAAAAACTGTTAAATTATAGTTGACAGTGCTTTAGCTGAACACAGCTACTCCTCAACCAGCACACATCCTACTTGTCTGTCATTCACTCTCTCCATTTCCCCATCACTAACAGCTGGTTCAGTCACTGTCACTCTGCCTCCAATGCTAATAGTTAGCATTTTAAACATGGTCATGAGTGACCTTCCTTCTCTTTCCTCCTCTACATGTTAGAGTGTGTGTCTGTGTGTGGGAATGCATGCATGTGTGTTTATTTTTATGTGGCACTGCCTCAGATGTGGTGAAGTCGGTTGACTTTATACCGCTGGTAAACGACCAAACATTTGCAGATATGAGTGTTTCATTTCTGTGTGCGCCGCGTACCTGTCAGACTGAAGACGTCTTCCTGGACTTGACTGCCGGGTCACAAGTGCTTTAAAATTAAGTGAGTCACTGAGACATACAATGAGATCCTCTCTCCCTCTCTCGGGCTTGTCCCCGCACATGGGAAGAAGTGTGCGAGTGTGTGTTAAAACAGCTTGTTAACACGCACTCCACAGCCTTGGCTGGGGCTCCCTAATTGTTCCCTTCCAACTAAAGGCCAAGACAGTGAGAGAGTAGTGATAAACACATTTTCATTTCTTTCTCTGTCTGTTCAGTTCGGTCTGTGTCTGCGTGTCTGTGTGTGAGTGTGTGTGTGTGTGTGTGTGCATGAGTGTGTGCTTGCATGATGCACAGCAGCTGTGACAGTAAACATGTTTAGAAGTGGTTAATAGAAAGCAGGTGGTGATTGGCTGTGAGCCTCCCAGCAATCAGTGTATATTCAGAGCCTTAGACAGATGCCACAGTGTGCACTGAGGACACATGAACACACACACACACACATATTCAAAAGAAACACACACTGTTCACAGGTACTGTACTGCAGGAGCACTGTGTGGATGCACTCACTCATTTATTATCGTAATACATCCCGCCCTGCTGAGCCACTGTCTGCTGTTGCCTTTGCATAACCGCTGAGTATGTTTGTGTGTGTGTGTGTGTGTGGTGTTTGTTTATGCGAGTGTGTGTATGCAGTCTTCCCACTTTGTCTTTATTTGTAAACATGCAAACTCATATGTGTACCAGAGTGGGTGTGGGCACACATGAGCATGTTTGTGAACGCTGTGGAAATGTGGATAATTTGGTCTGTGCGCTGCATTCCTGCTCTGGGTCTGTTTATTTGTATACGTGTGTGTTTGTGTGTGTGTGTGTGTGTGTGTGTGTGTGTGTGTGCGTTTGAGGCCTCTATTTGGGTTTAACTCTCAAGGCATTGTGGGGATTTGGTGGGGGTTGTTTGTAAACATCAACAGCAGTAAGTTTTATTTTATTGTAGCTTTATTTTACGACATTATTCCCAGATGGCTGTTAAAGCTCGCAGTTATTTAATGCGTCCACCACACATTCTGCACTCCCCAGCCTCACGCTTGCCGCCGCACATATGCTTTTGCTCTCGTACGCAAACAAACAAACACAGTCTGTGGGACTGATTCAGTTAGGAATGAACAGTGAAGATGAGTTTTTTTTTTTTCCCCCGTCACACGTACACACAGGCTAGAATCGTCTCTCTCTCACTCTCTCTCTCTTTTTTTTTTTTTAGCATTCCCGTGTTAAACGGATCAGATTGAGTTATTCAAGTTGGTGGCAGGAGCTTTTTTCCTCATTTTTACCAGCTCTGTGACACTGTGGGTGAGCTCTCCCATATTTCTCTTTAATTAAGCAAGGGAAAACCTTGTAGTACAGCCAACCCGGCTCATGTAGCCACTTATGTTTTAATTTAATTACCTGTCCACTTTGATAATTATTCCCCCTGATTAACAGGGAGAGAAGGGCTCCTAAATGGGAAAAGGAGATGGGCGAGAGGGCCAAGCAGCATTTTTCCTTCTTTCGCTGAGAACAAGAATGAAGGTGTTGACTTAAGATGTTGAGGCCAGCTCGATTTTGATCCAGGTTTCACGTGCACTTGGCCCGCTTCTGGTCTGGCCTCCGAGTCCTACGGAGAGTTTCCTGTGCTCTGTTGAATCTTGTGATTTCATGCAGCCATGAGTCAAAACAGACAAACAACAAACAAATCATGATTCTGCAAACAGGCGGGGGTGATTGATATCTTTAGTCAAAATGCCAGCAGTTGCACAACAACGAGCACGGATGATTCAGCCTCTCTGCTTCGATTTTTTTCCACATATTTTCATTTAGAGCCTGCATGTTGTTTGTTCTAGTGTAGCAATGCACATGTTAGAGTATATCACTATATTATTAAAGTAACACAGCTGCTGGGGCTCAGTTAGAAACTTTCCTTTCATAATGCCTATGATTTTTGTAGATCAAACTTGAAAGTAGACCTTCACGATAACAGCCACTTAGAAAAGCATCACTCATCACCATTCAGTTGCTCACATTAGCACCCGTCAGTTATCAGGAGATTTATTGGACACATATAACAAAGTGTTCCTGGTAAAATTTGTTAGGCTCAGAGGAGAGGTAGGAATTAAAAAAAAAAAAAAGGTGCTCATACTATATACTCACACATACAAACACACCCAAACATTAGCACACACACACACACACAGACACGGACACATAATTTTAGTGCTATTGATCGCTCTAATGAATGTGTTGTGATTTACTGCACATGTGGCCCATTGTTGGGTGCTGCAGTGATGGACCGCCATCATTTTCCAATGGTAAAAGCTTTGATAAGAGAAAAGGCAGGAGGGCAGAATCCCATTTAATGGCCAAAGCAAAATTATTCCAAGATCTTCTTATGAGTTATGGCTCTCTCTTTTTCCACCTCTCTCTCTCTTCCTCTCTCCCCTCTTTTTTTTTTTTTTTTTTTTGCAGTGACAGGTATGATGTAATTTCCAAATTTCATCAGAGACAGTAATCTCAACACTGATTATGCTGTCAATTAGTAAATGAATGTGGGCACAAGGGGGAAAAGGTGGTAATAACTCTGCAAAAGGAGTTGTCAAGCTTCCAAAATACATAAAGGACATAGTGAGTTAGGCAGACTGTAAAATTTGTCCAATCACAATATAACTGTCTATTTGCAAGGTAAGTGTGTAACAAGGCTGAACCCACTTAAACTGGTTTTACACTTCTTTTTTACTTGTGGAAAAATGGCATTTCCTAGCTTCACATAAATCTTTGTGGCACAAATCCATAGAGACTAAGGTGTAGTGTAAAAAAATCAACTTATTAAAAACAAGTAAAGAGTAAAAATGGTATTGTCTGATAATTCCTTACTTGTGAAACTTTCCTCTTGTGTGGGACATAGAAGTTATTTTATTTAGCACCAAGTATAAGTGTATCAATGGAAGACAAACGTTGCCAAGTGTTTCAAAGTAGAGTAGTTTCTGTTTGAGTGATACTGCTTTGTTTCTGGCGGTTTTGGAGCTCAAACTTAGAGCAGGCTAACATCTGTTCCTCTCTGCCTCCACAATAGCACAACTCAGCCGGGATGCAAAGAGAGGTCAAAAGATCAGTGCCTTCCCCTCATCTACACACACACACACACTGGGAGAGAGAGCGAGGTGGAGAGAGAGAGAGAGAGAGAGAGAGAGAGAGAGAGAGAGAGAGAGAGAGAGAGAGAGAGAGATAACTCTCGCCGGCTGCTGTTTTCCTATTGTGCGCCAGGGCTTTGCGAGGATAGGGCAGCGATTAAAGCGCGCACCTGCTTTAGAGGCATTACGGTAGCGCAGCGAACTGTCCCCCCGCAACACACACTCGTACACACACACACACACACACACATACACACACAGCCCTAGTGATTCAACCCTGATTTCAAGCGAACGAGCAAGCAACAGAGACGGGATGCCAAAAAGTGAGCGCCGGTGGAGAGGTTATACGCGCTGATCCGAGCGTCTCGAACAGACGGCGAGGGAGAGCGGACGCAACAACACAACAAAAAAAAAAAAACACAAGACGAGAAGCTGCGCTCGTTCTCCGCGGCAACTTGCGCACAGTGCCAGAGTTTTAGCGGCAGTATTGTTCTGACTTCACTCCAGAGGGGCCACTCCGAGGAGAGAGGACGCACACAAAAGGGAAAAGGAAAAGGACTAACGAGCACGCTTTGTCGTTTTTAAAGTAATGGTCCTGCGGTCCGAGACCTCCGATTTCTCTGTCTGTCTCTCTCCTGTGTGTTTCTTCCCATTTTGTTTTTGGTTTTGAATTTTTTTTTTATTTTTATTTTTGTATTTTTATTTTTTTTTACCTTCTTCGTCCCGGTCGGTTTGTGTCCCCCCTCTTTTGGTCGCCGCGAGAGAGAGAGAGAGAGTGGACGCGCCGGGGGTTTAGAGGAGCAGAAGCGGGGCTGCCCACATGGTCCAGCCACTGGCGTGAAAGTTGACTTCTTCAGAAAACGAGAGAACAGGTTGATGCATTATCTACACTTTGCTTTTTCTTGTCTTCCTCACTCTTTCCTCTCTCCGCGCTTACTCTGAAACTCTCTCTCTCACACACACACACACACACACACACACTCACACACACCAGAAGCCCAAAAAAACACCGAACTTCAACTTTGCATAGCACCTTGTTTGTGAAACTCCTCCAAGTCAGCCGAGTAACGTTGTAGTGTGTTAGAGGAATAAAGACCGAGGCGGGACACACACTCTTGAGTTCTCCTCTTTCACACTTCTATCTCCTGTGTCTCGTTTGTTTTCAAAACTTTGAGCCTCTTCTTATGCGCCACGTTGTTAAAAATCCTCTTTGAAGTAGGTGTTTTCATCTTTTTCGATTTCTTCAAGCTGAGAGAAACTCGTCAGTGGAATAAGTTTCTCAGCAGCTCTTCGCCACTTTAACACGTGTTCTGTGCTGAACCACGATTCCTCCTCATTTGCTCGAGATTTATTTGCACAGGATTTATGATCTTATTTGAAGTCTTGTAATCCGGCTCCGTGGACTCCGGAGGGCCGGAGCGCACAGAAAGTGTCATTGTCCGAAGTCTTCGCTCATGAGACAAAAAAAAAAAAAAAAAAGTTTTCCTCTCAGGTTAGGACGAAGTAAAATGTCGGGAGTGGATTGAAAGGAGGCGACAAACTTTAAGTTCGCCTTAAAGTTTGTCATAATCCTTGTTAAGGGATTTGATAATAAACACGGGCACCGGTTATGTGGTGATAATTTTACACACCCGACCGAGGATCGTTTGAACGCTGCGTCGTCCTCTTTGTACCTGTTTGTCTTATTATTAGATAGTTGAACTCTGTCTCTGACAATAGAACAGCAACTTTTCAAATTAGAAAAGGACATTAGAGCCCCGATTGGAGATAATAGAGCTCTTGTTTTTTAAAAAAAGGGGGCTTTCTTTCTTGAGGAGGGAGTCGGTGGGTCAGAAGACAAGAGTTTCTTTACAAACCGTGGAGACTTGTGAAATGGGAACCGTGTTTGTGGCCTCACGTCTCTTGTCTTTTTCTCCTTTCACCTTAAACAAACGACAACAATACATAGATCAGTGTCTGAGCAGTAGTGCACAGAGGAAGTTGTTCCTGAATAATTCAACTAGAGAATTTAAAATTGCTTAAATGTTGATGAAATCACTGATGCGCGTTTTAGTCTTTGGAGAAACACGGTGGTCATCATCAGGAGGACGAACACACTCCAACATATCTGAAGCCAACAGACAATTATTATTTTACAAACTGAGAAGCTCTGCATGGCCCACGTTATTTCTTTTTTTTCCAGTTCGTTTTTTTTTTTAGCTATAAACCGCCTTAAAGTAGGCCCACACCACAAAACCTTATTTCTTAGAGTAAAAGAAAAGCAAAGGACGGACTAACAATAACCAGACTGACAACGTGAACTCTTTACATCACACGATGTTTGACGCTGCAGCATCAGTCTCTGGGTTTTTCTCCTGTCATCCTTTACTTATTTCCTCCTAAATTATAAACTCCCACCAAATATCTGAACACTCCCGCGTGTCGGATGGACTCAGATCCCGCACGATGTGAAGCTGCACGCACAAAAAAAAAAAAAGAGGGGGGGGGGGGGGGGGTGAAGAGATGAAATGACAATTAATTGCTGTTAGGTGTCTGTCATGGAGAGAAAAGCATACATGGCCGTGTGGGTGCACACCCTGACGTGGGCATTATTGCCCTGTGATTGATGGGCGCCGGGGCATTTGGCATAATTAATTTTATTTACTGTGTTCTTTCTCTCTCCTGTTGTGTCCCCCCCCCCCCCCCCCCCCCCCTCACTCTCTGTCCTCTGTGGTGGCATTTCCGCGATGCGATGACACACTTTTAATTGCACTTTAATAGAAGATCCAGCGGGAATGAAAAAGCTCTTCATCACGTTTTACGACCTTGTCACATTTCTGCTGTCAGACAGGAAAGCAGGTATTTTGTGGTGGCTTTGAGCCGCCTGGTCTAAAGTGGATGCGGAATTGGATTTATTTAAAAAAAAAAAAAAAAGTTTATTTCACCTGTAGGAATTACACATCCTCTCAAAACAAAACTGCCCTGTGTGCATTCACACAGCCAAGTTTATTAAAATCAACAAATTTAGGTAAGAATTTTAACCTAGATTATTTTTAATTTTAACTAAGGCTTTATATGGATGTGTTTGCATATTATTTACAAATTTAAATAGTGTTAAAATAATTTACACAATTATATGCTGGTAGTGACAACTCAAATGTAACTTAATTTATTTTCTAGGCACCTGTGGTTGTCTGCTAAATGTGCCAAAATAGTTTCCTCATAAATATATCAGAAATAAATCAGCCATTTGTCACTTTTTTTATTATTATTATGATTTTCTATCTCCTTAATTTTCAAAGCTGATAAATCTCAGTTAGAAGAAAGATGTTTGAAGTTACAGGAACAATTTCCAGTAAAATACAAATGACTGTATATTTTAGTTATTTCTACATTTACATTTAAAATGACCACACTGATAATCTCCCACAAACTAAGTGAGACACTGCTGAACGTGTGAAGAACGTGTTTTTCTTTTTTCTTTTTTTTTGTTCTTTTCTGTTTAAATATTTACAAACAGTACACAATCTGTGAAGTTATCATTTCTGTGTAGTGCTTTGCGCCTTGATGAACGATCACATCAGTGACAGCCGTTTCATAAAATCATAATAGGGCGATGAAACAAAAGAGCATTTGAGAGGCAGAAGTCGTTATTTGGGAAAATCTGAGCGTTGTGCAGGAAGCCAGGGGTGTCAGAGACAGATTGACTCTCCCTGCTCTCTGTCGGCTATTGTTGTGTCCGTGTCTGAGCGTTTGCCTCAGCGTTGCCACCTTTTTTCATCTTGCTTCAACACTTTTCCTTCTTTTCTTTATTCTGCTCTCACCAGCCGTGTCTTCTCCTTGTCCTGTTTTGATTCATTCTGTGTAAGAGTTGCTCACGTGCTGCTGATTTTGATCAGTTTCTGCCTGTCCTTGCCAGATAGTTGTTTCTGTTTTGCTCCTTGACCACATTACTTAAGTGATGATTTTTTTCAGCTCTGTCCTGTGCCTGTGTGACTGTGTACCAGGATGTGACTGGAGCCTTGCATGAGACCGTCTAGAGACAGACATTAATGGCTGCGAATCTCATGTGCTCTAAAACCCCTTCAGCAGGATTAAAAGCCACCAACATGATTGTGTTAGTCCATAAACTCACTCAGAGAGTCCTTACCTCCAACACGAGCACGTGTGAATGTATGTGTGGAAGAGTTTATATATCTGAGTGCTTTTTTCTCAATTCACCTGTCCTGCTTGAGTGAAAATGGGCAGTATTTGAAGTTTTAAATGTCCTGTGCGTCGGTAGCGTGGATGGCTCAGCTGTCCGTCTCTCCATCTCTTGCTGTCTCTTCATTAAAGTCCTCCTGCTATCCCAAACCCACAAGTCTGAGTGGGCTTTTGGCTCCAAAGTGATGTTGAAGAGCACCCGTATACGACACTGCTATATGTGTAGAGTTTGACCTGTGATAGATACTCACAGGTTTACTTGTATTGCAGCACTTAGTGCATTACCTGCTTAAAAGCTGAAATGGTTAAATTTTCAATATCCTTTAGATGGGATTTGAGAAAAGCAAAAAAAAAAAAAAAAAAAAAATCTGTCAAGAGAGTGAAAACATGTTATTTAATGGAATTATTTCAAGTGTTGGTCTTGAAGCTGCCGTTAACGCAGGGTGTTCACGTTTGAACTGCACACGTGTGCTGATCTTTTCAAATGTGGAAATACCATCTATACGATAACGTGTTACGGGTTGTGTAATTGTGTGTTAAAATTAAACAAATTGTGGTTTTGAGGCAACATTGATTTATAGGGAGTCAAATTGTTCCTTTGAATGATGCTAAAATTTGGAAAAAGAAGATATTAATCTGAAATATCAAATACAGCTTGTCGCCTCTTTAAAAATTTAAATATTCACAAATAGTAAATTAAATGAAGGTGTCATTGTACACAGTCAACCAGTGAGTGGAGGAATGTTTGGGCTGCGTATTGAAGTGATTGACTGCACAGTGAAACTGCCGCCACATTGCTTTAGACTGAGGCCTGATTATACATGTGGTTCTAATTGAACCTGTTATTTAGGCAGAGTTGAGGCCTGAATACTTGTACGAGTGTGCGTGGCTGTCCGTCTGTCTTTGTGTGCGTTTAATAAATCCCCACACATTTTTCAAAGATGAGATGTGTTTTTTTTATGATGGGCAGGGAGGCGGCGTCATGCGGGAAAGTTTCAGCACAGTGGAAGAGCGAAGCTGCTGGGTGCTTATAGGTGTCTTTAGAAAGCTGATCACCTGTGTGTGTGTGTGTGTGTGTGTGTGTGTGTGTGAGAGAGAGAGAGAGAGAGCAGCTGTTGTCTGTTGTTGCTCTTCCTTTTTCTCGTTGTGACTTTTGAACGAGCTGTCATTGCATCTTACCTTTCTAAAAGTGAAGCACTCCTCGTTCACTGATTGATAAGGCAATCATTTTCGCCTGACACAGCGGTTTAGCCTGTGGTCGTTAACATGCCTGTGCGTTTCAGATGAGCTTTTCTGTGTGTGCGAGAGAGGTAGCTGGGAGGCAGGCCGACTCCAAGATGTTTCTCAAGCTCCGTAGAGCACCGGCCCATTAACAGCTGATGGATGAGGGAAGGAGTGACCCAACAGCTCAGAGCGGAAGAGACTGTTTCCTATGGGCATGGGGGAAAGGAAAGCAAGAGAGGGGAAAAGAGAGATATAGAACGTACAAGTGAAAGGGCTGCATGAAGCAAGGGAAACGACAGTGTGAGGGTTTTAGGCGTGGGTCATTATAGCTGAGGAAGCATTAGATCAGCCTCTCCAGAGTGTGCTTGGCACCTGAGGCTATGGCTGGAGCAGAGCTTGAAGGAGAGGGAATGAGAGCAGATTGTGAAGTGGAGTCGTCAAGTTTGATTTCAGAGACGTAGAGAAAGAGTCACAGAGGATCACGAGGTCAGGGCTACAGTCAGTGATGGTCAGTGACAGCAGAAAAATACCCAAGTGGTGTTGTGTGGAGGAACCGAGAGGACGCCTGTTGTGTTCAAGTAGAGCATCTTCATGAAAAAGCTCTCATCGGTCATTGTGTCCCTTACTAACTCTGCATTGCTTCTGACAGCTGTATTTGTGTTATGGATTTTCCTTCACTCGGTCCCGTCTCCCTTTCCTTTTCCCCTGCCTCCCTTTTCTCAGTAGTCGGCTCCCCTCCTCTCCATCGCCTCCACCCTTATGACCTTTTGTAAGCACTTCATCAGAGAGCCGTTGGTGTTTTGTAAAGCGCCGCGACAAACTGACAGGGCAGCCGTCAATCGAGCGGGGGAACCGAGGGAGCAGATCAGTAGAAAAGCTTCTCGCAGAACAACAATGTGACTAAACTTTCTGCAGCACTGCTCTAATGTGTATTGAAAGGATGGCTGCGAAGGGTTAGGTGACAGCTGTGAAGCGCGAGGACTAAAATGCCACGGATGCACACACAGACGCACGTTTCGTAAACCATCTGACTGTAGAGACGTGCTGCAAAGCTCTTGAACGCTCGTCTGCCCATAGTGCCGCGGCGGTAAAATCTGCTGAGCGGACGAGTGAACGCTCTGATGAAATGCTGAGATTCACAGATGAGGAGGAACGCGCACCAAACTCAAACCTTACAACTCTTATTACTTTGTGATGCAATAAATAACCCCTAATCCTGGTCACCCAAATTTCCTTTTCATCACTTGGCTCATTTCCTTTTTAGTTGATTTAGATTTAGGTCAGATTTTAGTTTTTGATTTGCTTGAGAATATGTGAATTACTTTAACCAGGACGACTGTGCATTAACATATGATGACAGGAAATTAGTAATGCAGCATTTCCCCTTGTCCCTGTTCCTTTGCCATCCAGGACCGGGAAGGTAATGACTATTTAAATGCATCTCATTATGTTTTCTAATCCGCAAAGTGTAGAGATGTTGGCGAAACGCAGGCGAAAGTGAGGCTGGGGCATTGCCGTGCACTGCTCTTTTATGGTATTAGTATTTGTGGTATTAGTTCCGGGGGACATGGGATGCCTACTTAAGCTATTAGCATGTGAGGCGCCATGGGATGATCCATCCCCTGACAGGACGAGCTGTTAACCAGTGTTAAACCAAATCACAATAGGCTGCCTGGGCTGACGGATTGACAGAACTCGCTCTCGCCACTTGCTCGGGCCGCCTCTCCTTCCTCTTCCCCAACACTTAACGTCACAGAAAGATTTGTTAATTTCAGGAGGGGAATTAACTTTTCCAAAGTGACGCGAAGAAGAGGAGGGTGGGCAAATTCGGAGAAGTTATCTAGGGGTAAAAATACGATCCGTATGATTCGGCTCACATCGGAAGACTCTCTGCGTCTCTCTCCGCTCCTGTCGTCGTCCTCCCCCCTTTTCTTCTTCTTCTTCTTCTTTTCCTGTGGTTCTCAAGGTGAAGTGACTATGCAGGCATTGCCCAGTGGGGTGCGGTCTCTATGGCTTCTATAGTGCCCTTTCAGAGATGGGAGGAGAGGGGGGGGGGGCAGGAGGGAAGGATAGTGACTGTTACAGCCACTGTCGGGAGTCTTGGAGATCACTCACAGACACGAAGGATGCTATTGCTCTCTGCGTGCGTGAGTGTGTGCGTGTGCAATTACAATTACCTGTCAGTCAGTGGGTGACCCTGCACCTCTCCCCTCCTCGGACAGAATTCCTCAGGTTTTAAGTTTTGTTTTTCAGATGGCTGTGAGAGGAGAAGAAAAGCAAACAGGTCTTCACTTTCCCAACTCGTGTGTATCTTTTTTAGACATTTCATTTTTCAGGAGGAAACAAGCTCCACCGTCCTTATTTTTATAGGCTGTGTTGTTGAGTAGTTCGTGCTGATTTATCAGCGGCCGTTTTTTTCACCCTGTGGCTGCTCGCTGGGCATTGAAACTCTGTCAGTGTGTATGCACACACACATGCACGCCTGTGTGTGGTGGGCATTGTTGACCGAGAGACATCTGCCACTAGATTATTCCCAGCTGTTATCTGAATAATTGTGTAATCCCCCCTCGCTGCACTCCTCTCGTTCTCCTTCGCTCCCTCCTCCTCCTCCCCCTTTCTCCCTTCTTGCCCCCATATTCCTTCTTCCTCCGAATGATGAGACGGAGAGTGGTGAGTTTTTTTTTCTTGGTGGCACTTTGGGCTTTTTTTCAGGAGTGTTTATGAGCGTGTGTGTGTGTGTGTGTATACGTATGTCTATCTGTACGGCCCCTGGTCACCGGTCGCTGTCTGACATTTGTTGAAGGATTCGAGTCTCCTCCACCACTACCCCACCACCACCACCACCACCACCCCCCCCACCATACACCCACTCCCCTCCACCTCTCCTCCCCTCCCTCCCCGCAGCTCTCGGGGAAATAAAAGTAGCCTAATCCTGCCAGATCAAGATTGCTGTCCACCACAGCTTTACCAGCCTGTGAATTAGAGCCTGCTCTCATGTTCCTGAGGAGAGTGGAGGCTGTGTGTGTGTGTGTGTGTGTGTGTGTGTGTGTGTGTGTGTGTGTGTGTGTGTGTGTGTGTGTGTGTGTGTGTGTGTGTGTGTTTGCGCTGTGGGCCGTTGGCCTTTGAAGCAGTGTTAGCTGTTTGCCGGCAGAATACTGGTCAGAGGGTGAGAGGAAAAAAAAGGTAGAGAGTGCTGAAAAACAAGAAGAAAAGACAAGCTGGAGGTAGGAAAAGTGTTTGGGTGGACGAGTGTAGTGCACGCTTTGATTTTAGCTTTTAGATGTAATGGTTTTTGCATTATTCTAACAGTCTGCATAACATACGTTTCAAATACATACAGTTATAAGATAATATGTTCATTCAAAAAAGGTTTTTTTGTACCATATTTTTCCAAGTTCAATGCATCAATTCAAGTTTTCACATGAAAAAAAAAAGCCACTATATTTCCTTTTTTAAAAATTAATTAAAACATTTCTTCCTGGATTAAAAGAGAAAAACATCATGAAATATACCAATGTCACATCCTCACTGTCTGTCTGTATCTACAAAGGCACAACATAATGTTTTTTCCTCCTCCTTTAACAGACATTTTCAGTCAACTTTAGACACATGAAGTAAAAAGGAATATTTTATTGGGTTTTAACTGTTGATTCCTTCTCCAGTGCTTTTGTAATTTAACATATTTACCTGCTTCAGTAGTCCTACAGATACACCAGGAAAGATGCTTGAGTGTTGCTCATACGATTGCAGTTGCTAGGGCTGTCTTTATTTATGGCTCGTGGATGGTAGCGAAGTGTTCTTCTCTCTGTCGGAGCTCAATGGGAAGGACTCTCGCTGCCTCTTTTTTTTTCTTCCCTGCTCCTCTTTCTTATTCTGTTGCACTTTCTCCTGTCCGGCCACGCTTTCCCTCCATCTCTGCTCTCCCTCTCTTCTCCTCTCCCTGTCATGCCTGTTGTCTCTAATTATCACAGCTCTGTGTTCCTTCAGCCTCTTCATTACATCCGAGCTGTCATCACAGTTTACCTCCAACATTTACTCCCTCTCCTCAGGCCCCATTTCAGTCAGAATAAATTATTCTATATAAGTGAAATGACAACACTCAATACAAGGTCAATCAATATTCCTCTCCACTGTCTTTGAGAAGCTTTTTTTTTTTTTTAGGTTGGGTTAAAATGGCTGGAAATGTGTAATTTAACAACTAATTGAAGGTTTCGAAAAGAGAAATTTCAAACCACATTTTTTTTCTTTTTTAAATTTATTGTTATTTATTAAAAATTTTTTGCCTGCTTTGAATTCAAGCACATTACATGTAAAAATGACTGCAGTGCATGCACACATATTCCTTACTAGTGTGATTGGTAAACTTGCTGAATTATGTGTTTTCAAAGAGACACATTGAGCGTGACAAAAAATGTTAAACAAATTATGTTGATAAATTTTGTTCAGTTCAATTTGCGATTGTGATGAACTTGAATGCACTGTTTTGTCGGTGCATGTACTGTGCCGGTGCAAAAAAAAGGCTTTAGCCACAGGTCTCTGGCAAAAACATCAAATGACAAGGAACTCTTTAACAGAGTTCTACTTTGTATTTCTTCCTCGTTATTTCCAATATGCAACTTTTGCTTTGAAGTATTTACAATCAGCAAGTAATAGATAAAACACTGGAATATTTTTTTTCCTTTTAGGAATAGAGACATTTATTACCAGGTTTTAAAGGAACTCGTTGAACAACTCAGTGATTAGCTGACACCACCATGCCCATTTGCCCAGTGAAGGTCAGTGCTGCCATTCGCAACCTGTAGCTCTAATCGGCAACTTCTACTGCAGCAGGTTTCCATTGTGTAAAGGTCAGTCAGAAACAGTGCATTAGCTTAAAGGAAGTAGTCAGTATAAACGAGGGAGGAGACTGAGGGAGGAACGAAAGGACTAAAGTACAAAAAAGAGGACAGGAGGGAGGGTGGGAGTGGCAATGAAACCCTGGCATGCTCCGTGTCAGGCAGCCGTACGGCTTCTGGGGGCTTTGTGAAAAGTTTGCCTGAGAAACTTTGCTGAAGGCTGGGTTTGGTTTGAGCGGCTCCCCTAGGGGTTCGCGCACAGAGTGGGTGGAGGAGGGGGGGGGACCGAGGGGGAGGTGGAAAGGGAAGTGAGAAAGCAAAGAAAAGGAGGAGAGGAGAGCAAAGCACAGAGAGAGAGAGAGAGAGAGAGAGAGAGAGAGAGAATGCCGTCACAGTCGCCTGTTGTTGCAAGGCGCAGGCCCTTAGTCGCTGATCTAAGAAACACAACTCTTAGCTCATGCCCCCTCCTTTCTCCCTCCCACTCCCTTCTCCATCCTTTTCCCCTCTTTCCCTCCATCCTCTGTCTCTGTCTATCTCTCTCTTAGCTTTGACAGCGCTGCACTGTGGTTTTGAGAGCTGGTTATTAACATACAGCCTGTATTAGTGGAACAGTGGCCACCACTATTTGCTGCTAATGAGGATTTGGGGCCTGTGCCGTATAGTAACTTGTAACTTGACCTCCGGTGGCGGGGGTCAAGTTCATCCTGACGAGGTGTAATTCTCTCACTCCTCAGCCCAAACACCCTGACTGCACCCTGGGGGGAGTGTGCTGGGGGAGGAGGAGCCCTATTCGTCCCAAATTTGAATCTCTCATCCCGTTCTCTCTCTCTCTCCTCCACCCCCCCCCCCCTCCCAGAGGGTTAATTGAAGGGGAAATTGATAGTTCTGTGCCGTAATTGTGGCTTTGAGAATTCTCTGTCTCCCATGGAGAAAGATGAGGGCAGCTGTACCACAGAGTGACGTGTTGTAAGAGAAAAAGAGAGCGAGAGAGAGGAATATGGTGAGAGAAGCACATAGAAGAACAAATAGAAGCCCCCGCACCTCCACTGCCACTGCCCCCATGGTGGGGGTTTGATTGGTTGATGAGGGAGCATGTTGATTGGCTGATGATGAGCTGAGATTTCTGTGTAACTTTACAAGCCGGGCTCTAATAATCATTCACTTCATTATCCAATCAGAGAGACTTGCCACACTGCACTGTATCCTCAATGATTCTTCTTTTTAATTCTCTTTTTTGACCCCCCCCCCTCCCTCCTGCTCCAATCCTCCCATACCTCCCAGAGGAGTCGGGGATGGACAGATGAGTGGAGCGCGTAGTATCAGTTCGGTTCTGCTCTGCTGCTCGCTGAAGTAGAGAGAGACAGACTTATATTCCACTGAAGTCAGTGCTGAATGGCCTCTCTGCCTCCCTCTCTCCTTCAAGAGTGGCTTTTCTTTCCCAGGGGCAGAGCTTTATAATTAGTCTTCTTCCAGAAATAGAAAACTAGTTTTCTGAGGTGAAGTCACTCTCTCATGTAGTAGTTGCAAATTTGAATTGATACGTAACCAAGTGAAATCTATCTATCTATCTATCTATCTATCTATCTATCTATCTATCTATCTATCTATCTATCTATCTATCTATCTATCTATCTATCGATCTGTCTGTCTGTCTGTCATCTATACTGTATATATATATATATATATATATATATATATATATATATATATATATATATATATATATATATATATATATATATATATACAGAGTCAGAGCAGTCTTTGGTCAGAGTAAATGTTCCTGCAGTAACTGCAGCTCTTTCACCTCCCCGCTCATTGTTTAGTCTCAGATCAGGTCATCCTAAGGTTGTCACCCAAACAACGTTGTGTGTGTGTGTGTGTGTGTGTGTTTTTGCGTTGTCTTTACATTTTATAATTTTCCTCATTGCGTATTAAAATTTGTTGATGTAGGCATTTCTCCATTTGGATTTTATCTCCAGCAGCGGTTCAGTTTTCTTTTCCGTTTTTCCCACCTCTCTTTCCCCCCTGATCAGCTCAACCCCGACTCCCCTCAACCTCTCCCCACTGCTCTCCTTTTCTCTTTCCCTCCAACCCCTCCCTCCCTTCTCCTTTTGCTTTCTCTGTCCGTTAATGAGAATGTGTTAACGAGAAAGAAAGATCTATTGGGTGTAGCACAAATTATCAGAAAGGCAGAGGTTTGGAAGAAAAAAAAAAGCGGCAGACCCTTCAAAGAAGTCCTATTCTTGTGGTTGTGAATGTTTGATGAGACAGTGAAAAGTTCCCCCTCTAACGTCATGGTGTCTGAACAGAAGAGAACAGAACCGTTCTAATCATGCCGCACAGAAAAAATGACTTCCAGCCCGATTTAATTAACTGATAAGAAATGGCTTCAAATTAATTTTTCAAGGATGTTAGATTTTGATTAAGAAACTCCTAAAAGAAATAGACGAATAATCAATTTTTTAATCAACTTACTCAAATGGTAACTGGTTAATATGATAATTCTAGCAATTAGGGCAAATATTGTCGAGCAGCAGTTTCTATGCATCCTGTTAAAGGAATTATAATATCTTTACATCTAATTATCATGCTTATTTAATTTTTTTGTGTGGCTACCTCTCAATTTTACCATTCGTTTTTTCATCTGCCATTATAGGGATAATGAAATGAGAAGTTGGAAAGTGAAATAAGATGAAACTTTTATGAGGGCCAACCTGAATGGGACTTTTCACGCGCCCTGATTGGACAGATATTTAGGAAACGGGAAGGGGACGTCGTTGAGAATGACATTATTTCAGCTGGTTTTACATGCAAAGCCGAGATGGATCTTTAGATGGTTGATTCTTTTATTTTGTCAGCAGATTAAAGTAGCTAATGGCTTCTGGCTTCTCTGTGTGGCGCCTCTCTTATCCGTAAGCAGGTAGACCCAGCTATGAATATGCTCATCATTTCTAATCCACAAAGTTTCAAATAATCTATTCAGTTCGAAAAGCGAGAGAGAGAAAAAAAATATATTCAGCTTAGATTGAAGGGAAGATTCAGTTGTTCACCTGCTACTGGCCATAAAGCGTGTGTGTGTGTGTGTGTGTGTGTGTTTCCCTAATTGGACAGGTATTGTAAGCGGAGGTGAGGAGGGGCCAGAGAGAGGGGAGAGGGGAGTGCACAGAAAAAGCTGGCAGGGGGTCCGGGGCTTTAAGGAGAGCAGCCAAGAGACAGAGTTCTTTACTTCAAAGAAGGCTTGGACAGACGCTTACCCCGCTCACATACCACTACAACACACACTCCACATTCATTTACAGTGGCTCTTTTAGCTCTCATGAGATGAATATCCATCCTCTCTGGCACTCCTCTCTGTATCCCTCGCTCCCTGCTTGCTGAACATCAGTGGAGTCGTGCATTCAGAGGGAAATATTGACAAAGCGTTTGGAGAGATGGAATGGTTCCTTTAATTATATGCTGCTCTTATGATGCATGATGTTTCTGTCTGGCTGCGAATGCACACACACACACACACGTGCACGCCGATCAGCTGAATAGGTATTCCTGGCACAAACCCCTGTATTGAGCACACATATTCAATTAACAAAACTCATTAGCAAAACTTGGCATTTGTTGTTGTTTTTTTTTTTTGCCTCCTTGCTTGGAATTAATGGTTTTGATATGCTAATTAGCGGGTAATTTAATTTCAAAAGGCCTCAATTAACAGCAGCGTTGTGGACACGAGGAAGTTAAGCAGCGTAATCTAATTTGCATTAGTAACGAGCAGGGAGTAATTAGTCTCTAATTAGCCACTTCAGACAGCACTTGTGTTTACTTTCCTAATGAAGTGGAGTTTTTTTTTTTGTACAGGAAAGCTGTGTGTGTGTGTTTATGAGAGAGCATGTGAGTGTGTGTGGTTGTGTGTGCGTGTGGTTAAGGGGCGGGGGAGAAGAGGGGTGGGCACCAGAGGCAAAGTGGCATATGGCTTACCGTTTGGCTCCAGTTACACACATGGGCACCCCTTCACAGACACACAAACAAACAGTGGCTCACACATGAACAGACATGAAGGTCTCACTGTACTGGGCTGTCTTAGGCGACTGGACATGTACTTACATTTGTTCCTCAAATCCATTAAAACATCTCCATGAGCTTACTTACACATGCCAATGAGGGATTTTGTAGGGTTTTGTCTTGATAGTGTTTCCACTGTATTTTGTGTGTGTGTGTGTGTGTTGCAATAGCTTGCAATATTTTCACATTTCCTTTTTTGTATATCCAGGCACTTGTTCATTTTCTGCCATATTTTATCCAAACATTTTTTTGCATTGTGAAGAGTATAAACTGTTGTGTATGTGAGTGATGACGTTACAAACTGTGGTTGCTGGCCAGCCTAATGCAGTGGGTTATTTCTGGGAGACGGTTGCCTGTGTTGACAACATAGCAAAATGGAGAAGAAGAAAAAAAGAAAAAACAGACAACTAGCTAGACGCATAAACAGACAGGCCGTGCTTTATGTGTTTTATTCCTTTCATTTCTATCTGCTTAATGACGTGGGATTACATCCTAAGTAATATTTAAGAAAGAATTGTGAGCAAATTAAATGAAATCTTTTCAGCAGTGACTGTTCCAACAGTTTGAACTTTTCCATTCACAGCCGTGTCAAAAACAAGTTGAAAACAACAGGCTTCCTCCTGGGCTTTTTATGGGAAGGGAGACGGGGTGGAAGGATTGCAGGGGGAGCAGTATAGCAGTTTTTTTTTTGTTGTTTTTTTTGGAGGGGGGGGGGAGGGGGGTGGAGGGTTGGGGGGGGGGGGGACAAGCAGCTGTCCTATTAGCCCAAATCTGTTGTTCAGAGGAGGTGGGAGGAGGGTGGAGCAACACCGCTGAATTTCCACAAAGGAGAGCGCACACTTTTTTTTTTTTTTTTTTTCACTTTGTGTTCAAAAAAGGCTCTGTCCTGAGATTATGCCACAAATTAATGTACGTTTAACCCCTAATACATCTTTGGGTGTAGATCTTGTTTTATTTTTAACCATGATTCAGTGAATAGGACAGAAGAGACCACGGGGACCCCATTAACTGACAGCATTTCTGATGGGAGGGCGTTTTCTAAGGGCTCTTTCTCAACCTTTCCTGGGAATAATAAGAGAGGTCAGAAAGCTGGGTGACTTCCTGCTGCAAAGAACAGGGTCAGAGCAGTGGTTGGCAGTAATAGTCAGCACTCAGCAGACTTGGGATACACACACAAACACACACACACACACACACATAGAGTGAATGGACAGGCAAGCCATATAGCAGAGTTTGGGTGATTTACACAGACTGGGAGCAGAAACAGGAAAGGATTCAATAAATATAATGAATGAAGGTGTTACAGTGATTATGAGCCTGTTTCCAATACTGACCTCTACACGTACACACGGATTTATAGGCACAAACATGCGCACAGACGCACACACACTCACACGTACACATCCATAAATAGGCAACTGATTTACAAATGAGCTGACCTGTGTGTTGGCCTTGCTCTCAGATAGGCTCACACCCCCGCCAGGATGCATAAATCACAATGGACATGCATATGCATGAGCATCTGAGGAGGTAGGATAAGTGTGTGTCCGCATGCGTGCGTGTGTGTGTGTGTGTGAGCGCCAGCCAGCAGCGGTATTTGTATCGATCATTGAGGCTTAGTTAAGTGCCTTTTATTTCATTGAGTTAAAGTTAAGGGCCGTGGACAGGCCTCTCTCCAGCGTGTGCTGCTTTTCAATGGAGAGAAAGCAAGAAAGAACGTAAAAAGGAAAAGAAGGAACTCTTAACTGTTCTTTTTTCTTCTTTTTAGTGGCATCCAGGGATAGCATATCACATTAATGGAACTGAGATGACGTTTCACGTCTCTTCTCTCTGTGGAAGAAGTGGTTTTGGTATTGGACCTTTGCCTGATGTGTGTGTGTGTGATGTGAGCTGCTTTAACCTCCTCTTGTTTTATGGACTTATACATGGCTCTGGATCTCACTGCTGCTAGATTAATTTACACACCACTCACACATGCTTGCCAAATCTCCCTCTGTCTTTCTTTCTTCCTCCCTCTCTCCTTCTCTCTGAAGACAGAGCAGAAATTGCCTGGTGAGGTAAATAAATTACTTCCATCGATTGCTGTAGTTGTAGAGTGACTTTATCACAGTTTGACTTATCCAGATACAGATCAGCGTGTGACAGCGTGTGTTTTTTATAATGTGCCACTGTTCCTATGTGTGTGACTTTACATGTGCTCGCCTGTGTGTGTGTGTGTGTGTGTGTGTGTGTTGGGGGGGTGTGTTCGTGTGAGTGACGATGTGTGTTGGCTTCAAAAATCAATGTAAAATCTACGTGATGTGTATCTCAGCATATTAAAAGCCACTGTTAGAGCTACAATACTGTCCACGAGATGTGTGCCTAAATGAAGCAGGCAACCGTGTGCATATTGAAAAGCATCTGATGAAGTTGGTGTATTATAGTGAGGTCTTACAGTCTTACAGATAGATTGTTGGTTGATTAAGTTTAACTCTATCGTACCATTCATCAGCATCGGCCACTGATGAGAGCTGCAGATAGGTGACATTTTAATAGAGCTCTCACTGATACCTGCTCTGAGTGTGTGCAATCTACATATCTTCCTACATATGTGGGGTTCCTGCAACATGTGTAGAAACGATGTGCACACCTTCACCCCTAAGCCCCAGGTGTCACTTTATGGAAAGAGGGTTAAAAGTTCACCACAAAAGTGTCCATGTGCAGAGGTTTTCTGTGTGTGTAGCAGTCTGGGACACATGCTGTTTTAATAGACGCTGTGCTGACGTTATTGCAGAGGCCAAGAAGCCACCGTTAAAAAGAAAGGATTTGGAAAAAGAGCAAGGGAAGGCCTCATCTGTTTGCATTAAACAGTGGAAGAACTGACCAGTGAAGGAGCAAACGAGCAGCAGACGGCTAAAAGATATCTGCTTCGTTGGCTTTGTCCCTCACTTCAGCTTTCCCTCCCTCATTCCTGTCATTTTCTACAACCTAAAATGCTCAGTATGCTCCTTTTTTTCTGTCTTATATCTCTTATTTATTTATATTACTTGTTTAAGTTTTTTCTTCGTGGAGGCTTTTGGCTTTAAGTGTATCTATTAACTCAAAGACGTAACGCAAAGGAGGAGCTAAAACAGTGAGAAGCAGACATATTTTTATTTACACTTTAAGACTATTCCTCGTGGTTTTGTTCTGACCGTCTGTCTGTCATCTACACGATCAGGTTCCTTTCAGATGCTCCTGATTTGAGAATTAATTAGACAGCGCAGTGGCGTCAGGGTTGGAATTTTAGGTTTGTTCTCTAGCTATTTTAGTAGCTAATTACTGAGGGGGAGAGTGTTAATTGGAATTCTCTTAGATAATGTGAACTCCTCTTCCCCTTTTCTCCCCCGCCTCCACTAGAGTTTAATAGAAAACCACAGCACTTAATAGACTCTCCCTCTCACTCGCTCCTTATTTTTATTATTTTTTTTATTTTGATGTTTTTGAGTGTAGCTCAGTTAATGCCTTTGGAGACGGGAGATGTTTGTGGTTGTGTTGGCACTGTGCACGTACAGAATAAGCTCTGTACTCAGACAAAGTGACATATAGTAATCCTTTCAGACTTCATAGGATATTGACTAGTTTTCTGTCACTGATATGTTGTCTGTTACCTTTCACTGGGCACAAAGTGAGAGAGACACAGAGCCCGACGCCAAATCACAGACAGTGCAAACGATGGGAGAGTATATTTTAAATTTATAAAAAGAGCTGTAGTTCACAACAAGATTCTCACAAATGCATGATTAATGTTCATTGCATTTAATTCTTTAAAAATAAGCAATAAAAAACTAAAAAAAAAATAATTTTGAGAAAACCTATCCCAAGGGCTTTTTCATGTTTTTTATTTATATATATTATGCTTAACTTTTGTTGCACTGATAATGAGCAAAACTGGCCTAACCTGCTTTTTGACTTAGCACTTTCTCCATAGCCCCGGGGCATTAAAATGCAAATTCAGTGGTGCGTAAGTAGGGGGATAAAAACACAAAAAAAAAAAGGGATTTTAATTTTAAAGAATGTTTGAAATGAAACAATAGTTGCATTTGGATGTTGTTATAATTGGAGCGAATGGCTGACTAGATAAACAGGCTTCTGTTGCTGGCGTAGCAGCACACACTTGGGGGTCTTTTCATATCAGTGCTCTCTTTAAAAATTAAACTTCTAACCAGCATAAAGCAGAGAGGGAACAAAATTAATATACAGTGAGGGAAGATTAATCAGAGATCTGTGGTTACATTGTAATTTCTCTGTCATCCTAAACTGTGACAAAAACATTATTTAACATCTTTACCTCTGCTCAGCCACTCATAAAAGCTTGGTGCACACACAGACGACTGTACAGTATTTTAATATCACTGCTTGTATATTCTAATCCTGACACCACTTGAAATATAATTCCTTTCCCTATTTTAAATCACAGATGTGAAATTGCATTAAGGCTAGAGTGTGTGGGTATGAAAGCAGGAATGTTAAATGGACATATGAATGCAGGGGTGAATCCTAACCTATTAAGTACTTTCCTTATTATTTCTGAAAGTGGAGCGTGATAATTACTTTGGTAGAAATCCTATAGCGGGGTGGAGGTATGGGTCTCAATAGTTGAGCCAAATTAATTTCTTCTGTCACCTTGAGCATACGTTCCTCTTAATAGGTTTAATTTATTTCACAGTGATTATCTTTTTTTTTTAAATGCTTGGCTGTGATGCACACATTCATGACAAAATCCACTTCAACCTTCTGCACAAGTGAATGGTATATTCATAGCTAAATATGATATAGCTGCAAAGCGTCATTGCTACTTGGCTCCTGAGTCTGTGTGATCTGAGAGATGGCACTGTGCCGTTTTCCCAGGGGTCCTTGCTGTTGCGGCCCAGTTGTCATGTGATCCATGTGTCTGGCTAAGAGCTTCGCGTTTCTCAGGAGTTGCTCCAAGTCTTTTTAGGCCTAAAAGTTAACAATCATTCCTGATGTTAAATCCATCAGAAACCTACATGTGCCACGCGGTTGCTTTAATAATCTCCCCTGTGTGTGTGTGTGTGTGTGTGTGCGCGCGTGCATGCGCTGAGGTTAGGGTGGGCCATGGGAAAGTGGCATACCTGAGCAGATTAGCGTGATCTCAAGGACACTTTGCGTGGGACAACTTTCAAATACTAATTTCTTGCTAATTCAAGGGCACTGCCACTTTGAAGTAAAACTAACGGCGAAGCCATTGTAGTACAGCATGGAGCGTCTCTAATCCAAAACAACACAAGTCACCGTGAATGTGTTCATTTTCAGCATACGTTAAGTGTAAGCCAGTTCATGGGTGTGTTGACTCCTCCTCAAAGAATATGGTTTGTTTTTGATCTAGCAGGGTTCACTAGTTACCCTGTCTAGTTTCAGCTTACACTGGTACATTACACGCAATCACTGAAATTACATCCTATAGACTGTGTGTGTGTGTGTGTGTGTGTGTGTGTCTTCATTGTTGATGTCATCTGAACGAGCTCTTCTCAATGTCAGCTTTGATTAGGTTGAATGAAGTTCAACTGAACTGTTTTTGTGTTTTTGTCATTTAGGGGAAGTAAAATGGAAATGCAGCTGTTTTTTGTCTGTGTGTGTGTGTTCGAGTGTGTGTGTGTGTGTTCGAGTGTGTGTGTGTTTGTTCAAAAGTTGCTGTGTTGCATGTGGCAGCGAGTGCGTAAGAGTGGTTGTCAGCTGGTAAACAGCAAAGACTCAGTGCAAAGAGAAGCTGATGCACAGAGTCTCAGTTTTCATTGGACAGGCTTCAAGTAAGGGAAGCTTGATGGGACAAAACTCATATGGAGAAGCTGCAGTCTGCCAATTAGTGAACCAGATGTTCGTTATTGTTGGACTAGGATTATGGCAATAGCTGCATCTGGCCAACCATTATGAGTGTGTGTGTCTAAGTGAACTAACTCCACCATGATAGATTTTAAACAATCTTCTTCTGGGACTTACTCCTGTCTTTAATACTCCTCTGGCACCTGCGGTGTTTTCCAGAATTCTGTCCCTCTCTCTTTCTGTGTAGTTTTTCAACATTTTGGAAATGTAAACACTTCTAAAATACATCCAGATGTTACCAGCTGTGCTCCACCACCACAAACAAGGAGTGTGTGTGTGTGTGTGTGTGTGTGTCTCAAAGACTCCTTTTTCAACTATTCACGCTCAGACAGAAAAAAAATGATTGCCCGATTTCGTCGTATATCTCCACTTCTTTGTCTGAGTGTGAGCAGGTTTTCAAATACAGTGTGTGTGTGTGAGAGAGAGAGAGTGTGTGCTGAATACGACTATTGTAGTTGCTAAAAGCTGCTGCAGGGTAGTGTTGGCTGAATTAAAGGCGTTATTAAATGCAGAAAAGTCAGAACTGACGCAGTGTCACAAAGGCAGGGGTTTTTAGAAAAACATTGACCTTAGGTATGCCGCATTATCTCATTGTCTGTCCTTCCCCCTCTCTCTCTCTCTCTCACACACACACACACACACACACACGTAAACTCATATAAAACCAATCTAACGTTTTTACGGCAAACCTCCATTTAGATTTGTCATTACAAGAGATTGGCATGAGTTCAACCACTCTGTGTAGGCGAAGTTGAGAAAGGTGTAATTGTGAGGTGAACGGTGTTAATGTTTGTTTACGAAATGCCCTTTACTACATGTGTACACACAAACACACACACACATACACACACACACACTCGCACAATTACCTGTGTAGAGTTCTAATTAGCGGATGTCCTCATCTTCCACAGTGAGATTATTACCAGTATTCCCTTTTCCACTCTCACACACCTTCCCCTACGCACACTTTTCAACAGGTGATCACACTTAAATGTCATGCTGTTTCACATGTGTCAGCGTACTGTGTGTGTGTGTGCGTGCGTGCGTACATGTGTGTGTCGCTATGTATTTGTTTATGCACAGTGGCCGTGCTGAAACCTTGTTCCTCGGGGAGTAATTACAGAAGAAGTTTTCTGGCCGTTTTCTCTAATTAGTGTGAATATGGAAAGAAACTGTGGAACCTCAGTTAGCATGTCTACGCACACACACACACACACACACACTGACACATGGAGGCTGTGTATAAGGCAGAAGTCCAGACGTGTGCAGGGCTTAGGCTGATGCCATGGCTTTAGCCTGGAGGTACGGTTCATTTCTTTTGCCACAGGTCTATTTCAGCCCCTGCATCTCTGTATATATACATGCGGTGCGTTTGTGTGTGTTTCTCTCATTCAACACATCTGGCCTGAACCTCACTCAGTCCTTCAATTGAAACTGCAGGTTGTTTGTTTGGGTTCGCCCTTACAAACACACCATTAGGCCTGCCCTCTGTACTGAGGACTATTCCTGGCTCTGGCCTCAGTTTAGCTCAGGCCTGCTGCCTGGCTCACAGGAGGTCCCTGCAGGCAAACCTCACTCCTACCAGAACCCAGGAAGATCCGAACCACAGCACACCGCCCAACCACCACAGTGAAACTCAAGCCTGCTTCAACCAGGCTCACCCCACAGCCTTAAATGTTAGCTGCAGGGTTTTAGTGTGTGTGTCCTACAGCAAGTCTTTTCTTTTTAACAGTCAGCCTGTTGTGATGCAACAAGTCCCCCTTTTCTGCAAACAAACAGGTACAGACAGGAAAAAAGAGCGGAGGCTTCGTGAGTCACACTCAGACAATGAAAAAGGATTTGGGAATGAGAGATGAAAAGAGGAAAAAAAAATAGAAAGAGAGAGTGAGAGGCAGCAAAAAACGAAAAGAAAACAATAAAGGTGGTTAGGACAAAAGCAGTATTGTATCATTGAAATGACTTGTGAGTTGAAAGCCTTAAAAGTTCTCCCCAGAGCCTGGTCATAAAGCCCAGAGACCGGCTTGGCAGCCTAGTCTGTAGCCAGACAGTCCTGGCAGTTGGGCTCAAAGAGCTTCCAGTAACAGGAGATGTAAAAATCAATTTGCCGTGAATAAGGTAAACAATCGGAAATGACAAATATGCAGGTTCTTTCCATCCCCCTTTTTTTTTCACCTCTTGCTATTTTCACTGTTATTAAAGAAGACAAATGCAGGGAGGAGAATGACTAATCTGCAGTCATGTGGCGAGGGATCCTACCAATGTTCAGGGAGAGAGGGTGAGAGGAAGAATCTCTCGTTTTATTTTCACTACCTGAAACAGTCGAGCTGGACTTTTCTAGTCAGCAGCTGAAACACACAGACTCCATATTAGCATGGATGTTGTTAACACAAACGCACAGACGAGGACGAGTCAGACGCGATTAAAGAGACTGAGGCCGATACAGTCATGCGGATAGCGAAACGATTGAAGAACAGGGGGGATGACAGAGAGAGATGGAGGAGAGGAAGGGGGCGAATCCTCGGGGGCTTGTTTGGTGGTTAGGGGCCCCAGAAGCCCCAGTGGAGACCTCCATTAGTGGAACGATCCGAGCCTGTGGGAGCCAGTGCGGTGGCGGGCCTTCGAGGCAGGGGCCAGTGTGTTGAGCCGCAGTTTGTCTGCATTGCTCATAACATTGATCCAGTGTTGAGCTGCACCCGTAGGAAAGCTCTTTGGTGCTGAATAGGCCGAGCAGCAGTGTATCGATGAGGCAGAGTGGACCAGCGGAGAGCCCTGCACCCTGTTGGTCATTTGGTTAAGACGGACAGATCTTGTTCAATATGCTCGCCCCGCAGTCGCCTTAGGGTCACATGGTAAGGCTGCCTGCGCATGTGTCTGTGTGCGCAGTTGCCCATCTTTATGTGCGTGTGGGTGCAACGATCTGTGTCTTACACAATCTAATCCTCTTTACTTGTCCCTCTCAGATGAACAGATCTGCTATGACTGGTTGAGACAAAAAAAAAAAAAAAAAAAACGAAAGGGGGGGAAAAAAGAATGAGTGAGAAAACAAAACATGTTTCCCAGGCTCCAATTAGACCACTTTTTATTGCCCCTAGATATGCTCTCCCACCCTCGCCAGTCCCAGTATCACTGAAATCTGCTTACACAGAAAGCTTGAAACCAACGAGAGGGTTTAAACATCAGCTATAAAAATATGACCGGGGGACACGGTGAAAGGAGAGGGAGGCAGGTGTGACAGGAGAGAAGAACCTCTTCTCCATCATCTGTCCGTTTTGAAGTTAACACACATCAACAGGGCATGTTTGAAATCAGTGTACGCGTCTGTAAGAGGTTTACTACCCTATTCTTCTGTGTGTCAGCTGCACCATGGGACATGTGTGTTTTGTGGTTGTCGTATTTGTACAACATCAGCCGCTGAACGCTCGAAAACAAAACAGTTTGAACCCTCGTTGCAGAAGCCATCAATTCTTAATGAGATAATGACATGCTAACATACTCACAGCAGCAGCTCTGTTTACAGATGAAGACAAACCACAAACAAGACACAGACATGCTGAGCACTTTAGCCTTGCTTCCCCAGCTACTTTCCTCTTGCTATTTTTCCTTCTCTTCTCCAGCTCTGACTTTGTGCGGTGGCCAAAACTTAGCTAGAATAACAGGTGGGGAACGTTTTGATGGTGCGTGTGTGTGTGTGTGTGCGACGTGTGTCCTTCTGATAGACACACATACGCAGTAATGAGTCAGGCGCTATAATGTGGCTGCAAACCAGATTCTCTAATACGAGAAGAATGTTGTCCATGGCATCCAGAGTTTTTCCACTGGACTCACACATTCATCCAGCCTGTTTCCTGCCCTGGGGTCTTCCTCTCGGCATGAACAGTTGAGGAGAGGGAACCCTCTGTCTCCCTCTCCCCCTTTTACATCGCTCTTCCCATTGTCTCTGTCCCCTTTCCCCCCGCCACATCCTTTTTCTCACTTTTTCCTTCCCCTCCATCAGTTAGATTCAGTTCGTGTGGGCTATCGGAGCGCTGCCCTTCCTTTAACGTTTTCTAGTCTGGTTCTAGAGTGACACAAGCACATGACTCACAACTGAGTCAGACCAATTCAGGCCTATTGCTGAGGAAATGGTGGTGGATTAGGAGGAGAGGTGTCTTACTCGGACTGGTACAGGAAAACACACATGCACGCACGCATGCGCCCTCGCACACACACACACACACACACACACACACACACACACACACACACACACACACACACATACAGCTGAGTAAGAAAAAAAACATCTGTGGTTCACTGAGTCTTCAAATTAATGGAACTCTTAGTCTTAGCTGTGGAGCAACTTTAAACAAACCAAGACAGAAGTTTAAAAATTCACATTCAAATACTTTAACCTTGAAATCTCCCCTTGCCAAGGCACCAGCTCCCTCTTTTTTTCATCTGTTAAATGTTTGAGTGTTTGATAGTTTGAGGTCTATAGCAGAACCCGCCCGGGAATTAATGTCATTCATATGCCCTGCGGAAATTACTTTTGAAATGCATATAATCTAAAACATGCAAATGAGGCTGACTTTGTGCACCCTGTTTAATATGAATTATCATTTTCTGAATACCTATTATTACTGCGTACATTTCTCCAATTATATTGTTCTTTTTTTGTCACTTTTGCATACGGACGCACACATTCACGTCAGGAACACCAGAAACACATGCATGCGCATGCTTGGTCACATGCGTACGAGTGCAGGCGCACACACACGCTCACATGCGCACAGCAGAATGTCTTTGTGATGGTTGTATTTTAATGAGGAGTAATAAGGATGGTAATGACCCAGTCCACTCCTCTCTCTCTCTCTCTCTCTTTCTGCCTCACTCTCTGTTTTTGTGACTCGCCTCTCTCTGCCGCTCCATCTATTTCTCTCTGCCTCTCTTGCCCACTGCCTGGCACACAGCTGTTAGTTTACGCGAAGCCAATGTGAAGAGTCGCATTTAAAAACAACAAAAAAAAGTCATGTTTCACAGATTCTGCACAAATGTACTAGTCAAAAAGTCCTTAAACAGCAAATGAAAATAACAAGGCAGGAAATACAAGTGTTGCTCATCCAAATTTCATCAACTGACTAAAATATTGATGCATTTTAAAAATGAACAGTGCATAGTTTGTCTCTTCCTTTTCTCTTTCTGGTGATAGAACACTGTTATTAATGTCCTTGTCCAAGAGGCAGACATTTTTTTTGCTCTTTCCTCCTAAATTGAATGGAAGGCATCCCTTTTTCAAATGAATTACTCTATTAATTTATTTATACTGTGCCATAAATTATTCTATTAATATTAGCATGTTCCAAATTAGTATGACTTCTCTCAGTGCTCCTTCTACTTCTATTAATTAGCATGCTTGTCAGTATAACAAAGATTTTTCTTTCTCTGATAAATTATAAAGGAGACATTTTTCAATACAATGAGAACCGCCTGAGAAATTATTAATATTTTAGTTGTGGCCTATAAGACAAAAGTAAGGAGAAAAGATCAAGAAGAACAGAAAACTAACAGTTACATGGAATATATTACAGACTGTCATTGGTGTGCAACAGTGTTGATTTTTATTTTGCTTTTTTGAAAGGAAAAAAAAATGTTTGAGCGTGTATGTGTGTGTGCTCACCCATACTGAATGCTCAGGGATATCATCTTGTTTTAGTACTTTTGGATGGGATGTGAATTAATTACCTCTGTAACAGCTTGGACCAAGTTCAAAAGTACTAAAATTCAATTAATTTGAAAAGTGGACATGCTATCATTTTCTCCGCATGGCTCCTTTAAAGTCTGGCCTGTTTTTACTATGGACTTATTCAATTATATTTGATTAAACTCACTCTGATCCAATCTATTAATTAACTAGGAAATGCAAAGTGCCAACTTGAAAGCCGATGTATAAAATTATATCATGTCCACTTTGATATTTATTTATTTATATTTTTGCACCACTATTTTTTATAATCCATTGTAACCCTTTACCATTGTAACTCACTGTTGCCCATGTTGAGGTTGGTCTATTCACTTATTATAATATTCCCTATGTTCCTCGTACTGCAAATTTTGATCATAAATGAAATTATGTCTCACCTTAAGGAAACTATAACACATTGCCTCTGGGCAAAATATCCTTCTTTCTATTTATTTTCTATTTAACTTGGCCTTTTTCACGCAATAAAATATAAATTCTTCCAAATAATTAAAGTTAGGAAGTTTGTAATTTATTCAGTTAGAAGAAAATATCAGAAGTGGAGCACTTGTTAGTAATGTTTCATAATTAGGAATTAGCTGAGGATAGTCGACTTTTTCATATGATTAGTAGGACAGAGTGTTTACATGTTCCTCACAGGTCACATGCACCTGCAAATGCTTATCCACACACTATCAGACTTAAGGAGACTCAAAGACTGATTTGAGTGTGCACATTTTGGATTTATGAATGTTTATATTTTGGTACATGTTGGTACTGAGGGTCAGACAAATCAAATTCACCACTGGTCTGTTCTTTAAATCCCAAAATACAGACATTACTCTTTTTTTTAACTTTCATATTTACCGTCATATGTCTATTTCCCCACCATTTAATCTTTTGGTCAAAATGTCCTTCTTTTCTTTCTCTCTTCTCTGTCTCCTCACTCCCTCCTCATTCCCCCTCAAAGTGAAGGTCATTCTAATAAAGAGCTCTCGTAGGACAGAGCTGCTAATTGCTCCACAGCGCTCTGGCTGGTTTCAGATCCAAATAAAGGCACATTGCCTTTTTCCAAGCTCCTCTCTCTCCTGCCCTCCATTCCTCCACCTCCCCTCTTCACCTCTTTTCCACCATGTTAAATACAATCTGAGTATTAGCTGTCATAGACTGACCTCAGCCTCCATTACCTCTTAGGACAGAGGGAAGAGATGAAGGGAAAAGCAGGGATTTTTCATCCTCATGATCACAGGATGATTTCCAACTGGCACACGTGAACGCGCACACGCACGTGCAAGATTTACCTCTTTAGGAATGCACAACCCGTGATTTTGGGCTCAGATAAATGAGGTGTGCATGAAGTCCGCTCCTTCTACAAATATTTGTGTGTGCGGTGTGTGTGTGTGTATGTGTGTACATATCCTTGTGTCTGTCTTCAGTATTTTGAACTGACAGCAGTCTGCAAGCTGGTAAATCACTTACTGCACTCTAAAGGAAGGGTCGAGGTGAAGGCAGGAGTGTATGTTTGCCCCGGTCATACACACATACGGAGCGATCTCATCGGTGCGGAATGTGCTGTGTGTTTACCTATGGCTCCAGAACCCACCTGACCAAGGGAGGCTAATCTTTATGGGCTCTGTAAACAGGGACTTTGTCTTCAGAGAACTGCAGGCGGGCGAGCAGACACACAATTCACACACACACACACGTGAATGCAGACGTACCCGTGCGTTGACTGTACAGGATGTTGCACACTGTAGAGTCAGTGCACCGAAAGCACAGATGCTGCACACGCACATATAAACAACTCTGTGAACATGACCTGCAGACGTATAGAAGAACTCCCCATGTTCATATAACAGGGGATTTGCTTATCGTCTGCACTCGGAGCTCCTCTCCTCTTCATCTTCGGCTTCTTCATCAACCAGCTGCTTAGCACACTGGAGGATCAGTCTATAGGTCTGTAACGCTGGCTTTCCTCTCTGGGTTGATGATGCTCTTTGAAGCCAGCCAGCCAGTAGTAGATATTGGCCCACGTATGACTGACTGTCTGCTGGATAATGGAGTTCACCTGTTAGCACTGGAGTAGGGCCAGGGCAGCCGCAGACATCTAGCATTAGCCCTTTGCTGTTAGCCAACCTGTTAGCGCTGGCTGGCAGCCAGAGTAGCCTGGAGCAGCGCTGTTCGCTGTTAGCTTCAGATCTACCTGCTCGCCCCTGATCTGCTATGTTTCTACCAGCGTGCTGCTACGACCAGCTGCTGGGGAAACAACCAACCCAACTTGGACGGAGAAATATGTCACTTCTTCAACTTTTCCTCTGACCTCATTTTCTTTTATTGAATCTAATACGCGTCAGCTCAGAAATGCCACGCAGATATCCCTCCTGTCCCTCGTCCTTGTCTGCCTTCTGTTATTCTTCTCGAGTCCAGCCGTTGCAGTAGACAACTTAAATGTGTATTATACAGTGTCTCAATCAGCCAAGTAAAAAACTGAAAGAGAAAAAACTCTAACCTACTTTTGCCAAAGCTGAATTGCTGTGATGCAACTCTGGACTTTCTTTTAAAAAAAAAAAAAAAAGCATCAATTCATTTAACTGCATATGAGATGATGCTGTTCTCAGGCTCAACCTGTCTTTACATGCACGACGTTGCTTCATTAGTCACATAGTTCCATATACAGTATGTTTGCATGGGAAGATAAAATGAAGGCGACTTGTATAGGCGCTGGAAATTCTGCCTGTGGCGGAAAATCTGCCCTGAAACTATGATTATCCAAGAACAACTTGTCTCTGCAGTGTCTTCACTTGAACCTAAATAATACAACTAATGTTTACTTTCTTTCTTTTTTATTTCTTTATCCCTTGGTACACAGTTTTTTAACCGTATTAACCGCATTTTGCTCAGTGTTTCTCTCACATGCGAACTATAGAACTGATTAATAGACCAAAGAGCCCAGACCTGATAGTTGGGTTTGTTCTGGGGTTTGAGGCTAAAGCAGATTCCCTCTGGGCCTGTGTTACAGTTTATTTAGCGGAGGAGTCTTTGCCAGCTCACAGGGTGTGAGAATATGGGTGTGTAAGTGTTTACTAAAGTATGATCTGTCTGTGTGTATGTCAGCGTATATGTCCCTGCCAGAGCATAGAATAAAAGAGCTGAGACTCTTTTTGATGCTTGAATGACAAATCCTGGGGCTGATGCCCTGACTGTAAATAGGACGTTTTGTGGACACAATGACAGCAACTGGGTTTTTTTTTTTAATTTTATTTCTTTTTGTTTCCTCGTTCGTGACTGTCAATTATAATGAAATAAAGCACATTTGGGTGTAACTGCTAAACCAAATATTTTATCAATTCACAAAACCGCTCACTGTCAACAGAGGCTCCTCCAAATTCTGTTTCCTGATTACAAAACAGGTTAGAGCTCCAACTCCTCAGATTTCTGTCTCAGGAAGGGTGTCTCTCTTGCTCACAAATATTGATTGAACTATCAAAGATTATAGAAATAACCTGTGTGGATTCTATTTCAGGGTGAAAACTTTAATGTTTTCCAGGGTTGCACCTTCTACTAGTTGCCAGGTATAACCGGAGGGAGAAAGACATCACGCAGGGAGTACGAACAAGACAGATAATTCAAGAATCAGATGAAAGTAGATGACGGAGTGTAGATACTGATACACACAGTTTTTTCCCCTTACCCCCCTCCCCCTTTCTCCCTTCTCCCCTCACTCTCCATCCCGCCCTTATTCCCTTAGTTCTTCGCCTAATAAGCAGCGTTCCTGCGAGCTGATGCAAGGCGGAGGAAACAGAACAGGCGTTCTGGGACTGCTGGAAATATTCCCACATGAGACATAACATGATAAAGACTTATTATCTCACTAAGCTGCTGTAAACACAGATGCACGCATAAATACACACTGTACACAACTCCTGTTCTCTGTCTCTCTCTCTTTCACACACACACACACACACACACAGATAAACACACACATTCACAGAAAATGAAACTGGTCCGGCTTTACAGTTCTGATGAGCAGTGACCAGGAGGAATCTGACAGAGCCAATCCCTCCAACAAAGCCTGAGAGTCAGTCATGGTGAGCCAGCTCACTGGGCATTTGGCTCAGCTTGTTTGAACTCCACACACTCAGAGCAGTGGGAAGGAACAGAGGGAGAGTTGACTTCTGATTATTATTAGTACTAAATTTTTCGGGAACATCTGCTCGAGCTACATGTTGGAACAGGACTCGTTGCAGCACCTCTACACTCATCAATCACACCAGACACACACATAAACACATGCACCTAGCGTTTGCTGTGAGCTAATCCAATACAGTACAAAGTATGTGTCAGCCTCTTAGACAAACACACACACACACACACACACACATACGCCAAAGTCATCAGAAACATGTTGAGTCCCATTTTCTTTCTTCTGTTCTCCATCCCAATTAAAAGGCAAAGGAGGCCTTTTATTTTGCTCTCCTCCAAACACATTCTTTATCTCTCTGATCTGCGCTCCTCCCTTTCTCGCTCAGTCACCTCAGGGTAATGGGAATGTCTCTCCCCACGTACTCTCAGGTCAGGGGTTCAGTTGGAGGGGGTCTGAGCATGCAGAGAGAGATTGAGAGAGGGAGAAAGAGACACATAGAAAGAGTGAGCAGCGGGTTGAGGCAGGCCTCTGCACGGGCAGCTTGTCGTCGCTGCCAGAAACACTTAAATTTAAAGCAGTGTGTGTGTGTGTGTATCATATCCCTAATCAGAGACTTCAGGGTAGATTTATGCCCCTGCCTTTTTCCCGACCTCCATTACACCAGCTTATATACACCCATTACAGGATATGACAAAGTACACAGCCTTTAAAGGAGCATACCACACTGCCTGTGTGTGAATGAGAGGGCATGCATTTTTATACACTCCCCACTTTCCCATTAGGTCCTTGTCCACCTGCAAGCTCTGTCTCTCTGTCTTTATCTTCAGTTCCCTTATTGCTAATAAGGTCAATGAGGAAGAGTTAGAAGCAGATGGGTGTACAGTACATTACAGCACAGCATAATATAATGTGGGCTAGATAGCAGGCCGGTGATTCATGCTTAGTGAGACGTGTGATGATATGAGGAGTTTCTACTGCAGTGCAAAGTCAGTGGACTGTGCAGCAGGATCTGTTGATCACTCAGCACTATGCCTTGCTTCATAATCTTACCTCAGGGAGCAGTTTGATGTAGCAGGGGTCTGGACGAAAGCGGAAGAAGATGGAATGAGAGGCACTGAGGAAGAGAGACCGTGTTGGGAGGAGGAGTGAGGTTAGAGATTAAGTGGCTAGTTTTAAATGTCACAATAACGCTCTACTTCTCAGTCTTAACTTCACAGGCAGATAGGTGCCAGAAGGGAGACGGAGGAGAGTCAATGGGGAGGAAAAATACTGCAGTGTGATTTGTGGTTTTTTCGAATGGCGGTGCTTGTAAGGGAGAAGTCTTGAACTGGTGATATCAGCACTGTACTTTTAAAGGTTTAATTCACTGAAATAAATAGCTCATTTGACAAAGATTAAATGTGATTGCCCAGTTAATTATATATTTGAATAACCTCTCAACCATGTTGGCTTAAAAGTTGAGGGGACAGTTAATTTTTGTTCTTGAAAAAACATTTGACAAGGACAGTTTTGTTTGTTTGTTTGTTTGTTGCATGATGTCCACCGACTGAAGACGTTATGTTGTATTTATACTTACTCTGTGGCATCAACTTCTCCAGATAGTTTGTTTAATGCGCTCTGGCCTGACCTCTATCCCATAGTATCTGATACTATTCCACATTCAATAAGTGAACAAACTGTGCTGCACAAATACTTAAAAAACTCTGCTGCATAGTGTTTTTTTTTTTTATAAGCCATAGACTGCACTGTTTTTAGTATAACTGGGACATTTGTATTTGTGAAAAGACAAAGTGTTGTTGATTGATCACGTAATTGTTTTCAATACAAAGAATAGCACAAACAAAATTCTCAATGCGTTGCGGCAGCAGCAGAAAATTTATTAGCAGGTATCCTAAAACCTTGGAAAATAAAACAGCTCTATAAACACGACAGGGCATCAATGGGCAACATTATTTTCATCATTTGGTTTAACTTGCACGTGCTAACACACACACACACACACACACACACACACACACACACACACCTGCTCAGGTCCCTGTCCTCTGCAAACATCTGGCAGTATGCCTTTAACAAAGCCACCAGTGATCAAACTCACTTTCACTCATACACACACACACATACACACGAAAGTTCACCTGCTGTTGCCTCAGAGGAGAAGAAAAGTTAGATTCTCTCATGAAATGCCTTTTATTGTTTCCCCAGAAGGCATGGGTTGTATGCCTCTGAAAAACACACGCATACACACAGGCGGGTAGAATGCCTCGATGGCGTTTTGTGTACCCACTCCGGGTTGCTGAAATAAAAGCAGTAGAACTTTCCCCTTTAAAGCTATGTGCTTGTGTGCGTTAATTTCTAAAACTGGATGAGGCAGAAAGACGAGATTGAGCTTGTCATTAGGAGTTCACAGCCTGCGTGCTTGTATGAAGCTTTGTTTTGTTGTGCATTAGCCGCGTTGTGTGTTCTGCGCGCGTATGTGTGTCTCTGTGTCTCCTCTCTCCCACGCTCGAGCTCCTAACGATGGCAAATGTGCCTGTGTGTTTGCGAGGCGTTGTTTCTCAAAAACAACAACACATCCAGGAACGGCTCGTTTTGTCGGGTTTTGTGGAAGGAACACGCTCTAATTAGAGAGGCCCTATGAAGGTGCATCAAAGAGATGCTTCTCAAAGACCAACCTGCACTGCACACACATGCCACCTCTGATTATTGGAGAAGAGTGTGTGAGTGTGTGTGTGTGTGTGTGTGTTATTTAACTGTATAGCAGAGTATTAACAGCGTTGTCACTTTAGATTTATCGCACATCTTATCCTAATCCATGCACATGCTGTAAGACCCACATTTACACGCAGACAATAAAAGCATCTGCTTCAGGTGTTGCTTTGTGGCCACTTGGGCATGTTTATGCGCAGGTGGCTCGTGACTAAAAAGTCCTTTTCATGAAGTACACATGCACGCAAGCATGCACAATTCACTTCTCTATCTCAGCGTGTGTTTACTTTAGTCTTCTGTCTTTGTTTGTTCACTCACATGGGAGCAGGCTTTCTACTCAAACTGCCCAGGTCACTTTTATTCAACCTGTGTTGTCTTGCCCCCCTCTTCTCATAGGTGCCAGTGATGATGGTGGAATCAGCTTCGGAGACCATTCGAACAACGCCGTCCAACCAGAACGGAGTCAGCAGCCTCAGTAGCCAGTCAGACGGTGGGGGAGGTAGAGAGGGTGGGTCTAATGGAGACACCAACGGAGAGATCAGCCCAGTCGACTTACTGCACCTGCAACAGCAACAGGTGTGTTTGAGTGTGTATGTGTGGGCATGTCACGCATACATTTTGACATGCATTTGCATATGGACCTGTGTATGTGTGTTTGTCATATTTGTTTTGTAACACCTCCAAATTGTGCAACTCGTGCATACAGTACGAACAGGTTCGCTGTCTAGAACAGCGTGTACACACCAGGTTGTTACATAATGTACAGATGTGACAACAAGTAGCTGGCCAGAGTCTTTCATCTGAGAATGGAGAGAAGCCCTGACAGGTCGGTTCATTGGTGCTTTCATTAGCCACAATTCACGTGCCAACTAATTTTACCATAATAATTAATACACATTAGGTATTGTAAGATGTACCTGCCATTTTTTCCTATCGTGGGTGTCATATAAACATATAAGACATTTAATAGTTTGAAAACAATGTGCAAAGACATGCACCGTAGAAGAATCAGATGCTCGAGAAGTGTGAGTGGTCACAATTGTGGTCTTTTTGTTTTATTTTTTTCCGCTCATCCGTGAAGTAGTGTTTATGTGTGTTTGACACGTCAGCATGTAATGTCTCCAGTAATGCCATTTATCTTGCCTCCTGTGCGTCAATCCTCCCCTGGCTACACACACGCATGCACAAACACACACGCACACACACACGCTCGCTCACTGGCCACTGTGTCAGATGGAATTTCCAAACTTCCCGGAAGATCTTGGATGAAATTCTGCATTTTTATTTCTCATTCTCCCCAAAATCCACAAAGCTCTTTTCTGATTGCTCTCATAAGGACCTGGGCTTTCGCACATAACACATAAACACACACAGATCATTTTAAAAATATTTTTCTTCATCTAGAGGGCTCACATTTGTCAATAACCTCCAGAAATGTCCGCCCAGTGTTGTCATCTAATGATGGAAACTTGCTGATTCACGGTTTCATTCACTGATGTGGCATTTTCTGCAGTTGAAGATTAGAGAACAATTGAAAATTGTCCTATTTATATACTCGTTATATGAGCATATAGGGAGTATTTGCAACTTAGGCATATGTATATGTATCTATACACTGTCTCCTCCATTTATTGGGCAGAACCAGCTGACTTCCTAGTGGAGGAAACCCTGGGTT
Organism: Anabas testudineus; assembly: GCF_900324465.2. Taxonomy (NCBI): domain Eukaryota; kingdom Metazoa; phylum Chordata; class Actinopteri; order Anabantiformes; family Anabantidae; genus Anabas; species Anabas testudineus. Next base: position 10,575,615 of record NC_046614.1, on the reverse strand, counting down.
AAAAAAGAAAAAAATCAGGGTTTCCTCCCTGCAGCTAAAATTATTCCGACTAATTATAATGATAGAGCCTTAGGTGAATGAAGAACACTCGAGACCCTTCACTCCTGTCTTGGTCTCCCTCCTCCTTCCCCTGACTGCACCGTCACCCTGCTTCCTCAGCAACCTTCAGCCGAGGACACACACACACACTAAGCCACGCACAAATGCACACACATAAACACCAAACCTGTAGCTCATACAAAGCAGGTCTTTATTCTCTCGGACATGTCTCTGCTCTCTATGTTTTTGCACCTGTGTGTGTGTGCGCACACTGGTATTTCCTCTGTTGAGCGGGTTACCAACCACAAACATACCTCCCTCTCTCTTTCCATCTTTTTCTCTTCCTCTATTTCACTGTACTTCTTTTTCCTTCTATCCACTGTAGACCATGAAAGACAAACACAACCTTTCCTCCAGATCCCAACCCTGCTTCACAAAAAATGTTACATCCACACATATAGCGGTAAAGCAGCAGTCATTTATTACTGTGTGAAACCGAAATTGCACAGACTGATCCACAGGTGTGTCCTTCCTTTACTATAAATATTTTTCTTCAGCTTTTTGCAAGTTTACGGCTAATTTATTGTGTTTTTCAGTGTTATCTCACATTCCATTTTTAAATTAAGTGTAAAGTTAAAAGTGTTTTTTCAGCCTTTCTTTTTTTACACAACTCTATATAGCACCTACAAATCATCAGCATCATGGTACCTTCCCTTTAATGTTGTACATGAATATATGTGTGTGTCTGAGTGTGTGTCCCTGTCAACTTCGCTCAGCATTACCAGCCTTTGGTTGCCCCCCCCCCCCCCCCCCCTCTCTCCTTCAGCCACCCTCAGCCTCAGATATCACAACCAGAGGATTTTTTTTCTCATTGATCTCTTTTGCCTCACTTTCTTTCGTAAAAATCGAATATGTTTATTTATTTTAAATGTATCTTCCCTTTTTTGCGTACGACTGGTGCAGAATGCTGCAGCAAGACTCTTAACTGGTACCAGAAAGAGAGACATATTACACCTGTATTGCCATCCCCTGCACTGGCTTCCTGTCAAAAGAAAAACTGAGTTCAAACTTCTCTTATTTGATTTTAAGGCCCTACATGGATTGTCTCTGCATCATATCTTTGCTGGTTTCCCTGACATATAAGGACCTGCCTGAAAGTCTCAGATATACCTCCTCCTCCCCCTCTTTCTTCCTCCTCTTGCTTCTTTCTCCTCCACGCTTGAGTCTCTCACCTGAAGTTGTACTGCAGACTAGTGTTGGTGCTTAAACACCATGCCAGTGCGCACTGGAGCAGAAAAGACACACACACACACAGTCACAGAACTCCTGACAGCACGATGTTGTCAGAACACAAAGCCTTTTCCTTGGGCCCCCTGGGAACCTGAGAGAAATCACAGCCATCTCCAGCCATCAAACTACTCCACTGGCCTTTCTCTGTCTTCCATCTCTTTCACAGTGCCTTTGTCTCTGTCTTTTTGTCTTGTTTGTATTTTTAGATAGATGGATAGATGCATAGATAGATACTCTAGATGGGTAAATTCATGTCCAGGGTTCAAAGAAAGAAATAAAGGAGGTCATTGGTAGATGCTAGAGGACCAGCAGTTATAATGGGGAATAGGGTGAGCAGAGAAGAGGAATTAGGACATATAGCCAGAGTAAATGGAGGTAAAAGGAGGGGCAAAGAGGCAGAACATTGGTGGGGGTGGGGGGGGGGGGGGCACTGGTGGGTTAGAGAGGAGAAATAGAGGGATGAGGGAGGGGTGTAATGCTGAAACGTGTCAGAAAAGGGCGCCTGGGCCTCCCTGTGGAATGTGGCCTGTCTGCCTCCCCAGAAAGTACAGAGCAGGAGAGAGGGAAGAGAGAGGGAAGAAAGGGAAGAGGGGGTGAAGACCAGTCCTGCCCCATCATTGAGTGGATAGAGGAGGAGGAGGGGGGGGCAGAGAAAACAAAGACCAGAGTTATTGGGCGAGAGGAAGGAGAGGTGGAAAAGCGAGAGTGCAGTGGAGAGTGTACTGCACTTTGTTGAGGTGCTGGGCACGGGTGTAGACGTGAAATGAGGCATAGTAGCGGAGAAATATAAGCAGGATAAAACCCACCAAGTGTGTGTGTGTGTGTGTGTGTAGCTGGGTGTAGAGTGCTCTGACGAGAACCAGGTGTCTTCAATTCTTGCCTTTCATTTATGCCTCTCATTCCCCTTTTCTACAGCCCTCACTTAAATCGCTGTCACTCTCACCCTTTCTACCTATTCTCACCCTTTTCTGTCTCCTCCTTTTCCCCTGCCATCAATTAATAGCCTCCGGTGTTTCCAGCAGTTACAGTAGTAGTAGCTTGTGATGACTAGAAGAGAAGACAGGAAAGTAGTAGGAAGAAGAAGGAGAAAGAGTTGGTGACAAAAAGGTGCCGTTTCCTCTTAGGAGTGCCACTCATCGGTCAGCTAACAGAGCCGGAGAGAGTTTTTTCTCTTTCCTCTCTTTCTCTCTTGCCCCTTAACTCACTCTTACGTGCAAATAGAAAGTGAGAGGCAGATTTTAGTGGTGGTCTCCCTTCCCCAAGGCTTTAAAAAGGAACATTGGTTGAGAAAAAGGCAGTTTTAGAAATTGGTTTGGAGCTTCGATCCCCATTCCCATTTGTCATGTTCTATTTTTTCCTCAGTGCTTCCCTCTTTTTGCTCTCTCATGCACACACACACACATATACTGACAATCTTTCTCTCCCTCTTTTATTTACACACACAGGCAGTTACACACATGCACCGAGCTGATGTGAGTTAATGAAGGGTGTAATTAAGGAGCCATAGTGATGACTGGAGATCAGGGGGAACCGATACAGATCTCAGATATACACAAACACTGATGAAAGATAGCTGTTTTGTGTGTATGCACACATGCAAGAGTGTGCATTCGGATGTGATGCCCGGAGTGCTTTGCAGACAGATGTATGAGACTGGTGCGTGTGTGTTAACAGATGATGAGAGATCATCAGCAGATAACGTATAGCTTTCCTTTAGATTGGCTAGACTCAGTAATTGTGGCCTGTATAGATGGAGGTGGGGAGGTTTAGAGATGTATGTCGTTCTTTGGCTGTTAGGCCTTTGCTAAATTATGGGAGGTGAATGTTGGTCACTGGGACAGTTATATCCTGTTTGACCTCCAGCTCACCACCAGAGTTCACTTTCAGGTCAGTAGTGCAGAGGAGACGAAGGTGAAGGGGTGGCAAAGGACAAAGAGGAAGAGGTCAGAAAAAAAAACACATTTTCTGGATTAGTTAGTGCAGTGGTATCCCATGTTGCTCTTCATATTTCATTACATTATGGTTGCATTTTGCACATTTGCATGACAGATTGTCTCCCATGTGTGACTGTGCGTGTCACTTTCCTGTCTGTATGCACAACCTGTGTGTCTGCGTGCATGTGTCCGTCTGTCGTGTGCGGGCTAGTAAATCAGGCCCAGGCCTCTCTCTGAGTGCTGTCACCTCCTAAAAGCTTTCCCTCAGTCTGGGGCCAGGCCTTGCTCTTTATGTTTGAGGTCAGCGTAGTTCGCAGGTCACCAGAGGTCACGCTGCCACAGAGGAGAGGCAAGCTGGGTTGCCTAGCATCACAGAACACCCACTGCCGTCAGTGCACAGATACAAAGAGACCTATAGAACATCAACTTCCTCTAGAAGTCTTACAAGTACCAGCAGTTCCCTTTATCTCGCTTCTTTGACTTTTGCTTTCCCTTTCTCTCGCCCTCTCAGTCTTTCTCTATATTGATCAATTTACGTATTGATCATTGAAGATTTCTATTTACACTTAGGCATTGATCCATTTTTTACACTTCCTTTTCAGACCTTTTTAGATCACTCCCTTCCCCTATTGAAATTCTGTACTCCAGATGTGTAAACACACACACACACACACACACAATGCCACAAACACACCTGCGCATACAAATCTCTTGGCAAATGACTGCGTTTCACGTAACTCCCCTTCCTCATATTTGTCATTTGAGACTTTTTTTCACACATTGAGATTTAATTCTAAAATGCTGAGATGATGCATTTATGAGCACTCATAAAATATGTTTTATTGCTTTTTTCCAGCTAGGCCATTGTGTGTTTCATAATCCACCGAATACAAGTTTTTCAGCAGATTTTTGTTCTTACGGTGGAAGTTGTTTTTTAGTTCCTTTCCATTTGTATTTGGTTATGCTCTGAAGCTCTATGACCTCCATATACACTTTCATTCTCTAAATACAATGTAATGTAATTGAGTCACAACCCTGAGTTCACACATTTATGAGTCATAGCTAATAGGTGATATTCATATTAACTTAACTAAAAATGTCAAATCTACTTAATGATAACATTTATTGTCACATTTAAGTTGCTCCACATGAAAAATGTTAAGCCACTACATGTACTGTGGATACAGAGTAGATAGAAGTAGACATGGTCACGGCTGGTTGACTCAACCAGCCAAGAGGCTCCGAGACAAGAATAGACAGATACCACCAGAAGAAGAAGGATGTATACATGTCTGTTGTGGAGACGGAGTCATACACATGCATTCCCAGGCACCTGAAGGGGTTAGGTTGGGTTTGGTTGCCATGGGAGTGTTTGGAAGCACTTACCCTGTGTAGACATGGCTGTGCTGTCAGGTAAATGACACTCATGTACACACACACTCTTTCACATGAGCTGGGATGGACACTCATCTCAGAGAAGTTTCTGAGGTTAATAAAGTCAGTTTTGTTGACTCTCTTTTTTAGAAGTATTGCACTTTTTAGGAGGTCAAAGGTCAGTGAGCAAAGCGGCATGACCTCGTAACTATAACTGGTCAGTGACACTGTGATGTGACATGGTGGTCACTGCCTACTTCTTTCTTTATCCAAAAACAATAGTTGTGATTGGTTTTAATTGACGCCTGCACTGTTTTAGAGTTTATGAACTTCACAGCACTCAAACACCCACACCAGCGACCCACCCAGATCACACAAAATCCTTGCATCCAAGTCCTTGTGTCCTCTCTTTTCTAAATGTCCTTTATTCCCTGATTCTGGACATACAGACAGAGATGGACATCAATGGTGCAATGAGGAAAAGTGGAGAGTAAAGACAAAATGTGCAATGCTTACAAGGCTGCTAGGCAAGTAGTTACCCTGGAAACAGTCGAGAGCCCAAGATGCACACAATGAATACGCACATATACACACCACACACACAATGGTTGCAGAGGCCTAAAGTGTAGCTAATTAGCTAGTCTGCGCTGGTCCTTTGTGTGAGCCATTTTAAAGGAGAGATTAGAGTCAACAGGGAGGAGACGAGGAATGTAGCTCTTCTCTCTCCCTTTCTCTCGTTTGCTGTCTTGTTGAGCTCTGGGACACTGCTTGATGGCCCCTTTTCTACCTGACACAGTCAATTTGTTGTCTTGTTAGTGAACTTTTCTATAATTCAGAACACAAATTCTTTTGTATTGTGAAATTTGATTTAGGATAAGAATAAGGTGAGGAAGCCCAACATAATGAGGACTAATGCAAAATGTCTGCATTGTGCTGACTTTTAGTCAAAAAAGCTCATGAAAGCTCAAACTCTGTAAAATTAAAATGCCATAAATACTGCTCTAAAATTATTATTTTTGAAATGTTGTTGAAGGGCAACTTCAGCTTGATTCCTGTGGTTGTAGTTTGGGGAATTCATGTACTTGAATGGCATAAAACTTCCATCTGCCTCCCTCATATTAAAATACTCTCCTAGTTGATGAAAGTTTTACAGTTCAGTCGACCTGACTTTTTAAAGATACTTTATTTTAGGGAAGGGAGAGTAATATTTAAAAATATTAATCTGCACATACTGGCTTAATTAAAACCAAGGAGTAAGTAGCAGCCAGGGACGACATTTGTCATAGTAACAAAGTTCAAATCAACAAAATCTTGTCAAAACGTTTTGAAGTAATAGGAAAATTAGAAAGATTTACTCCACTTAATTGGAAAAATGTTACAGTTTACATCTGGTTGTATTGATCCTCGCACTAAATCACATAGTCTAGCATGTCCATGCACACGCACACACACACACACACACACACACTTCCCCATTTGCCTTTTTTGAAACACACCCCACCCCTGTTTCTCATTTGGGGAAGTTAAAGATTTTGTGCTTGTTTAAAAGTTTAACTTCTTGTACAACAGCCAGCCTTTGTTGTGCCCTGCTCGCTTCCGGTGTTTGTGCATATGTGTGTGTGTGTCTGTGTGTGTGTGTGTGTGGTAAGGGTGGGTGTGAGGGTGTGTCCATCTCCATCTCCACAGCCACAACCAGGTGTAAAAACCCTCTGAACTGAAAACATGAAAGAGTTTTATTTCCATCGAAGCGGGCAGGCAGGCTAATACTTTTACAGGCCACTGGCTAGAAACGTGTTTTTCTGTTTAACCAATAGGCGTCTCTGTGTGTGTACTTCTGTCTTTGTGTGTATGTGTTTGTGTATGCATGTGCGCATGGCAGACAGTCTCTGTTTGTGTATGTATGTCTTTTCCCTCTGTCTCTTGAGCTGAGCCTTGGCAGTGTTTTGCATGTGTTATTAGTTAAATTTTTTATTTTTTTTTTCTGGTTATTAATAATAACAGTTAAACAGTTTCCATATGTGAGGTCTGGTTGCCAGGCTAGTGCTATCCTCAGCATGGACTGGCCTTGCACAGTCTCCTCTATCTGGACTTGCTCTTTTGAGGCAGTCAAGCAGCTTAAACCCTTCAGGTCACTCAGCTAAGACCTAACAGCTAAGTGGCCTTGTCTTCCCAGGAGCATGACCAAACTACTTAACTGTCCTACCTTATACGAGATCAGGGCTAAATATTACAAGGTACACTCTGTGTGTCTGTATGTGTGTGTGTGTGTGTGTGTCTGCGTGTGTGTTTTCCGCTGTGGGCTGGGTCTGTCTGGAGTGAGACCTTCCTCTCCTGCCAAACGAGCTGTGTTGAAAACCGCAGGGAAATGGCATATGTGTATATAATGTATGACGTGTATTTTTGTGTGTGTAGAAGGAAACTGCTGTAGAGCTATTTGCCATCAATTAGCCGCCTGGACTGAGATGAGGCCTACAGTACAGAGGGAGCTGCTTTTAAATTCTCTGGAAGGGAGTTCGTCTCACTTTCTGTCTGTGCTCACCTCATCATTATCTTCACTTGTCTATCTCTCGATGCCCTTTTCCCTTCACTTAACAGAGAAAAGCTGACTGCGTTTCCTTAGAATGATCTTTTTTTTCTGTACGCGTTAAAGATGTGTGTGTATGATGATGAATTGTGTCATGATATGGAGCAGTCTTCTTTTTACAGCTGCGCTATACCCCTCGGAACCAATAGAAACATTAGACGAGTGTAGGGACGTCGTGGAAGGAGAGCAGTTTTCTCGTTTCACAAAACAGTTTTGAACTCAAGAGAACCATCTGGAAAACGGTAAAGTCCCCGGAGTTTAGAACAGGTCCCTTTTGTGAAAAATAGTATGTGAAAAAAATCTAAAATCGGCCAGGGTTTTCAAACATTACAGCATATTTTCAAGTTCTTTTGGAGTTTGTGAGTTTTTATTGCGTTGGCTCTTGAATGCGGTCTTTCCTCTCTTTAATGGTCAGTTTGGGCCCAGAGAAGCTTGCTTCAGCCGTTTTAAAACCTCAGTCTCAAATGGTGCCCTTATATTGCGGAAACATTACATTAAATAGCTGAGCAGGATTGCGTCTGGTTCGAGTTTCTGAAGGTGTCCTCGATAGTTCCAGCTCGACTGCAGCCTAAACAGATTAAGATATTCATTATAACTTAAGCTCGGTTCTATAAGACAGCCGGTTATGGCAACGGGTTGGAAGTCCTTGTTGCTATAAGCGAAAACAAATGGCAGGAAAGCTGCTGAAGGGAGTCCGGAAATACCTGATTAATACCAGAAGAAAAGGCGCACCTGAGGAAGAGTCAGAGGAAAAGGGGCAAACTCTTGGCAGAGCGTAGGTTATTAGTAAGCCACCGTGAAATTGAGCAGCTTTAGCAGAGTTTGGTTCAGGCTGCCCCTTGCCCCTATATATTTAGCCCCTGGAAACATACATGCCACTGCCCATTTATTGCAAAATAGAAATAGCAGAACTTCCCCTTTTACTTTGAACTGAGATACTATTTTTGCTCAAAACATTATTTTCCCTAAAGTCTGGGGTAAAATAACATCAGTGTAATCAACTGCTGTTAATGTTTGGTTGGAACAAAAATGTCCAGTATGTTCTCCTCATTGTTAAAATCTATCATAACTGTGCCTTAAGCATTTCTGTGCTCAAACCTAACAGCAGCTTCACCTTTTAGCTACCTATCGCAGCACCACAGCTGCTGTCGCTGTAGTTGGTCTTCGTCTAAAGGCGAGGGTCCCCTCATAAAGCCAACAGCTGCATTCAGAAGCCTTGCTTTTGTATTGGTAGGCCCAGACAATCTATTTTAGGCTTCTGGCCAGCCCATATCTGCTCTCCGAGTTGACTGTGGCGAATAAGGGTATGGGTAACAGATTTCCAGAGAGGGGAGGGGGGACGGGCACAAGAAAGACTTGGAGAAATGCCAACCAAACTTTTGTGAATTATACATTATATAGAGTCAGAGTGAGGGTAAGGGACAGATCTGGTAATTTAAATGGAGAGAAGGAGAATACAAGTGATCTGGGAAAGCAATCTGGTTTTTGTGGTGACTGACAGTGATGCATTTGATACGTGAGATTCCGCTGTGGCTGTAACCAAGCTTTCACTCACAGATGCCCCAAAGTCATGTAGCAGTCCCACTGACTGATACCTCCTCAGTAATCTGACTTTGTGTACAGTGTGCGTGGGTGTAAATTCTTGGCCAGACTCTGAAGGCAGGTGAGCTGGTACAGTACTGTGTATCATCGTCCTTTAAACAAATTTACATGCTTTGTAGATTATGTTACATCTGTTCAGTCTTGTTTCATCTTCTTCTCTGATCATGATTCCCTGTGAGTATTGAGAGAAAAGGAAGGAATCAAAGATAAGAGAGATTTAGAGGCAGAAAAAAAATAGTAGAGACCAAACCCAAAGGACGGAGTAAATTAAGTAGGAGGTGTGTGTGTATGGGGGGGGGTTGTTGGAGTTTCAGAGTGTTTTTTTGGTGCCAAAGTGAGAAAGCGCACTGCACGTAGATACAAGGGATCACCAGGGTGACCCAGGAGGATGGCAGCATTGATGCAGCTTTAGCTTGGCTTTCAGCTTCAATGACAGCATTTCAGTTAGGAGATAGAGAGAAAGAGGGAAGTATGTGTGGAAAAAAAAGATCCACTGCTCCTTTCTCAACCCAGTCTCTCCCACTGATCCAAAATCAGAGAGCGTGTAGACCTGTAGAGAAGCAGCTGGGTGTGACGAGCTGTTTCTTTTTTTTTTCTATGTCTTCACCCTCTATCTACCTACCTGTCTCTACATCTATTGCTTTCGCCTGGGGAAGAAAAAAGGGGGGATAGAGGAATAGAGGAGCGGTGCGTTGCAGGCCTCTCCTTCCAGGCTGTTGAGCAAGTAAGGTGGACATTGGATATTTGCTTGGCACTGGAGAGGTCTGTTGAATTCAAAGCTGCTGAAACATCTGAATCACTTGCTCGGTCTTGCCTAGTTTAACTCTCTCATGGACAGATGAAAGAATGAGCCTCACTTGCGCTCCTTTCTTTTCTCGTCCACTCTTATTCTCAGTGTAAGAGCAGAGAAATCTAATACCACCTGCCTCCCCCTTGCCCTCCCTCCTTCCCTCCCTCCTTCTCCCTCAAGGACAGCCCACTGTCTGCCCCAGGGGCTGTTTATCTATGGGGGGGTATGAGGAGGAGAGGGTAGAAGGGGAACGGGTTTGTTTCGTTTCGGCCGTCAACAATGGACCTCAGTCAGCGCTGACGGATTACTCCAACATATGGTACCCACCTGTCTCCCTCTCTCGCTCTTGTCTCTCTCTCTTCCTCCTCCCCTTCCTTCACTATGTCTCTCTGTTTAGATTTCTTTGCTTATTCCTGCATTCTCGCTCCCTGTCTCACCCAAACACACTGGGCAGATTAGAGACCAGATTCATCACACACACAGACCTGTTTGCTTTAGCAACCTGAGCCAAGCACAGGCGCACAGACACACACACACACACAAACACACACACACACACACACACACACACACACACACACACACACTATTATTTTAGGAGGAGGAGGAGTTGTTACATTTTAGGTGTGCACACACACTCAAATACATACTGCAAGATCATCATAAACACAGTAAATTAAATTTCTACCCATTCTGCTAATGGATTCTCTAACTGCACCACAAACGCTCCTCTCTTTTCAAATAAAAGTCGTTTTCCACTGTTTTTTTTTTTTTTTGTCCTGTTAAGGAGAGAAACTAGCTTTTACCGTGTATGTGTGTGTGTGAGTGTGTGCGCTTTTGTTTGCATGCGTGTGTGTGACCCTGCTGAATTAAAAAATGCACTGTTATTAAAGGCAGCGTCAAAGGCGATGATTTACACAGGGAAGCGATGACAAGTCAGAAGAACTCACACACTGAAGTAACACACACACACACATTATGCTCTCAGGCCTCCAAGCTGAGCAGTGACCTCCTCACCCCTCCTTCCCCTTCCTCCTCCCTCTCTCACTCTAATAAAACCTGTCTGACACCACTGATGTGTGTATATGTGTGTGTGTATGTTTGTGTGTGTGTGTGTGTGTGAGCTCTGCGGCAGCACAAAGACTCTGTTGTTGGGCCCCCCTCTTAGGCCTCCTTCATATTTTCTTTAAAGGTGCAGTGCGCCCCCAAGAATGCCACAGGGGTTGTGTGGAGTTGGGGTTGGGGGAGTCTAGGAGGTGCTAGTGTATGTAGGTGAGTGGGTGAGGGGGGGGCTCATGCTTCACAATGCTACAGCTCACCCAGGTCAAAGAGAGAGAATGGCAATGAGTGAGTGTGAAGAGGAGAAATAAAAGAAGGGTCAAAGAAGAGGAGTTCTCCTAGATATGAGAGAGTTTGTGGTGGCTTTCATGTGTCTGTACTAAACCTGGGGTCCTCTCTCTGTTTTGAAAAGTGATTTATACTTTCAATAAAACAGTGGGATGATGATGAAAAACATTACAAGACATTAAGAGCCAACTTTACCAGAATAGCCTGTAGACAATGTAATATCGGTTTACTAATATAAAGCTAATTAGACGCAAATAGAACAGATTCTCCTCCTAATGAACTACAGCAAGTTTACAAGTGATGGATGAAGGAGGGCGGTGGAATAGAAAACATTTAAGCTGAGGGTTTCATTGTTCTTACCAATGCAGCTAATGAAGGTGTTTTACTTTTATAATCTTCTATGGTTTAGTATTCGCCGTAACTTGTGGCTGCAGGAGCACATTTCACGTAACAACACCAAACTGTTTTTTCCCGTGGTTATGTTATAAAATCACACTTTAAAAAGTGGCTACTTTTAAATAAACTCCGACTAAATCGACAATGAAGGCTTTGTTTCGATATCTATCTTTGTTTGTTGTTTTGCATTTCTTGTTTCCCCTCACATGCACCGTATCCATGAATACAAGCACTAGAGAGGAGACAGGCATCACCTCTGCTTGGTTGTAGCGTTTATGAAAGCCATAAATGGCTCTTTAATATAGTGGTAATCAGGGTGGTAATTTGGGTGGAATTGTCCCTTATTGTTGCCAGACATGCCTCCCCAGCTCCTGCCAACACACACGCATATGCACACACAGACAGACGCATACACTCACTCTTGGGCAGACAGGGTGTTCAAGGAGTAATTCGCACCACATGCCAACAAACTGGGCGGTTGTGTTTTTTTTTTTGTGTGTGTGTTTCTATGTGTGTGTGTGTGTTTGAATGTCTGTGCCTTTTTTAATGCTGAGGTCAAACCAGTAAATGGGAGGGGGTTCCCAAGATTTTAGTTAAAGTGTTAAAATACATGCGTGTCTGTGTGTGTGTGTGTGTGTGTGTGTGTGTCTGTGTGTGTTTGTCCACAGCCTCGTTCGCGTGTGTGTTTTTTAATTGCGGTCTCAGCAAAAGTAGCAAGTGTGCTCAGTACAGATGGTTTTCATCACTCTGACTACACAGGGAACTTCTCTAGCTTTCTGTCTCTCTCTAATCTCTCCTTTCTGTTATTGTAATTAAACATTACTTAATGTGCCCAAGCTTCTAATTTGGCAATTCATTAAATATGTAACAGTATACAGTATAAGTGTGTGCAGTAGTGTTTCACAGCTTTATAATTGTCTGCAGTTATGAAATGGTGCGCAACTACAGAAAGTAACTGAAATCTGGTAATGCGTGGTTGAGTAAGAGCTTCCATGGTAAAGAACATCCCTCATTCGAGCCGTTAATTTGTGGTGTCCACACACACACACACACACACACACACACACACACACACACACACACACACACACACACACACACACACATAGACTTTCATAAATCAATATTTACTGAGGAACCTTTCCCATTTGAGTCAGAGGAAGCAAATGTGCATCCTGCTGTCTCCCCTCTAACCCTCCGTCATGAGGCTTGTGTGTGTGTGTGTGTGTGTGTATGTGTGTGTGTGTATGTGTGTGAGTGTACACTTACAGTAAGTGCGAGGTGGCTCGTGTTATGAGACGGGTGTTTTCTTGTTTTGTTTTCTGAACTGTTCAGACATTCCAACTAAAATGCCTTTTCCTCAGGGACTGATTTGTCATGTTGATAGAAAAACCTGAGACTTTAACTCTGCAACAAGCAAAGAAAAGAGAACAAACAAAAGACCTTTATACAGTTTTTAAAGCATTTAAGGGTCAAGAGGAGGGTAGCGGGAGATAAAGGGAGATATGAGGAGAGAGTGAGAGAGACAGCGTTGGAAGGATGAATCAGCAACACTCAAGGGCAGAGTGAAGGAATGAAGACAGTGAGCCAGAGAGCGATGGTGTCACTGGTTTGAATAGACAGCACTGGAGGGTAGAAAGGAGAGAATGGCGAGAGGAGGGGTAATAAAGAGGTGGGTGGTGGTTAGTCACAGCTCTTTAGGGCACATCGGGGCAAACAGTTCCTTACATCACTCTGGAACACACGGGCATATGAAGATATGCTGACACACTTCTGCCTCAGATGATGTGGAAAACCCACTTTTCACCTTCCTCTGAAAAAGAAAAGGAGGAAGAGGAGGAGAAAATTGGTGTAGAATAGAGAGTGAGACAGGGGGGAGGGCAGGGAAACTAAGAACGGAAAAAGGAGATGGCCATTAAAGGTTTTGAATGGGTTTGGAGGAACCCAGTCATTTAAATACACACACAAATGCAGAAGCGCACTCATGAACGTACTGCATGTGTGCCAGACGCATGCCTTCGGTTGAGGAAATCAGACCTGGCAGCTTGGCAAAAAGGAAAGGGTACAGAGAGTGGCCAATATGAGAGAGTGCTTTTATTTTTGTCTTATCTAAATTGAAAGTTTAATTGAATAGCTGTGTGGTGTTTGAAACACTGGACCGAACTGTACACAGAAGCACTTAAAACAATTACCAGCAAAGTATGACTTTGAGAGATGTGCTACTTTTATAAGCGCGTGTGTGTTGTTTTAATGCTGAAAATATTTCAATGTATGACTGTGTGCGCATGATTAACATCTGATCATCTCTTTTTCCCTCTCGTAGGCGCTCCAGGCAGCCAGACAGTTTCTCCTCCAGCAGGCCTCTGGACTCAACTCCCCTGGCAGCAATGAGGTCAAACAGAGCCCTGTGCAGGTCAGAACACACACACACACACACACACACACACAGACACAATCACAGATGCACAACCCAAGTGGTGCTTTGTCAGAATCTGTATGTTATTAAGCCCCTGGCTTCTGCAGCTTTGCTTTCACCAACCTGCCACGTCAACTACGCTGTGTGATAAAGGCGCATGCTTTTCACTCCCTTTCTCTCTCTCTCTCTGTCTGTGTTTCTCTTTTCGTTTTTTTTTTTTTTTTTTTTGCATGTGTGTGTGAATGAGGTCTTTGTAGCGATTGGGTCGTGAGCTGTTTTCAGACTTGAATTCCTCAGTAGGAAGAGTGAGTGAGGTTAGCTGGAGTGCAGGATCCCCTTTGAAAGCCACTTGAGGAGGACACAGACAGCACACACACATATTCTTCTTCTTCATATATGTTGATAAATATCACACATGACATTACTCGAGGCAGTTATTTACAATTATGTGATGTGCAGAATGCATGCACATGAGCGATTTGTGGCAGTGTCTCATATCAATGAAGTGGGGCCATGGGTCCACTTGAGCAGCAAGCAGTCTGGCTATTGCACTGCTCTTCTCATTAATGTGCCATATGATAAACAGACAGCTGGACTGCCACAGTATGGGAAATGAAAGAGGTGGAAAAGAGAGAAATACGGATGTGAGCCAGAAGCAAGCATAAGGTCAGATTTCATTTGTGGTGTCTGAAGCCAGTAAGGTACCTGTGGGAAGAACTGGCAGCCTTTCACATCAAAACTGTGTTTGGACATGTAGATAAAAGACAGTTGTTTGTAATTTGGTTTTAGAGTGATATGCTGCACACAAAAAAACTAAATCCATGCCTCGTGGAGGATTTTTCATTTGAACTTATGTATATGTGGTGTTTTCCAGGAAAACCCCTCTGGAGCACAGAACCTCCAGCAAGTGGGATTTGTTTGAAATAAACACAGAATGAGCTGGATATTTAGCATGAACAGCACTGACACAAGACACACGGAAAATCTAGCACATGCGAAAGCCTCAGGAACAACCCAAAGCTCAAAAGGAAAGATTTCCTAGTGTCAGTCGAACAGGCAGTAATTGCCAGGTGACCTCTGGGAAGAGCAAAAATGCCACAGAATTAATCACAGCTTATTACAGAACATGTCAAAATATTAAATACAATTATAAGAAGAGGATCTTGAGGATTACACTTTAACTAAATCTGATTTGGAATCAAAATCACTTTATGTACTTTGGTTAGACGCTGACAGTTGTGGAAATGCACGTCCGAGACGACTCTGATTTGTTCCACAGGCTGGTAGAAAAAGTTAGTTAACATGGTGTAAATCTGTTGCTTAGTAGTGACAGATAATAGGATCAAACACAGGTTGAATGCACATTCAGTTAACCTGCCTCAAATGTGCATCTCTTATATAAATGTAGTATTACCTTCCACTGCCTCCCCTCTCTGTCTCTCAAACACACACTCACACACACACACACGCGCGCACGCATGTGCACTGTTCCTTTGGTCTCTCCATCTCTGTCTTGTTTGTCTTGTTTGTTGGTGCCTGGCCTGGGTAGCCTTGTTGTATTCTCCAGGGCATCCACGCTACATCTCTGTTGTCTGAGCTGTCAGCTCACATGGCCCCACACACCCTACCAGCATACACACAAATTTACATTTGTCTGTGTGTGTGTGTCTGTTTTCACTTGGATCCTCACAGTCAGAAACACAAGCATTTACACAAAAGTCTTTTCTCTGTGCGTGTGTGGAGCAGAAGCACCGAAATTGTTTGGTAGACTGCACAACAAACGTGACTACTAAGGCAACACATCAAATCTCTTAATTACTATAAATCCAGTTTTATGATAATATTTAAATCACAGCAACTGCACTCGGCTGCTGTGATTGAAGCAATCATCCGTCGGCCACATGGAGGGTGAGTGAGCAGTGGGGCGAGTGAAGCCAGACATTTAATCTGGTCATTTCCAAAGGTGGCAGTAAGCGACTGTACAGTGACACAGTGACTCACACCACGCACAAAATGGCCGTCTTCAGGTTGATACCTGCTGGGCTGCTCTCACACATGCAAATGAGGCTCAGCCAATAATGAGATCTTTAGGAGCTTGATAATTAGATTTTTCTCTTCTCTCTGAGGGAGAACGACAGAGACAGACAGGGAGAGCGGGAGGACTTCTTTTCGTGTCTTGACTTCTCTGGAGAAGCCTTGGCCTATGCTGACAATCCCCCCCCTCCCCACCTCTCCCTACACTCTCCCCACCTCTTCCCCATCATATTTCTCTTCTTTTTTATTCATAATAGAGGGGAGGATCTGAGCGGATAGAAAAAGAAACTCTGAGATTATATCTGCTTTTTGATTGGTTGCTCTGAGAAGGTTTTTGTGTTTGGCTGCCTGTGTGAGATGGTATCAATCCATTGTGTGCGTGTGTGTGTGTTTCTGTGTATGTCACACTGTCATGTGTCACATTCAGGAGAAAGTTAACATTAGCTCAACATAAGTCTCTAGACAGTCACTTGCAGGAAAAAAAAAATTGATTGTGGGAAACAAAATTGCTGTTACAGTTGCTGAAAAGCACAATAATCAGTATTTTCAAGTGGTTATTTAGGAGTCAGATGATTCATCCGATGAAAGAGGCGTTTTAATTCGACAGAAACAAATGTATAATTTTACGCAGAAAAAGACACTTAATAATGTTTGTACATAATAATAATTCAGTCTGGAAATTGGAGAAAATTGATATTTTGAAAGGCTAAAGTAACCTAAATGATGTTTTATGGTTTCTGGTACTCTGTCTTTCTCTCTCTTTAACTAATACATTAAATTCATTTTTTATTTCACTGAGAATAACAAAAACATTACGCTACTGTATATTCATATTCAACAACTACTGTCATTGTACTCTTAAGCAAGGCATGCAGAAACCAGGACACCTATGGGTGTGAATTAGTAAAAAAAACATGCCATTCATGAATACATAAAGACAGCCTTACCTTCTGCGGTGTGATCATTTCACACCTACAACTACAGCATGGTGCATGTTTTGTAGTAGGTATTGGCCATACGCTAGTCACCTTAATTGGTTGTGGCACAAGTACAACTGAGAGAATTGGTGGGCAAACAGTTGGCAGACAAAGTGGCAACTGGCGGATTACCCAGCATGATACATAGCACGCCTCTGTGACCCACCACACGTTCTCTACAATGGGCACACTTGGCACACGCTCATACACTGGGTGGGCACGAGCAGACGCATATACACCTACTTGGCAGACGCACGCCTGGCACACTTAACACGCTGCCACTTGGCATGCACACATAAAGATTAATACACGTGCTTGGCTGTGGCCCATACGTATGTAATTGAATAGCGCGGTGTCCTGTTTTCATGTATTATTGAGGAGCTCGTTTAATTAGTAAAAAAATGAAAAGACTCATTAGAGATATGTTAATTAGCTTGGCTCTCTGCTCTCTGGAGAGGGCTGGCACCAGCACAGTGGGATGGAGGAAGAGAGGGAGTCACTCTGGAAAGACGAGAGGTGTAAACTGAGTCGTGTCAGCCTTTAAGCAGAGATTTGATTTCAAGACTAGTTTTAATCAATATTACAGCTGTAATTCGCCACTTTTCTGTTTGCTGCTAAACAGTTTTCTGCCTCACCCAGCTGCCTTATTGGAACCACTATAGATTGTGAGAAAAGCTACAAAACATAAAGATACGGAGGCAGGGTTCAAAGTCTTTTAACTAATCAACAAAAGTATGTGGAAAGATGAGTGTTTAGCCCCCCAGAGTCTGCGCTAGTGAAGCGGCTCCTTCTCTTGCTCTCTTTTATTTCCTTTCAAAGTGTTTTTCCCAAAGCACTCCTTTTGTCCACTCAATGAAAGTGCTTAGTTGGCAGTTTCTCTTATTTGATGTGGAGGGAATTGGGGCTGTGTGCACGCATATGTGTGTAGGTTTGTGTATTGTGTGTGTTGGGGTGGGGAGGTGGGGGTTGAACTGTATGTGGTCCTGACATTTTGTGAAGGGTGTAGGGAAGAAGGTTGTGCAGCCAGTGGAATGGGTCTGGCTCTGGGCAGAGGGGTGGACAGACAGAAGGGAAGGATGGAGAGGAGACGTTTGGGTCTGGCCACTGAAGTGTGAAACTCTTATTTTGTGATTTGAAACATGAGTGAAATCAGTAATGAAATATGGTCGATAACGGCCTCTCACACTTCCCAATGAAGTGCCCCGAGTGTGTATGTGTGTGCGCGCGTGTGTTTCTGGAAGTGTGTTGTCATTTTTATTCTGAAGCACTGGGGCGTTAGATAGAGGGAGGCAGAGGATGGGGTTAGAGGAAGGGAGGGACTGGGAGGAGAAGGGGAAAGAGGAGGAGGATTTTCCACTTGAACTTGCTGGTCTTTCACTGTCCTCTCTGAAGTTTTTTTTCCTTTTTTATTGGTCTGGCTTCTGTCATGGAGTGCTCAGTATTGTATGTGCAGCACGTATGTGCATCCACATACAGTGCATATTGTGTGTGTGTGTGTGTGTGTGTGTGTGTGTGTGTGTGTGTACATGTGTAACAGCGCAGCAGTACACTGGTAAGACCTCAGCTCACTGCTCTCAGAAGTCTGCATTCCTCTGCAGGCTCAGGTCCATCTACTGCCCTCACATCAATTAGTTCATCCATCCTACAACCTCCATTTCACTCGTGGCTGCCACATACCTGTGATGTGAGGGTAATTACGAAAAGACATTACTGAGCAAAAAGGTTTGAGGTGGCAAGATGCCCTGAACATCTCCAGCCCCACCTGGCTTCGCTCATCAGTCCCTCCCAGAGTAATGTGGCCCCCAGCCCCAGTGAAGATTAGCTGGAGGAGGGGTACTCACCACACACAATGAGGCCCTTTTACTACCAGTGGAGGCCAGGCGCTGAGCTCCAAACAACGCTCTCTGCACAGTAGGCACTCTCCTGTTTCTGTTTTTCACTCAAATGCTTTTCTCTCTCATACCTCTCTTTCTCTCGTTGGCCCTCTTGCGCTCCCCTCCACCCCTCACCCCGTGCTCCCCTCTCATTCCTTGGTATGATGACCACAGAGAGGCTGTTTACCTGCAGATACTGAAGAGGGAGACAAGGTGAATAAACAAATCCCAAAACAATAAGAAGGAGTGGAGTTTACCATACACTATTAAAACCTTTACACACCAAGAAACGACCAATGACTGCATTTCAATGGGAGGCTCCCATCTAGCCCCCAGCCCTCGGGCGGTTAAAGTGGCAGAAGAGGGTCATGCAGTTGCCATACACATGAATGAGCGCAGACTTCTCTCTCTCCTACCACTGCAGCTGCTTTGTCAAACTTTGCCACTGTCCATTTTGGCAAAGGGGATGTGATTTGATAGCTTTTAACAAATTTACCACTAAAAACGTTATGGCAAGATATAATGTGGCAGCAGCAAAAAGATACAAAGATACAAAGACCTGTTTTCTTGCACCTTTAGGTGTGTTTGTGTGTGTGTGTTTGTGTGTGTGACAGGAGAGAGACTGAGAGGCAGGCGTCCTTTCCAGGGTGAGGTGGTAATGCTCACTGACAAGGATAAACAGCACTGGGGTTTGCTCCTACCAGGAGAGGGGGATGAGGAGGATGAGGGGAGGAGGTCTATGTCAGCCTCTCTCTTTTCCTCCTGCTTTCTCCTTGTCATTTTTTTCAATTATCCCTTTCTCCTGCGTGTCCCCATAGACCCAGAGGCAGGGCCTGCATCATTTAGACTGAGAGCCTGTTTAGATTCTGATTATAGCCTCCTTTCTTCTCCCTACTCGCTGCCATCACACACACACACACACACACACACACACACACACACCATGCACTGGCCGCACTTTTTGCAGCCAGCATGGGATAAATAACTGTAGCAGTAAATTTATCTGCTTGTGAACCTCGAGGGAGTGTTTGGTGAACACTGGCTGTTGCTCTTTTATAAACTGCCACATGGCTTGTGTGTTTCACTGAACTGTGCCAAAAGCTCGTGCATCATTATTGATTATAAATGTTGTAATTTATAGTGGACAAGGATGTGCATAAACGTCTGAGGAGCAAGGTAAGGGTATTTTGAGGGCACTTTTGTAGTTTCGAGATCTCAATTAGAGAGACGGGTGAAGGTGTGAAATCTATACTTCACTTCAAAATGAGAGGTGATGCAGTCATTTAACCAGCCTTTCTCTATATAAACATGGTGCTGAGCTGTAGCAGGCCTATTTCCCCAGGCTGTATGCTGGTTTAATATCAGATAGCCCTCCTTCCTCTCTTTCTGAGGTTTCTGAAATGGAAAGTGGGGCTTTCCTCCTCGTTAGAATGAAAAGTCATCAAGGGAGGAGAGGAGAGAGGGATGGAGCCTCATTGAAATGCAAGTTACATCCCCCTCTTTCTCTCTCTTGACTCCTCTGGGACTCCATGCCTTTCTCCTCCTTCCCATCTTTTGGGCGCTCCCTCGCTCCCTCTCTTCCTTTGTTAATCAGTTAAACTCCCTCTTCAAACAGCCCCTCTAATTACTCCTCCACTCTCTGTAAACGACAGGGCTGTCTCTTGCTTCTCCTCTCCTCCCTCCATCCCTCCCTCCCCCTCGCTCCCCCCTCTCCATGGCAGGAGTTGACCTCTGTCAGCCACCAACCCCTCAGCGATGTATGTGTCTGCCTGTGTGTACACGCGTGTGTGCACATATGACTGATTTTTGCATATTAATGGTAGGAGTGACATCTTATGTTTTTAGATGTTATTATTATTACTGTTCAAGTTTCATGTTTATCAGTCACAGCTGTAGGCCGCACTTTTTCCCTCCAAACCCCTGACAGGTAGGGCGTAGGGTTTCGGTTTCTATATAGCTCGTCACACACTTTTATTTTTAACCATTATTTCCTTCCTTCCTCCCAAACTCCCTCCTTTCCTTTCCACCACTGTGTGAATTGTATCTTTCCTTATTCCCTGTCTCTGCTTTCTTCTCATCTCACCCCTCCCACCCTCCACCCCTTTCCCCAGCTTCACCTCTCTCCCGCTAATCTACCACGCATCTCTCTTTTAAATTAACATGCAACATGAAAAAAATGGGATGACAGCGGAAAAAAATTAAATGCATTTAATAATTGGCTGACTTTAAATCGCCTGGCTTTGCAGACTCTCCCTATTCACAGTCCAATGAAAGGGGAGAAATCATTCACCGGGAGAGACAAAGCCGAATGAAAATATAATTCCGCATTGTGGGGTGCTTTTGTCCTGGCCCGTCAAATCGCTAATGGCGAGGCTTTTGTTTTGTGGCGGCGCTCTCAGGCTGGCGGTGTCGTATGGCGGTGGCAACGCATGCCCCATAATCACCACGCTTTGTGATATTAGATTATAGGGGCAATTAATGGCGTCAAACCTTAACTACTCAGCATTCAGCCTGCCACACACACATTCAGCCTTAAACACATACACGTTTACCCACACACACACGTACTCCCACGTGCACACATACAGTACAGTATACCAGCACTTGCACACATGCATTTGGTTCTGGCATCAGAGCGTCAGCCAACACACAGAAAGGTGCTATAACTCTAGTAATTATTACGCCTGTGACTTGAAAATGTCAATGGCGGTGTGTATAAAATAGAATGTATGAGTTGTCAGGGAGAAAGAATGGGATGCACAAGAGCAATTAATTACAGCTTTTCATTTGGCAGCTTAGACTGACAAGGCTCGGCAGCGGGGGCAAGCTGGCATGACGCCAAGTGGCACCCATCACCACCCCCACGTTACTCACTACACCCCCCAACTCCCCTCTGCCTGTTCTTTTACCAACTGCCACAACACCACCCTCGCTCTCCCCACGCTGACTCTTTTTTTTTTTGGTCTTTTTCACCTCAAACACACAAATGCACTTGTGCACTATCAACACACCCCCTTCCTCTACTTAGCAGAAACCACCCTCTCTCTCCTGTGCTCTCTCCAGTCCCTTCGCTGTTACGTGTAGCTGAGGGTATGTTTAGTCAGGACGCCTGGTTTGACAAACGCATGGGCAGAATCTCAGGATGCTGACATGCACACAAAAAGGAAAAAGAGACAGTAGAGGGCCAAAGAAGGCAGGCAAGTGCGAGTGCGGGAGACAAGAGGCCAGGTGGGAAGAGTATGTGTTAGTATTTACAGCCAGTCTTGTTTACAAAGTCAAATCAGCTCTTTACAGATTTCATTTACCGATGACAGCTCAACCCCTTTTCTTGTTCGCATCACCCTCCCTACCTGCTATTCCCTCAGGTGATGAGTACATAGACTGCTTTGAAAAGAACTCATATATACACACACACGCAGGCCCACACACACACAGACACGCACATCTGCAGTTTGACCACGGACGACATTGATATTTCACTACAGAGTGAATATAGATAAATGGCCAATTTCAGAGGTGATAACTCACCCTTGTATTTCTCAGTAAACTTCTTAACAGACAGGATTATTTGTACTGAGAAGGCAGTATAGTTTATTGATGTGTAGGCAGTGAAAGAAGAGGTAGTCATCCCTCAGCCCTGATATTTTCTCTATGTAAACACAGAGGAAATATCAGCTCTCTGACTCAATCTCACTCCCTCCTCTCCCTAAATACCTTGCATTGCCTCAGATGTTCTGTCTCCCCATCCCTCTTATTGTTTTCTCAGACCTTAAATTGGTTAATAAATACGATTTGCTCGTTGTCAGCAGAACTGTGTGTGTGGTTTTTCAGACTGTATATTGCGTCTGCATTTCAGCCAGGGTGTGGGAGTCTCGGTTTCTGATTTATGCGGTTAGTTTGTCTTCAGTTTTGCAGTGTTTGTGATCAGATTAGCAGCTCTGCCTATCTCTGTGTACAATGCATGTGCATTAAGAGTGCTTGCACAACACATCTACAAGAATCACCATGTTTCTCTCCCAGTCCTCTCTCTCTCTCTCTTTGCCTTTGCCTGCCTGCAGCTCTATCTGATGAGATAGACATCTCATCTGATAGGCACTTTGTTGTGCCTTTCTTCTTAGCCAGGCTTGAATTTGTGGAAAGAGAATCGGAGGCCATCCTAATCATGTGTTTATGAAAGCAGATAAGATTTTATATTTTATGGGGAGATTGCAGATCTGTCCTTTTATCTCTGCCTGTTGTTACAGAAATTGGCCATTTTTTGTTTTTGTCTGCCTCATGTAGGAAAGTGTCAACAATAGTGTGTGCTTTGGCGTGTCTGTCTGTTTATCCTTGTCTCATGTTGCGAGCTTTTAGCGGAGACTGATGAAAGAAAATGAGAAACAGCACACCTCTGTCACTTTACCTGTCCGTACCAGCATAATGTACCATCTCCATTCAGTTTGTTTGTTTTGAGTGAAGCTTTCAGTTGCAGGCACAGTCATGCCAGGTCTTTTCATACAAAGCCTAACCCCACTGATTGACTTGTCCTACTTTTGAATGCTAATAAGTGTGTAGAATCTAAATCTGAAATGTCTGCGTGCTGTCTTTAGGTTCCTGTATCCATGGCTATGATGAGTCCGCAGATGATCACTCCTCAGCAGATGCAGCAGATCCTGTCTCCCCCTCAGCTCCAGGCCCTGCTGCAGCAACAGCAGGCTTTAATGCTACAACAGGTACAGCACACACACACACACACACGCACACACCCACTTTTGTTGGACCCAGTCCCAGGATGGCATGTTTGGATGTGTCTGTTTTAGTAGGTGCTGACACATTCTGGGTGTGATTGTATCTTATTCAGTCCTTGGAGATCTTTGAAGATAAACACGCATCCGTATAGCCACTCATTTCGATGACCTCCACTTTAGCATTGTTGTTAGGAGAATGTGCATCCTCCCACCTGTACACAGCTATAAACACACACACATACACACACGTGCACTTGTTAGCATCAACTAGTGAATCATAGTGATTCAGGAGTGTTTGGTGATGCCCAGCAGGTGATAGAGGGGTAACCATGTAGCCACAATGCAATAAACACATATCTGCATCAAATCTGTCAACAGCATCAGCCTCTGACCTCCTCCCTTTACAGTGTTGTAAAGACTGTGTTTGAACAGGACTATTAATACAGTTGGAATAGAGGAGTAATTGCAGGAGAAGTCTAGAAAACACATACACACCCACACACACACACACACACACACGCATGTGCACGCAAGGCCAGAGCAGCCAGTAGATTTAATAAGGAGCTGTAGCTTTAGGCGAGTATAAATTGCAGTGGGAAGATCTGACAACATGGATCATAATGGAAATGTGAAATGTGCTGGCTTTCTGGAAACAGACATGCAGATGGCTAAGAACCACTTCACCAGCTCATTTTTTTCTCTAACGAGGAAAAAGTAGATGGGAGAAAGGGGGCTGATAATGCACACACACACACACACACACACACTCACATTACACTCACTGGCTATTAAAACCACTGAGTTTAACGTTGCTCTCCCACTTAATTAACCACAGTATGGACTTGCTCTGAGTGTATATCTGCGAATCAGGCACTTTTATACACACACACACACACACACACAGAACAACCAACCAACATATCACTCACTGGAGCATTAAATTTCATATCCCCATGGTAATACAGCTTTGTGTAAGACTGTGTAAGTAAAGTTTACGGCCCATTGCTACACCGCTCATGTGTGTTTGTAGGGGCACTCATTTGTGGATATCTGTTTTTGTGTGTTTTAACCTTTAAGTTTTCCTGCAACCTTTACTTATGCTACAGCTGCTCTGCTTTTCTTTCTTGATTTGTTCACTGAAGTCAAGGTCATGGTAATAGGCTGGAGAGGTGAGTGCCTCACTTACACATGCTCTTAATGCACAGAGCCACTGAATCAAATCATTAAAAAGACCTTAATTATCACTTAATTATTCCCTCAACTCACCACTCTCCAGCCAAGTGTGTGTTCGCATGCCTGTGTGTGTGTACGTGTGTGTGTGCGTGCGTGCTTGCATATGCATTTGTCTTTGTGATGAGGAGGCGATCAGGGCTAGTGACGCGGAAAAGAGAGATTAACTCCGCCTAAGGAGCGATAAAAGAGAGAAATAGCAGATGGAAAAGAAAGAGAAGAAAGAAGGAATGAGTCCTGCATTTAAAATAAATTAAGGACAAGAAGGAACATCATAGTACAAAAGCACAGTAAATTATGCAAAATTGAAGCTATGGCTAGGATAAGATTATAACTGGGAATGTAAAACAGCTTTGCACAAAAAGAGCAGGACCATTACTTTACAGAGGGTGTGTGGTAAGGATGGGCAGCGCTGTGTAGTCTGCTCACTGTAGGGTCAGATGGATGAGAGACCGAAGCAACTGCTGCGCTGTGAAGTCATTCTCTGCTGGAAAGTCTCTTTGAACATTTGATGCACCGTGAAACAAAGACAAACTGCAGACGGACACATGTACAAGCTGTTCTCAGGAGTATAGCCCCCTCGCACACACGTGCACGCGCAAACATACACTGCAGTCCGTGTGCGTTTTCCTGTCTGCCCTGCTCTCCTCTCAACAAGATTAGGATCTTAATGGAGCTTCCTGAGTAAATTACCGATTAGTAACTCAAACAAACAGACAAGCTGTGGCCAGTCTGAGGAGACTCTGTGTGTGTTTGTGTGAGTGTGCTGTATGTGAATCATGATTTTAATGTGTGTGATTCTGCATAAATGAACCCATCTGCAACGCTGAATCCAGTCATTTTAAACGAGTATCTGCATAGTTACAGCAGAAAAGAAAATGCCAGGTAATGAGGAGTGTCAGCAGAAAATTTCAGTCATTTTCCCTTGCAGGCCATTACAGGCCGTTACTATAGCGATGGATGGACATGGATGGATCTATAAATAACCATCCATAACCTGGGGCCACTGCTCTTATCTGCACATGGTATAGAAACAGCCTATTTAAGATTTACGAACTGAAAACCCTTAGTTGTACAGATGTGCGCACATATACACGCAGTCCCAGCAGGTGTTTTATGACAGCAGTACAATAAATACAGCTGGCTTGAAGTATTTCACACAGGAATCTATCCATGTGCATGTTTCCCTCTAGGGTTAGTATGGTACTATTCAGACAGACCTAGGTGTGTATGTGTGTGTGTGTTTGTGCATGTGTGAGGAGCATGTGCCAGCCACCAGCACATATCTTCAGATTTATTTTTTCATGTTAGCTTCTCATTGACAATGACTCAATGCAGTACATGTGTGCAGCTATGTTTCTAGTCTGTTGCCCATCTGCGTCTCTATATTGTACCACAGGTGCATCATTCTATGTAGCACTCAGGTTCAGCGTTGTTTAGAGCTTGGACAAACACAACTCAATATACCTCAACCATTATAACTCCATAATAGTCTTTAGCAGTCTTTGCTTGGGTCTCCGTTTGCTTGCTATATGTGGTTTGTCAATAAACCACACATCACCACAACAATAAACTGCGGCCTTCGCTGCGAGCGGAGGGTAGAAATCAACTGCATTCCCTGAGAAGTTACAATGTCTGACTGCTTTACTGCTGGAAGACTGTGGCATTGTTGAGGTTCACACAAAGTGTGTTGTGACTCATTGGTCTCATATTTATACCCCCCCGCCTCCTCTCTCTCTCTCACCTTGCCTCCCCCTTTTCTCTGTCTGTCTCTAGTTACAGGAGTACTACAAGAAGCAGCAGGAGCAGCTGCATCTCCAGCTTCTGACTCAGCAGCAGCAGCAGCAGCAGCAGCAGCAACAGCAGCAGCAACAGCAGGCTGGAAAGCAAGCGGCAAAAGAGGTGAACTTCACCAAGTACATACTCACTCAGCTCAAGTACACTCTGAAGTACATAAGTACCCTCAAACACAGTAAAAGTGGTTGACATGGGAGCCAGCAGAAGGAAAAAAATCACGTAGTCGATCTAATGTATAGGATGTAGGATGCATGCACTGGCTCTCTTTTCTTTATCTCTCTTACTCTGCTCTCATCCTCTTTTCTCTCTGGTTTATTGTTGTGTGGACAAGTCTCAAAACACGGATCTCCATTTTTTTCAGCACGCCTTGCAGAGGCAGTGAAGAAGTGCTGTGCTATACACCACCCTGCCAAAAGTATTCGTTTGCATGCCTTCAGCTCTAAGCCCGATGTGAAATCTCCCAGTAGGAGGGGTCTGCCACTCTTTTAATTGTCAATTAACACGCTAGCACTAGGAGCCTCTCTTGCTCTTGCGTTCCCTCTCTTTCTCACACACACCAAATATGCATGAACACACACACACTGTACCAGGTTTAACCACAGCTGTGGTGCAGCGGGATAACAGAGGATCAACTAGGATCACGTTGTGGCACAACAAAGGGGATCTCAATCGATCAGACGCGATTACTGTCATAACCTGCGTGCGCGGATGGGGGATGTGTGCGTGCCTGTTTGTGCTCGTGCGTGCTATATGAATGCTCATTCGCCAAACACCACAGAGGAGGATGCAGGAGACGGACTTAAGGAGAAAGACCTCATGAGACTTTCCTGATAAACGCATGAGGAGACACATCCTAGATTTCTCCACCTCTCTCTCAACCCCCTCTCCCAATGGACAGCCCCCACCCCACAAACTCCACGCAGACAGTGGCCAACCAACTCGACCGTGACCATAGCAAACCAGTTGTGGTTGACTTGCATGTTGAGAGGGTGTCTGAATCGCTTTCCCTTTTCTCCCTTCGCTCTGCTGCTGTCCCAGTTTTCAGGTTTGTTGTCCTGTAACAACTAGACAAGTGCAAACACTGGTCACACGGCTACACATACATGCAGAGAGGGAGAGGCTTGATGTGTGATGGTTCACTGCACAAACACATACACTTGAGGGAATATGCCTCCCTGCAGAGATATGACTAAGGATATCTTCAGCAGTCAGTATTTTTCAGTTGTTGCAAGGTATCAAGCACAAACAATCTCTTCTGTCACATTTTTGGGGTCAAGCAGGTGAAGTCAGAAATTGAGACAAAGGGTGTTTTCCAGCACAAAGCTTGTACTTCGGACTCCCAGGTCTCTCCTGGTACAGGAACACATTTCACTGTACCACCTCCCTGAAGTCTAATACTGGCTACACTACACTAGCAGATCTTTAACAAACAAGTGGATGGAGGAGAAGAGGAAGGATAAAGCAGAAAATCTTTCCTTTTGCCTCGTGGACTGTTTGCGCACGGCTAGTTGTGACTTTTTGCCCTTTTCCTTCTTTTCTGCAATTCCTCTTCACTTTCTTGTCTGCGTGGAAGTGATGCATTGAAAGAGAGACTATGAATGTGTGTCAGCGGTGCATTTGGGACTGGTCAGGAGTCAGCTTAATGAAGTGGCTCAGACCATCACAAGAGATGTGTGCATGTGTATGTTTGTGCGTGAGTGTCCATCCTCACTGTGTGTGGCTGTGTGTGTGCTTGAGACTCTCGTTCTTTGAATGTCCCTCTCTCTCTCTCTCCATATATATATATATATATATATATATATATATATATATGTGTGTGTGTGTGTGTGTGTGTGTGTGTGTGTGTGTGTGTCTGTGTGACTGGCAGGCTCAGACAGTGTGTGATGTGCTCATAAATCACATTGACAGCCTGTTACTGCGCTAGCTTTGGCCACTCAGCCACAGCTAATGTAAACAGAACACAGGCTCGTGCTCGCGCGCACGCACACACACACACACACACACACACACACACACACACACACACACACACACACACACACACACAGTGTGTGTTGTAAAGAACTATGGCCATATCTCAAGAGGGAATGAGAGACAGAGGGCAGAGAGGAAGAAATAAAACGGACAGACAAGTAGAAAGGGGGGTGGGACGAATAGAAAGATAGAAAAGGAGGTTCAGTTCATTGCAACATGCAACAAACAAGAATTTGTAATTCACTTCAAACAACTGAACGCTGTCCATAAATGTTTCAGAATATCTCCTCCAGTTTCTATGGTGCGTAGATAAAAGAGTCAGAACACTGGCACACAAATTTCAACAAAAGTTATTCCAGAATACTGACATTTTCAGTCTTGGACAGATATTTAACAAACAGCATAGTACAAACATTCAAATCTAATTAACGTAAAACTGAAACTAAATTCCACTGAGCCGTTGTCCTCCTCTATTCTTTTTAATAAAGAATAGTTATGCTTACTCCTCTACACCTCCTAACACCTCCCCAACAGCCCCCTCCCACATACCAACACGCTGCCACCTCACTTCTTCTCCCCAGGCACCAAGTCTGAAAGGAAGTGACCTATCTGCCCTTCCTGTGAGTTCCTCTGTGTTCAAACATTTCCAGGCTGCCACTCTCTCTCGCACACATTCGCACACACACACACACACACACAATGAGTAGTTCCTCAAGTTGTATTTATTTATTTTTGGTCTCCGCTAGTTATCTGTTAGAGATAAAGTCCGTCTCTCTCAGGAGTTTGTTGGGAAGGACTTCAAACAGCACAGCACAGGCCAGGTCTGCCCCAGACTGGGAGAGCAGGAAGGAGGACATTTATCACAATAACACACACCAACTTTATCGCCACACACTATGTGGTTTCTCCCATTTTCCCTCATTCCCTTCCCTCCTTCTCGTCATCCTCTAAGGTCCTCACAGCTTGGCTTTGTTTTTCAGCAGCAGATAAATAACCTTTAAATTATTCTGTTATTTATTTTAAATGGTGTCAGCTGACCTTATAACATTTTGTACAAAAGTACCATAAAAGATTTGTGATAGTTTTATGAAATTGGCACCTGTTTGCACCAAAATGAACAAATTTGATGACAAATCAAAACTTCGGGTTTTTCGATGATACATTTTCTTGCTCAAACTCTTAGAAACACATAGAGAAAATTATGGGATTTTTTCCTAATTTAATTTTTTCTTCCTGCCTTTGGGTTTTCAGCAGTTAAGCAGTAAGCAGTTGGCCTTCCAGCAGCAGCTGATCCAGATGCAGCAGCTTCAGCAACAGCATATCCTCAATCTCCAGAGACAAGGCCTGGTTCCACTGCAGCCCACTGCCGCCATGCAGTCTCTGCAGCAAGGTACGTGCACGCACACGGACACGACTATATGTGCACATCCTTATCCATACAACACTAGATCGCACTAGCACATCCTAAAAAAATATGCATGCACACATGGTCATAACTGCACACACACACACACACAGGCCTGTACCCAAATGCCGCATGTGAAGCCTGTTAAGTTAATCAGCCTATAAAAGATAAAAGGAAACCTGATTGGTGGGTTTGTGGAAGGTACTCATTTGGATAATAGGGAAAATATGCCACTAAGCCTACAAGCCCCTGCTTGGAGGTGAGCATGTGCTTGTGCAAGTGTGTGTTTGAATATGTGTGTACTTGAGAATAGCCAGACACAAGAACATCATCGTTTTGCTATTGCTGTGCCCCCTGTTTTTCTTTTTTTTGTTCCTATGAGTAACTTCTCCCACAGTTCCTTCATTTTCTCTGCAGAGTTTTAGTACAATTAATGTTGACTGCTCCATCCTTAGTATACGTACAATGGCAAGAAAAAGTATGTGAACCTTTTGGAATTCAATGGTTTCCTGCATTCATTTGTCAAAAAATGTGATCTGATCTTCTTCTAAGTCGAGAGTATTAAAAAATATGATGTGCCTAAAATAATACCACAAAAAAATCTGATCGTTTATGTTTTTATTGAGAACAACTAGAAAAACCTCATAGTGCCAGTGGAAAAAGTACGTGAACTCTTGGAATGAATATAATTATTTTAGCCTATTCTTCCTGGTAGGACTGCTTTAGCTCTGTCATATTCTTTGGACGGCTCATGGGTGTGACTCTCTTAAAGTGGTTCCATAGAATCTCTATTGGGTTAAGGTCTGGGCTCTGTCTTGGCCCCTCCAAAAAGAGTCATGCTGTCTTGTTGTTTTGGTTCAGTTGCATCACCCAACTTCTACAGAGTTTCAGCGGACGTGCAGACATTCTCACATTATTCTGAAGAATTTTATGATACACTTGGAAATTCATCTTCACCACAATCACTGTAGGCTGACCAGGCCCTGATGCAGCAAAGCAGTGCCAAATCATGATGTTTCCACCACCATACTTTACCGTTTGGATGTGCTGTGTATTCTTTCCAAATAGTTCAATATAGTGTCATGAGTCCACAAAACATTTTTCTAATACTGCTCACTGTATATTTTAGTAATCAGCAGCTTCCTTCGTGGTGTCCTGCCACAGACACCCTGCTTGTTCATTGTTTAACCTACTGTAACACAGATGTTTGTCAGTTCCAATGATGATTTTAGATCTTTAGGGTCATTTTGACTGGTCGCCCACTTCTTGGTAGAGTAGCCACAGTCCCAAAGTGTCTCCATTTGTAGATTGTTTTCCTAACTGTAGACTGGTACATTTCTAAAGTCTTTGACATCACTTTGTAACCCCTTCCAGCTTTATGTAAATCAACAATTCTTGATTGTAGATCCTTTGAAAGCTCCTTTTGGCGAGGTATGGCTCAGATAAGCGTATTCTTCTTGTGTGGAGCAAACTCAAAAACTTAGAAAGTTTTTTGTCAGTCTCAGTAGCTGTAGTCCACACCTCCAACATAACATATGCTAACACCTGACTCAAATTATATTTTTTTGCACTATGACACATAAAACATCAGATTTGTTTGTATTTTTTTTTTAGGCACATTATATTTGTTAATACTCTTGACTTATTTGAAGATCAGATCACATTTTATGACAAACCTATGAAATTCAATATTCAATTCACATACTTTTTCTTGCCACTTTATGTGTACGTGTGTCAGTGTCTGAGTCCACTTTAGTCTGTACACAGTAATGCCTAACACATACCCTCACACACAGAGAATGCTTTAGGGGTTTTAAAGTGTCTGTAACAATGCTAAGGCACTGAGTGAGCTCACCAAAGGCACAAATTTCCTTCCCTTTGTCTATCTAATCTCTTTCTGTCTCTCATGTGTAGACACATACGGTCACACACGCTCATAAGTGCATACACACCTTCATACATGCTCTGTAATCTGAACTTTAAAAAAATCTCAAATAAACCCAAGAAATCTCATCAACTTATTATATATTTTACACCCAAAAGCAGCACAGAACTTAATCTACATATGTCTGTGGGTGTGTGTGTGAGAGAGAGACAGAGAGGGTGGTCCATCACAGGGCAAGTGGAATTACTATTTTACAGAATGTGTACAAATGAGTGGATACAAATTGAAGACAAATGAAAAGACAGAGGCTATGGTTTTGGATAGAAGAGTGTAATTTTTCAGACAGTTGCAAACATTTGTCTTTGGCATCTCCTCCTCTGTCTCTCTGTCCTTCCATATCAGAGTGGAATTTCCCTGCAGTGTGAAAGAGCCAGTCCATTGTGACGGCTCAGCCAGGCGTGAGCCAGAGCATTCCTCTGACCAGCCATGCCGCACAAACACACAAACACACATGCATAAACACTTGCACCTACACACAAATGCGCACACTATTTCCCCGCCTCAAAGGGTCGTTTTGTCTGGTGGCTAGGTGGGAGGTGACAAGAAGGGGGCCTGCTATGGTTTTTGTTTATTTCTCTTACTGTAGTATGATGGAAGCACTAGGCAGACATTTGAACTGCACATGTGCATTAATGACAAAGCACACAACGTTTTTTAATGGACAAAAAAAAGCAGTGATAGCGCTGTATACATTTGAATGAGAATCAAACTGTGAGTAAGCACTTGAACAGTTTTTTTCACTGTCATACAAAAAATAAGTAAATAAAAATCCATTAGATTTGACTTCATTCTTCTAGACTTTACTTATCTACACACATCAATGTGAAGGAAATATGAGATTCTAGCAGCCAGATGTGGATGTGTGCATTTGAAATGTGTGAGCCAGCAACCCTTAGCAAGAGTACTGTACTCTCATTTTCTCAAATACTTTGCATCTGTCAACAGTAGCTGGGGGAAAGTTTTCAGCTGAATCCACACAAAATAAGGATGCTTTGTTTACAAATCGATTCTGCTCTCAGCTGTTTACAGCTTGATTTGCTATAAACTTTCACCAGAAATCAAAAAAAAAAAGTCTCAGTTTTTTAATTGAATAGATGGATGTGGTGTGAACCAGTCTGATAAGTCAAAGCAGGAAACACTTCAACAATCCCATAACTACTTTACACTTTCACTTTCTGGGTGTGTCCACAGACTGGTCGGATTTCTTGGATAATACATGCTCACACACACTCACACACACACACACACACACACACACACACACACACACATACACATACAGTACATAGAAATCTATGCACACACCACCTCATTCCTCCAGAGTGAGAACTTTTGTTTTGGCGGGACCACAGAAGAATGCAGACAAAGCAGACATAATATTTGGATTGCTGCGAGGTCTCTGTATGTGTATGTGCAGATGTGTGTGTGTATGTCTGCATGCGTGCGTACGTGCATGGTAAAATCCATTGGAGTAGGCTGTGGCATTTTAGGCGTCTCTCTCACTGTGAAATTGGAGCAGAAATAACAAAGCTGCGACTAGAAAGTGCTCAAAGTGTACACCCACCCTGTTCAGACAAATAGTTGTAGTGACAGGAGCAGTGGTGCTCGGGGATAGTGGATACCTCAGAAGATTAAACAAATATGCAGGGATTGTCTATTTTTGTTTGTCTCATTTTTCTCTCTCCTAATCACTCCATGGGGACTGTAATAGTGTAGCATATGCTCTATATGATTTCTGTTTATTTAAAGTGTGCCTGTGTGTGTGTGTGTGTGTGTGTGTGTGTGTGTGTGTGTGTGTGTGACATTATAGGCATTGTCTTATCTGAGTTATTATTAATCATGCTGGCTGTTTCAATTAACTTAAATATCTTTTGATCATATTTGCACTGAACATGTAAACTGATGAACGAATTCGGTGAACGTTAACTGAGCGTTCCTTCTCTGCAGCAATGTGTCCGTCAGACCTCCAACAGCTGTGGAAGGAGGTGTCGGGGGTGCCAAGCAGCGAGGAGGCCCTGAAACAGGCCGAGGGCCTGGACTTGAGCACCAACAGTTCCAATTCTACCTCAGCCTTCCCCAAAGCTGCCAGCGCTCACATCCCACTGCACAGTATGCCCAATGGACAGAGCCACACCCCAAAGAGAGACAGGTACGGTGATGTTAAAATTCTCAGTCGATCCACGTTGCGACGGTGGGTCTATCCTGTGTGTGACCTGCAGTCTTTCTAATTCACACATTCCTGCTACGTAGTCTTTAGACTCTTAACTTGTAGCTGTTTTTCTGCACCTACACACGTAAACATGGTTGCAAGAAGTGCACGTGCAGCACACTACACGACACCATGGTTTAATCATCTCACAGCTCATTTGATAGGAGGTGTGTTGGGTTCACTGTGTCCTGCCAGTATGCTGTCAACCACATGCCAGAATGGTATGGAGAAAAGAGGAGAGGAGACAGTAGTCAATGCACGAGAAGTAAAGTAGACGAGGAAGATGTGGCAGACTGAATGTGTTGGAGCCAAGTTCTTGTACCAGCTGTATTTGTACCACACACACTGTGTCAGGGTTGTGTTGTCCCATGGCTGTTCTGGCTGCTCATGGGCTTCTCTTCATCTTTAAGAGCCAGACTGTTTGAGTGGATATCCTCCTTCACCAAGGCAGACAGCGGAGATGACCATGTCCCCCTTTACTCCAAAGGCAGCCAACCCCCCAGCAGCCAGTGAGTAGCACATACACACTCATAGGGGTCAGGGTGGGCGGGTGAATATTAAGAATAGTTGATCAACTGTCATGCCATAGGACAGCTGTGCAGCTGGTGTCCCAGCATAGTTCACCGGATCACAAAAAGGGGTAGCATCATTGTGTTAGCCTGCTAAGCTAATGCATGGCTGATGTGGAGGAGAATGTGGTTGCCAGCAGTTTGTCATGTCTGCTGTCTGAGCTGCTTCTGAGTTGACTCAACCACAGCCAGCATACACACATACAGCCACGCGCACACACAGCTCCAACCCCAGCCTGCGCATATGATCAGGAAGAGACGGAAAAGCAAAGGGAGAGGGAGAGAGACATGGTTCCATCTGTGAGACAAATGGTTTCTGTTAGACAACCTTCTGATGTTGATTTAGGAGAATCCCCATCCCAGTCCGCACACACGCACATGCACGTCCACATACACACATACAAATACACACATACACAGTCATGTAAATATATGTGGAGACAGCAGTCCCCGGCGAAGGTCCAGGTCTGAACCACATCTGCTACTGGACCTGCCACACACACACACACACACACACATGCATGGATACATTTATTTTACCCAGGGCCCAAACCAAACCTGGCCCAGTCTTTCATCGTCTCACACAAATACAAATACGTGCTAATAAATATGCACGGATACACGCACAAAAACACACACACACACACGCATGCACACATAGGCTCACCACAAAAGAACAACCGGCAC
Organism: Anabas testudineus; assembly: GCF_900324465.2. Classification (NCBI taxonomy): domain Eukaryota; kingdom Metazoa; phylum Chordata; class Actinopteri; order Anabantiformes; family Anabantidae; genus Anabas; species Anabas testudineus. The sequence continues at coordinate 10,540,415 of NC_046614.1, read as the reverse complement.
ATGACGGCAGCCGCCGCCAATCAGTCATGGCTGGTTGGTCCTATGCCGACTCTGTGTCAACTCCTGAAACATAAGAACAGACACAAACACACATATGCACAACACACACACACACACACACCAAGGACAGAAAGACAGGTCACGGCCTTAAGAATGTGCCTCTGAGGTTACTGGACCAATGCCCTTATTTGCCTGGCTTCTGTAACTGACCCCACTCTGCTCTATCCTCCTCTCTCTGCACTTGGCTTTCTGCACTGTACAAACTAATGACTGCTAACCAGACTCAGATGGCCGTATTGATGCTGCTGCTGCTGTTACAGTCAGTTTTGCATGTCTAAGTTTATGTGTGAGAGTGTGGCGTTTTTACACTTTGCTCCTTATTCTTATAAAGTATCTGCCTTTATTTGCAGGATATTTTATGTGCACATTATATTACATAACATTTAACACCCGTTTTGCTGTCTCTGTGTGTCTCTCTGTCCACAGTCACGAGGAGCATGCAAGCTCCCATCCTCTCTACGGTCATGGAGAGTGTAAGTGGCCTGGCTGCGAAGCACTGTGCGAGGACATGGGACAGTTCATCAAGTAAGTCAACAGCCACAAAGCCATATGATATCATACATATGCTGGTTTGATAGATGAAAGTACTTGACTGCTAGTCCCAAATATTTGCAGGCATAGACTCTCCTCTCTTTGCCACAAACCAGACTGTAGACCATGTTAAAACGTACTTTAATTTCATCACTAATTTGTGGTAGTAGTATTGTAGGAAAAAACTACATGACATCACTTCTGATTGAGATAACCTGTAGGCACAACAGCAGAAGCAGAAAAAAGGGGAAGCTACAGTATGTGCTAAATGTAGAGTGTCAGTCACACACATCTTCGGAGTTCTGCATTACCTCACTAATTCACAAGTTGCAATTTATTGCATCACATTTGCTCTGAACCACACACATGCTCACATGCAGGTACACACACTTTGTAGAAAGTCTTTGTTTTTCGAGGGATTTATTTTTTTTTGCCTCCAGATATAACTCTACATTTCATTTTTAATTTTAATTTTCTTATCATTTTTTACTGGATATTTACATGAACACTTGCTGACTTAATATATACCTGATCTAAATATGTGAGGCAGTGTTTGTGTCTCATGGTAATGGCAACGTCTAGGTTTGTCCCAGTATTTTTGTGTGTGTTTTGTCTGGGGTGTCAGAGAGATGGATTCTTTACTAAAATAGAAAATGACTTGTTATTAGCTAATCCACAAGCATTTTTTCTGTTTTTAGATAATGACAAATACTCTACAGAATCTCTCACTTCTCCCTACTCTGCTTCTATTCTCCTTCTACTTTCTCCCTCTCCTCCCTCTGTCATTCATCCTGCTACCTCATCCTCCATCACACACAGTACAGTGGACTTCCCTATGGCACTGTGACTGGTAACAAAGGCTTCACAAGCCTCTAATGAAGCCCTAAACAAACTCGCAGTCTCATTATCTATTTGGAACTCTTAGCTGTTTGAACAATGAAGATATTAATAAGCTGGGGTGATGAAATACATACTCTCACACACACACACATAATAACAGAAGTGTGGGTAGTGATTGTGATGGCATCGGACAGTCACATCAAAGCTTGCAAGCAGGCTGGGAAAGTTTGGAGAGGAAAGCTGTTGTTTGGTGTCTCATTTCACATAGCCCCGGGGCAGATGGAAGGATAGAGAGATAGGGTGAAAGAGTGTGTGTGTTTGTGTGTGTGTGTGTGTACGCGCATAAGAGAGAGAGGGGGAGATGAAAAAAATAGAGTCAGTGACAGATAATGCCGTCAGTCCGACAGTGTGCTGCCTTCCAGCTAGCCTTAGTCATCGCCCCAGGAGGGAAAATGGTAGAGCAGAAGAACAGAGGAGGGAGACTCTCCACTATTTCAGGCCTTTCTTCTCTTCTCTTCTCTTCTCTTCTCTTCTCTTCTCTTCTCTTCTCTTCTCTTCTCTTCTCTTCTCTTCTCTTCTCTTCTCTTCTCTTCTCTTCTCTTCTCTTCTCTCTGCCCACCTCTCCTCCCTCCTCTTCCCTGTCCTCTGGTATAATACTCTGGCTGTGGTCTGTGGAGCTGGGTGTAATGTGGGTTAAAGCCTTGTCTGCCAGCACACAGAGGGGTAAACAGAGCCTCATTGTTGGGACACATCGAAAAAAAAAAAAAAACCCTGCTACTGTTTATGGCCTTGCTATAGAGGGAGGGGAAGGTTTTGGGGCTGATTTGGTTGGAATGAGTGTGAATCACAGGCATTTGGGGAGTTGCGGGGGAAGAAGAGTGGGAAGGGGAGAGTGGACAGAAGTGCAAGTGAGGGAGAGGGAGAGAGAGCTTGACAGAGGGGGGGGTGAGATCATGTTTTTGTTATTATTATCATGCACTTGTGTTGAGCCGTCTATCTGCCTGGATTATCCACGCCATGACATCATTGTTTTTGTTTCATTTCTAGTCTTCGCCTGATATAGCCCAACTTTCTACTTCATTAACGACACACACATAATCACACAGTCATACAGTGCGTCAACACACACATGTTCCTGTGGAAAAGTCATTTCCTAATAAACAAGTTAGTAATGTTACTAGAAATTTATTGAGATTAGATGTTAACACCACAGGATGGGACAAGACTCATTTTTAATATACCGGCTCACTTAACTACTCATACACTCCCACCGCGATGTGTGCACGCAAACACTCTCAGACACACTCGAACACACACACTGGGCAGGCAGCGGCAACCTGTGAATAACCTTGGTGATGAGAGAGGGGTGGAGGAAGGGAGAGAGGGAGGGGTGCGCTGGGAAAGATCAGAAGGTCCCGGGGTCCTCCCACACTGGAGGAAACAAACAGCGCCACCATTCACACGTATCCACACACGTCTGTGCGCACACGCGCACACACACACGCGCCGGTGTTAATATGTAGAACGCAGTTTAGCTAACAGAAAGTCTTAAGATAAGGCTCTGTGTGATAACACATGAGCTCATATCCAGGTGGTTGTCTTGGATCACGGTTCACTGAGCACCAATGAAGTATACACACACAAAACACAGCTGCTACGTCCTTCACTAGACAAAATAAACTTCCAAGATTATGATTTATTTCTGTAGTGCTGAAACAGCTCAGAACCCAGTTTAAATAAAAATGAAAGAGCTTAGTTTTGTTACTTCATCACTCAGGACCCGTTGGCTGATGTAGCAAATATTCTGTGGGCTTAGTGTGACTTAGAGACTGTCATTGAATTGGGACTAGCGGGAGTTTGATCTTGATGCTTTTTATTTGTAGATATCAAGTTATTTCCCAAATATGATTGAATGCTGATCCTCTTGTGCTTCCTGTCTCCTCCAGGCACTTGAACAATGAGCACGCCCTAGATGACCGCAGCACCGCTCAGTGCCGAGTCCAGATGCAGGTGGTTCAGCAACTGGAGATACAGGTGCGTCCCTCTGCCCACTCTATTTCTGTCTCTCTCGCTCACACACACACAAATACACACACTCACATACTCCATTTTCATTCACTCACAAACAAAAAAATCGTGAAGACTGTTTCAGCCAGTCAATGGCGGTAACTTGTCTGAAGCAGGGCAGAGTTTATGGAGAGCAGTGGAGCTTGTAATTTAAAAGGAGCAGTCGGCAGGGAAGCTGCCATCGCTTCTCCAACTATAAAGCTGCTCTGGTCACCAGCAAGAGAGAGCGAGGCTTAGAGGGGAGGAGGAAGAGAGAGGCGAAAAAGAGAGAGAGGGAGAGACAAGCGCAAGAGAATGGAGGACCAGGCTGTACGGCCTCTCTTGTTCTCAAAGTGGTTCATATATCCAAGCTCTTGAAACATCTGAATGCTCCAGCAAACATAAAATACCAACACTGGGTAATAAATGAAATGTTCTCATCAAGCAAGGCTGTGGATACGAAAAGTTCCAAACAAAGTGAAAATACAAAACCTGTCTCCTCACACGCATCGTGACACAGTCCTGAATACACAGGATCAGGGGGTTAGCGTTGTGTTTGGTGGTGGTGGTAAACAGTGTTTAGCTGGGATCCTGAAGCCACCACCAGGGAACACAAAGTGACAGAGAGGCAGCTGGTGTCACATCACATCAGGACGGCCGTCACTTCATCCCTCAGCAGTCCACAGGCAGCCCACTACTCTTAACCTCCAACAGCACACACACACACACACACAGCAGAAGCAGCACAGTCACTGTGTTTCAGTTTCTGGTATTTGCACAGTGCCACGCATCGCTCTGGTGTGTAAGTATGTTAATGGTGTTATCAGTCTTATTGTAGATACGTTGTTTCTGGAGGCTACATGTGTGTACATTTTTACTCATGCACAAACACACACGCAGGATGCAGCGTTCCCACAGGCTGTAGCGGCGCCCATTAAATGGCAGTTAACAATGTCAAACGGGGACAAGTGTGTCTGCAGGCTAGTGTAAGTGTGTGAGAGCGCTCTGGGTGCTGAGGCGGCTGACTGTCATTTTCATCTCTGTGCCTGAGGTGTAATTGTAATTGTAATTCTGTACCAGTGCCACATGTGGTACTGGCACAGAATTACCCTTATATCAGTCGAAGGGTTATGAAATGAGGTGAAGTATTTTTCACGGTGATTTCATCCCTGTGTGTTTCACAGCTGGCGAAAGAGAGCGAGCGACTCCAGGCCATGATGACCCACCTGCACATGCGTCCCTCAGAGCCAAAGCCGTTTAACCAACCTGTGAGTACACGGAGGCATCCCTATTCACAAAACACATCCCATTTTCCTTTATTGTGTGACCTCAAACTATTACATGCTTGTTATTCACTTATAAACTCTTCTTTATGAGTTTCATCACGTCTTAACCTTCTTGGCATTTCAACGTTCCCCTGTTCCTGTCTTGCTTGCTATCTGCGCCCTCTATTGACCAGTGAGGTTTATCAGGGTTTTCATGATTCCTGTTTGTCTGTTTTATTCTTTTCCTTTCTCGTTCATTCATCCTGTTTGTTTCCATCCCTGTCTCTGCCTTCAAGTTGTCATTAAACAGTGCGTTTCATTCCTCAGAGAATGACATAAATTACAGCCATTCACAGGTTCAAACTGTGTCTGACTTTAAGCTCAGTTTCGTATTCAGTCCCGCCGCATGTTCTTTCTTAGCTGCTCTCGGAGTATATTCTGTGTGTGCTGGTGAAAGGGAATAAAATTTGATATGATGTGTGTGTATGAGGCTGTGTGTGTGTGTGTGTCTGCACTGGTTGGCGAGGTTGTTATTAGGTATCTAATGAATATTTCATTATTCAGATTGACGAGGAGTCTTATTAAAATATAAAGATGTTGAAATTAATTGTCAATTAGAGGTAGAGTGTCTTAATTTGAGGGGATATAAATGGGTTCAGCTGAGTGGCAGTGTGTGTGTGAGTGTTTGTGTGTACTTGGTGTGTGTGCATGATGTGTTGATCGCAGGGGGATCAGCTGCCATTAACATCTAATGGGAAATCAGGAAGAGGCGTGTTCTGTCACCACTGGAGATGAGCCTCGGGGTCAGGGATTGGAGGAGGAGGGGCCGGGGAGGAGCGTCAGGAATGGAAACAAAGCTTGGCCTCAATTAACAGGGTTCGACTGTTGCCGTGGTGATGTGGCAGGGTTGCAGCGTTAATGAAGTACCTGTTAAACACCCCCAACCCCACCATCCACCCCCCAAATGGTACAGCAAGAGGGCAGAGCGAAGACGGGCGATTCACACATTTCAAATACATATAGACAACACATGCACACACAGTGGTTTTAATTAGTCCTAAACTAGCAGCCCTGCAATGGCTGTCCCAGAGAGACTGGGAGTACTGGTTCTGTGTGTGTGCGCGTGTGTGCTTGTGTGCATGCGTGCAGGGCTCTGCTTAATTGGGCAGTATTGGTCCGTGAAGACTTTGCCACCGCAGAGTGCATGAGTATGCTCCCCTCTCTACAAACACGCTGTCGTGTGGTTTTGTTTTTGTAAGCACAGGGTTAATTGCAGCAAGCAGTGTGTGTAGAAATGTATGTGCATGTTCACTCCGAGTCAGTGTGTGTGTGTGTGTGTGGGTCCGCACAAGAATCTGGGTTGTTTTCGAGAAATGGTAGAGACACAAATTCGTAGGGGGGGCTCTCGGGACACAGCTTTATATCAGTGGTGCCACCTGAATATAGGGCCATGTGTTCCTGCAGGTTAAATAATGCACTGAGTTATGGTTTGAATTGTTTTCAGTCACTGGACTATTTTCATTACTTTTTCAGGTGATTCAAGCATGTGGCCCTGGTGGCCCACATGCTTGTATCATTTCTGTGTTCTCATGTATTGGGAGAACAGGTCAACTATCTGGACTGAGTTGGAGCTCAGTATTACATTTCTTACACAACCTGTAGACAAAACAAATCTTTTCCTGGAAGAGAAGTGTTATATATTTAATTAAAACTCTGGTGTCATGCATTGAAATCTTATTCTGACCTTATCCAAAGTCCATGATGTTTCTCAGTAAACAGCTGCTTTAGAAAAAATATGAGGGCAGCAAAAACCAAGTCTGCACACTTAGAACTCCAAATGTTAATATCAATAATGGCACCAATATTAAAAATATTATTATTAAAAATACTCACCCTTAATTCTGTCTCTCCTCAGCTCAACCTGGCTTCCAGTGGCTCTCTGCTAAAGCGAGACAGCGAGGCCTACCCAGAGGGTCTTCCCCACCCCCCCACCTCCGCTGCCACTCCCATCACCCCACTGCGCCAGGGACCCTCGGTCATCAGCTCATCTAGCCTACACACACACTCTCACTCTCACACGCACGCTGTTGGGCCCATACGTAGGCGCAACTCCGACAAATACTGCACCCCCATTGCCTCAGGTAGACTTTAACACACTTCTTCCTTCTTCTTTGATTTCAGGTGCCCAAGCAACAGATTTCTTTTAAGTATGTGACCTAGAATTAAGTGATATACTTTATACTTTATCATTCTCTTATATTCATTTGCATTTATTGGCATTGCTGTAGCAAAAGACTTAAAATAAAATATATGGATTATCTTCTAATAATATTAATAAATAGAAAAAAAATTAGACACAATTCATTTCTTATTTCTTCTTTTTAAATAGAAGATTAAAAGTCACCAATGTTTAAAATTCACACTAGCTATTTTTTTATTCAGAGCTTGCCCAGAACTGTGAGTTCTACAAGAACGCTGATGTCAGGCCTCCCTTTACCTACGCGTCTCTCATACGTCATGTAAGTCAGTCTCTCCGATGATTTCTTTCGCCGTCCCTGCTCTGTGTCTGTGTTCTCCTCTAACTTTTGTCCTTTCTCTCCCTGTCTGTAGGCCATCCTGGAGTCCCCAGAGAGACAGTTGACTCTCAATGAGATCTACAACTGGTTTACACGAAAGTTTGCCTATTTCAGGAGAAACACAGCCACATGGAAGGTACAGACACGGCAAATGTTCCCACTTTTGTCTTCATTTTTGCTGTGACAATTTAAACCTGACACTCCTTTCAGGACCCAATGTGTAGTAAATGTCCAAAAATCTGTTAGATTAGATAAAAGATGATAACCAGACTTGTTCAAAAACTGTAGTGGAGTTGTTGAGATGATGGTGAAAATGAGCAGCACTGTATTTACAAAATGAAACTCTGAAACTCTTTCTACTGTGCTGACTGGGTAAATGTTGCTTCACTCAGAGCACAGTATTTCAAATACACTGTGACGAACTCCTGTGACTGGATAGCAGGCTGAGCTTTTTGACTGTGCAGTAATTGTGGTCTGCGCCCACTGATGAACCCAAGCAGATGCCAGCTGAGACTTGTTAGACCACAATGAGAGAAACAAAAATGACTCACTTTTTTTTTTTTTTTTTAGAAAATGTGCTCACTTTGAAGGTCTAAATCTAACACTTACAAACCCTACTGACTTTTCTGTGCCTCTAAAGAGATTCAGCTGATTTGACAGTTACAGACTGCTTCCGTCCTTTATGAAACACTTTCCTACTGCTCTCATTCTCTCCTCCTCTCTCGCTCCTTTATGCTCTCTCCCGCCCTAAACAATTCTCTCACCTCCAACATGGCACCTGGAGAGCCAGCCCCACTTAGCTCAGTACAGCCACATCTAGCCTCATTACAGAAAGGCACATACAAAGCTGGTGCACACACAGTGCTCATGATCACACACATTGAATTCTCGTCTATTCTCTCTGTCCTCATCTCGCTCTCTCTTTCTCTCTCTAACGCACACACACCTGGCCTGATCCCGCCATTGTAGGTGCTGACCCATTTCTACAGAAACCTCACACTAATTTGAGTGTCAGTTCATGCAGAGAGTGGGAAAGAGGGAGAATGAGGAAAAAGGGAGAGAGGAGGAGGGAGGAGAGACCCCAGCCTTACGTTAATAGCCCTGAACCAAGGAGGGAGGGATGGGCTGATGATGGAGGGATGGAGAGAGACGTTCAGAGAGGGTTAAGAGACAGGGCAGCCAGGAATATCTTTATCTCCTCATCTGACTTTTATGAATTTTAACTATTAATGTCTGGTGTCTGCTTCCTGTGCCGTTGGCCTCGCAGACCTTTAAATATAGCTTGGCATGCCCTTATGTATTTATATTGCAGCTTGGTGAGTCAAATAGGGGCCGTAGAGATGTATGTCCTTTAATAAGCCATCATATTTCATGAAGACAGCAGCTGTGTCAGTGATCAGTGAAATGAAGGGAAAAAAAAAAAGAAATTCTAGTTTCTGTTAAAAACCCATTGTATTAATATAGTTTTGACATCTACAGTTAACAAAAAATGCTTCTTAAACTTATCAACAATGCAAAAAGAAAGATAGATAATAAATTGCTATTAATACTAAGTCACAGTGACCATCTTTACACATTATGATTATTTATCTTTCTTACACTGAGCACATTTTGCCTCATAAATACTGCTCTCCGGGATCATATGGGAGCAGGCCTTCCCAGCACACAGCAGAAACACAACTGGACTGATCATAATGCTCAAACATTTACAGTACAAAGACAATAACACCTCCATTCACACCTGGCAATGTGAAAGAAAATGAAGTCACTTTTTTTTTCTTCTCCAAAATTCCCACCTCCAGTTTCCAACCCCCTCTCAGCCGGAGGGAGTGCCGATGAGTGGCACATGTGCTGTGACCCACTGTAAATGACTGCTAATGTTTTAACTGGGAGAATTAGGCTTTCATCACGGAGACGAATGCAAATAGCACTGCAATAGCACTGTGTATGTGTGTGTGTGTTTGCACTCACTCAGGGTGGCGGGCGGAGATTGGGGTCAGACTCATTTACAAAACTTAGCATCACGGCTCGGGGGTTGAGGGGATGCGGGGGAGAAAGGGTTCCTCCGCTGATTATGGCTTGTGTAATTACGTGTGTGTGTTTGTGTGTGCGTGCGTTTCTGCGTGTGTAATTACGGAGAGGAGTGATGCATGCCTGGCCTGTCCCTCCCTCTCGGCTTAGAACAGCGTGTCAGAGAGAATATGCAGGATTTAATTATAGACGAATTAAAATTGGTAATGAAATTGGGCATGAACAAACTACAAATAGCAGATGAAAAGGGAGGCCTGTCCCTGGGGGGGTGAGACAAAGATAGCGGTGTGCCTGCCTTCCTGCCTTTCTGAGTGCCTGTGGATGTGTGTGTGTGTGTGCTGATGATGGCTGATTAGAAAAATTCTGAGACAAAATGATGGTACTAGAGAACGGCTGACTTGCATTAGCACTGTACATAGAGCTACAGTATGCACGAGTGTGTGTCTAAAAAGTTCTAAAAAAGCACAATTGTCTTTGGGTCACAAAGCTTAAATTTGCCACCTAACACGGAGCTGGAAAGTGCCGTTGGTTTATTACACTCCAACACACCCTAAATGAGCTCCTGCTAGGTAACAACAGGTAAAATAACAAAAGTAACTTTCTAAGCACAGCTAAAGGAATTGATGGAATATTATGGCAATTACAGACAAACCATGATATGAACAAACCAAATGAATTAGCAGTAGACATCAGGGAATATCTCTGACCTAAACAAATCCATGAGACAAAGGGAAACCTCTTGTGTTTTTTAATATTTCTAAACATCCTTTGCATTAGATTGTTTGTTGACAGGTGTTTCCACTGAACATTTATTCAAAGGGAAATCAACAAAATAAACTTTAATTTAGAAACTAAATAAAATCCAAAACTTTAATTCGCAGAAATGACTCATATTAAAGCCTTATCGAACGATCTTCACGCACATTAACACTCGCCCTTATCTGTCACGTCTCCCTTTTCCCAGAATGCTGTGCGCCACAACCTGAGTCTGCACAAGTGTTTTGTCCGTGTCGAAAACGTGAAGGGGGCCGTGTGGACTGTGGATGAAGTTGAATACCAAAAGAGGAGACCACCAAAGATGACCGGGTAAGAGCCTCACGCACGTTGTCACGCACACGTTTCGTTTTCGTGGTGCACGTCTGAGGTTGATGTGAGTGTGAGCTTATGGGTGCTGGCACTATGATTGCCTAAATGAAGCCCCCTGTTATTACTGAGAGGCCAACTCAGCAATCAAATAAAAAAAAGGGAGTTTCTCACTTGTTGTGTACTTGATGTATGTGTGCGTACTCGTGTGTGTGTGTGTGTTTTCTGTGTTTGTCAACACCATTAGTAAGCAGCTGTGTGAGAAGCAAGAGAGGGAAAAAAACTTGTTAGCGTATGTAAACAGATGTTCTCTGCAACCACCAGAGAAACCAGGGATAATTACACACACACACACACACACACACTCACACCTGCACACCAGATATCACATGTGTTTTAGCATCTGTTTACAGTCTGTGTATGTTTCCACTTGTAACAAACATATTTGTGAGATTTGTCAGTGAGCTTTGGCAGAGGTCATATCTAATCACATGTGCACTCAATCTGTGATCCTCACTCTCTCTCTCTCTCTCTCTCTCTCTCTCTCTCTCTCTCTCTCTCTCTCTCTCTCTCTCTCTGTGTATGTGTGTGTAGAAGTCCTACTCTGGTGAAAAACATGATTTCAGGCCTGGGCTTTGGATCCCTAAATGCCAGCTATCAGGTAAGGAATGCCCTCTCCTCCCTCGATCTCTCTCTCTCACACACACACACACACACACACACACACAGTAGCCAATCACAATCAAGGGCACTAATATCAATTCCCTCTTATAATTAGCAGATTCCCTAACGACATTCGCACCAGCTTCCTCCCTCCGCCTCCCACACCAGCGCACACTCTCACCTCTCTCTCTCTCTCTCTGTCACACACACATACAGTACGCACCACCCCCACCTCGCCACACGCTGCACACTCGACCTATCCCTTCACTCCTATACAGATAGACACACCGAACACACACACACGCAGACGCGCACGTGCAGTTTTATGACTGAGATGATTTATAGCGACAAGTAGTTGTCAATTAAGGTTACTGCATAAAATTATCGCCTGTCCCAGAAAACTAGTCTCGGAGCCAATGAGAATTCTGCACTTTTGTCTATTTTTTTTTTTTTTGCTGGAGTCTCTCAGTCAGTGTCCAACCTGTCTCACGTTCAGACCCTGATGCTGGTTCAGTTGTTTTCTCCTCTGCAGCCATTGATGTTTCACTGTGTTTGTGTGTGTGTGTGTTCAACTACAGTCTCACTTAATAATCTTGTTGAGACTTTTACGTGAACACACACACACACACACACAAACACCAAACTACATTATGACAAGCAAAAGCCACAACTGGGAAAGTACTGTGTATAAGTGCCCCCTAGTGGTTTGTCAAGTTCATAGGCAAGGTAGTGGATCCAAATGCACTCCATCTGGAAGAGCTCTCACAAGAAGTACTCATCAGTATTTCATTACACAGTGATATATGTCTAGTTGGGTGTTTCAGCTTACAAACCAATTACAACTTAAACATAACCAAGTCAAGCCGTGTTATTTCCCTCAACTCATCTGATTGTAGTGAACAGATCTTCATCATCAGCACCACTTCTGCAGTGATATGACATATTTCTGTGTGTGTGTGTGTGTGTGTGTGTGTATAGGCGGCTCTGGCAGAGAGTAGCCTGTCCCTGCTGAACAGCCCTCCCTTGGTGACCCCTACGTCTGCGGCCAGCCTCAACATGCTGCATGTGGGTCACGATGATGTCAGCTCCACTGTGGAGCAGGTCAACAGCAATGGCAGCTGCAGCCCCACACTCAGCCCTCAACAGTACAGGTACATTTGTGCAGACACGTAGGCACCAGACGTGCTGCTAAAATAAAAAACAATTAGCTCAGTGTGATACTTTACATTAGTACAGCAATTCACTGCTGTCACTAATATCTGTCTATCCTGCTCCGTCCTGCAGCCACCCAGTGCATGTGAAGGAGGAACCCACTGAGCTGGAGGAGGACAGTCGGCCAGTCTCCCTCCTGGCTGGTGTCACACACAGCCTGCCGTTGCCGAGCGATGAACGTGACCTGGAGGAGGATCTTCCCACTGAGGAGCTGGAGTAGGACAAATCCAAGATGAACCAGAGGGACGGGACATAGTGAGACCAACCCCTAAGCCCTCTCATCAGTGTGAAGAGGAAAAATATAGATACAGTACACTTACGAGAGAAGAGTGAAAAATGAGAATGTTTTTTTTTTTTTCGTTGTTGTTGTTGTTTTTAAAGAAAGAAGTTTTTAAGAAAATGCAAGCAAACAAGGACGACATTGAGAAACTCCAAACAGGGTTAGATGACCTCCGTAACTTTCAGACGCAAAAACAAGACTGTGGAGCACTGCTTTACCTCCATGTGTTTTTCTTTTTCAACACTTGGGTCAGAGGTGTAACACCACTTAATGCATATACACCCACACGAACACACACACACACACACACACACACACATACTCATTCACTTGTCAGACCATGTCTCACCATCTTCCCTGTTAACACCAGCCTCTATGTAGAGACCCCTAGAGGCGCGGACACACTCTCTTCTCCCTGTCCCAACTCTTTGCATAAACCCTCCTCGCTGTTGTCCCGGGCTGCCTGGCTAGCCGCGCATCTCTGCGTCAGTTGAGAAGACACACAGGTGAATGTGTGTTAGAGAGAAAAAGACACACATAGAATCATGTGTATATAGATTTGGAGCAGTCACCAGGGGCTGTGCAGTATACCTCTCCTTCTTACCCCTCTTTGAGTCAGTCACTTGCGTTTTCTTTTTCTCGGATGTGATTGAAATGAAACAGTTTGGGCTTCCAGATGGGAAGGAAAGAAGTACGGACGAGTGCTTTCAAAGATTACCTCCAAAAGTGCTCCCACACTTCTGCAGAGCAGGCTCCTGCCTCCACGTCTGTGCGCGAGAGACCACAGCGAGGCCGACCCGACAGAGGCGGCGTAGTGCTGGTCCCTGCCCAAACTTCTGCCCCCAGCAAGACACTTAGTGACAAACATCTTTTGAACTCTTTGCTTCTAAGTGAGTAAAAAAAAAAAGAAGACAGTTTCCTGCCCACCTTTATCCCTTCCCACCCCCCCTCCCTAAAAGACTGTGGGAACAGGACCATTTGGTGCTGCCCTTCTCCTGTCCTCCATTTGCAGATGGAGCGAGGAGCTTGGAACACTCTGAGAACGAGAAGAAAAGAGTGGAAGCAGAGAGAAAAGAGGGACGAAGCGTCTACAGAAATATTGTGACTAAAAAAGCAAACTGTTGATGATTATGGAATATAACAAGAAAAAAAATGTGTGGTAGCTTTTGTCATTTCCTTTTTTATTTGCTGTTATTATCATTGTTTATTTTCGAGGATCGATACTTTCACAGTGGCGTTCGGTTTTGACGTACCTTTTCTAAGGATGCTGGTTATGTTTTGTTTTTTGTATTGTAATTTGTTTGATTTACTCTGGTTGTTCACACCATTCCAAATAAGTATTGGCAAGAAAAAAAAACAAAAAAAAAAAAAAATTAAGAAAGCGCAGTATTGTCCCAACTTGTGATACCTGACCCTGACTCCTGCCCCTTTCCCTTTCTGTCCCAAGTGTAGCAGGCAAGAAATTTGGAAATAGCACTTAAAGTTGCCATTATCCAGACAGATTATTTAACAGCTCGTTTGTTTTGTTTTAATTCTCTCTCATTCACTTATTTTTGGTTGTGTATTTGAAATATCAGTAATGCTTTAAAAAATATATATATATATTATTACTGCAGTCAGAGAATACCTCATCCCACAAAGGTTCCGCCTGGAACTGTGTCCAAATTGATAAAGAAAAAAGGGGGAATGCTTTCTGTGGGACACCAAACGTGGCAACTCTGCTCAGCTTCGATTCAAAGCTCTATGGTTGTACTAGTTACTGTGTAGAAGCTATCAGCAGTTCACTGTGTGAGTTTGTGTTCAAAGAAAAAGCACGTGAGATTTTTTTTTTTTTGTTCGTCTGTTTGCTTTCTGTGAGCATGAAAACATCACTTTCCTTAACAGTGCCATGCCAAATTTAACATTTATTTTAATCTATTATCTGCTTATTCCCATTTTATTTTTGTTACAGGTAACCAAAGAAATATGTAGAAAACCAAAAACCCTGTAGTTCTTTTTTCTTTTTTTGCCATTTTTGAGTTTTTTTTTTTTTTCTTTCTGTTCTTCTTAAAGAACTGGCCAAAAGACAGCGAACCAGGAGTTTGAATTCCTATTATTGTATTCATAAAACTATTGTGTTGAACCTAAACATAACTTACAGTGCTGACCATTCCAAAAACAAACAAACAAAAAAAACCAAAGCGTGTAAAGCATCAAAGCTTTTACATGAGAACTGGTTACAAATGACTCACATTAGATTAGATACGAGGCCAAAAATGAATATTAACCTCGCACAGTTCCTCAAAAAATAAATAAATAAATAAATAATAAAAAAAGAAAGCACTTAGAGGTGAAACTGTCTCTGCCACGCTCAGGCTAAATTGTGTTCCCAAACAATTCTAGGACGGGCCTAAAGTGAGATACTCATGAGGGATTTGAGCATGTGTACCTTTACAACCTGAGATGTCAAAAATGAGGGATGTTAAACACAGAATGAAAACATTTGGCTCCGTTTAAATGCTTGGCTTTAAGATTTTTTTTCTGGTGCTGTCTTATAAAAAAAAGAAATTGGACTTTATCCGTTTAGTTAACTACCTTGCTCTCTTAAGGAAGAAGAAATGTACTGTAATGTGGTTACAAAAGTCACATATTTGGACAGGGATGAGTAATTCCAAATATCTATGAAGATTACAATAAAGAGGGAACAGCTTAAAAGATGAAAATATACCAGTGTAAGAGGAAAACAACCAAGGGATGTCGTGTAATTTAACGTTTGGTTCATATTTTCATACTTTTTGTCGATCTATCTCTTGCACTTCAGATGATTTTTACTTATTTAATGAAAGAACCTTTCTGATGACTTTGTGTTGGAAACAGGACTGTTTCCTGTCACATTAGAGACTGATTTCTAACAAAGTACAAAGTGGCAGACAGGCATCTTGAAACAAGATAAAAAACCAAAAATAACACTACCTCCTTTTCCAAACAGTTCAACATATAGCCAATGGGAGACTGTCTTAAATTTTTTTTTTTCCTCCATTCTTCCTTGATGATACTAATGATTGCCAAAATTGTGTTACACTATCTGTATGACCAACAAACAAACAAAAAAAAAACAAAAACAAAAAAAAACAAATATCTGGATTCCCTAACACATCCGCTTGAGCCCAAAAACCTAGAGACGTTTCACTCTCCACGGAATTAAAAAATGACTACCTCTCCTTAAACCACATCTAAAGCACTCTATGTCTCCAAGTGTGTTGTGAAGCATTAAGTGCATATGAAAAGTTTTCTATCGGCTGTGTGAAACTTATTCCTGCACCCGATTAGCACTGGGCCATGTGAACAGTTTCTCCTGTGTGCATCAACTGTGTGTGTGTGTGTGTGTGTGTGTGCACTCATCCAGTGGGAAACTGGTCATTAATGGCCACAGCATGCGGTGTTGCAGGGAGCTGGTTGTCAGGGGTAATGATGGGAAAAATATATCAGCGTGACCAGGACATACACACACACATACACAAACACACATCCATATATACAGTGAGCATAGAAGCAGGGCTATGGGTTAGTGCAAACAGAGGCTCTGACCATCCATATATCCAAAGACCCACACACACACACAACAGCAACCCCTTCACCAAAACATTCACAGAGACACTGAGAGGACTAACACACACTTAAAGAAACTCATCACTACTACTAGTAATATCCAAACCAAGAGGAACTGCTGCATACAGTACATAGATGATCTCTGACTCGTGCTTTAAGGTACACCTGTTAACAAAGCTGTTTTATAAAGATGTAGATTGTTCACAGGTCGCCATGTAACACTTCTGTTCTTTCTCCAGCTTGGCATAACACGATGTATTCTTGTATATTAATGCTTGACCTATCTCTCCAGGGCATTCTTTCCCATTTTGTCCATTGATTTTCTCTTTGTTTCGGGGGATTCTTTCTTTCTTTTGTTTCGTTTCGTTTTATTTCTGCACCTGTTTAGCTATTGTAAAGCTTTCAGCTCTGATTCCTATACTGTACTGCTAATGCTGAAGTATACGTATTTATCATATTAAGTGCTGCAGGTATCTTGGTTTAATAGTTTTGTTTTTGTTTGTTTCCTTTTTTTTCAGTTCTTCATAAAACGTCTGGGACGCTGATTTTTTAAGTGTATTATCTCAACAAAAAAAGAATTAAAAGAATAAAAGTTAGATCAGTGGTTTAGGTAACACCTGTTTGTATATTTATCTTAGCTAGGTCTATTTTGATACTTTTTTGTCTCTGTACTGCATTTATGCATTTTTAAGGAAAGAAAAAAAAACAAATGGAAAACAAACTAAAAAGTTACTTCATTATGTATTGATACCTCAGAAGGACTTTTTCTCAAAGACAGGACCAAAACCTCCAAAAAGAAAAAGAGAAAGAGGAAAAAAATGTAAGAATATGTAGCCCCTCTCTTGCTTTAAAATATGAAAGGTATTGCTGTTGGTCCTTTCAGGTGCCAATATGTGTCCCTGCTCCCTATGACCCCTCCCTATGACCCCTGACCCTTGTCATTCCTGTGCTGAACTCTGACCCACAGAGCTGTCAATCATCTGTAGGCACCATGGGGGGTGTCACTGAGTCACACACCTGGATGATGGTGACCAGTCACAAACCTCATCTCCCAGTCCCACGGAGGCAGATCAAAGTCTGACACTGTTGCATTTTTAATACTCCTTCTTTTGCATAGTCTCAATACCAAAATGTGGAATGGCTCTCAGAGATGCAGCTCATCTTCTGACTACCAAAGGCATTGCAAGCAAAACATTGCTTAGTCCAAACTCCTGAACTGTAACCAAACTGTAACCAAACCAATGCCACAAACGTAACCAAACAAAGAACAAGCTACTTCCAAAACTCTCCATCGACTTCACTGATCACCTTTCCTGAGAGCTGTTATCTACTGTATTATACGTTCACATAATGGTGTTGTGGGACCAGCCTGAATCCTTTCGGTTGTTCAGATCCTGATGTGTGATTGGACAGTTCTGAGGTGTCATGTGAGGGGGAAGGGACTCTCAAAGTGGAGCCTTGCCTGACGGTATTATCAAGTAGACAACCAGAGTCATGAACATGATCATGATGGAACTACCACTTCAGCGCTCCTCTGGTTAAACCTTAGGAATGTGTGTACATTTTCAGCAGTGACTCTCTGTATTGTTTCTTAGTTTTCAGTTTACCTGTTTACCTCTCTTTATCCTTTGGTTTTTGTTCTGTTTCTTGTTATTTGAAAGTGTGACCCGAGGAAGAGGTGGGGACAGGGACTGGGTGGTGGCTTTAGACAGACAGTGGAGCCCAGCCCTCTGACCCTCCACCCCGGGTAGCCATGTAATGCCAGTCACTGCCCTTTCCTTCATGCTGTATAAAAACACACACATATATCTGTGTATTTGTAACCTGAATCTTCTTGTGTCTGTCCATGCAGACAATAAAAAAAACTGTACAGTAGGTCTAGTTGCATGTAATCTGTACTAATTATTGACAATGGCATTATAAAATGCAATAAAATACTTATTAAACTGTCTCACCATATGTTTTTGTTGTTTCCTCTCCAGTGGTATTAAATCCTCACATAAAGATCATAGAACAGAACCTTTACTTGAAGTATAATGTTGCTTAATTACATCCAGCTCTTGGTAAAACTCACTGGGAAATAAATACACCATTTATACTTGCTATAATAATAACACCTGTACAGTGTAATGCAGTTTCAATGCAATAGTCTTGCAACAAAAAAGCTTGTTGAGGCTGACGTGTTGATCCAGCTGTGCAGTAATTCCCCTGCTTGTAATGGGAGTTGTTTCTGTGAATTGTATTATAGTGTAGACAAGATGAGAGTGAGTATCAAAAACACAAACACAGGCTGAAACGGCACTGCAGTGTTCACTGTGACCTCTGGCATGCTCTTCCTACTGTCTCTGTCTACTATAATTAAGAAAACCAATCATGGCAGCTACCAATAACAATTGATGAAGGCTGAATATTTTTCTAAATTTAAACAAATTATTTCTAACCGACCTGCTGAGTCATACTGCACATGCACAACCATTACTAGACTGTTTGGTTTTAACTAAAATCACCACCACTGATCCAATTGATGATGAAATCGAGGTCATCTAATAAATATGTAATACAAACAACTCGTTTTACATGGCAAAATACATAAATAGGTAGCTTATAGTAGCTTTAGTCATTTCCTAAGTTTAGAAAGTAACAACCGTTGTTCCAGATTGTTTTCCGGTGGAGGATCAGGGCAGTGCTTTGCCAATACTTAACAATAATAGGCAATTTAGAGTTTTTTCAGCTTCTTATTTCCTTCTTTTAGTACTTGTCATTGCAGACAAACACTCACTCTTGAAGTAAACCTCTCATATAACCTTTAAACAATGAATCATATCATTCCTATAGTAGTTTTTAAGTCCTGACTGACATAAAAATCTCACTCAATGACAAACTACTTGTTAAATGAAAACTTTTCTGAGCCTGCGTCTTCCATTCAGGTCCGATCAGAGGTCAGCGTGTATTGTGATACAGAGAGCGGCCACCAGGAGGAGTAAACAAACCGGACAACACAAGCAGCATCTCATAAACACAAACCCAGCAACAAACACAGCCCTGGTCCACTGACATGGTCCGACCAACAGGGTGGGCCAGAGAGTGCAGAACAGACAGAGCCCGACGTGAACTATCTGTGCTGTTATGTGATGGAGTGAACGGCATGAGTACAGGTGGCTGAACGCTCATTAAGTTTCTAGAACAGATGCTGGATTTTAAGAAGAACTACTGTTTGTGACCTGTGTGTACTTTTTATTCACTCACCTTCTTCATTTCCCCTTCTTCTTTACCTGTGTCTTTTTCCCTCACAGGCTTGGCTCATGCCCTACAGCTTATCTTTAAACCTCAGTGCTGCATCACGCATGTGTTGCCACAGGGAGAAAAGATGGAAACTGGCTGGATGTTTTTTGGAAAGTAGAAACTTTGTTTAATCTTGTGCTTTTAGTGAACTTCTCTCGCAGTCAGCTGGGAGGAAACTCGCTCTTGACACTTAAATCCCTGTGACATTTGGGTTTGGTAGAGACCCCATCCTAAGCCTTTTACAGACACACATGCACGCACAAGCACGCATATAGAAACACACACTCACTGGCATGCACACAACAAGAATACTAAGCAGAAACTTAGTAACATATACTTGTACAAGGTGAGCCAGGGTGCAGAGAAACACACAAAGAGGTTATTCTTGGCATGGCAGAGTAATGTTTGGCATAAACTTGGAGTCTGAAGCTCTGAATATATTTCTTAATGCTCATCTGGGCAGCGTAAGCGTTAGGTGCATGCATAGGAGTGTCTATCGCGCAGTTGTAATCCTGTTTGTGTGTCTGGAACGGGATTTGCACACATGCTCTTGCAGCTGCCTGTCCGTGCATGTGCAGGGACGAGCACTTCTAAATCAGTTTTCATTTGTGTGTGTGTGTGTGTGTGTGTGTGTGATTTTGGCGTGTGAGTGGGTGTGGAGGGCTGCTAGTGGCAGCAGCTTGGAGAGCACTGAGGTCCAGGCAGACCCTATGAGTCACAAAATAAAGAGAGCCATGCTGACATCTCTCTTCATGTCTCACTCTGTCATCCTCCCTCTCTCCTTTCTTCCTCTCCATGTCTGTGGCTGAAGGAGTGGGCTATCCTCCAAACAGTATATTTACTCACTCAAAACAACACAACATACTGTGTATCTGCTGCTGCATGCATGCACATGGATCTGCTTATTCAGTCTAATGAGCTGAGACTCTCTCTGTCTGTTTTGTCTACATTTAAATTTAACCCTGCAATTTTCTACTGTAGGCAACATCCAAGTAAACATCCAAGCACATATGTGCTTTAACACTCAGTTTAAGTTATTAAAAGGCCCAGAGCACATCTTACATCATTACACTGAAGATAATGTGTTTTATGTTATACAGTGCAGGCTATCCGTGAACAAATATGTGTTACTTTGTCCGTAAAGTCATTCAAAGACAAATAAATCATCAATGAATCGCTATGTAACCATTTATCATGCCGTGCTTCACTGTGTTGAGAGGAGTTGAAAGGAGGACTCAAAACATGATAGTTTGGGTCAAACTGACTCCAGAGAGATCTAACTCCCTCTTAGACCTGTTATAAACATAAACCAACTCCAATAACAGAATTACAAGTAGGTTTAACACTGTTGGTATAAACCTGGCTATAAAGCAAATGTCAGTCATCATTTTCTGAAGCACACTTACATAACATTTCCTCAATTTTGAACTGTTTACGCACAAAAAAAGCATTCGTCATAGTGCTGAACTATTTTCTTTCAAGTACAATTCAGGTCATCGTGTTCCAAATCCAATCCAAAACTACAAAACATAGCAGATCATCACATGTGAGTAGGTAGAAACAGCGAATGCGTAGCACCTAAATCTTTTTTCTATTTTTTTTATAATGATTGACTAATAGATTTATTAATGCAATAGTCAATGTGGCAACTTTTGAATCTGATAAAGGATACGTACAATAAATCCAGGAATGCCATTTGCCGTTTCATTTGCTTTGGCTGGGTTTCAGAGTCTTGTCCGAGGATGCTTCAACATGTGCAGAAGAGGAGTCAGGTTTAGAGCAACTAACCCTGCAGTAAATAGATGAACCACTACCTCCTAATTCCAAGCTCTTAAACCCTGAGGTGATGTGGGTGTGAGCAACATTGGTAATGCACAGCTACCAATGTTGGCTCCCGACGTTTGTGTCTCACAAGTATGCGTTTCTTCCCAAGACCCCTTCCCTGCCATGAGCCTGATGAGAAAGTGGATGAAACACCAACACCAAGTCCATGTGTGGCAGAGAGAGGGAGCAAGCGAAGGCCCCAGCTCCAGAACAAAAGCATCTTTGTGAGTGATTGGAACCACATTTTCACCCTTCTTTCTTTCTCTCTCTTCCCCTCTCGCTGTTCATAACCACTGAAACAATCAACGTCAAAAGTTTAGAATAATAATCTGGGACTGTTTGAGCAGATACTGTCTGTGTGGGTATGTGGCTCGGATTTCACGTCTTTACACTTCTCAAATACCTCCACACACACACACATAATCACACACAAGCTCTCCCTTTCTCTGCTTCTGTGTGGACTCTCACCCTCTTTCAGTCTCTACAGTGCCTCTGTCTGCCCCTCCCACCCTGTTGTCGGCTGATCGGATGCTGGGTTGGGCCTGGATGTGGCAGTCCGATGCAGCGTGATCAGAAGTCCTGGAGCAGCGAAGCAGCTCTCAGCTCTCAGGCAACCTGTTCTTTTTCTTCTAGATCGTAGTGAACTGGAAAGCTTCTCAAGCCTCAGAGGCCTAAGCCAAACAAAGAACAGGTCTACGTGCCGTGAGAAAGTTAGAACTTCGACACAGTGAAGCATGGCATGATTGCCAACTTAGCTTTGGTCCAGTATGTAGCAGACATTATAACTTCCCTTTCGCACTGGTATTTAAATGTCTAGCCCTCTGGGAAGTGACACCTTTACATTAGTATCACACCAAACTATAAACACAAGCATGGGTTTTGATTTCCTAATGTGACATTGTCGGATTCTTCTGACCAGAATCAAAATACTGTGCTATTATTCTGTTGCATAGGCTTTTAAGAAAATACACTGCTGCAACCACTGAATGGTGAAAGACTAAATATAGTATTTTCTTGTATTTCCTCGGGATTCGTTTCACCTTGTGAGGAGTTGTCAGATTGTTTTCTTGCAGAATAAGATGAGAAAATTGATACCCAGTAATAAAGAGTAATTACGCACCTGGACCCAACAGTCGGTTGGCTTAGCTTAGAATAAAGAGTGGAAATGGGGAGCTAACGTGACCTTGTCCAGAGGTAAGAAAATCCAGCTGGCAACTAATATTGGCTAAGAAATAATCTCAGTGAAATGGTAAATTGTCAGTTTTACACTTTTACACTTTTTTTTTACAGATGTAGGAGTCGTATCAGTGTTCACATTAACGCTCAACCAGAAAGCAAAAGAAAGTGTATCTCTGGAAGTGCAGAACTATTCCCCTAAAGCATATTTGTTTTTCAGGATGAAGGAGAAAATATAATCCGCTGTTGTGGCTATTTCTGTCCGTGTGTCTGTGTGCGTCAACAGCAGCCTCTGTGTCATAATTGGAAGCTGATTTGATAGAACTGTTGGAGGTGAGGAATGTGGAAAGACGATGCCAAATGTGTCTGCTTGGTGCACTAGACCCTGGATGGCCCAAAGTGTCCGTGTTCACCTCTACAGGGAGCTGCAATTAGAACCAGAACCAAAGCAGCCAGTAAATCCACCAGGTTTGTAGTGTCTGATACCTTGTCTGTGACAAATGTATCTAAAAACCATTAAATAAGGTTTAATTAAATTACTACTGAATCGGTAGCGTTTAATAATTATTACTAATAAGCAACAGAAATTAAAGCTACGAGGCCTTACAGCAGAGAGTTTTGTGAGTGAAGGGTATGATGAAGTGCGGTGTGAGTCATGAAGGGAAATAAGAAGATAGGGAGCATATGTTTTTCAGGAAGCTGATGACAAGAAAATTTCTCCACTTGTCCGATTGTTCCGAGCTGGAATAGGTGGGCAGACTCATGTCTTTAATGTAGCCCCAATATAAAGTCACCCATCTTCAGGGTGTTTTGAAGCTCGCCTTTGCTTTATTTACGCCGGCCTTCTGTTTCCATTCCACTATAATTGTACAGTATCTTTTTCAGATGATGTGATAAACGAGGAAATGCAGAGAATGTCCTCGTTAATGGATTCATCACACTGTGATCCTGTGAATTAGCTCAAATGAACCCTGAATTTTAATCTGATACAATTTGGAGAGCCCTCGTCCCACCTTGTTAAAAATCCTTTGCAGCAGATGACAGATTGGTAAGTTATGCATGTAAAACAGCAGGTGTCTACTGTTCAAAATGTGTTGATAAGAATTCGCTTTGAAATGCTGCTGTTTTTGTTACCGTGCTTTTATTTCAGCGGTTTGGTAACAGCAGCCTCTCAAATGAATCAAACCTAATTTTATAGCTCGAATAATTATGTGCAACCAAAATATTTGGATTCAGTGAAGTGTCGGTGTTTTACACTTTAAACACAGTTATCCAGATTTACTTCAGAAACCAAAAACACCATCGTTGCTCACACAAACTCTGACCCTCAAACCCAGACAGACGCTGAGCCCCCACGGAGCACAAATCCTACAAATACTTGCTGTCAAAACCTGATGGTTTCAGCTGAGTGACTGTACACACAGGCTGAATAGGAGGTCATCAAGTTGTTAGGAAAAATAAAGCTTGTCTCAAAAGGCTTAGAAGATTTGCTCCTGTGAATTACCTGTCACCCCTGCCACGCCCTCAAACATCAATCACCACAACACACTCCAGGTGTCAGCGAAGAGACGAGGCCCGTTTGACATGTGCATTTTTTTTTTCCGCATCACGTGTGACCAGGGGAACACACATCATTTCTGCAATGTGGTCATTTGTTTCATTCCACATGCTGCACCTTAATAATAATATTAATAATAATAATAATAATAATAATAATAATTCAAAAAACTATTCTCAAGGCACTTGAATTCAATTTAATCAATTTTTAGATTTCTGACATTCTAATGTAAAATATAAGCATACCTGTAAAGGCATTTACTGTGTTACACGTTACCGTCTGCGATCATTTGTATTTTCACTAAACATGATAGTTTTGGTCCCGTGTTGGATTATTCACCGCAGATGACACAACACATCCATCACCCATCTGTGTGCGTTATCACGGGACACCATTTACATTTAACTAATTCATTAATGAATTTTAAATTTGTTTTTCTAAAAATCTGAACTGACAATAATAACCCGCTGATATCAAGGCATGCAGAGACAAGGTGGGGATGTACTTTGAAGGGTTGCTTGTAATTACTTTCTAGTGCACAATTACTGGATGGATTACTGGCTCATGACTCATCACTGACAAAACAACCTGTTAGGACAAAAAGACCTATTCTGGTGTTGTACTGGGACATATTAAATAGCCGTGTACTCATCAGAATGAATAAAGAAAATTCCCAACAGCTTGAAAACTAATAACAGTGAGTCAGCACTGGGATACAAAAGATTGGTAGTTCATAAAACTGCTGACAAATCGTCATTTGCCATGTTCAGCATTAAGGAACAAGTAGTGACTAAACCTAGTTTGGATTTAATTCACTTAAGTCATTTTGAGTGAGTGCAGTTGTCGCCTGCACTATTTACAGTGGTTCATATAGAGTTATTTTCACAAACTGTTATATATATAAAACATATGGTTCCTGGGCTCATAGTTCCTGATGAAAGCTAGCTTATGTTAGTGCTTTGTCTGGTTTGGGTTAAGGTGTAATTATATGACAGTATAGTTCAGCCCAGCTAGTTTGTAGCCTGGAGGAAGCACAATCACTGCTGACTGTAGTTTCCTGTCCAATAGCTGCAGCACAGCAGTCTGAGGCAACTAGTGGGAGTGAAGGGAGCGCGCAGACCGTGCGCACAGGACGGTTGTTGCTTATTTTTAGGAGATTAAACAAGTTTGGGAAGGTGGTGTACCACTCGAGCTTTGTTTGCAGAAGCGCAATAGAAGGTGAAGGAACATTCAGGCCTGCGCAAGAGTGATACCGAGCGAGCTGCCTGCAGAGATCCACAAGCTTCCCAACATCTGGTCTGCTGGAGGACGGAGAGAACCGGAGAGAGAAACTTTGGAGGCGGAGAGAAAACTTAGCACCGCTGGAGAAAAATGCATTGAGCTGGGAGTCTGGGGCACCCACCTGAGCCGAGGAAGAGTCTGGTGGTCGTGTGAAGTGGCAAGACTGGAAGGAAAGAGGACGGGCGAGGTTTTGGAGGACAAGACGTTCACCTGGAGCGGTCAGAGAATGAATTAGGCTGCACAGTCTCAGCCAGAGAGAAGGTAAGAAGTTGTTTTCCTCTGCTGTTGTTGTTGTTGTTGTTGTTGTTGTTGTTCAAAGCTTGATGTTGTGCGTGTAAATCCAGGCAGAAAAAGAGTCTCCATAGCGGAGCTGAAGTCGGTCACAGCGTGCAGAGACTCGTTTTAGGAAAGCACAGAGCAAACCTGCTGTAAAGGTAAACAGAGTCCACCCGTTATTAGCTGACAGTGACATTTGATATGAGCATGAGCTAAATGTGAATCTGAGCAGACATTTCTTTGGAAAGGTAGACACTGTTATTTTTTAAAACCTGGGTCAAGTAGCAAAGTCTGAATTTATGACACAAACGCGGCGCGTCTGCTGTTTTCTTCCCGAAACTTCTTCACACTTTCATAAGTAGGAATAAACTGCACAGGACCGTGAGGTTCTTCCAAGGTGAAGAGATATAAATAAAAAAAAAACAAACAGCAACTCTCTAAACTGCGCTTTAGTAAATGCTTTACAAACAAAACTATTAAAGATGTGTTGTGAAACTTTTGGTGGCAGCGAGACGCGCGGGAGCGCGCAAACAGCTGTCCAGCTTTGGCAGGATAGACGCGCGCCACACACACACACACACACACACACACACACACACACACACACACGACACATGCAGGGTTTTTAACTTGTCCCGTTATATTAATGAATTAATGAATTGGTCTTAACACTTAAGTCTCTTTCTTTTATTATTTATAACCTGTTCTTTTAAATGAATTCACCTTTTCATTACTCTTCCTCGTTTACTCCACTAAAGCATCTGAACACTTTTAGTATTGCATGTAAAGTAATACTACCATCATCCCCATTTGCACAACATAACACATTTAAATCAACATTGGCTGCGATTTGATTTTTCTGGCTCCTACAAGAAGTGTGCCGGTCTGTCTCTTCCTTAAGTGATTTTCAAATAGCTAAAAGGGATTCATGCTGGTTCAAGTTGTGACTAATTGCGCTTCTCCCTGTGAAGCATGACCTGTTGTCTTGTTGCTCAGTTTGAAAGACACTGTGAAACTGTTCATGTAGCCAATGCAGTATTTATTTTGTAATAATAGTGTGGCTCCTCTGTCTGCCTCAGGCTCGCTCCTTGGCCCCATCCACCTCCTCCCATAAGAGCCTACGCCCATGGATGAGGAGAAGAGTGACCCCGCCATATCCCCAGAGCCACCTGATGATGGGGACCCCAGTGTATCAGCTCCTCAAATGAATTCACACACAACCTCCACTGCAGAGGGAGCAAACAGCTGCCCGAACCCAGTGCCCTGTCCTAGTGCAGGTAAGAAAGAGATGCTTTAAAAAGGCTTATAGTTCTAGTCACTAACACTAAATACTGTTAAACCTCCTTTGATGTTTTTGGTATGTGTGTGTGTATAAGTGTGGTTGCCTCGGTTTATCATGCAAAAGGGAGCTAGTGGATTCATGCTGCGAGATTAGACCTCATTATGGTAGGAAGTTGGCCAGTATGTTTGTGAATTTATAGCAGTATGCGAGGCATTTTTCTTTCTTTACAAGATATGGGAGCCGTTCCTACTCAAAAACCAAAAGAGAAGATTAGAAAGTATGCACCTTTTAGAAAGTATGCATAGAATGATATTAGTTTTATAAAGTTATAATAGTCTCAAGTCACTGTTGTCGATAAAACCATAAGACTGGTCGTTAGTAATGGTACACTAAGATGCTATGATCCACAGACTCCCACTAAATCCCTAAGAAATCACGTGTATTTTTGGTGCTTGTCATAGTGATTCATTCAGGTTAGAGGCCTTCTCACTGACAGACAAAGACAACAGTTGTTTCTGGAGATGATCAGAGAGTGTCTGTGTGGGGGGGGCCAGGACCAGTTCAGTTCTGTGAAACGCTTAAAGCTCACAATGGGACTCCTGGGAATAAAGGTATGAACCGATGACCCTTTGCGTTTGTGTGATTAGTCATCGTAAGGGTTGACTGACCCTCTGGTGGGAGGATATGGGCCAACTGAGTACTGTGCCTGAATGTCTCATCCAGGATCAGCTTCAGCTTTTGTCACTGAAGCTTGAATGAAGATTTGAGTGAGAAACCAACAGGACTGACTGTAGATCTGAGTGTAGGTCCTATGGGGTAATTAGGGTAGGTGTGGTTAACAGTTAGAGAAGTGTGCAGAGATTTAAGTGGCTTGTTGCCATGGGGCCCCTGCCACAAAAATCTTAGATGGAGTTTTTTTTTCTATTTTTTGTTTTGTTTTTTGAAGACATGTCTCAACCCAATCTATTATGATTACTATATTAAATGTTCAAAACCCTAGAGTGCACACACGCACATCTCTGTTCTCTGCAGCATTGTGGTTTACCATTATATTGTAAGTACACATTTAATGATAATACCTCAGTGAAGAGTCTTAGGTTATTAAACAGTAGGTTTGTGCCTGAACATGTTTTTGTGGCTGTGCTAACTTTAACTGTGCTCTCTGCTCAGGAAGCCAACACAAAGTACGACTGTGGCTTCTTCCACTAAAGTTAGACTGCTCGTCTGGCTGACTGGTCTGATGTGTGTGTAGGTGCTGTAGGTGAGCCAGGGCGGGAAGAAGAAGATTGGTCAGGCCACTGAGAGCAACAAGGCCTGCTTTCAGGGTTCTACTTCATCCCCCATCTATCCCTCAGCCTGCAGAGTGCAGGACCTTGGGACAACACAACACGGGCATATGTATAGATCTGACTGGGGTTTAGAGTTTGGCCATAGACGTACTAGAAAAAAAAATCCAAGACGGCACTTGTTATCAACCAAACGTGAATCACACATCACCAATCTGTGCCACCAATGCTGCAGAAATGCAATTAGAAATTATTCTTTTTCATCGTCATCGTCCCCGTTCTTAAACCCAGCTGCTAATCTCTGATGTGCTGAGTCATTTTCTAGATGTCATCTGGCACAGCACCAGATTTACCTACTTGAAGATATGTGATGTGCAGGACATGATTGAGACAGTTTGTACCAGATTGTGCTCCTCCTGACAGTTGCGTTCCTCTAACTACACCGACTGTTGCTGTCACCCCGGACTGAAGATGCAATGAGGCCGTCTGTTTATAGAGGCTCTAACCACCACATGCTAGAAATCCCTCCTTTTCTTTCATCACTGGCAGCACTCTCACTCTATTTTCTGTCTTGCCCTGTCCTTCTCCTCACTTTTTATCATCCTTTCTATCAAAATAACAAATTTGAAAGGGCATTCTTAAGTATCTCCTGCATTATTTTATCTTGCACTACATTAGTGTGTCAGGATGAAGCAGGTTAAAAGTTGGTGACTGTTTTTTAAGCTACATTCATCCAGCTGCAGTTAATTTAATTTTGCAATCTGGCCGAACAAAATGAAAATGTTGGCTGTTGTCTGATAAGTAGGATCTTTGGATGCGGACAGCTGCATTCATGCTCACCGACTAACTGCAAAGTTGAGAAAGAAACACGGCTCTGTGTGACTTTGGAGTTTTTAAAACATAAGGACTGTGTGTTTCTAGTTGAATTCCTCCCTTTAATCACGTGTAAATGAGCAGTATCTTAAATCGCTCACAAGCTCGTCATATCATTTTCATGTTCACTGAATACTCTGAATCTGGACCTTTAGGCTCTGAAGTTGTCAGCAGCATCGTATTGGAGCTTTCAAAACCTTAAGTTAAGCACCTTGTTAGACATGACTCAACAGATGTTTGTTGTCATAATCATAAGTGGAAATCTGTGCAGCTGCTATAACTACTGATAATAACAACTTTGAAAATGAAATGTCACATTAAAGGAGTAGTTCCTGAGACTCCAGAAGAGTACCAGTGGTAGGTCTGTGCTCTGCTTAGATTTATGCACAAAGCCAACTTTAGGTTTAGAAAACAATTATAGTTTTGGTTGAAATACATACAGTAACCTTAAGGTTAGAGGGCTTACAGTAATAAATGTGGTGGAGAAACAGTTATGTTTAAAAGAAAAGACACTGGCCACAGATTGAAATCAGTCAGTAGTCAGTTCAAAAGTCACCTGTGTTTTTTACACTTTTATTCATTCCATATATTTTTAGTTTAACAAGTGAAATAACGTTTGCATGTTCATCTATGTGAACTCATTCCTCTCCCTATGTCAGTCTACACTACATAACACTATTTGCTCCATTACATAGATAGAGTTATTTGCCTACTGACGCCTGTGTCTAATTTGGTTTCTCGCAGAGATGGAAACAAACTTGGAGCAGTTTGAGGCATTTTTACAGCATATTTGAACTTCAAAAATGAGTGTACATTTTTTTTCTTTCCCCATCTCACAAACAAGTGTTGCTGTTGCTGCCCCGATGGCCTTTACTCTCCCCCCATCTCCTTCACCATTTCCTTACTTTTCTTGCAGTCTCCAGACCTTCATAAGCCCCGCTGTGTGTTTAAGTAGAGTATATGAAGTTAGTGTCCATGTTAAAGGAACCTAGACGTCTTGGAGTCCCTTTGTTAGATACAGCAGTGTGGCACTCAGTTAGCAAAGCAGCTGTATTTTCCCATGGACCAGAGGAATCTCTGAGACAAAGTAACACAATTAAATTCCCCTTAAGCCTGTTCAACAGCAGACAGTTTTTGTCTTTAATGAGCTTACACTGCTTCATTCTCTCAGCAGCTATAATCTCTGATTTTGGACATATTCCAGTTGCTGCTCCCACAGCCCCTCTGTACAATGTGTGTGTGTGTGTGTGTGTGTGTGTGTGTGTGTGTGCGCTTTCAATTCTTGGCTGAATTGCAGCTAAACAATTTCCTCTTCTTTCCCTCTGTGTGCGCATATATTGATGTGTCTACCGTATTTGTTGCTGGATACAGATAAAAAAGCAAGCTTTTCTGTAGTTGTGAGTTCTTTTATTTGTATTATCCTTGGTTTGGTCAGAACCTCAGTGGTTTTGTGTGGTTTCAATCAGTTCCAGTCATTACTGCTGGCCGGAGAACTGCTTCTGCGTCATCTCTGCTGAGCATTATTCTGCTGCGTTGCTCTTCACCTCACCTCATTGTCTCCTTTTCGATTGTTTCGTTTTTTAAGAATGAGTCAGCAGGGTGTGAACTATGTGCACCCGTTTGTTTTGTGTGTGTCACCAAGTAAGGTAACCTAAAAAAATATGTCTAAAAATGTATTCTGTACAATGTCAGAAAATGTTTCTACCTCCATACTGAGCCCAAACTGATGAATTTATGTTTAATTATGTTTTATCAGTTTTATTACAGTCCCACTGTTAAAATTTCTTGAAAAATAAAGTAAAAAGAAAAACAAATTGAATTGATAAAACACAGGTCAGAGACATATGTGTCCCCACCCTACAGTGGCTGCTTATGAACATTTTGCTCCTGTCTTTTAGTGGAGGGTGCAGAAACATACTGTAGGTGTCTTTGCCAAAGGGATGTATGCACCCAAGAGAAGCATACTTCCAAAGTAGTATTAGTGAAGCTGTAGAAACAGAGTTGAGGCAGTTGAAAGGCAGCAGTTAAACTCAGCCTCCCTCACTGTGTGCGTAAGAACCAACAACCCCCCCTCATAGCTCATACCCAAAGGAACAAGCTGTGCTCCGCTTCAGGTGATTCAGGATATGTCACATCATTTGCTTGCTCATATAACTTGGAAGGGTGTGCATGTGTGTGTGTGTTTGTGCTGTTTTAATGCTAACCATTACCCTATATGATCCATATGTTTTTGCTTTAACTGTTTGTTTACTTGGAGACTGAAATTCCTCTGACTTTGCCCCCTTCAAAGCCACTGACACGTGTACATACGCCAAACTACAAACACACAAAGACACACATACATGAACAGACACACAGTTAAGCATGCACAAATAAATTCACATACTCACTCACATGTGTAAGCACACAGCCAGCGACTGTTGATTGCTCTGGTCTGATTTGAATTAGAGGCTCATCTTTGTCAGATCTCAGAAATGACTCTGAGGTCGAGCGGTTTGGTGGTTTGATGCTGATGCCAACACACAAACGGTTGAAGGCCTTCTTGGATGGCACAAGAGGCTTGGTGGGGATGTGTTCAGCTCCAACAATGGTTTACAGAGAAAGCTTTCACTGAGTCATGGGACCTAAACACTTTTAACTCATAGTACTCCACTGGCAGCAAAAGTCTAAAAGTCTAACTAGCATGTATCCAGTAGGATTGTGCAAGTATTACACAGATTACCAGATACCGGATGTATGGACACTTAGTGGGCGCTTTATTAGGTGCAACTGAACAAGCAGAAAATTCAATGAATTCTACTTTTAAAAGGCAAATTTTTTTAGTTTTATGGTGGAGGGAGTATCATGATTTGGGGCTGCTTTGCTCTCTCTGGACATAGACTGCTTGCCATTGTGGAAAGGAAAATTAATTCCCAAGATTGTCAAGGTATTTTACATGATAATGTCATGTAATGTCACTTGCGTTTTTTTTTTTTGTTTGTTTGTTTGTTTGTTTGTTTTGTGGTGATCCAGAGTGTTGCTCAGTTTGCCTCATGCTACCCTACCGGTTTATATGTGGAACATATCTTCCGTATCCCTAACATTAACTTCTAAGAACGTGCACAAGTAAACCTAGTTATTTATGGGTGCCATGTTGCATCTGTGACTGTGTAGTTAACAGCAAGTTAGTCCACAATTCCTCCTGAACATTCTTTATCTATAATTGAGTGTTCAATGACATGAAAAGTCATGACTTGTATTTTATTGTTGATATTTGGTGAAAATCAAATCCCATGACCAGATTTTACATCAAATTGCAACTGTATATTCAAACATAAGAAGCCACGATGTGTTTAACTACACTTTCAAGAGGTTTGCACTAGGGGTATGTGATAAAGACTAAAACTAGATCACAGTGTTTTACAAAACAATAGAAGTGGTTATATGTGGCTATATTGTCATTATTGCAATATGACAAATTCTTATCATGGGGAGGAATTACCACAATATGACATAGCCCAAGTGTGTACTTGTTGTCTTAAAAGCTTGACTGAAGCTGTATTTTTTTAAATGTTGCACTAATTTATTCTTCATGAAAGAGTTATTGTGAACTCATTCAACACTGCCCTATCCTTACTTGAAGTCTGCTTACTCTGGGCTTTCATGTGGTTTTGATAATGACATGATTAAATCCCAAAGCAGCTTCCAAAGGTTGAGAACAAAACTACACAAGAATGAGGATGATGAAGTACAATCAATAAATATCATGTTAGATGATTTTGGCTCAAATTATATTATTGATGGCAATATTTTTAAAATTCTGTTAAAGTTAAGTTGTTAAAGTCAACTGTTGGCTGCCAGCTCATGATAAAATATTATTTTCTTGTGATACATCTGAAAAATTTGGATTGATGGTATACCAGTTGGATAAAACAATGGATCAAAATGCGTCACCTTATAACACATTAAATGACAGGAAACAAATTCTGCAGCAATTCTCACCAGTGGTTTTCATATCAAAAACTGACTGACTGAGAACAATGGGTACAACGTGATTTAGAAAGAGCGGGAGGGAATTCCTATCCCAACATGCACTGAAATCCCAACTACACACAAATTGTGTGTTAACACACACGTACACAGACAAACTCAAGAAAGTAAAGTCAAACATAAATCCCTCAACACCGAGGACACTGTTCTTCCTTATTAGGTTAGGTAGGTTAGATTCAGACTAGAGGTTTTGATGTCTTTGTTTTAAGAGAAAATAAAATAGTGGTCCTTTAGGTGGGCTAAGTGTGTATGGAGGTTCTGTGTATCCTTATAAATAACACAAAGTATTTCAAAAAAGAAACTTAGAAAACAATCTGAAAATAAGTCTAACATTAAGGATAAATAAATCCTTCTTTATGTTACCAATCAGTTTTCACATCAGATAGAAATTGTCTTATTCTGATGATATCTGAGTATGAGCGTCATGGTTTGATCTAATACTATACTATGCATGGCCCAGTTAACCCAGTTCTAATTATGGGCATATCACCAAAGTGAAATCATAGGCAATGGCAACTAAATGAATCCTCTCTGCAATAGTTAATAGTTAATTATGTATAGTGTAAAACTTGACAGCTCTGTCATCTGTTACCATTCATGAGCCGATCAGCATAACTTAGTGGTGGCACTGACTTCATATTTCTCCTCGAACCTCCATCGATCACCTTTGTTTCTTTTCATGTATTAATGATTAAAACTGTGTGTCTGTTCAGAAGTTATATTTGGAAAAACACAATATCAGAACCTGGTATTTTGTTTCCATCAACTAATCTCTCTATAAATCACTTTTTTATTTTGTCATTAAAATAAATAATCTGTTGCTTTGCACTGTGTTCAAAGCACTCTGCTTTTTTTATTTATTCAACTTTTATAGCTGCGCTGTCTTATGCTTATAAATGTTTACTTGTGAACATAAGAATAATGAACATTAATCCATAGAATTGTGTGAAATTTATGAGGATTTTTTGTAGAATGAAGAGTCAACGTTAACTTGATGTGTGGAGTGTAAGAGACAGGGCAGGAAAGATAGGACAGATAGAGAAGTGAGCGAGAGTGAACAGAGTAAATAAACATAGCCGGGAAGTGTTGAGTCCACGCACAAGATGTGGTTTGGTTTGTGTGTGTGTGTGTGTATGTGTGTGTGTTTATCAAACCCAGCTGGCTTCCATTTGCCCAGGAATGAGTCTGCTCCTCTTAGAGGCCCATGCTTGCTTTGAAGGCCTCGGTGTAGTGTGTATATGTATCTATGTGTGTGTGCATAATAATAAATTCATTAGAAGACTGTATGGAACACATAAAACACTCAGACGCATCTTTATTACACGTGTATTATGTGTACATCCTCTTATGTGTTCATTTTAAACATACATACAGATACATCCGCCCTCAAACTCACACAAAAACA
This sequence comes from Anabas testudineus, assembly GCF_900324465.2. NCBI lineage: Eukaryota > Metazoa > Chordata > Actinopteri > Anabantiformes > Anabantidae > Anabas > Anabas testudineus. Next base: position 10,505,968 of record NC_046614.1, on the reverse strand, counting down.
ACCACGCAGACCCGCAGACCCACACAGATTTCAGGTTTCACAAGCATGCACATAGACCCCTAAACAGTCCCAAGGGGTTGGCCTTAACTGCTTCCAGATGCAAGTTCAGGACAGAGCACACACCAACACACAGAGACAAATCTTCTGCTTTGTTGAAGTCAGCAGAAAGACTCTGTTTAAATTAATTAAGTGTTAGTGGAAGGGAAATGACATGGGACTACTACAAGTGGGAAAACAGCCTGCTGCTAATACCTGAAGATGAGACAGAAACAGGCAACCTCATTGACCTTACATATAAACTTAAAATATAAATATAAAACGTTACAATCCGTGATTCTGTGTTTTGTACTTTCTACTGTCATACCATATTTGTATTTGTTTTGTAGATGTGGTCCACACCTATACTGAGCCCCTCATATTGAGGACAAATGGGACTCCACAAAGGTTGCAAGCTGATGATGGAGACAACTGTACCGGCAGCCTCCCGCACTCGAAGCTTATAACACCCAGCAAGATTACCACATGTGAGTAAATAACTCTCACACACACACACACACACACACACACACACACACACACACACACACACTCACATACATACACCCGCTGGAGATAGACAGAGAGAGACTGGTGAGAGTTTTCTTTCCATTACTGGTGTGATGAGTCACATTGTCCTGACCTTTAACAAATACATTTGCACACCCTGAAGAAATGGGTCAAGTAATCACCTGACCTAGTTTTAACGCCACCTAAAGCACTTTCTGTTTAAATCATATTTAAGCTCTCAATACTTTCAAAAATCTTAGAAATGTCAAAAGTCAATTGTTGCCCATCAGCACACGGTGACACTTTCCTTTTTTTTTAAATCCATCTTCAATGTTTGATCAAATGGAGCTGCAAATCCCAAAAGACAGTTAGAGGTAACTGATGGATCTCGTCGTCTTACTTGATAACTCTTTAAATAGTCACAGGAAAATTACACTAAATGCTTTAAATGATCATGGCCGGTATTAAAGTTTTTTCCAATGCTGACCTCGGTCCAAACAGATGGTGTTAATGTTTTAATGATGGCTTACTGGACCTATGAATTATTACAGACAGATAAGTTCTGAAATAAAAAACACACTTTAGATTTTGCTTCCTATTCTCAATCTCCTATAATTACACAGGATGCCCTGATATAATATCTGATATAATTTGTCCCTTATTCCCCACTTCTCCCCCACCACCCCGAACAATCACACTTGACAGTCTTGTCATGTTTAACTCACAACTGACTTGTTGTTAATTGTGTTTGTTAAAGGTCCTTTAACAGAAATATTAACCAAACAACAACATCAAATCAAAACAATACGTACCATTTCTCTTCACACAAGTTAAGTGAACCACTATTGAGCACCGTGTTATTACAAACGCCAGCGTAATTTGAGATATGCTTTTCTTACTTTTGTCACAGGACCCAACATTTCTGTTTTCAGTTGAGCTTATTATTTAATGTCAGCATTTATTTAATCTGTTAATAAATATATAATAAATATAAATAAAACATATAATAAAATAAAACAGCTTGCTCCAACTGTTCAGTCATTACACGTCTCTGCCGCAATTTGCTGTTGTGAGTCGCTTCATAACACTCATAAGTTCATAAGTTCTCCTTCCAGAGTCATATCATAAAGCCCCCCCCCACCCCCATATTGCTACTGTAGTACAACAGCTATGTCTCAGTCAGAGAGAGGCTCTCTTTCATTCTCTTGATGCGCAATCGCTCAAACCCTCTGTATCAAAGCCAAATGTTATGCAAGTATGCTATGTCATTATCTTACCACATATATTTTTCTTGCTTTCACTCCAGTCTGAAAGCAGCAGAATCTAAACCTAATTCTTAAACTAGTTCTAGTATGTCATTTATTCACTTAGAAGACCAAGCGCCACAATAATAACACCCACAAAACTCTGACTACGTTGTCTCAATGCTTCGCCACTAACCCAAAGGCACTGTAAAAATTTTAAATGCTCTACAGTGGTCTAAATCTGTCCTTCCTGTCGTTTAAACAAATGGCAGGATGGTGTAAGTGAATGATGGATGAAAGGAGGAACCGAGGGGTGAGAAGAAGGTTGAGTCTGCTGACATATGAGTATGTGTTACGAAACTATGAGCGTTTTTCCTGGAATCCAGGTCCCAGCCATGGGTGTCATTCACAAACACAGAAACCTGCTTCATCATAATAGCTAGTCTGTGGTGACTGAATAACCAGCAGTTCAGTCAGGAAATGGATAAGTAGGTGAACGCAATGTGTTTTGGACGGAGTTGTGTGAATGTCTGCTGTCTGCGTCTGTGTTTGTGCTTCTACCTGTCCTGTCTGCTGTGCGTGTCTATTTTAGGCTCTCGATTTCTGTCTCTGTCTCTTTCTCTCTGCTTTCTTTTACATTCCAATAAAATCTATGAAACCAACTCCCTCCATATGTTGTGCAGGGAGGTTATGCAACTACGTCGGAGTTGGACAAAATGTACCGCCATGCACAGCAGTCGTCGCCAGCTTTGCATTTGCACTCATGTGCCTCCTCCCTTCATCCATAGCTTTCTCCCTCTACAATGTACACAATCCCACATGTGTTCATGAGCCTTGAACCTCAAGCTAAACAGTGCAAGTTAAGACTGTATCCCATCCTCAGGTGAACAAAGACAGCTTATGCCTGGTTGTCAGCTTAATAACACGTCTGTCTATTTGACTCTAGCATCTGTCTGTTTGGTTTTCATCTGTGCGTCTTTGAGAGCCTCATAAAACACTATCAGACAGAATGCAGGTTAAATATGGTTTATGTCATCTGCAACCAATCAATCAATCATCATCTGTTTCGCCGGCTTCATAATGAGTGCGAGGACGTTATAAAAAGGCTGTGACTCAGATCTGCGGTGAGGTCATGGCTGCGTGACATCTGCGAAAGTCTGCGTGAGCGTGTTTGTGAGTGAGAAGGTGAGGAAACAGAAGCAAAACCAGAACATTCCTCAGCCCTTCTGTCTCACAGTGATGACATCAGAGCTGTAGTATGTATGTGGACCTGGGCCTATAACAAGCTGTCTGAGAATAATGTTAACATATGTGAATGTGTGTATGATCCGAGTCTCACACACACACACACACTTTCACTCCGTCGCTGATGTCATGACCACACTTGTGTCTTTGACGTCAGAGTCACAGCAGGATACACATGTTCACAGATGTTTAACTGCTTACACTCTTTTGAACTCATGGGGAAACAATGAGACACGTCATTCATCACTCTGACGCGATCGCAGTCGCATATGTCACACTTCCACTTTGTTTGTCATTTTTTTTAAAATGTTACCATTAAATCAAATTAACATAAACAAGATAGAGGATGGCCTTTGTAATGCTTGAGCAAATTAGAGTTTGAACGTGTGTGTAAGGAAAATGCTAAGTGGAACTGTTTGTTATTATCTTGTCATCAAAGGGAAGGACTGTGCAATGTGGTGCTGGTGGGAAATCGAACGGGACTGCGACATTGGCTTTAATTAGAGACCAGTCACTACTGTAACTGTTTTCCATCTCTGTTCTTCTGCCTTAATGCTCTCTTTCCTCTAATCCTCAGCCCTTCTCCTAACCTTGTCCTCTGAATTTACCTTCTCTTTACATTTACATTCAGTTAACTGTGACAGAGAGCCGAGTGTTGGAAAGTCCAGCTGTGTCGTGTCCGGGGTCACGTGCGGATGAGGAGGATGGCTGATGCCTTCAGGGCCAAGATTAGTGCTGCTGTGTGTTCTTGCATGTCTAATGTCTCAAAATAGAGGCCAAGCCCTCTTCAAATATTTGCATGTTTCCAGTCAGTTGTCAGGTGAAATTCACACAAATGAGTGAAATTTTGCAGATTTCGTGAATCTGCTGCAAATGTGAAGGTATGGGCCAATTCAGTCAGCTTAAAATTAGTCAAGACTCTGTGGACTGATGAGTGTGCTCATATTTTGCTAATAAAAGGGTGAGTGTATCTTAAATTAAGATTTAAAACATCCTGGTTACATAGTAATGGCTATTAGAATTTCAGGCAGTATTAGATTCAGTAGTATTTGTAATTACACTGCCCTTCCAAAAGAAAATCATAACCTGGATTAAACTTAGAGCCTCCCACTGAATGGTCTAAGTTTAGTAATAACATGTGTCCAAAGAATGAGGTCAGCTGACTACCTGAATATACTGAATAACCAGGTTATTACATCAGTGGATTTGTTCATATGGTATTGTCATATTCCAAGATGACAATACCAGGATTCATCAGCCCCAAATATTGAAACAAAGGTTCAGGGAGTCACAGAGTCTAGACCTTAACCCCATTGAGAATCTTTGGGATGTGCTGGAGAAGACTTTGTGCAGTGGTCCGACTCTCCCATCATCAATAGAAGATTATAGTGGAAATAAAATGCAACTCTAGACAGAAATGAATGTTGTGACATGGCAGAAGCTTATTTGAAACGATGCCACGATGAATGCGTGCTGTAATCAAAGCTAAAGGCGGTCCAACGAAATATTAGAGTGTGTGACTTTTTTTGGACGTCAGTGTTTATACAAAGGTAAAACAAAAATGATCTCTTTAAGATAATTATTTGGTTATTCTCCTTTGATGTCAAAACACTGCACAGACTAATTACAGACTTTACAGGGTTATTGCACTGATGTCTCACACACATGCATACGGTATTTTAAAATAGGAATAATAATAGGTTAGGTTAGTATTTAAAGCCCAGTTTTGATGATTTTCAACTTTGGGTGCTTTTGTTGCAATCATGATGACAGACCGGGTTCATCATTTTCGCATCTACTGAAACGATTGACTCCATGTGCTAGAAGTGCTGTTTTCTAGAACACCCTAAGGGCCCAAAACAAGTTCAAGCAACTGAATCTCAAAGCCCTTTTTAACATAATGATAATCACATTGTAAACAGATTTGCTTGTATCTCTGCTTTTAAATATCCCTGTTGCCTAAACATTGGTTTAGTAACACTTGTGTGCACATCATATTGTAGTGTGAGTGTTAACTGTCCACTGGGAAATCTCTTTCACATTAGCCTTCTATTGGCAGTTTTTTTTACTTGGCTGAAGTAAAGAGTGGGAATGTTTGCAGGCCTTGTGGAATCATAAATAACACAAACATAAACATCATTATCAATTATGCTTGATAAAAATAAGTCATAATAACTGTTTTGCTGTTTTTTAACGATTTGGCAATGAGCAGCAAGCAGCTTTGCTTCATTTGTCCTGAATTTGACTTCGCAAATTCAATCCACTCCTCAGTTTTTTGTAAATGATTGCGAGAGTGAACTGATAGCCAGACGTGTAAACACAACAAAGTGAGTGAGCAGTGCTACAATAAAAGAGAAGAAATGAGATAAGAATGTTAAAATAGGTACCCTGTTAAACTCTGCAGCCTTAACTTGGATGATGGGAAACCATAAACAGCTCTTTGTGTGTGTGTTAAACGACTCTAAATACTGAATCCAAAGTGCTGTAGAATAAACATCTGTTTTTGGCCAAAGTTGAGTCACACTGTCTCATTGAGCAGCAGTCTTGTGCGTATGGCTGAACTCTGCTCTCATGTGACTATTGGGTGCAACTGAACAGGTCTCATTAGCATTGCAGTGTTGGCTGGAGCGTTGTATACCAGCCAAAAATGGAGGGTTGAAATCTGTTTTGAATAATATTTTACAGCACCGACTTATCATTTTCTCATTCTCAGTCTTGGTGCAACACTTCTAGTATGTAAGCGAAGAAAAGAAGGGAGTCAGTGGGTGAGAGGTTTCTTCCAAATCTGCAGTGAATTATAGGCACTTTAGAAATGTTTCAGAGGATTTGGACATGTTGTGCAAAACCAACAGCATTCTTTCTTTTCATCATTAACTGCATACGGTGCATAAATACATGTCCCTATTGACAAAGAAATTAGACTGCAAACAATCCAAACTGACAGTTTGCATTCTCAATTTCTTGTTTAATAATTATAGTTTGCAGAAAACACTTTTCTAATCCAGACCACGATCGAGAAGTTGCAGCTTACTTCACTTACACTTACACTTCAGCCTACAAAGACACACTGCACCAGAGTCCATGGTAGGATTAAGCAGCTGGAGCGCACATCGTTCACAGTCATTATGGTGACTCATTCCAGCTGAAGACACGAAGACAGAAAAGAACAACAGCCTGATTTAGGAGGGAGGTGTGTAAGGATAAAGTAACTGAGACTAGGAGAGGAGGAAGAGGTGGAGGTTGTGTGAAGGAGGGGTGTGCTGCTGCACTTAACTTAAAGTGACTCACTCGTGGTCGTTTACTGGCCAAACTGATTTGCGGAGGCATACACGCACATACACACATTACACTCGAGATCAGAGGAACCCCAGTGGTCCGTCCTGCCGTGTTAGCGCCACACACTTGTTTCCCAGGCTCATGATGTTGATCCCACATTTATCTGGCTCTCTGTGTGCTGTTATTTTTAACTAGATCCCACTGCTGAATCATTGTGTTCGTGAGTCACACCCATGCATCCTCCTGGCCCAAAAATGCACAAGCAGCAACCCATTCCTTCGACTTTGTTGTCTCTCTTTCTCACTCCGTCTCCATCCCTACTTATTCTCAGACAAAGGGACTTAGTGTTTTTCAGTGCGTGTGCAAGATTGTGTGTTGGCACATGTTCTTGCATGTATTTATTTGTGTGTGAGGGGGCCTAACCTCAAGCTGTGCTTTGAGACCGTCCTGATTCTCTCTCTCTCTCTCTCTCTCTCTCTCTCTCTCTTTGTCTGTCTGTCTGCCAAATCACACACACAAACTCACAAAAAGAATAAATTTCTTAATCTTCCAGTTCCCTTGAGGACAATACAAACGTAAAAGAAAAAAGTTTCCCTCCCCTCCAACTAAACCTCTTCTTCTCTTACCAACCTGCACCCTGAGTGCTAAAATACAATATTCTGCAACGGGCTTAACGCGCCGAACGAGAAAGAGAAATAGGTTTTGTCTTTTGACATACTTTAATGGAGAAAGTATGTGTGCTTCTCACCAGCCCTACACATGTATGCACGCCCACAAACACACACCGGCCCTGCAGCCTGCTAAACATATGGAGCACAGTGAGAAAATGCTGAATGAACAAATCTTTAATCACCCTGGATTGGTTGTGCGACCGTGGCCACTAGCCAATCAAAACAGGCCTGAGTGGGTTATCTGTCTCTGAGCGGTTACCGAACAGACACTTTTATTGCTTGTCATGTTTCATAGCTAGAAGTCAGGACCACACTCTTGTTGCAACTGTGTGTGTGTGTGTGTGTGTGTATCTGAGATGTACAGAGCTTCTGCTTGGACTTTCTTTGGGCCTGTTGTACTCCTTCCTGTTAAGTCTCACCACACCTCTCCACACCACACGCTTTCAGGTCAGGGAAATATTTAGGGCCTCAACAGAATGGTATTAAATACAACCATAATATATAAAAACCAGGCTTCCATTTTATTCTTCTTCTCATGGTGTGTGTTTGGTTTGGCAGAGAACGTGTACCTCCTTCTCTCCGTTACTCAGTAGCACTTGGAGGTAAAATATACCAAGTAGCATGGTGAACCAAGATTAAGACATGTGCCTGTGCTGAAGAGTTACTGTATTATGTTATATCTTATATAAACTAAATTCTTATAAAATCTGAAGGGATGGGTCTTCCACAGACAAACACTCTTCCCTGTCTCACACTCTTTTCATTTATGCTGTCTTTTTGTTTTTTTGTTTTTTTTTCCCCAGCACTCTCCTTCTAGTTGTGTAAGAGTCTAGACAAGTAGGATCAGGGGTCAGCTCGCTAAATACAAAGCTCTTGGACTCAGTACACCAGGGCCTCTCTCTCCATGACACTGCATCAGCTACTCACTGATCAGATGCTTTATACACACAAGTCAGTGAGTGTGCACACACACGTGCACACACAATGCTTATTATTGTGTTTTTGGCATAAATGCTTTAGTACTTTATAAGTGTGCCTCTCATTGTTGTGCTTGAATATTTCCAGTGTGTGAGTAAATCATTTTAAATTAAAATGTGAGGAGTTGCTCATCATCTCTGTTTTGCAGTGGCAAGAAAAAGTATGTGAACCTTTTGGAATGTTGTGGTTTTCTACATTAATTTGTCATAAAATGTGATCTGATCTTCATCTAAGTCAAGAGTATTGACAAATATCATGTACCTAAAATAATAACACCAAAATAATTCTGATCTTTCACTTATTTATTGAGAACAACCATAAAAACCTCACTGTGCTAGTAGAAAAACTATATAAACCCTTGGCATAATGACCCCAAAAAAGCTTACAGGAGTCAGGTGCTAGCATACCTAGAGTCTTGTTAAGAAAGTGAGTTTGGAGGTGTGGACTAGAGCAAAGCTCTGACTTTTTTTGAACTTGCTCAGCACAAGAAGAATACGAGGAGCCATACCTCACCAAAAGGAGCTTTCAGAGGATCTACGATCAAGAATTGTTGATTTACATGAAGCTCTAAAGGTCAACAATCTACAAATGACTGGTGGGCTGGTACTTTTTCCACTAGCACTATGAGGTTTTTATGGCTGTTCTTAATATAGATGAAAAATAGATGAAAGATTTATTTTATGCACATCATATGATTTTATATTCTTAGATGAAGCTCAGATCATATTGAAATTAATGCAGAATACCACAAAATTGTAAAAGGTTCACTTTTACTTATACATGCCACTCTGTATCTGATAGATTGGAAATATTTCTGTGTTAACACAATTCATTGTGTAAAATACGATGATGTAATGAAATGTAGATTAATGTAATTTTGTTTTTGTTTTTTTTTTGTTTTTTCATTAAGCTCAACCAGCAGCCAGATCCATGTCTGTCCACCACACGCAACCATGTCGGACGCAACCCAGCAGCCAACTACGCAACGGAACCAAGCACCACGCGCACGCACCTCACACGCACTGTTTACATCATACGCACACACCTCACACACATGCACTCCATTCCAATGGCGTCAGGAACGGAGGCCATCCTAAGCTGGGCTCCCTCCCAAGAGGCGGCTCATCCACCTCTTCGTCCTCTTCAGCAGGACCCAAACAGACCAAGAAATTGCAGTCCAACCTCTCCATCACCTCCCAGAGCAGCAAGAGGAGCAAGAGCAGTTCCAAGAGCAACAGCTCCCAGATTCCCACAGAGGCACAGGATGGTGAGATACCGAGATACTGTGGTTGGGGCAAGAGGAAGGGTAGAGAGAGATAAAGAGGTTCAGTGTTTTTGTTTCCACTTACAGGCAAGAGTAGTAGATCAGATTTCTAAGTTCTACTGGCACATTTTCTCTAAAGCAAAAATCAATTTTGAAAAACATATCTTTTTTTTTTTGGTAATTTGTAAATTTTTGCTCCAAATTATACAAAAAACTATTTTAAAAGGCAACAAAAAAGTAAATGTTGGATGTAGAGTTCAGGATCTAGTTTAAATTTGAAAACTGCATTTAAATGATAACTGAAAATGGAAAAATCAAAAACTAAGGCAAAACCAGGCTGGAAAATACAGTATCTTCATTTATAAACGTTCTTCTCCTCTTGATGAGGAACCCTTTATTGACTGCTTTAAAATGCAGATTGGTTCTACAAGCCTTTGACATGGCTTCAGTGGATGTGTTAACTTTTGCCTCTTTAAAATGGAAGCAGGCAAGATCCAGTAATCTTAAAAAGTAATGACAAATCGTAAAGAGTAGTTATCATTTTTACTTTGACTAAAGAAAACATTTTCACTAACTTGAAGTATAGACTTGAAAGTATACACTACCATGTCTAAATCTGATACTGAAAATTCAAGAAAGAGGAAAATGAGTCTGTGGTTAAGCAGAAAATTAAAGATACCAGGATTTTTACCAAGGGACATGTGGTAAGACCAGGAATTTGTTTTTTATTTGGATTAAAGTGCGAATGTTGTAAGTCAGTGTGCTGATGCCGCAAGGACATTGGCAGTCCTTAGCGTCTGGCCTGGCACTGAAGAAAAATGTTTTCTTGTGAACTAATTACTAAGTCATGTCCTATGCTTTTTGACATTATCAAACTGTTAGTGACAGTATTTCGTTTTAGTTTGATATAGTGAAGTGACACTCGTTTCCTCCGTCTCTCTCCCTGCAGATTGCTGTGTACACTGTATTCTGGCCTGCCTCTTTTGCGAGTTCCTAACTCTGTGTAACATCGTACTGGATTGTGCCACTTGTGGCTCCTGTGCGGGCGATGACTCGTGTTTCTGCTGCTGTTGTGCGTCAGAGGAGTGTGGCGACTGTGACTTGCCCTGTGACATGGACTGTGGCATCATCGATGCCTGCTGTGAGTCTGCAGACTGCCTGGAGATCTGCATGGAGTGCTGCAGCCTTTGCTTCTCTTCATGAGGCCTCAGCCAGCTGCACATTTCCACCAGCCCAGGAACAAACTTCGACCAGTGTTTTATCAGCGATGGAAAACGCTACACCCAGCCTTTGTTGCCTGTGGCTCACACTATATTGATTGGCCCAGTTGGCTCCATAGTATGTCCAGTGTTTCTCACAGGGGTTTTCCAGGCAAATGATGTCACTGGCGAATTCTTCCTTCCTTTATTGTTCAAACCATGGGACAGTAAGCTCCCCTTTGTCTTTGCTGATGGCTCGTTGCTACACAGCTCGGTGGATGGTGCAGAGTGAGTTTTTGCTGTGGTCCACGAGTGTCTGCCAGGCTGTGCAGACCAGACCTCGACACCCTCACGGAACAAGCTTTCATTACAATGGAGCCTCTTGTGCTGTTTGAATGACTGGAGTTCTCCAAGCATGAAAAATGACCTCCAAAGGCAAATGAGAAAATGGCTCCATTTAACCGGATTTTAGTGTTTCTGTAGATAAGAGCAGCAGCATAATGGGAAAATGGACGCTCAGATCTCAGTAGAAATGTAGTCTGTCCTCCTGTCCTTGGCAAGGTTAAAGTCTTCCAGTTTGATTGCTTATGGTGGCCTTTGTGACACAGTCCAAGTGGTGGAAGTTGAAACCACCACTGTCCTTGTCCTTGTTGCAATGTACAAAATATAGGGAAAAAAATAGTGTATGGTGGCTTGTGGCAATATTATAGACAGATTTGTTTTGTTAATATGCATCTCACTTAACAGACTTATTCAGAGAAGAATGATGAGGGCGTCATGCATCAGCCTGGAGATGGGTCCCATTAAAAATGAGTACTGTAACTGATGGACATTACAGAGCAAACGGTTGATAGCATCTGCAATGGACAAATTCTCTAACATGTGAAGAGAGTTCTTAACGAAAAGTCTCTCCTCGTTTAATGTTTCACATCTTGTTTACTTTCACATTTTTTTAAGGGGCTTTGACTGGATTCTTGAATTCTTTCTTATGTAATTGGTCAGGAGTGGTAAAGGAGTGGTAGGGGATTGGAAAGCATCATCTCTTCTTTAATACATTTCATTTTTCTTTGTCATTCTTGCTACGTGAACAAATGGTCTCATCTTAGCTTAAGGCTTGAATTTTCAAGTAGATTCCTCGCCGTTGCCAAATCTCTATTAATCCTTGTTTTGTAGATTTTAGTTAAGATATTTGCATTTCTCCACTAATGTGAAAATCACATTTTTGTGTTATCAGGTTTTGCTGGGCTCTCTATAAAGCAGATATTTCTCAACATCTAATTTAATTCCTCGAGTGAAAATCTCACGCCATAATGCTGTTAGATCCATATGCTCGTATTATGAATAGTACGCTTTTGATAACAGGCCCACACTACCATATGCTCAGATGCAAACCTTCTCCAACCCAATACCTCTTGAGATGTCGCCTAGATTTGTTGTGCATTTTAAAATGACTTGATACGTATCTTTCTCCTCTGATCAAATACTGTTTGTGCAATCCTTCTTTCTTGGAAAGACTATAGAGTTTTCCTCTTACTGGACCTTACTTTCTACACCTATGATTGTACATAGAAGGTTTTCGCTATGCTAATGTGGCTGGGGTTGATTAAACCCTATTATAAGGGCAGAAATCTAGCACTGTTAGTGATAAATGTACCGCTACGGCTGTAATCAACCTGATAACACCAAAGCAGAAAATGCAAGTTGTGGGAATTTATCTTATGCAACTTGAAAAAATAGTATAGACCCTTTATGTCTGTTTATATTAGATAGGACGTGTTTCGTATTTTGGGTCGTGTTGAAACTCAAAATGGAAAATGCCAATGCAAATCTTTACCATACAGGAGGTTTATGAAGGGAGAACTTGATCCTTCACAGTTCTGTTCTGTGTTGAAATACCAATATAATTAGTTTAGAGTAACAAGATTTTTCCAAGTGCACAGTCTGACATTGGTGTTTCATCTGGGATCATGCTCTGTCACCAGACCAACCACAAAAGAACAGGAATATATTCTGATATTTATCTGGATGGTATGTGAGGTTAACCCCTGTGATTTTGAAACCAAAAGAAAGACTGCTTCCTTTTAAAACACTGGTTTGTTACAACAAAGGTCAAACATTACAAATAATAAAAACTGTCTTATACTACTGGAGTAGTTTGTACATGTACTGTACATAGCAAGAGAGCCAACGAGCTAGTTATGTCAGCTTAACTCTTTTCCACTGTTGACAGTGGCAAGCCTACTCTGCTGTGAGCCAGCAGTGTTAAAATAAACAATTCACCATTTAAGTGGAATATGCAGCAAATACATATTGTCATGTGTTTCCCTCTGGCTCGATTTACTGCTAAAACAATAGATTCACTGTTCTTAACCCAACCTAACTGACATGTTGCTTCCTCTCATACAGTAACCACAGACTCGCTGGAGTTCAAGTTTCAAGTGTTTTCGGCCTTCAAAAGCAGGATAAATGCAGTTTTCATACATGGGAAGCTCACAGACAGGGAAAGACTTATCTGTGGTCTTAGAACCACTCTATCATTGCTGATGTTTTTTTGCTCAAAGTCATGCTCCCAGCACTAGGGCGACTCAAAATCTCCAAATCCACAATTCAGTTCAGACCTCAGTTTTTGTTTTGTCCCCGAACATTTCAACGCAATTTCCAACACTCATTTTACTACACTCTGTATTGTCCCTGAAGGCAGCACACTAGTCCTTCACCGTGCTGACTAGCTACTTTTGTTAATGTAAAGATAATGCACAAAGGCAAAGGACAGGATTACACCCCTACTAAGCACAGATACTGCTGGAGACATGAGGTAAATAAAAACTACCTATAGAAAGCACTGTATTGCAATCCTCTGTTTTTAGCAGTACATCATTTTCACATCTGACCTTCCTGTGAGGTTCCTGTTTTTCTGTTTCTATTTTGTTTTTTTGTTGTTTTGCTTTTCGAAGAGGTAAAGACTCTACTTTTGGGCTGCAAAATGCAATGAGAAGGTGCAACTGAGTGATAGTTCGGGCAATTTTAAAGTTGGTTTGGATACACTATGCAACATACAGTAAATTATCTGAGACAGCATTTACATTTTTAACTTTAATAAGGTCAGGTTTTAAAAACAGTCACATCATTTAAGTTTGATTTAATAATGATGGAATGTTTTTTATGACTTAAATAACATGTCTGTTTTCAGAGGTGTCTTACAACTTGTGGGGAACTGGAGCAGTCTGGGGACACAGAAAACACTGATTTGTTGGTCTGGAGATGGAGAAGGTTCTCTGGATTACCTAGATGAACACTGGTCTTGCACTTAAATAATTCTGTGGATTTTAGTGATGGCTTAATGTGTCTATACCCGACAGGTCATCTCATTTCCAAATATTTCTCTTATATTCAGTCAAGCTATTACATTAATTCTGGAAGATGTTTACTTTAAATGGTTTCCATATTCAGTATTATCAGTATTTTTGATAGAACTTTCTTGACCACAGAAAATGTTGTCTTCTGCAGCATTAGTCATCATATTACAATGTGGAATTTGGATGTTGGTTTAAAGGGCTGGCCTCGTGTGCTAATAGTCTGAAAGTTATCCTAGCCCAGCTGAATTGTTACTAGACTGTAGTCCACTATAATGTCACTTTGTTTACACTACTCCCATTTAATGTCAATTTGAATTGCTGTCCTGGAAGTCACATTAAATCTCTTTGTTTAATACTGAATAAACAATGTGAACTCCAGACTACATGTATCATTCTTTGTTTTCACATAAGCTCCAAGCTACAGTATAGACTTTTTACATTATGGCTACATAAATACACCTGTTGTACTGTGTCGTTTATAACAAAATTGGTCTAGGCAGCAATCCAATGGAATTAATGTTAACAAAGAATTGTTTGTTCATCACATAGACACTACATAATTACTAAAACTCCAAAAACTATTACTTACATTCAAGAACTAACAAGACTGTTTGACCTCCCTGACCAGCACATTTAAATTAGCTATTAAGATTTTCTGCAAGTTCCACTACAAACAAGGAGAGACTTTGTGTCTGAGGAGCAGTCAGTGCTAATAATCATTATTATTATCACATTTAGCTTTTTTTGTACAGGAATTTAAGTTTACTTGCACTGCCTATGGTGAGCTGGAGACACTTTACTTGACTGTTTACTTGTCGTTTCCATTCCATCATACACGTCAGGTGTTTTACAGGTTAATCTCATATGATTATTGAATTGTTTGACTCTTCTTTATGCATAAAATGCATTTTTCTATTCTTTCAAGAAGACAAATTAGATCTAGCTAGTTTTTCTGATATGTTACCAACATGGGCTAGCAGTCAAAATCGAAAACAGGGATTCCCAACCATGATGCACAGGGTTAAATGGTGATAAAGCTACAGACAAAAAGTTGAAATGGCTGGAATATCTGCCAAAATGTAGGCTAATTGATAAATAGTTTAAATAAATAACCAAAACTTTAAGATAAAAGTTTAAAGCTAAAGTTTTGTTAAGTTCAGTTTTAAAAAACATGTAAAAGTAACTAATTCAAGCTACTTTTATTACAATCCTAATTTCAAATAAGTTCGGACACTTTAAAATTTACATAAAAACAGAATGATATGATAAAATCATGTTTTATTCACAGTAGAACATGATAAACCTGTCACATATTTAAACTGAGAAAATGAAAGAAAAGAAAGTAAAGTAAAAGAAGGTAATTTTGAAATAGATCGAAAAACATGTCTCAAACAAAATTGCAATAAAGAAAAAGTGAAACTTACAATGAAGAGCTGGGAAAACATTTTGCCACTAATTAGGTAAATTGGCAACAGGTCTATAACATGATTTGTCTTTTTAAAAAAAAAGCATTTTAGAGCGTCAGAGTCCTTCAGAAATAAATCTCGACTTTGAATATATTATCATCTACAGTTCATAATTTCACTAAAAGATTCAGAGAATCTGGAGAAATCTGTTTGCGAGGGACAAGGCTGAAAGGCAATATCCAGTTTTCACATAAAATATCTGCTGTGATTCTGTAATGGAAATCACACCTATAGCTCAGGAATACCTACAACATGTTTTTCAGGGTTTTGCATATTTCAGCAGGATAATGCTAAACTGCATATTGCATCTTTGACCACAGCATGGCTGCAGAACCTGCAGCCTGTCTGCAGTTCAGACTTTTCACCAACTAAAGATTTTTGGCACATCTTGAAACAAAATACGACAAAGAAGACTCAGGACTGTTGTACAGGCAGAATCCTGTATCGGGCAAGAAAAGCAAGGATTCTCTCCTAAACCTCCAGGAACTAGTCTCCTCCCATGGTAAACAAAGTCCTGTCCCAACTTCTTTTGAGACTTGTTGCTTCTTGTTGTTTTTTTTTATGTTCTTATGAATAATTGAATAATGATGAGATTTGTAAATCAATGCATTCTGTTTTTATGTAGATTTTACACAATGTGCCAACATGTTTTTTGGAATTGGGGATGTAAATGTGTTGATGTGTTGGAAAGTTCAAAATGAAAGCATCACTCTGCTCTTCTGCCATCTGTTACACTCAGTCACACTCTGCACAGCCCTTTTAGAGGTATTATCAAATTACAAATAAACAAGAAGCCGACAGGTCAGACTGCTGAAAAATGTAGCTTCAATCAGCACATCTCTATGAGGTCAGATCAGTACCACAGGCCTTTAATATGGCTCATGTTGTGCTTTTCACTTTCTAATGTTACATGTACTTTTATAAAGCTAGGTTTCCATGTGTTTGTATGCTGACCTGTAGTAAATCTACTGATGAGTTTTTTTTTTTTAAATGTTGTACACCTTGACGTCAAGCGTTGGTGAATTATAAATGGCCATAACTGGATTGTTGTCACAACCCGCCTCACTAGTAAGTCATTTTTGGTTAAGTTGTTGCTCTAGCTGCTGTTTCACTTCTACCTGGGTGGCAGGACGGGACAGCTGTCCAATATATGCAGCCAGTGGAAGATAACTTGGGGGTTAGTTTGGTACCATGGAAGTGAATGAGGTGGAGGGAGGGGGAGTTCAACAAGTCTTTCAGTCTCGAGGCCAGAGGAGCTGTTGATTGAAGAGGACTTACAACGGATATTTGCAGTTTAATTTGAAAACATAATGTTTCAACAGTGGAGCACTGAATTTAATATATAGACCTAACAAATAAAAATAGGGTGGTCAAATATCAGACACTCCTCTTAACATAATGCACTCAAGTATAGTAGTGGTAGCACTCAATTCTTCCCTCTTCATTTTGTTTCTGCATTTTATGTCATGAAAGAAATTCTTGTATCCAGTCTTGTGTGTGTGTGTGTGTGTGTGTGTGTGTGTGTGTGTGTGTGTGTGTGTGTGTGTGTGTGTGTGTGTGTGTGTGTGTGTGTGTGTGTGTGTGTGCTCAAATTGCTCTGCTGAACAAAAGCAAGTCAAGCTCCTCAGTGGAAGTAGAGACACACGCTGTGGGACATCTGTGGACATCTGCAACTGTTTTGCAGGAAGCTATGCTGCAGTCAACCCTCATTTACTTTTCATTTTAGATGCACATGCACACACACAAAAAAAAAAATGCACAAACTCACACAAATCACAAATGATGCACACCCCTCCAGAAATTTCACATGCACAAAGCAGACACAGGGGACAAGTGGCTATTGAATATTAACCATGAAATTACAAAGGCTGCATTCTAATGGAGGTGATGAGGTCAGAAGCTGGGATGGAAATCATAAATTAATACCCCTCACATGACAAGCCACTCGCCCTTGGCTCCCGCCAAACGCAGCTCTCCCCTCTTCCACTGAAGTCACAAAGACACATAGAGAAAGAAATACTCAATTTATTATTAATATTGGGTCAAATGAATGCCACAACAGACACAGAACTCATCCAATATGCCTAATACTTTTGTGATGTGACTCTTGTATGAGACGACAGCCATGTAACCTTCATGTGTGGCTACATATATAGAGGTTACTGTTAAGGGAACGCTATTACAATGCCAACTATTTAGGATCCTTTGTGATCCATTCAAAACTGTGTCTCATAATGATTCTGAATGACAAATGCACAGTGTAGCAGCTGATGGTTTGTGAAAGTTTAGGCAAAAAGAAAAGAGCACTACATTTTATTGCAAGAATCACACAGCAGCTCTCAAACAATGGTCTCAGATGAAGTCATTTGCAATTAAGTGCAAATCACGGTTTTGAAAAAAAAATTTTCTCAAAGTTGGAATCATGCATCATATTCAATTGTGTTACATCTGTAAGTATTGATTATGATATTGTTTATTTTTTATTTATTTTTATTTGCCAGACACAGCACGGTTTTATAAGACACCAAACAGCAATGGCGAAACAATATAATTGTCACAAAGAATGATTACACAAAACTCTACATAGAAAACTACATTTACATTAATTATTTATTAGTTATATGGCAGACAATTTTATCCAAAGCGAACCTACAAGTGAGCTACAAAGCAAGCAAAATAGAGGCCACATCTGTTGAGTTGACCACGTTGGTTGATGCACGCTGGTAACCTCGTCAGTAAGACATTTCATTAGTCAAGCCGATTTATAACGGGAACCATAAACTAAATCCTTTTTTTTATCTTCTCTCGAGTTCAAAAAAAAAAAAGAAACTAAAACAGTGTTTATAATCATTCAACCAGAAAGAATCTGCAGAGAGGGAGGACATTTTTTCTGAAAGTGTACAGATCTCAGATCTTCATAAGGAGCGATGAAGCATAAAATAGTCTTTTCTCACCCATCTCGTATCACACCATTACCTGTTTCTGGGGGCACATATGCCTGCACACAATTATGCATAATTGCACATACTTTATAGCTGCTTTAAAGCATTTATTTATTAAATAAAGTTTAACATTGTAGCACAGTATTTATGCAGTTTAGTTTTGCACAAACAGAATAAATGCAGAGTGACTTAGTTTCACTGGGTTCACTTACACAGTAGTGACATGCTCCTATTCTGGAATAACACTATTCGAGGTAACAGCTCGCCAACTTGCTTGAATGCTTATGTGTTAAAGTTGTGATTAAAAAAGTTTACAAATTTCTGGCCAGATTTCTGATAGATGGACATCTCAATAAATAGATGTTGATAACTAACACTGCTTCTGGCTGTAAATCAGAGGGTGGAGAGCTCTACTGGGGCAGCTGTGTGAGTCAGTGAAACTAGTGCCAGTGAGTCCCCTACAAAGAAACATCTTTTCTTCCCACTCAAGACTGAGAGGGGATGAAGAGGGTGGGGGAAAAAAAGAAAGACGAGAGCATTGACAAGAAGGGCGTTATTACAAATGCCACTTTAACATCATTACTATATCATTTAATCTATATCTATATCTGCTTGATATTTTGGATTGATTAAAATAAGTCATTCAAACACTAAATAAAGTGCACAACAACAAATCTACTTCATTAAAGCTCATCCATATCATGCCATATTATGCTCATTAGATGTTGATTATATGTTCTCCTCTTTAACAGTGCACAGCAGTGTTTTACGACAAGTTGAACTGAACTGAAATCATGGCGAGCAGACAAGCTTGGATCAGCAACAAAAATGTGTGTGTGCTGTATCAAGTTACTGCCGCTGCAGAACTACTGAAGGAACCGCAGCCCAAATGGGCCTCCATGACATACACACTCGCACAGATGCACACTCTGCACATACACACGTACACGCACACAGAGTTGGCAGGAGAGAGACATTTGTTTCTGCTTCAGTCTCACGAAAGCAGCAGAGCTGTAGGCCCGAGCAGCGCGAGTGGGTGGAACACAGCCTGGACCATTTGCATGTGCGAGCCTAAGTAAGTATCACAGGCCATCTCATATGTGTTTTGACGTCACTTGGGTTGGAGAGAGACAAGACAATGAAAAAGCTCTAAAGGCAGCACCTTGGTGGCCGAATGGTTGCAGGGCATGTCCCTAAATAAAACTGCTGAGTACCTGCTTTCCCTTATGTTTCCTGTCTACTTTTTTTTAAATAACAGCATAAAATAAAAGCAAAAATATATTTGAAAAAGAAAAGCCTTCTGCAGCAGCTAGAGCTGAGCCTTAGTAGAACCTCTGTAAAAGGGAAAATGTGTGCTAAACATCTCTTTTTAGGACAGAAACACAGGCCTTGAAACCCCAAAATGTGCTTGTAGTGATATTACAAATGTCCACATCCAGTCCTAGTAAGAAACTCGCCCCTTTTACTTCATCCCTGCTCTGTTGAACAATGACCATATATCTTCCTTATAACACAATGACAGATTAATCTAGTGAGATAGATCCCTCTGCTGTGAGAGCATCCGTTAGATAATGAATCACTGATGAATCACCTGAAAGATCTGACTCTAAAACAGAGTAAAATCATTTGGTCTAATGTTTATGCACACATGCAGAAGGCATTGTGTGATTGATCCGAGATGCTGATCTGAGGTCATTCTGGTCATTTCCCTGCAAATGTTGTATCTTGTAACAGTGTCTCCAATGATAGTAAAAACCAGTAAAGGAGATATTGTTCTGCATTTGACTGGTTTTCAAATATTATCATCACTGACTTGGGAAACCAGGTCATGACACATTTAAATAAAGAGACATGGGAGTGCAGGGCGGGGATAATGTACAGAAGTAAAGATTCGGTTAAAAACCATTCCCACTCTTCCGGCCGCGACCACTCATGCAAATTTCAACCACAATTGTAACTTTACTCCTGCCTCAACTTGAAGGCGAGTTTAAAGCAAATGCAGAAATCAGTTAGGGAATCATTAAAATGCTTTATCCATCCCAGCTGCTTGTGAATTCAGCATAAAGGGAGAGAAAGGCGAACAATAAAAAGGGAGAAATAGAAAGATGGGGGAGATATAATTCCTAGCTGAATACATAATGAGCGCCATGTTAGCAAACACACACACACACACACATCAACTCAGTCACAGTGTTGGCACTTTCCTCTCTCTCTCTCTCTCTCTCTCTCCCAGTGCAGAGCTCCTGTGTCAGACAGGGGAGGTGCATACAGAGCAGACACTGCCACTTAAGAGTTGGCTTTCATCTGTGTGGGTGGGAAATGCCAGATACCCAGTTGCTGGCACAACAACAATAAAGCACTGCCTAAATGTTGGCTCTCTATTAGTGAGGAGTATCCTTCCTGTTTGGCCGCTGCTTTTAGCCTTGTTTTTCTGGCCTGATGACTCACCAAAGGCCTTGTAAAAACAGTAAAACACATGCAACTGCCATTATAATTTATTTTAATAATGGATGATTTATCAGCGCTAATTTACACAGCTTGTTTTCACATTCAACTAAATTGCATGGTGATAGTCCGCGGCCAAATGGCCAAGTGACCTACTATAGCAAGAGAACTGTAATATGCTTAGTGTGCTGTGTGGACTTTGAAAAAATTGATCTTGAGAAGAATCGAAATGTTTCTGCATTGGCTCTAGTGTGTTTATATAATAGGTGGATCATAAAAAATTATATTTTAGAGTCAATACACTTAATGGCATTTGACACATTAACACATTAACAGCCCATTATCTCATTTTCTAACTCCTACTTTATTTAAATACTAAAAGTTTAGATCCAGAACCAAATGTTGATTCTGTTTTATTAACATGATATGAACATTTTATCTTGGAGATTCTGATCAGCTGGTGGTTTTTCAAGAGAGGAGGTCTCAATCTGTGATCAGAAACAAGAGGCTGTACAGGATGATACAATATTTGGCTGCAATACTTGAGTTGAGTTGTGTTGCAATCTGACAAATGTATGTTTTATTTGGCCTGTGGCCGAATGAAATCACTGAACCAACTTTAGCCAACGACAGCTAATCTGAGCTTCTGTTTGACATTTTAAACAGCAACATGATTGACGCTAAACAATCAGCAATACATGAAGCTGCTGCATGGGTATTTTCTACCACACGACTCAGATGATCTGTGACATTCAAAAGCAATAAATTGGAGTCACCGGAAACGTTGTGAGATCCGTGAGATCTTCAGAAAACTGAATCTTCATAACTCTAATTTTGCATTAATATGACCAGACAGGACAAATGTTGTTACTGAAATGTGGAAATGCATCACTTTGTTGACAGCGTAGATATAACTATATTAAAGCTCATCAATACAAATGCATCAGTAGAACAAACAAATGCGAAAGCTGCGTTTTGTTGGAATGAAAAAAGGCCAAATATTCTTTTGTTGCTATACCTAGGGGGCCTGCCCAGGTAAACTATTCATAAGCTTTTTGTCATGCAAAACAAAAAGGCAACTGTGGTTAATGAAGATGGACTATTACAATAAATGGGATATATTATTATGCACAAGGTGAAAAGATAAGAAGAAATTGTTGGTACTAGAAATGTACAGGACGACATTTAGAGGGCAAAAGGAAAACAACAGACTGAAATATGGCAACTCCACTGGTTTAAGGGCATAGCTGTGCCACTTTTGGCAGCCAGCCGAATCTTTCTGGCTGCTTACAACCACAGTGACACGCCTGAGAGGCAGAGAAGAGGAGGAGACAGGGAACGGATCCACGTTCTCTCATCCCTGATCCCAGATCCTACATCACCCTATACACCCAACCAAATATCCACTCAAATCATCCAGCAAGTTAACACAAATGATCCCCATTCCCACCGTCTAACCACATATTTGTACATCCCACACCTTTAGTAAGCCCCATTCCAGTGATACTAATGATTACTGTGGTCTTTGAAAATCCTGATCCTGTGAAAAAATGTGAATCTAAACAGAATTTATTTACATTAGAAACTGACAGAGCTGAAAAGTGAATATTAGGTCGATGCAAAGCCAAGATGTGTTGACTAGCTGCTAAGTAAGTGTGTATTTCAGCCAGTGTGTACTGCATGTGTGTGTGTATGGAAGTGTGAGAAAGCGAGTTAGAGCTAAATGTCAGCCAGGCAGTTGGCAGGCCACACAAAAACAGGCCCCTGTTTTTGAATCAAGCTGACTCATGCCACCTTGAGCAAACAGGGAGCACAGACCAGAGCCTTGTCCTCATACACACACACACACACACACACACACACACACACACACACACACACACACACACGAAATGCAACGGGAAGAAGTCAACATCCCTTAGGTCTAAACAGACTCTCTGGTTTTTGCTCTGCCTCTGTTTGGCTTTGATACACACATTTCTGTCTGCTTCACCACTGACCTACTGCAGAACTGGGGCTCTGTGTTGCCTCCTGAAAAACCCAACATGAACACATTTATTGGGTCATCTGGAGAAATAAACTAATGTGAGAGTGCCCATAAAGGTAAAACTCCTTAACAAAACTCCATTGTTTCCTTCAGCCAGTAAAAGCAGAGAGAAGGAGGGCGTTAGCGGCGCAGTGAGGATTAAAACAGAGAGACCGTGAGGAAAATCAAGTGTGATAGAAGCGAGAAATGAACAGAAAGAGAACTTTCAGAAAGAATTACAACCATAGATTATGATTTTGCTGGACGTTTAAATACAGAAACACATGTGGGTTTGTGGCCCTCCAGGATAGAACAGGAAGTGGTGCCTCGTCCACGTAAACACTTCATTTCCTGTCCTGTGTCAGAAAGAGTGCTTTACATCAATTTGCGTGTGTATCACTACAACAACAAGGCATGATATGGTAACGGCTTAGTGGGTGGGTGCCATGGTAGAAAGTTCTGGTCCAGTTGACCTCAATGCAAGACCAACACCTCATAGAGTGTGAAGGGAGGTGGGGGTCAGGAAACGGCCAGCAGCGTGGGCTGAGTTAATAGCCCAGAGACTGTTTGGGTCATAACGCTGTCATTACCATGACAACCTCAAAGCCCATTTCCTTTTAGTGGCTGTTGCTCTTGTGAAGTTGCCCACCTGCTGTCACTTGTCCACCTCGCAGAAAAGACGTCTTTCAAACACAGACAAATCACGGCTCTCCATCAAAAGCGCCATAATCGTTTTTTTTTTAAAACAAGATCACAAACCTCTATCCGTGCCGTGTCATGTGTTTTTATTCATGTACAAAAACTAAAGTTGAAATCTAAAGCTCACTGCAGTTTTCTACTTGCAGTTAATACAGTGGCCTTCATAATTTACAGTTCATTGCTATTTACAAAAGAGGCTCAGTTTAAACCTGAACTAAATTATTAAGAAACATATTTCTCACATTCCTCTCTTGGTGTGTAGTGAAACTAGTTAAACTAATATGGCTCAGGGGATTATAATGATAGCCAGTGGGTCAGTCCATCACTTTGCTTCGCTTTGCTGATCCCTTCCCTACATCTAACTTTGTTGTGATTGGCCGGCAATAACCTAACCAAAAACTGCGCTGCAAACGGGGGGCAGGTTGTGAAAAAGTTATTTGTGAAGTGTCATGAACAGAACAGTCTGTTTCTGGCCCGTAACTGTGTCTATTGTTGTTTTATGGTTTAATCTTTGGGAAAAGTAAAAGTTCTTTTTCCTTAACAGCTGAAGAAACAATTTCTGAGAGACATGTTGACCTCTGCACGAACAGGTTGGACGGACTTGTGGACTTCCACAACGCTTGACGTCAGAGGGTTTAGCATTTAGAAATAGCCAAGAACACCAACGACAAGTAGATTTTAGGTTATTTTTGGTATCATAGGCTTTATTTGATAGTTTGACTGTGGAGAGGCAGACAGGAAACATGGGAAGATAGAAAGGGTGCTGTGACATGTGCAATAACCATTCAGCCACCAGTTATTCATAAAACATACTGCCTGTATGTTTTATGAAGATTTGGTGAACAGGCCCTGTCGAATGACTGGCCACAAAAATGACTTTAGAGGTTGCATCTGGTCTTCTCTGCCCTATATGCCACAGTGATACCGTTTTAACACTTTTGTGATTAAATGTATCTCACTAAGTCTTGCAACTGAGATGGATACCGAATATCTGAACTATTGAATTGATGAGTTGTGAGCATCACTCCATTATCAACCTAACCGAAGCTAGAAAGCCACCAGCAGCCTGCAGCTATCTCTGTGTCCTATCTGTTTCTG
Organism: Anabas testudineus; assembly: GCF_900324465.2. Classification (NCBI taxonomy): domain Eukaryota; kingdom Metazoa; phylum Chordata; class Actinopteri; order Anabantiformes; family Anabantidae; genus Anabas; species Anabas testudineus. Next base: position 10,481,513 of record NC_046614.1, on the reverse strand, counting down.
TGGCAGGTGGGAATGAGGCTGTTCTCAGTTGCTGGCCCTGCTCTGGTTCTCCTTGGACCGGGCCGTTAGATAGGATGGTGTCAGCAGAGATAGGGGCAGGGGGCAGCTCTGCAGACAACTGGTAATGATGTCCTCTCACACACTGCACCTTGTGGATAATGGCTGTGGGGAGGCCCCGGCGCGTAGAGCAAGATGAAGCAGAATAGTCAGCCTTAACTGAGTCAAGGGTGCAATCGGCTGAACAGGCTTGTCTAGTCATCTTACTCTGATTCCAGTCTACCACGGGTAAGTCAGTGTAGCGTGTAGCTCATTTCACACTGTGATTCTCTTTCTCTTATCTAGATCTGCTAGCTGCCAGATTGAGTTTAGAGGAACACAATTAAGAATTTTTGCCAGATGTGATGTGAAGTTATAGGCATGGATAACTTTTCTCTGTTGTTTTCAGTGGTGGGAGTTCAGACAGCATGGCTTCAAATCCAGCGAACAAACAGCAACCAGCATTTATAGACCGAAAACATGTGCATTTTTAATACCTCCATTTCCAAATTATCTTTCAGGAGGAAGCACGGGTTTGTGGGTTTAACTGCTGATAACAAAAAAAAAACAAAAAAAAAAACTCAACTGTGCTGTGAACGATAATGGCTCCACACCTGTCAGTGTTCTCCTTATGAATTTCCTGTGTGCCCTCTCTGTGTGACAGTGAGGAATAGAGCCAAAGTGTCAACTGTTTCATGGATGAGGACATCATGGAGGCCCGAGAGCCAGATAGCTCAATTACACAGCACCGCTACTCCTGTACTACTAACAACAGATTGACTGGCTGGATGGAGATATTTAAAGGTGCACACACACACACACACACACACACACACACACACACACACACACACACACACACACACTCGCACCTTGCCCGATGCATCAAGTCTTCAGTTCAGCCTGGCTGCCTCTGTGTCATTCTCTTCATGTGCATGCTGTATGTGTGTGTCTGTATTTCCTCTGTTGGGCCCTGCACTGGATGTTGCTGACCTGCTGGGGAGAATAGAAGAGGAGAAGGGGAGTGGAAAAGCCAATTAAAGGAAAGATCACTTGTGTGTCTGCTAGAGTGTCTCTGAGAGCCTCTCATGGTTAACCTTTCCAGCTGGAGAGTGAGGAAACAAGAGAGGAACAAGGGAGAGGATGGAGAGGAAAAACCAGCCAGGGAGATCAGGCGTTTCGACTTTAATGGTCCCTCAGTGTTACAGTGAAGCTGGTTAATTTGCCTTTCCTTCTCTGGGTGCTGCATGGTTTAGCTTGTGTCAGGATTCTGCAAAAAACGTGTGCAGAAATAATAGAGGCCACGTTGATGTGAGTTTGTAAGGTTGATATTTGCCGATTTTTTTTTTTTTTTTTTTTTTTGCTGTCACTAGTAGCTGATTTGATTTCACACTTTACCTTATAAATCACGGAGCACTCACATTAAAAGTAAAAAGGACTCAGCTCTAAATGTGCTGCTGTTGCCTTTGTGCGAGAGAAGGAAAGAGCAACGAGGAGTGTTGTTGCATTCATTTTGGATTGTGTTACGGCCCATGCATCACAGCAGCTGAAGACAACACAAATTGGAGCTAAATTAATGGGGATGTATGAGTGCATACAAGTGTGAGTGTGTGATTTGCTGGGGGAAGGGTTGCAACTGACAGTGTGTGGCAGCATAAATTGGGGTTAGATTAATGCAATGCAGATCTGCCTCTGTGCTGTGACCCTCATCAGGGCAGAGATGAGTTGTGTGTCTCAATTAACCTCGGAAGCACACTGAAAGCATATACAAACACACACAAGTCAGGATGCTGCCGCCACCACCACCAGAACTGATGCACAACGTACACTGCATGGTGCAATCAAGCCAGAGCCCACTCCAGTCAGATAAACAGACATACACGTAACTGTCACCCAGCTGACATTGACGATGCATGATAAGAAACAAGTACAAACATTATTTTAGGGATGCTCTCTCCTCTCCTCTCCTCTCCTCTCCTCTCCTCTCCTCTCCTCTCCTCTCTAATTGTATGCACGGCACGTAGATCCCCGCAGTGTTGCTAGAATGATTGCAATTAAAGGGAATCACTCCTTCTAACCCCCTTCATCACTCTCCATACACACGCACATACACACTCACTCACCAGTCCGCTCGCTTCCACTGAAGCCTGCTGCTGCTAGTGTGAAGTAGCACCACCCAAACTGAAGTGGTCTTAATCAGACTAGAGATTAACAAATATGTTTCTCCTCCTTCATCCTTCCTTCACTGTCTGCTGTCTTTTACTGAACCCTTTCTCCCTCTGTCTCTTCCTGCAGGCAGAAGTCTGAATAGAACAAAAACAAACAGGAACACATACGTAAACTCTGCTTCTTAATTCTAGATACGTGAATAAAATACAATATCAAGCTTGTCTATTTAGACTTTAAACTGTTTATTAGCAGTTTATGTGCCCTGTGGAGCTGTTGTTACTATTATTATCAGAAAGTAGTGCCTGCATGCATTATCAGTGATCATATTGTGGACAACTTTGCAGCACCTCTGTTGAGAAACATAAAGAAAAGACATTGCTCCTCCTGATGGTAAGAGACAGCATTGCATCAGGTTGAGCCAAGTAATGTAGAGCAGTTATTTGAAGGTTAACCTAAGCTTTTTACCTCGGCAGACGAGCAGATATGACATGATTCATAGTGTACATTAGGGCAAACAGAATGAAAGCAAAATGTAAAACAATAAGAAAAATGTCACTGGAAAGTTTATATTAGTATATAGTAGGTTTTATTAGTAGTTATGTTTTTTACGGTCACAGACAATATGTTCGTTTGCTCACTTTTTTGATGAAAATGTTGCCAGCAAAAGGGCAGTGGAGCAAAGAAGAGAAAAAGAGCAGTGACTGTGACGTCTAACAGAGAGAGAGAGAGAGAGAGAGGAGAGTGTGTGCTGGTATTCATCTCTGTGTGTTTCTGTGTGGCTGGCCTGCTGACTGGCCCAGATGTTGGCTAATTAACACCAGTGTTAAAGACGCTCTTCATCTGGGTGATTAAATAATCAAATAATTAATTCATTAAGCAGGGGCTTGCACAGCCACTTATGATCTCTGGCACACAGCCTGCCAGGGTGTGAAGAACAGGGGAGAAGAAGGTGCAGGAGGGTGTGGCACGGACCGCCGTGAAACAAGGAAAGGGCCAGAATGGCAAGACGGGAGCTCAGCAAAATAAAAAAAGGTGTATTCTAAGCTCAGAGCGGCAGCTGTCATACATTTGATCAATTCAAGACCAAACACTGTCTGCTGGTCATTGTGCTAGAGTGGAAAGCCTTCATTAAACAGATTAGACCACGGTGACCGTGGCAAAGAGATGTACCACTATAAAATGGTCATAACTCCAACACTCCATACACACGGCTTCCATATTTATATCTTTAATTATCTACCAAGGCAAATTAAATTAAACGAAAGCTAAATGCACTGGAAGAAAAACTTTGGTTTTGTGTGTGTGTGTGTGTGTGTGTGTGTGTGTATGTGTGTGTGTCTATGTGCAGGAGTGTGTAAGAGACAGAAAAATAGAAAGATCATCTCTCATTACTCAGAGAGAACATTGCCCTACGTCAGACCAGACAGATAGATGTGGAGGAGCAGAGACGTGAGCTGATGGGGGGCCAGCAGGGAGGAGAGATGCAGAAGGATGGAGTGATAAAAATGTTTCATCATGCTTATTTCCACTGGTGTAAGGTGGCAGCATCAGCTGGGCAGGACATGGAGGCACGGTGGTGGTGGTGGTGGGGTGGAGGGGGGGGTTAGCATGCACCACCTTCAAACAAAGCCATGTACGTCATACACATGCACAGACAAAGCGCGCACATGCACACACACACATACGTCCAGGCTTCTGCAGCCCTCATTTTAAACACTCCTTTAGCCATAATCATTTTCATATAATTCACTTTCATACAATTCCTTCTCCTAATCATTATCAGGCCCACTAACGTCTTAATGACTTCATAAATTTAAGCTATAAAAAGTAATGGAGAAAGACAAATGAGATAATTAGGAATAAATCTTAGTGGAAAGCCATTTATCAAAACATGGAGAGGCCCTGAATATTCCCCACCATTAGGCTCTGCTGTAATTAACACGGGCTCTCAGTTATGAAGGAAACCTGGTAGCAGAGATATTAAGATCCAAAAGCCTCACTGTTATTAAATTGACCGATGAATCTGCGACGTATAATATGATGTGGATTATTAGGATCCTTTTTAATTAAAAAGAGCGTTAAGATTTTTTTTTTTTTTTATATATTTAAATTTTTAACGCTTTAATGGTGGCTTGAACTCATCTCTCTGTGGTTATGGGGCAATGAGACGAAGAGAGAGAGAGAGTAAAAGGGAGAAAGAGAAAGAAACAGACGAAAAGTGAGTGAATAAGTCCGTGTGTGTGTGTGTGTGTGTGTGTGTGTGTGTGTGTGTGTGTGAGAGAGAGAGACAGAGCGGCGGCGGCGGCGGCGGAGAGAAAAGCAATCTCTCACACTTGTACTTCCATACTCTCTTTTGGTGAAGACTGTGTAAGTACATGAAAGAAAATGGTATTCTAATTTAACAAACTCCTAACTAATGCATATACGGGCTAATGCGTACACAGACAAGACACTATTAATTCTTATTATCTTTAAAAGTGTAAAATGTAATGTAATGGTTTGCTCTGATTAGTGAGAGTAAGAATCACATTCAGCGTTTTTTTTTTTTTTTAAGTAAAAACTATATTTCTAAACTCTCTTTCTCTTTCGCTCTCTCTCACAGACACACACACACACACACCACTATCTTCTCCTTTGTCCTCTAAGAACATTCAGCCTCCACACTTTTAAAAGGCCGTCATCAAAAAAGTAGGAGATTTTCCATGTTTTTCTTTGACCTTCAGTCTGGTTCTGGCTCCTGAACAATGGGCCCCCTTCAAGAGTCATCAGATCTCCACTGATTTTCATTTCCGTCCATTCAAAATGTACTTATTCTTTTCTGTGACTTATTTTAAAATGAATGATATGAAAGTTGGCTTTACCAAGTGGAGGTTGCCTGTTCTTCCGGCGCTCGCGTGGGTTTTTCTCAGGGTACTACGCGTTCCTCCCGCAGTCCGGAGACGTGCAGGTTTTACATTTACATTTAGTCATTTGACAGACACTTCTATCAAAAGCAACTTACAAGTGAGGTACAAGGCAAAGGCAGGGTAAGCATAAGGAGGTCTTGGCTAAGGAGCCCTACTGAAGGTAGACCACAGGCGGGATTTGAACCCCAGTCCCCCGCTATGGAGAGAGTATAAATGGCCGTCTGTCTCTTTGTGCCAGCCCAGTTGCAGACCGGTTGCTTGTCTAATATGCACTGTACCCAGTTTTTCACCCAGTGACTGTAGGGATCAGCCCGAGTGCCTTCACAGCCCTTAACAGGAACAACAATGTATGTAGATAATGGATGGATGAGTTGTGTGAAATGTATTTGACAGGACAACAGCACCAAACCCAAAATCACATTGTCAACATTTAAGAAATAAAAGCTTCCTGATTGTGGATGTTTTCATTTGGATACATTTTTTTTTTCACCTAATCATACTGGACTGTTTTTTTCTATCTACAGGGCTTTCAAGCATTACATTAAAATAAATGCACCGACTTGTTATGATTTCAATTCTGGATGATAAAAGGAATGCACATTTTTTTATAGCATGCTCTGTCTCTCAGAGTTCACACAGCACTGAAATCTAAAGCGGCAGCTGCTCAGAATCTTTCGCTCTAGGAGACGGAGAAGAAGAAACCCCACCTAGTTAGTGCCGGCTTCAACCTATAGATTCTGTAAATGCTTTTGAGGGGAGGTAGTCTGCTGCCCTATGCAAATTATCTTCATATAAATGACATGCCAACCTCCAATCACTGACCAATTAATGACCTTCGGGGCCATCGTCTGACACATCAACAGCACTAATTTATACTCGACAGGTCCCCTGGTGCGTGCCGGCAAAAGTTTGTGTGTGTGTGTGTGTGTGTGTGTGTGTGTGTGTGTGATGTCCCCTTCTGCACCAGTTGAGCTCATTACCATGGAAACCCAGTTTTCACATGTGTGGAAAGTGTCACCAAAGCAAGTATCCTCATAACAACATGCCGCCTGTGTTTTGGAAATTACATTCGTAAATTACCCCGTTCACGTTTGATCTGTGTGCATTTGTCCACCTCACTCCGGGTTTAGTCAACCTGACCTCTGGCCACTATCTACACCGTATCAAATCCATCAGCCCCTGTTATGTCCCATCAATAACTGCAGTTAGTACATCTCTCTGTGTCTGTCTCTACTTTATGTGTGTCTCTGTCTCATTCACTCCCTAACTGCCTTATCAGACTCCTGCACCAGCAACTCTCATTAGAACATTAATTGAAAAAGTGTAATTAATCCTGAGAGGTGCCGAGACTGGACTCTGGCCAGAGAAAGAAAGAAAGAAAGAAGCACAGAGAGACAGACACATGGACGGGAAGCTGTATGTTTAGTATGACCCAACACTGCCCCCTGTTGTTACTTTAATGTGTCTCTGCACTTTGCTGCAGGCTGGATGCTGCTGAGGCTCCTGACCATCTCTCTCTCAGGACAACTTCAGTTCATCTGAAATGTCAGCCAGTTGGGGAGGTGGGGGGGGGGGGGGGGGGGTCTTTCTTTTTATATTTTCTGTGCTTTTAAATCATCAACTAAAATTGAAGGAATATTTTATTGCAAGAATTTTCAAACAACCAAAAACAGTTGCAGTTGTTTTATTCGAAGAAACTGTGCAGTATTTAACCATAATCTCAACAAGGACTAAATATGGATATTGATCATAAATATAATCTAAAAAGCTATAAAAGTATTGTTTGTTGGTTCAGTTAGCCACATCAATATCTAATATGACAGCAGTGTTTTTTCTGATTCTTGATGATATCAGTGGAACTAGATTAACTACATCTGCAAAACCAGAGCTCAGCTCAGCTAATTAATGTTGGAGAATATGGTATCTGAATATAAACAACAGATAATTAGGATAAAAAATAATGTGTGTACGAATAATCAGTAAATGAATATACTTGTCAATTTGGAAAAAAAAAACAATAGAATTTCATTTTTATTTATATTTCTTTTTAAACACTGAGGAGCGGTTTTACTACTGTGACCTGTTTGGTTTATTAATCAGTCTATTTCTCGTATTGACAGCGAGTTTCAAACAGCTCGCAAGACTTTATTATAAGAAACATCATCAAATCAAAATAAATGAATGGAGGTGTGATGTTCTGTTTCCTTCATGCCCCCTGTGGAGAGGAGGAGGATGGGGAGCTGAGGGAGAAGGCTAAGAAGGGGCAGAAGGCCTGTTCTATTATTTTAATCCTTGGCTGTGTCTGGGTGACCTTTGGGGGAATGATTGTTTCTCATTTAGGAGTGTGAGGTGTGATTTTCCCACCCATTTGATCCCACTCACCTGACCTTTGTAAATTGGCTGTTAAGCATATCACAATTTGGCTCTCATGCCCCACACATGGCCTGTTAATACACACAAGCTGAACAACTGCACCCTCCTAAGTATTTAGACACTTTCATATGTCTCTTGGTGTGATAGGGAGAAATGCTATAGAATCTGTAAAGGCGTGATGTTTTTTTCATGCATTTCTTTCCATTTTTTATGGCACACGTGCAGATATTTTAGTTACAGAATGTTTTATATGCATCCGCATGCCATCCAAAGAAAAAAAGAAAAAAAAAAAAGCATACATAATAAAACTGTCCATTGTGCCGATCACCTTTTCTTGGCTTGGTTAATGAGTGGCAGAGCTGAATGGCAGTGAGGTGATTTTTCCATCAGACTGATGAGAGGAGAATTAAAGCCCACAGCTTGGGGTCTGCAGCACCATTACAGAAGGAAGAAGGTCTGAATTCATTTGGCCTGGCCACAATTCTAATTAACAACTCAATCCCACACAGCCACACGCAGAAAGAGATAGACAGACAGACAGAAAGAGAGGGAGGGCGGGGGGGGGGGAGAAGAGGGAGCTCCTGTATTGTGTGGAAGCATCTCTCTGTTCTGCAGAAATCTCTAAAAGACCGGCTCATCTTTAATCACACACCGGAGCTCCACTATAATTTTGCAACCTCCAGCCTTTCAAATTTTAAAAAGAAAATATCCAAACACGTCTACCAGTCGCTTTAGAGCTCTGTGTCTCGACTTCCAATTCTCTGCCACGTCCTGAAGTTATCCTGCACTGTGTTGTCCGCTGGTTCTCTAAAGCTGTAGGCTCATATGGGGACATTTTCCTGGATTAAAAAGATGATTTCATTAGCCTCCACGGGTGTCAGGTTTCATTCTGGGGATTAAATCCTGTAGATTAGAGGCCAGGGCTATTCTCCAGCATTTCATTAATGTCTAATTGTGCAAGAAATGTAATTTGGACTTTCTGATTACTAAGCAAATGTATGCTTTTGCTCTTTAAGACCATAAATTGGACTTTGAACACTGTCTCTGTCCAGGGTTAAGCTCTCACAGCCAACCACATAAAGCACAACCTGGGGAGGTCAAGTTATGTGCAGCAACTTTTATCATGCTGCAAGCAAGGTTCATCCATTTTTACAGAAATTGCACGTAAATTCACAGTAATTCTATAATCACGAGGAACTGTTTAAGCTGTGCTAGGTCCCAGCACATCTCTTGTGTCTTGTGGATCTCCGGGGAGAACGTGTTCTACAGTAAGGTGGGATTTCAGCAACAGTGAGGATGGAGGACCCCTGCTGCTGCTGCTGCTTCTTCTTCCCTTGCAGAACACAAGAGCGCTGTCCCACCAGCCCATGCTAGCCCCGGCCAGTCCCCAAAGAGGCCTGCTCGGAGTGCGGCGCGCCTCCTGTCAGTCAGAATGCCCCTCAGCAGCCTCCCTCACTGATGAAGTATGGACAATGGAGAACAAGGTGGGCGCAAGGGGAGCCAGTCGACTTAATGAGCCAATTTCTCAGATAATAAGATTGGTGGATATGCTAATATTTCTACCTTAAGGAGATAATTATGATGTAGAAGATAGAATATTTTATCTTAAAGCGACAGTGCACTGGTCCCAAACCTATCTAGGATTTTTTTTTTTTTTTTTTCACATGGATGGGTATGAGGAGGAGAGGAGGGGACGCCGTGGTGCTGATGATGGTGGGGTGATGTGCAGTTTTCTGTTTGAGCTGTGGGACAGTAGAAAAACAATGCCAACAAAGCCTTGATGCTTTTAGTGTGTCGTGTGTTTTTGGGCTGAGCCTTTGATCATGCTGAGCATTTGACACAAGGAGGAGAGGCAGGGGACTTTCAGCCTTCATAAATATTTATCTCATTACTGCGGGCTAAAAATCACAGAAGAAAGGATAAGAAGATATCAATTGATCTTTATTGTTAATTGACCCAAAAGTATACTCTTAAAAACTGAACAACAAAAACACTGCTCGGCGCCTTCACTCGCCGTCCCCTCCTCCCCTCCCTCTTGTGTCTTAGTTTCTGATGGAAACTTATAAACTTTTTTTTCCATCCTCGGGCTCTTGCAATAACTCGCTGGTAATTTTGTTTTTGTGTTTAACTTTCTTATCGACACAAATCCACCACCACCACCACCCCCTCTTCAATTCCCCAAATGGAACATGCTCTGCCACCTTGATGTGTATAACTAGAGGTTAAATGATAAAATGTGTTATTGAAATGTAGGCCTGCTGATTATGGCAGCAGTTCGTGGCCCATTCCAAATAGCCAGGGGCAGACAGGGGGGAGAGATACGGACCTTGTGGGTTAACAGTTTAATAAAGGGGGAGGGAGAGAGATTGAGTGCTGCTAGTCTGACTCTCCCTCCCTCTCTCCCTGCTCTTCCGTGCATTCTCCCCTCTCTCCATCGCTCTGCTAGTGTTTTACCATTTTAATTAGGCCATAGCAAGCTCAATCATGTAATTAAGAGCTCAGCTGGACCAGAAAACAAGTCAGCCATTAGCCCCGACCAGCCCAGGTTGAGCACAGCAGCTGCTGTGAGATGAAGCCGATTTAACATACACATATGCCCACGTATGGAAATGTCACAGATTGGAGGCATCGCTCCCGTTCCACTTCCTGTGAAAACTTCATCAGTTCGAATGTAAGACTCCAGCGCTGCTGTAGCAGCCTGCACAAATATTTTGACAAAAAAAAAAAAAAAAGTTTTTTTAAATCAGTCAAGGTTTCAACCAGCCCTAGGTTAAACCTTTGCACATAGACTCGACAGCATGCACGCACGCACACACACACACACACACACATACACACACATCTGTTTTTGTACAGGAAGAATCTCTGCAGTGACAGGTATCCCCCAGGTGTTTGCTTCACAGAAACACTTTATTTGCTTTGTTCCTAAAAAAAGTGCAAAGTGAGACTGACAGCATGATGGCCCCCTTTTTTTTTTTACAGAACACACACACACACACACACACACACACAAAGACTCACGCATAGAAACCTCTTTATCAGACTGATGGATGTGAGCAGCTCCCTCACCTCCTCTCAGTGAGCGCTCCTCGCCTTTTGTGCCTCCCTCCAGTGCCAGCGATGCCTAATAGAATTCATGTATATGTAAAGATTCTTGCATCCTATTATGTTACAATAAACTGCTTGCTTTATCCGTGGCAGCACCTGGTGAGTGGCACAATCTGCCAAACACACCCTTTCCAAATCAAATTTATTTAGTTAGACCTCCATTCAAACCCACTCATGTAAGCTATCATGTTACACTCTGATCTGAATAACTACAGGCGGGAATCTAATTCATTTCATATTCAAAGCACCGCCGCACCCAGCCCTCTTACAGGCCTGTATCAGTAAATTGTCAATTGTGGATGCTCTGCCACGCGACATTACAATGCAAACAAGGTTAGTTTTCAAACACCTGATTTGAATAAGCTCAACAAGGAAACATATCAGGCAGTGCTGCTCCAGTGGTCTTTGTATTGCTTGCAGGAGAAGTGAGGGAGGGGAGAAATGGAAAGAGTAGACGGAGGAGGCGCAGGGACAGTTTTGAAGGCTGGGCGATGCTGGGCCGATAGCACCAGAGGAATGGCAGTTAATTTGAATATGGCACCTCAAGCCACAATGATTATTATCATCACCAAATCAAGGAAATAAATGAGAAGAGGGGCTCCAAAAATAGCGTTCAGAGCCTTTTGTGCATAGCAGGTAGGCCCAGTGGGGGGGAAGGGAGAGTGTTCGCTAGCTCATTATCCAGGGCTGGGCTGAGGGAACGGAGGGATCGAGAGAAAAATTGCATTAATGTGACCACGGACACTCTTTTCATAAGCATCCCCACACACACACGCACTCTCTCACCCTTTCTTCCTGTCCCCGTATTTCTCACTGTCTCTCACCCTCACTATATGCCCTGTTTAATTTGAGTGCCAGCGGGAGGTAATTTAGCCATGCTGCTGTCACCTGCAATGAGGCCAGAGATAGGGGTGGGAACGGCGAGAACAGATTGAAACTAGTGATGCTTGAGACCTCTCCTTTCACTCCCCGTACTCCCCTCCCCGCTTCCATCCCTGTCATGTCACCTCTGTCTCTCTATATTTCTTCATAAACGATAATAGCACTCTTTCAATCCCCCTTTTCTTCTTTGGACAGCACATTCCCTGCATTCCTGTCATCCCTGGATTGTCCTCTATCTCTTTCTGTGTCCCTACCCCACCATGCGCGCCTCCACCACACCCTCACCCGGCCGTCCATTCAGCCCACGGTCCACTCCCGTTTCTCCAGCCCTCTCTTGTCCATCCCATTTCTGTCTGTCTGAGGTTGTGGGAGATGGTGTTGGTGAGTCATCCCGGCAGTCATTTGATTCATGCTGCTCCAGGCCCTCATCTCCCTGGAGAAATTACCAGTCATTTTAATCGGACCCACGTCTCCAATTCATTACACAGCCCCATCCTGACACATACACACACATACACACTGAAAAACCTCTCAGTCAGATATCTACCTTCACATAGTCACCTCTGTCTTTGGTGTCAAACGGCACTTAACATCCCTGTCAGTCACATATATTCAGAGGAGAGCTGAAGGAGAGACGAAAGAGAGGAAATGGGGCGGGGGGTATTTAGCCTGCAACTCATTTCTCATCACTTTCCCACACCGTCTATTAGTTCTCTACTTAGTTCTCTCTTCTACACCATCTGTTCTTATCTGTCTGCCTTCTGTAATGGCTTCCTCTTTTCTCTGCTCCAATCCCATCATCTCATTCCTTCCTGTCTTTAGTTCCAAGGTGTGAACTAGATGCACTTCTGTTGGCAGAGGAAAGTTAAAGGTGAGTCGCTTGGAATTCAAAAATCAATAGTGCAATAATCTGGAGGCAGTAGCAGTGTACAATGGGCCTCTCACATAGTGGACATTGTGACCTGTCAAACACAGCAGTAATTAATAACTTCAATAATGGCTGCGTTCCATTTAGCAGTCCCAGTTTGAGGACCTTGCTATTGTGCATGCTGACTCAGCATATTTACCCCTAAGTGGACCACCTATTTCCTCGCTGCGACACGTCGGAATAGCTGCTGCTGGTTCATTTTCATTTCTTGCTAAAAACGTGTTACGAAGCATTTTTTTAAAGTCTAAATAAATTCTTCACAGTTTGATTTCACTCTTAATGCAAAGACAGGCACACTCTCTAACGCTGGTGTTGTTTGATTTCCTCATATTCAGAGTCTGTCTCTTTGTTGTCTTTGTCCACCTATTTCAATGTCCTGGGTGTAATGAATGTGTGACCCTGACAAGTTTTTGCCCACTAGTTTGTGGCTAAATGACTGTTCACTTTATTTTGTAAGTATCGTTCTTTTTGTCTTGTTATTTTTGGTTTTCGTAATCTAGTGGAATCCTTCATTGTCCTAATGAGAAGACTGAAATTAGTCCTCATCGTTTGTCTATTCATTTGTTTTCTTATGGCCAATTCATAATTTCCTTTTCAATGTAATTTTCATTTTTAGTTATTGGTGAGTTAAAAACTGTTCCAACTTGAAAATTATTTTGGATGGAAACAACACAATTTTAGATTAACTAATGTAGGTAAAAGCTTTAAGGTAAAATACCATAATCTCATTTAATGCAAATAAACATTCAACTTCTAAAAACACAATTCAATTTTTTTTTTATGTAATAAAAATAAATAAATAAATGTGACAGTATCTCTAAATGAAAAAAGAATCTGTACATCTGTTTTACTCTGTGAAATCAAACAAAACTGTTTTCGTACAATGCCTTCTTCTGATTTTTATTAACCACATATTAAATCAGACAAATAAATCACCCAGGAGAAACACGGCATCCTCAGTGTGGTAGAAAGACCTGCGAAGGGCAAAGAGATCTGCATGAAGAAGCAGTGACATGAACACACTGCAGCTACTCTGACAACATAAACCAATTAAACACACACATGCTAACGCACACACACACACACACACACACACACACACACACGTCCTCTTGGAGCTGAACAGCGGGGTTAAATCCTGGGTGAAAATACTCAGCTCTGTGCTGACACTGTTTCTGTAATTACAGGGTCTTGGTGAATAAAAAGAAAAAAAGCCGGTGGCCACTTGCAGGTCATCATCATCATCACTCATTGGTTTGTTATATGTTACATAACGCTTGTTTACTGGAGGCCAGAGGGAAGCAGCCATGACAGCACAAAGGCCAGACAGGCAGTTTGCTGATGGGAGGTGAGCGAAAGGGGAGGGTTAGAGGAGAAGGGGCCAACGTGTTGGAGCTGGCTGGGACAACAGGAGAGGCTTCTCTCGGCTTTAATTGGCTCTTTACATGGGGGACAGGTTCATGGTGTGTCAGTCCTCCTTTCCCGTCCTCTCCTCTCCTCTTCCCTTTCCTCTTTCTCTGTTTTGAGGAGGGAGCTGTGATGGGTCACTGATCAGGATTAATGGCTATGTCTTTTTGATTCTTTCTCTCATCCTTTTATAGCGCTCCCTTTTCCTTCCCATTATTTCTACGGAGGACAATTAAATATTCTGTGCGGTTACTTTCAGAGATGATCATTTTACTAGTTTAATTTGAGCACAGAGATTTATCAAGAAGAAATGAAATAAACATGCCATCTTGTACGCTCCCCCTTTTTCGAAATTCCCCCTTCTGCACTGTTTGCTCCTCTGCCCCCTACACACACACACACACACACACACACACATAGACACACTCGACTTCAACCTGCCTTTTTTAAGATTCCTGAAAGCAAACCAAGGTGTACAGTTGACAGCAGGCTCTAGTGATTAAGTCTTTTCATTGGTTAATTAGCCCCTACAGCAGTTGCACACAGGCGAGACAAACAAGGACTGACTCACCAAACGATCAAAGACGCAGGCTGTCAGGAGGCTCAAACACTCTCTGTACCTGTGGGACAGTCACACACGGGCACACACACACACACACACACTCATCGTGTATCGTACCTGTGGGAGATCTCCCGTGTCTCTTATTCCTAAGCTGAAGTGCTGCACTCGCACAGGGACACATTTTAACAAGAACACACACTCAGAGACTCTGGCATGTATGGGTACACACACAAACACACTTTCTCTAAATACTTGATCAGCAGTGAAAAGAGGGCACGGGGAATAGAATAAGCATTTTGTCATCCTACCTAAAGAGAAGAGAACACATTTTTCAAGATATGTTAAATTGCTGTGCATGACTTAAACCAAACTAGGTTAAAAGGCAGATTTTTTGACTTGAGAGATTAGAGAAAAGACTGCTGGGTTTTAAATAAATTGTGGCATACTGCATGACAGGTGAAGTAAAAGGCAGAGAGTAAAGGCCAGCGAGCTTTATGGGAAGTTTATATTTAGAAAAATAAAATATACATAGGCTCAGTACAGAAAATTTTGTTGTTTAGGGTTAGCTAAAAGATATTAAAAGTTGAGATCTAGTATTTTGTCATTTCTTGGATAGTTTGGGAGAAGAAAAGTAGATGTAAATGCAAATTAGTGAAATTTCAAGGTGCAAGCAGGCAAATTTTTATATTACTCAACAGAGGCAAAGTAGCACGTAAACATATGTTAATTCAAAAGAACTTATAACATGCAGTAAACAGTGGATAATGTTAGTAGTGATGGTTATCTTGTGGCTTTCTAGTGTTACCAGGTGTCGTTTGATGTTTGACAAAGAGGGATGGGCCAGGTGTTTTGCTTGAAATAAAAAATGAACTAACAAAATCAAAGGCAGATGACAAATTAAAGGAAAAACCTGAATACATGAGTAGAGAAAAATAATGAATGTAGATGCTTCCACACAGGTGCACTGCATGGTACAGTTGAGCAATTAACATCCAATCATGCTCTGTGACATGTATAATAATGCTCAGCAGGCCTAGTTCATTCTGATTTTGGATCAAGCTAGCAAGAGGGAAAGATCTAAGTGACTTTGAAAGAGGGTTTAATGTTGGGGCACAGATGGCAGGAGCTTCAGTCACAGAGACTGCTCGACTGGCTGGTGTTTCGATAGGTACAGTGACATCTGTGGGAAAGAAATCAGTAAATAGCGACTGTGTGTGTGTGTGTGTGTGTGTGTGTGTGTGTGTGTGTGTGTGTGTGTGTGTGTGTGTGTGTGTGTGTGTGTGCTGGCTTACTTTGATGCTCCTAACCCATTGAAGGGAATGATCACTGCAAATCAATACAAAGTGGTTCTGAGTGATTACCTTCATGGTTTACAGTACAGGTTCAATGTTGATGGGAGTGGTCCTGGAGAGACGAGAGTATTCTGATGACTGCTCTCATCAATAGGGATCGCTGAATGTATGACAGTCAGAAAATGACGTGAATCATGTCCTATAGCCTTTACAGGCCCAGTTGAACACCACTGGGAGATTTTGGATGTTAGATAGCGTACTCCACCACCATCATTGAAACATCAAATGGGTGAATATCTTTTTAAATACCTTCAGTAGAGCTCTGGAGACTTGTAGAGTTAACGGCAAAGCACACTGAAGCTGTTCTGGCGGCCCAACACCTTACTAAGACCCTTTATGTTGGTTTTTCCTTTAATTTGTCACCTGTCTGTGCAGAAGCATTTCACAGCCCTGTCTGTGTTTTGGCTCTCATCAACAAGGACTCATATACATCCATAACAATATGTGTGTGTGTTAAAGTTACATCTGTACTGCAAAGATAACTTTGATGCAGTCTTTTTGTACTGTAACTAGTCCATGTTTGTGTCCTGTTTGTAGCTGTCTCATAAGAAAAGAAGACTATTAGATCACAACCTATTCTTTTAGGCTATAACATACTCATTAGATGGTGGCGGGAACAGTTGATGAGTGCCTGACATTTCTCAGTAGGCCACCGTAGCCTTAGTTTCTTAAGTGCAATCTATTTTTGAAATAATTTGGGGCAGTTAACCTACTTTGTGTGAGGCTGCATAAGATGCTGGTCAATTGCCTCAAAGTCATTTGTGACAAAATAATGGTTTAAAATTCTGATTTTGAATGCTGTTGATGGACACCACAAAGGAAGGAGCGCACTAAGCATAGCAGCCTTGGTGATAGTAGCTGGCCCACAGCACTAAAGAACAGTAATGGTTCTAATTCCAATAAAGAGAAAATCCAAGGTCACACTGTGAACTTCCTCCCCATCAGAAGACCACAAAGACTGGCTGGGAGAGTGCATAATATCCTCACAGCTATTTTTACCCTCAAATTAAAATCTATGACATGTTGAAATGACTGCAGTGTGCAAGAGGGGTATTCAAAGCAGACACTAATGACGCTTATTAATGGCGTGAATGAAGTCTTGACAGGTCGTGTGTCATTCTGCAGGCAATGCTCCACTGGCATAATGGCTAATGTAAGTGGGGATAATTATATATATTATACCCTGTCTTATGGTATTTTGGCAGGAGTATGAGGAGCCAGGCAGTTAGAGAGGAGAGTGAAAACGCTTGCTCTTTTTAAGACAGAGACGTGCACATGTGTGTTTGTGTGTGTGTGTGTGTGTGTGTGTGTGCCACCGTGTTCACTGCCATCCAGAGCAGCCATCCAGGTGATGAAGACAACAGTAAGACAACAGCACCAAACAGTGGCTGAACAAGATGCCTGCATAAAGAGGCACGAGATGTCAGGCGAGCAGCTTTCACAACAAGATGTGTGTTCAAACATTTTGTTCCAGCCAACGCTGTGATCTTCAGTGTCACTGTGAGAATTAAAAAAAAAAAAAGACAACAGAGAGATAAATTGTTTTCTTTGACCGTACTAATGGAGTCCACATCGAGAAAGTGGTTGTATATGTGTGTATACATGTTTGTTTGCTTTGTGTGAGGCACGGAGACAGGCAATGACCACTGAATCCACGCTAGAGGCTGTGATTACAATGTAAAAAAGAATCATTATTATCATTATAACTGTGAATATTACCAAACAGACATGTAAGGAAGACAGTGATGACAATTGTTGAAAAGTATATGATGCACATTTCACTACACTGCATTATTGTTTGTAAGTTTACAGTACTAGTGCGTGTCTGGGTGAAACTACATTCACAAATGAATGACTCGGGTGCACCTGCTGATTCTCAGTCGGTATCGGTGGCTGAAGGTTCAGCGCAGTGGATGTCTGAGGAATGCCAGGAACAGCTGTGAGGGGCTGGCGGGGGAAGTGGCAGTGGGAGGAGTGGGACAGGGGCTGGCTGAGTGGATCTTAGTGGATCTCTCCTCTCTGTGATGTTGGAAGGAGAGAGCTGGCTAATTGGAGGCCCGGCAGTAAAAGCTGTTCATTAATGCCTCTGCCTCTTGGTCTCCCTGCTCAAACACCTTGCCTCATTTATCTCTGTATTTACCCACTCCCCCCCCCCCAGTCCCAACACAGGACCTCAGAACACACTGAAGGTTCAACATGGAACAAGGGGGAAAAGGAAGGAGAGGTGGGGAGAGGGAGAGAAAGAGAGAAAGGGTAACTTATGCTCACTGGGAATTAACAAAGCACTTAGTAATTAAATCTAAATTGACATTCTGGTAATTAGCCTCTTGATTAGGTGCAATAACACAATTAGCCAACCAGTCTTTGCTAATTGTTAATTAGTATAAGCAAAGTTATTGTGTGTGTGGCAGAGGGAGGCATGTAAAAGAACAAATGTTAATCTGTCTCTCTTTCAACAGCCGCGTCCCCTTTCTTTTTTCTTGCTGCCTCTCTATTGAGCTAGCAGGCAGGTTCATTGCCTTTCTCTTCACTGAAGCTGCATTCAGAGACACCAGTCAGTAATTAGCTAAAAGTCTTATCGAGGATATCATCAGAGAACAGACTGAGCCATGCTGGCACATCTCCATGTCTCTCTGCATTCGGCGAAACATTCCTCCTCCCCGCCCGCTCTCTGTGATGTGTCATGTGGGGGTATTTATTCTGAATAAAGATGTGATGTGGATAAAATTATATCATAAAAGGGGAAAAGAAGCCAGGGTGCTGGAGATGAATCTTAAGGAGATGTAATTCATCTAAAAGGTTTTGGTTTATGAGGCAGAGGAACAGAACACCTCATTAATACCAGGGAGAGGAGAGGGGACACAGGAAAATAGATTAATGGACAATAAAGATGTTCCAGGAAGTGGAATTTACATTGGTCACAGGTGAAACATGGGTTCTTTTCAATTAAGATGGACTTGGCAGGACAATACATTTCATTTACAAAGCTGTCTCACACAAACGCAAACTAAGTTAGGGCTGACTTAGCTAATCTTTGAAATACATAACAGAAAATCTAAAAAGTGTGTTCATCCATCTTTTTACACAGCCGTTCATCTGTAAACACAGCAGTTGTACTGAGGCGGTAAACATGACTGCACCATTAATCTTCTGTAACTTGGCCAAATGGGCGCGAGTTTGGTCAAGAGTATCGGGGGCACACACTGGTATCAGCAGCTCTACATTCACTCACATGCACAAGTACACACGTCCACTGATGCATGTGCTAGTGCACGTGTGTGTGTGTGTGTGTGTGTGGGCAAATGCAAAAGTGTTTGCACGTGTGGACCGAAGTATGTACCCAGTTCCAGGTTAGCTGGTCTCCCAACACAAATATTTGGCAGCAGCATGAGCTGTCTCAGGACGCACCAGAACATGAAATTAACCAGGAAAGGTGGAGGTGCCAGCAGAGCTAAAACAGCCCCGCTGAGAGGAGCACGGCGAGGAAGAGGTGGAGGGGTAGATGCTCAGCGCTACCCCAACCCTGCTGCAGGGAGAGAGCGTAGGCGAAAAAAGAGACGCACTTGACCAAAGTGACTCTGGTTGCCGTAAATTTGTACATACTCAGTTTCTTGTAATGAAATTTGGAGATTAAAAAAAAAAATGCAAAAAGTAAGTGTGTTAGCAAGTGTGTGTGCATGTGTGCAAGTGTGCAGGTGTTGGAGGATCTGTCTTTTTGTGGCTCCTGCTGTGTCCCACCCACTGTGGCTCTAATTGGATCCTTATTACCAGGCCTGCCTCCATCCTAGGAATGATGGATTCATACCATGCAGAATTCCATTAATCATTCCTTATTCACAGTCCACTCCGAGGAGAGGGCAAATTCATTTCTTGGCGCGCCAAGCGGCCTTTATAATGAATATTCATGAAAGGAAATTTGGGGTCAGGCCTAATAAGGGAGGTAATTTGTAATTTGCGCTGTTCCCGCTCAGGTCTTGTTCGGCAGGTTAACCTATAGAACAGGCAGGTACATGCAGAAACACTGGAACTCACACTTAAACACACTGTATTTTTAGTCAGAACCGGCCGGGTGCCACCAGAAGTCATGTAAATGTTCAGTCTCAGCTTTTGAACATTAGCCTAATATAAGCAATATTATAAAGGAATTGATCCTGGATGTCACCCCAGAAAAGTATGTCAAAGAGTATTTGTTTTTGTGGCTTTAAACGAAAAGAATATATGAAATACAAAGTTAAACAATATAAAATATGGATATGTTGCACTTTAATGCCAAAAATACGAACTGCAAGACACCTTAAGGACTGAGGCCACGCTAAACAAATAGAAAATTTCAATACAGCAAAAAATCTGATTCAGTGAAGATTACTACTACTACTACTACTACTACTACTACTACTACTACTACTACTACTGCTGCTACGACTGCTGGAGCCCTAGAGCTGGAATAAAACAAAGAATGAATATTGGTACTAATTTTTGCAAAGTGGCAGATCTCTTCCGCCTGACCAAATAAGCCCCATAGACTGTTGAACACTTTGTGAGAACTTCCTTTTAAATAAAACAGCTGCTTTAAGAGAAAAATAACAAGCTCCTTCGCGCCGCTTTAACATCACAGCACTTCACCCCCAAAAGCATTTTACTACTCTTTCTGAAATTATGCCCACCTGGCATCACTTAAAGTCACTTAATTAATAATTTATCAATACATTTGAAGTGATTAAAATTCATGACCAGAAAGTGTTTTTAAAATAGTGCCCTTCTACCCTCAGGGTGTCCAATCAGTGCACTGCGTTCGTTAGATCAGGAAGGAATAATTAATTGTACCTGAATGTTTAGTGGGGTCAGGCAGTGGGGGCAGGATGCCTACGGTTGTATATGTGTGTGTGTGTGTGTGTGTGTGTGTGAGTGCGTGTGTAGGGAGGAGGTGCAGGTACTGAGCACCACAACATCTTTGCATAACGGTGGATGCAGTTTGCAGACGGCCAGAGTCACTTTATTCTACATGTATTTTTTGGTGTTTACACACACACATACACACACACCTACTTTTACACACACACCTCAAACAACATCCCGTCATCTTCCCTGCCACTCTGTCATCACCTTCTCGTCATCGCTGCCCTTCCTCCTCGTCACCATCATCGGCCTCTGTTAGAAAAGGGGAACGGCCATTAAGTAACCATGATGTAAACGTGGTGTCAAAGACTTGCCACTCACACACACACACACACACACACAAACACACAGCGCGTGCGCACACCCACTCACACGTCTGGCATGACTGACAGCCAGGAGGTTCTTCGCTGGGTCAGCACGTGGGTTAGCAAATGTTCAGGGACACACTTAGTGTACATGTGTGAATTTTTTATTTCTTTTTTTCCAAAAAAACTGAAAACTTAGATTCATAGTATGTTATTTAGTTTATTTAAGTATTTTCAATGTGTGTGCATTTTTCCACTGCATTTACTATTTTCACTGCAATGCA
Organism: Anabas testudineus; assembly: GCF_900324465.2. Taxonomy (NCBI): domain Eukaryota; kingdom Metazoa; phylum Chordata; class Actinopteri; order Anabantiformes; family Anabantidae; genus Anabas; species Anabas testudineus. The sequence goes on along the minus strand of NC_046614.1, from coordinate 10,460,305 downwards.
TTTATTATTTTCGTTTTATAAATATATATGTATATATATGTACATATATACACACACACATTAATAATTAATTCTCTTAAAGCGATCATTCTGCATGCGTACTGTCACTTTCATACACTTGAATACATTTTGATGTCCTGGTGTGTTTTTACATTTAGGCTCTGCGGCTTCCTAGGTTGAGGATCTGAATAATTACTGCACACCTGTACGCTCAAATGCAGAGATGCAGACCTGAGCCACGCTGAGCTCGACACTGAAGGGACCAGAACAGGTCAGACAGGTGATAGAGAACCACCTCGGCAAAGAAAGACAAGCGCTATTAAAGATCTAAATAAGGAACATGGTGTGTTTTGCCATGGAGGTGAGCCGACTGGTCTGTTTCTCTGTCCTTTCATGTATAATACATCTCTCTCTGTTTCACCCCAAGGTTCAGAAGCCCAGGGCCCCAGAGACCAGCACAGTCTTTTAAAGATATGTGCTCACTTAATCACTGAAGAAAGGAGCCCCTAGAGCTAGCCTAATATTATAATTAATTAATTCAACCAAAAAGGGGTATTAAATTTCCTCCCTCTTAGGATATCAGCTGAATACATTGACCTTTGTGGAAATCGCCCTCTAATTCGAATCAGGTTTTTGAGCCGTTTACAGGCTAAACTTGTTTCTTTTTCTCTTCCCTTGTCTTTTGCTTTGCTTTGTCTGCACGAGTTTGTGCCACTGATTCAGAAAGCCTTACATTTGACAAGGTGAGACATGTGTGAGAGATAGTGGAAGTTTATCTCTAAATTGTGCCTCCATTTTGTTCCATCCTAGATTTGTGTGTGCGTGTGTTTCTGAGCACGTACATATATTTGTATTTCTATAGAGACACACACACATGTATATATTTTATGCATCAGTGTGAGTGTGCACAAAAGTACCTGTGAGTGTGAGTGATCCCTAGTTTTATCTCCCTGCTGTAACACAGAAAAGAACAGAAACTTTTCTTATTACCGGAGAGAGTGGTAGAATAGCAGGCAGCTAAGTCTCTGTCTATCTCTGTCTCACTCTCAGCGGTGTAGCTGACTCCCCAGTGTACTCCGGGTCTTCAGTAACTCTGACTGAAGTTCAGAAGGGTTAGGTAGTATACTCAGGAGGAAGGGGGAGACAAGGGGAGGAGGAGGATGGGAGGGTTAAGTAGGATTGGAACAGTGGCAGTTTTAAAACAGAACTTTAAATCTCCACCTACGAGAGAGAGAGGGAGGACAATGGCGTCATGTGGCGTGCCGTTATCTTCAGGTCTCTGAAAGGCGGGAGACGAGAGAATGAGGGGAAAAAAAGAAGCTTGAAGAAGGGCATAAATGTGATAACAGCTGTAGGCTGTATAATCTATGCTGCTTTTCAGGGAGGTATGGAAAAAAAAAAGTCAAATCTTTGCGACCTTCAGATTGTAAGTTCACTGAAGCAGCCTCTCACTCACAACAAGACCAACTCAAACCGAAGAGGATTTGCAAGACGGATGGACGGATGGATTAGAGGACAGAGAAGCAAACACAGCAAAAGAACAAATAAATCTCAGGAATCCAGTGCACCAGACCATTAGTTAGTCACTAATCTTTATGGGGTTTTTTTGGTTGTCGGGGACGATAATGTTGTTCATCACATGAGGTTTCGCTCAAGATAAATTCCAAATCCGTAAAAAAAAAACCTACACTGAGCCTACAGGACTCATCACTCTCTATAGTCACTCCATCAACCACCAGGGAAAAGGATGAAGTGGTTAACCTTCAAAATGTGACAAATTCTGTGCCAGACACATTATTTACTTTAATCATGATAAGCTTAATTTAGCATCTCTCCCACCAACCTGCAGTCCTACAACACGCTGCAGTGTTTGTGTTTCATCTCTGATCATTCAAGCAGCTGAACAACACTTTGTCCATCATGTTCCCGGGCAGCCCGCCGGGGGAATTTAGAGATGACACCGTGTCTTAATTTTACAGAGGTTGCACCAGATGCTCTTTCTGTTGGTGGATGACATTCACTACAATAGCAAACAACATATTAATTTTCACTGGTAAGAGATGTCAGTCAGGCCTCGTTTGTCTTCTGCCTTAACTGGGCTGCACCGTGTTGTGGACCACTCACTCCCCCTACTGGCTACTTCAGAGAAGAATACTCCTTACTAGCATCTAGGGAGAAATGACTGTAAGAACCCAGAATACATGGACTTAATTTTGAAGCAAAATTCAATTGAATCAATAAAGCAGTAAGACTGATTTGGAATTTATTTTTTCATGATGTAAGATTTAAAATAAATTTAAGTTAAGTTTTTAAATTATAACTTTAACAAAATGTTTTTTTATGCTTAGGTTCAAATTGGTTTGTTTGTTCTCTTAAAGATGATTTCTGAATTTCAGCTCACACAAACCAACACTACTTGTCTTTTCTCAACAAGTAGCTTAATCTCTGCAGGCTACATACAGTGAATTTTCTAACAAGGCATCCTAGTTTCTCTGTTTCCTAATCTTTTATTGCATCTGAGCAAAATTAAAAAAAAAAAAAAAAAGTAAAGGCCCAGACCACAGCCCACCCCACCACCACCACCACCCAGTCCTCACCTCATCTCTTCACCTGCACACACATGAAAAGACTGATCCGTCTATGCCACTGTTAATGGCGAGGACATTATTCATCTCTCCAGCCAATTTGAGCTCCTTTTCTTTCAGGAATGGAGGCACCAGGGTTGAGAGGAGTCAGCGAAGAGTATTAAATATGTAGAAGAAGATGGACAAAGGAGCGACAGAATAAAAAGGGGCAAGAGAGGTGGGAATGAAGAAGGACAGGAGGTGCCTGGTGACAGGGTCCAGACCAAGTTAGTGAGAAAATGTGAGGAAAAGAGACAGGAAGGAGTGGTGGCGTTGCTTGCATGCCTGCGAGCTCTCCCTCTTTAAAACTTTCAGAGGGATGCCACTTCTAACGTGTGACATCTTTTAACTTTTTAATACTGAGCTGAGCTCAAGTGAGCGTGCTTCTTAAATCTGCAGTGATGATGATTTATATTTATATCTAAAATCAATGTTGTGTCATCGTGCCATCTTCATTAGAGGCTTTTTGATAGGGGGCCATCGGGTCCTACAGGAGTATGTATGCCTGCGGGGGCTATAAAAAGTGTCTCCAATTTCCATCCATGTGGTAAAAGCCAGTATTTTTGGTGTGAATTCCTGACTGCCTGTCAGGGAGGATGTACAGTGAGTGGCCTGTGCAGGAGAGATCATAAAGCGCACCGTGATTGACGGTATCTTAATGGAGGAGGACGGATCAATAAGTAATATCAGCAGGTTTTAATTCAAGGAAACACACATAAACCTTTACCAACTTCACAATGTCACTCAGTGTTCATAAAAGTTTTCTCCACATCCCCTCGGACAAAAAGAAATAAATCCATCAAAAAGTCGTCTCAGTTTTATAGTCCTCCCTCCTTCTCTCTTCTTCCCCTCCTTTCATTCCCCCCCTCATCTCCATTTTGATGTCTGTCTATTAGCAGAGGGTGAGGCCTTTCCTGCTCTCACATCCAGGGGCTAAATTAGCTCAATCAGCCCCCTTTCACCTCTCTTTCGTGGGCTTCAAGCTGAGTGACACAGTGCTCCCCTGGGAACGAGGAAGGACTCGTGCGCACACACACACACACACACACACCAAGCCCAACGGCCAGAAGAAGACTGTGGATGGAGGAAGTGGGAGTGGGGTGGGGCAGACAGAGGGAGAAGTTGCAGTCAGTAGGAGGAAGGATGAAAAGGATTGGAGGAAATGAAGCTTCATTTCTCCCCTCTAGCAAAAACAGAGCATTACACTAATAGATGGTGATTGTAATTTTACTGAACACATCTCTGTATGTGTGTCCTACTCTTCTCTGCTCTTATTGTGGTTCTCAAGGTACTGTGCAGTGTCAAACCCATGTAAAGAGGAGCAAACATCTAAAAAAGATGGCGGTGAGTTTTTCTGTGTCCCTTCACTCCACCTTCAGTACACGCTACATCAGGGCTGAACTGTGCCAACATCTCTTAAATTGCGCCATCTTGTTTGATTTGTCTCAAACCTTTCTCTCTCTATCTTACTAAAAAGCCACCCAAGTATCTATGTAAGTGCAAGGCAGGCACTTCTGCTGCAGTAATAGCAATGTGTGTATGTGCGCTGGGGGTGGCGGGGTGGTGGGGGGGTAATGGGCGAAAAGGTGGCGATCGGAGTGAGCCATAAGATCTACTCTTTGCAGCTCCTACAGGGATTTATTAGACTGGGGAGTATATTAGCATCATAAAGACCCAGGAGAATGGGCCTGTAGATGGGCTGCAGACATCACCGCTACACTTTAACATGCTCTACGGTATCAGCCACTGTGTGTGTGTGTATGTATCTGTATGAGGAATAAGATTAGCCTGATTTAACTTAAGGAAGGCTGTTAGATGGGATATGGATCATAGCGAAGCTGCTCCTGACAGTAGATGATGGAAAGAGCTGCAGAAGATGAGAAACAAGGCCAACAATAGAAGGAAAGAGCTGAAATGTGACCACGTATGAGAAAACATTTTACTGTAGCAGGTGTCTACGGGGAACACCCTCCTGCTTTACTGGGATTTTATAAAATGGTTTACAACAACACACGCGACTGTGATTCATTCTTATGTGATTGTCATTTGTGAATAAACAAAAGTGGAACTAGGTTGTTGAATAGTATTAAAAAAATGTTAACTGCACTGCACCTGAGTACTTTCGGCGACTACTATAACAGCATAACCATGAAGAGTTCAAGTGAATTATATGAGGCACTAGGACTGTCTTCACCAAATAGATCTCTGGTGCTCCCTGGTGGACATATAATGTAAAAACGCTCATCTAATTTGTACTTGAGATTGTGAGTCTCCATGTTGAGCAAGTTAGATATTTGATTGGCCTTCAAACTACTTGAGATGTCACAAAATTGCGACCTGAGATTTAAGGTGAAAACAGAAATATTCTCTCTTCAGCAGCTGCTTTGCGATTATGTGATAATTTTTTTTTATCCCCACACAAATAAACACTGTGATTTTGCAGGTTGCGACAATGGAAAAAACAAAACAAAACACTAAAGCCAGTCAATGGATTCAGCTAAAACATTTTATATTTTCATTCAAATCAGAGCCATTTTTCCCTGTGTAGTTTGCTCTGGAGAGCGTCCTCTAGTGGAAGAGTAGAGGAGGCCTGAGCTTCTCTTTGGAGTGTTGGCTGGGTGACAGTACAACAGTCAATCTGTGGCTGATGGAGAAAAGGCACAACTCCGACTGACAGACAGAGACAAATACAGTCAGCGATACGACACCATAGCAACCACCACTCCTCGGCTCAGTGTATATGTTCATACAAGTCTGTCGTTATCCCGGTCTCCATGGAAACCAAAGTCAGGGAGGAAGGTGAAAACACCAACCTGCTTCAGTCTGACCAGAACCACTGGTAAACTTTACATTCAGAAAATGAGCAATTAGAAATTTGAAATCAAAGAATCACCTACTCTCTAAGTCTGGCTCCAAAATATTAAGTTTAAACAGAGAGAAAAATAAAATCCAAATCATATAAAAATGGCATCTTGAATGTACATAATCTCATCATCTCTCTAAAGTTGCTTGAAATCTGAAGTCCTATAAATGGCTTTCCATGAAACACAGTGACATAAATGCTTTTACAGTGTTTCTGAAAATGGCTCTGAGAACAAAGGGTAGTTTTGGAATAAAATTGAAATAAAACTAAAACAACAAATACAGATAAAATACATTTAAGTGGCTTAGTGGCATAAAACATCTGAAATAAATCTTATTCCATAATTCTTCCATGTACAAAGTCAAAACAATAACATAGTTTCCAGTGCTTTGGGAAATAAAATAAAAACAAACCATAACGAAATAAAGAAAACAAACACTTCTTTTAATCAGAAAAAAAAAATCACCATCAAAGTTTTTTTTTTCTACCCTATCAGTAATGATCATAAGCTATTTCAAATCAAAGCCAAGGTCTATAACTCAGGATCCACCTCAACCTGCTCCAACAATCGCTGTAACAACAGAAGGCAGTGGGATAACTGTGGCAGTGGGCCTGAGCTTCACCTCTGCAGCTGGCAGCTTCGCTCGACCCATCAGGGGAGAGACTGAAGCACAGGAGACTTGTTAACACGCTGCTATGAAAACAGTCTCATATGCACACTGCACTATATATGTACAGTATGTGTATCTGTATCTGACCACTACAATGCACGTGTATACTAGGCCAGCACGTGCATGTTTAATGCATGCCTGTTTCTGACCCTGGTGAGACTGTGAATACATGTGCGGGTGTGGTAATGCTGTGATTTTGCAGTGACAGACTATCTTGTTCTTGATTTATTGTCAAACCTTGTCACACTACCTTTCCTTCACCTGGATTTCTAGTACCAGCCCTGCAAAGACACTTAGTGAGAATATTATTAAAGGTATAGCTCGTAAGAAAGCTAACTCTAAAGCATTTACAGGCATAATTAAGATAAGATATTAAGTCTAACCCCTGTCATGGCCATGAAAAGATGCCTATGAGGAGCAGCAGCTGCAAAAATCAAAAGGCACATTCATATGTGTTATTGCCCTGATGCAGTTCAGGTTAACATCTTGTTGTTCAGATGACACTCTTTCTCTGAAAAATATCAAATAGTTTTCTCTACTCTTTTTCAAAGTCAACCAACTTTACAGTGTCTTTGGAAAAATGCAGTGGGAAACGTTATAGGTCAAGAAACCGAGGGACAATTAAAATGACATTTATTGCATCAAGTAGGGTAGATGCGATGAATGAAAATGGCATTGCTGAAAGATGGACGATCCTTGGAGCCTTCTACACTGTCCATTTTAAAAATACACTTCAGCTTAGAAGGTTAACACAGCTAATGCTAGAGGCTAGAGCAAACGGTGGCATAACAAGTTGACAAACAGAACAAAGTGACTGGACTGCATCTCCTTAATATAAATTATGCATGCAGGACCATAAAGCTATTTCCATTTTATTCACTATCATCCATTCGATCATTTATGGTTACTGAAAGAGGTTGATGTAAAGGGGAAAATAACTTGTCCTCTATCAAGTGAGACCGTGCACTCGCTTGTCCTTGTATCTGATAACTTCAGTCTAATTAACTGCTGGTTTTTGTCCCTTGTTTAATTATGATTCAGAGCCACCTTTATGGAAACAAGGCCAAGTGTGCTATATACCTCCTGACCTGGCAGTGTTTCAAGCTGCTCAGTTTATCTCACATGCACTTGGCCGTGTGTGTGTGTGTGTGTGTGTGTGTGTGTGTGTGTGGTTTCAATATTTTCAATGTACTCACTGTGTGAGTGTTGTGTACCATCTTTTGCTTGTACTGTTAACAGATTATTGTAGCACAAGTGAGTGACATCTGTGTACTGTATGTTCAAACTGTGTGATGTGTTCAGGATGTGCTGCATGTTGTGACTGTGTGCTTGGTCAATATCTGATTTATTTCTGTTGTTTGTACTGTAAATGTGTCAAAGCTTCTGTTCACGTACCGTCACCTCCGTGTGCATGTGTGTGCTTGTGTTTGTATGAGCATGTGTATACGTGTCTACAGTATGTCTCCATCCTCTATGCTGAAGCTGGATCTGCGGCTGGAGTTGACCGAGGCTTCAGGGGACATTGCAGAGAGCAGTGGGTCTCTGCCCATGGGGGACAAGGGTTCGTCCATCATTAGGAAACCCAGCTCACCTCTCCTCCCCTGGACATCAAGTCCGCCCAGGTCACCCAGCCCCGACATGCCATCTGAGAAGCCGGGTATCCCATCGCACAAGTCCAGCGACTGGGCAAAGTCAAAGGGCTGGGAGCTGCCTACTGCTGGGAATTGAATAGGTGGCTGGGGCTGAAGGTGCTGGGGGAGTGGTGGCAGCTGCCTGGGCTGAGGCTGCGCCTGGCCCTGGGGGTGGAGGTGGTTTTGAGGAAAGAAGGGGTGCTGCTGGGCCTGAGGTTGAGCCTGGTTCTGTTGTAAATGCTGATGGTGATGGTGGGCTTGTACTTGGGGGATAGAAAGATTCTCCTCTGAGCTGGTCTCTTGTTTTATATATGGAGCCATCATGTCAGATGGATTCAGGCCAGAGGGAGAGGTATTGGGCAGGCCATGCAGATGCGCCTGCATCTCCAACTCCTGTAGACAGCGGGTGGAGGATGCGTCATCACTACCAATTAATTTGCTTTTTGTATGTTTCTGTGTACATGTCTGAGAGAGTTACCTGAATGCGTAGTAACAACTGTTTGTTGGCCATCTCCATCCTTTTGAAGTTGCTCTCCACCTCTCTGGTCCTCTGCACATCCTTCTGCATGCGTTTGATGTATTCAACTGACGCACGCAGTATAGTGCCTTTGTTCCAGCGCACATCACTAAGCGCACAGTAAAGTGCACACAGACAATTTCCAAACATAAGCAACTAGAAGTGGCTGGTTTTATACATATGAAAAATACAGCATAGAGATAGCAACTCACAGATCATTGGTTTTTGGTATCATGGTGCCCAGCTCTTTGATACGATCATTGATGTTAAATCTCCTCCTCCTTTCAACTATTGAAGATGAAAGAAAAGACAAAATGGTATTAAGACAAAAGTCCAAAGAAATCAAGTTAAAGTAAAGAAGAGAGTGCTTGACTGACTGCCACTTTTAGCACTACAAATACTGAATCATAATGCAAAGTACAAATACAGATCAGTCCATGTTGGACACGCACACACACACACAGTCACACACACAGTCACAGGCAATTACACTGAAATGCCAGAACAGCAGAAATGACCAGGTTAACCATCCACCCACTAGTTGCACTAAGTCAGCTAAATCAGCCCACGCTGTATAACTGTTTCTGGAAGGGACAAATTATGGTGTGTTCATGTGTGTAAAAAGCACGCTGAGGGAAAAACTTACTCAGATTGTGGTTATCTTTCTTCTGTCTCTCCTTGGCCATCGCACGGGCTTCTGTGTCTTTGCAATAACAAAAAGTGATTAACTAATGGCTGAAACTGTGCCACATCTCAACAGAAACTGTTTTCAGTGTCCACAAATCCCAAAACATAAATAGACAAGGCCTGGGTTCATATTTTAGATTCATTCAGTGACAAACAGTCTTCAATATGTCATTTTAATAGTAATAGTTTAGTTTGTATAATGTTTGTATAACTTCCTAGCTATCATCATTTCACTGCAGTTTACATAAGCCTGAGTTTCCCACCTGACAGTTCTCGTTTGATGGTGAGGTTGGCAGGACAGGAGTTACTGGTCATAGCAATGCCTGGCCCCTTCATTCCAGGACCTGTATACACGTCCAGGTGACTGCTAGACAGAGGGAGCTAGGAGAACACACACATGCAAACAGTCAGATGCACTGTGTGCACAAAATGTACATTTAAAAAAAAAAATAACACAAAGAAAATAATGATGTTCGCTGCAGACAACCACAGTTGTCTGTAAATGAACTGATTAAACATAATGTGGCATTCCACAAAATAAGCTTTACTTGTCATAAAACTTTTAAAAGGTAATCAAAATGTAAAAAGTTAAACTGAAAACACGTCAAACTCTTGTCAAATTGGTGCAGATCTCGACCATTTCTGAACGTTCGCTAGATGACTCATTTACCAGCTTATACAGCTCAGTAAGTGGCTTTGTGAAGTTAGTGTTCATGTTTAGTGTGCTATAAAGATCAGATAACAGGAGATAATGCAATAATATCACACTTAAGATATGACCTGCCAAACACACAGCAATGATTAACTATCACGCTATCTGCTCTTTATGGCTTGATTCTCTCCTCTATCTTCTCCAGCTCCTGAACACTTGTGAAGCTAGTGCTAACTCTTGCACTTTAGACGTTGTGTAACAGCAGTGATATATTTTTATAGACTCCTAAAAATACATGATTTACTTTTAATTGTAGAGTTTACAGAGTGCGGTCGAATTTTTATGCCTTTTTACCAACCGTGTCGTACGCCCTGAAGCGAGGGCAAATGTGACACTGCTAATGAGGCCTAGATAAAGAACTCAAAGGAAAAGATGCCTTATCTGCTGGCTACTGTGTGAGCTGGGAGATCAAACACATTCACTCACACACACACACACACACACACACAGACCTCTGCAGGTTGACTTCTGTATGTAAATCATATGCTCTGCTGAATTTTCACAAAAGATCTAAGATGAAGTGAAACTCTTCATGAGGAAGGAAGAAATTATATCGTTATGATTTAGAGCTGAACTACCTAGAAAAAAACCTGTAATATTCAGATGATTTTTCGATATTGATACACTATACTGTAAGTGAAGCTGCACGCTAATTGTATGTTAAAATGTTTAAGTGTGGGAAATTACATCTTCAATTGTCCAGTTGATCTTTATATTACTGAGCATCTCTAAAATCTGACTTAGTGACTAATTTCCAGAGCAAATATTAAAAATCAATCAGTGTATCGTGCTACGTTTCAGAATTACAAATAACACTGATATAATGCCTTATTCTGACATAGTTGTTTGACGTTATCTGCTGCCAAAAGAGCACACACACACACACACACACACACACACACACACACACACAGGAAGGCTTGCACTTCCCAGCCTTCCCCATTCTTCTTATTAACCTCCCATGCCCACCTTTCACCATACACCTTTCTAAGAAGAACTGGTGTAACTCATTTGATCAACTAAGCATGACTGGGACTCAGTGTGGCTCAGTGCAACCATTAGTTCACACACATTCACACACACTTATGAGTGGAACCCTTCACTCGTGCCTGGTATTCAGTGGTGTTCCCAGCTTTTACTAAACTTTGAGATTCCTCAAATTCCGTGGAGTTTTCCACTTTAATCCCCACATGGCTTAGCAGGTGAATTTTACTCACTAGTCTCCAAGTTGGGAATAAAGCTAGAATTTTAGTTTCCAGTGTATTGCTAACATGCTGCTGGCATCAGATATATGTTCTGATAACGTGACAATACTAACATACTGATATGTGCTTTGAGTTTCTCTTTCTTGAAATTTATTGTGCTAGTTTCCCACATACTGATCACCCAAAGGATTCATCAGTCACATAATCTAATCATTCTTTGTTATACATGTACACACACATAGAAACACACGCAAGTACAGTGATTAAACCAATCAACCACAGAGTAGATACCATCAGATAAAGCTAGAGGAGATTGCCTGGGTTTGTCTCTCTCTCACACACACACACACACACACAAATGTGAGGCAGTGTGTAAGACCACACAGTGTGTCTGAGCCTGAAGTCTAGACTTGCAAATATACATACTCCATATGCACTCACTGATCCCAAACATGATGCTCAACTCCAACTCAGACTCAAACTCATGCAAAATTCCTGATGTTACAGAGCATATTAACACCAATCCACACACAAATGTAAAACACTTGTTTCAAATTAATCTTTGCACACCACCACTGCTGTGTCTCATCTTGTAATCAGGGACCCGAGGCTGGAAATTAGAGCTGCCTCTGCATTAGTCCAAACTTTAGTTTACTGCTCAAGAGTAGAATTTTCCTAGCGCAACAATCAAACTCATTTTTAAACAGACAACTTGCAAACAACAACACTCCAGTATCTTACCAGCTGAATCTTTTCTCCTTCAATAACTTCCACAATCGCATAAGTCTTATTCATCTCCTTCATCCTCTACTCCTTGCCTCACTACGCTGGTGCCCTTTCTTCTTCTCCTCTCTCAGGAACAAGTAGCACACACAGCACTTCTCTCTGGCACTGCCGCCCCTGTCCCAGGAGAATGACCTTAGTAGCACCAATCCTGCCTTTCTTCTACCCCCGCTCCCCACCAAACAAGAGTGAACTTTCCCCTAACTGGACTTTCAGCCTGTTTTCCCCTTGCACAAATTGCCCTCACCCCCCTTTCCCTCCTCCCTTCTTTTCCTCCCCCTCTTCTTCTTCACCTCCCTCTCTCTCTGAGAGTCTTGTAAACAAGTTGAACTCTAACTGCGGCAGTTTAATTGTTAATTTTTGTTTGTTCCCTCAAGCACAAAGGAGTCCTCACTAATATGTCTTCCCTACAGTTGTTGCATATCTCTAAAGATGTTATAGATGGAATATTTAGTGTTTAAAGCCCTTTTTAAACTTCTGAATGTGTATCTGTGAGTTTGTGTTTGTGCATATGGATTAAAAATAAAAGATCAACAAGAAATCAGGTTTGGAGCAAAATTACAACGGCTGCATTGTAATGCTAAATGCTTAGTAGAGTCAACATGGCCAGGATTAACACACCATCCTTAATAACAACTGAAACCAAGGACACAAAGAGGGAGATGAAGAAATAAAGAAGCAGAGGAAGTGGTTGAAGGAACTGCTGAAAGGTAAGAGTAGTGATGAGTTGTCATATCCAACCCTGTGATTCATTTAACACAGACCGTGCCCAAATTAGGACCTTAAGGTTTTCAGAGAACTACATATTCATTTAACACAATACATGGAAATTCTTGTGTTGTACTTTAAAGGTGATGTATAAAAGTTGTATGTTCTATGTAAACCTATACAAAACGTACTTATAATACATTTTATTGTGATTTGTGATCTTTGAAGACTCTCAAACCAAATCATACGACACTAAATGAGCCAGTTGGATGCAAAGTACAGTAGTTATATAAAGGTCAACGAAACCACCTTATTGGTGGAGTAGCTCTTATGTTTAGGATCTACTTACTGTGTTTGGCATCTGGACAGGGTCAATATATGTCTGAATATCATCGTAATTGGACTGCATGTCAATGATGTCATCAATGACATCATCCATCTGGAAAAAAACGAGAAGCCATGTTATTTATTTGACAATGACCCCTAAAGTCTAACTTTAAAGCAGCACTTGTTTTTTTAATATAATGTTAGGTATTATCACTACTTGTACGTTTACTGCATCGCCTGACACTAGTGCCATATAAGCCTAAAGATAAACTTGTCTGCAGGTGCAAACACTCAAGAGACATGATAACTTCTATGTCATAGAGGCTAACCGGAGATGCAGATACAAGAGAGGTCAAACAATGGAAGCAGAGAAGTGGTCAAAGTCTGCAAGGTTCAGCTGTTTCCTTGTCACTTGTTAAGCTGTAATTACTGTTGCAAGGCCATAATGGAGCACTTAAATTCCAATGAAAGTTAGTGTCAGTTATTGCCAGTTAGTCAACACATCCATCTACTGTACACACCTACTGTACACACAAAACATTAACACCACTGCATTTACAAATGCTGCGCCAGCCTACACAGACCAATCAAATCATTATGATTCCTTCATAAAATGTGTGACTTTGGAGATAATATTCAATCCTCGTAATTTTATACAGGGGTGTAATTATGTCATATTCTAAGGATATTTGTTCAATATGGCTGTTGTAAATTGTACTTTATAAAATGTCTAGGAATAAATGTTTATGCCACGGTCTCCCGGTCGCCGGCATCTACCTCCTTCTCGTGGCTGGAACCAATGTTGAGCATGGCCATGGGGCTGTTGGGGGCACTGTTTCCAGACATGAGCTGCTCGGTGCGCATGTGTGGTGAGTGGAGGGGTGGGGGGGCAGACGCTGAACCCCCTGCAGGTGCCATGTTTGGGGGAGGAGAGGGTGGAATCAGTCCTGCTACTGCGTTAACTGTCTAGGGAGAGAGAGAGGACAGGTAATGATTGAGTTAATCACTGACAGGGTACTGACATACATTAATATACTACAATACTATGTGAATATCAACTGACATGCAGTACAGAGTAAAGGCATTCAGACAGGTACCTGTTTCGTGGCATAGGTAGTGGACAGGTATTCTTTCACCTGTTGCCTCCGAGACTGACGGATGTGATAGTCAGTAGGATTCTCGAGGTGGGTCTGTACCTGTATTAAGGATAGACGGTAAAAAGATTTGATTAACTCTCATTCAATTATTAATTTTGCACTCTGATCCAACTCTTTGTTCATGTTTCCTGTTAATGATTCCTTGGGATGAAGTGTGGAGACATAGGACATGCAGGCCTTATAGCTGTGATTTGGTGTTGCTGAAAGACAAATCTAAGCTAATGCAGTGACTGGTGGGGTAATTTCTGTGTCACAGGGATGACTCACCCCCCTGACTTTTACATATATTGAAGGTTGCAAAAACTTGGATTTAAAAAAATGACAAAAGTAGCATCTGTCAGCATTTCCATTTTTTATTTAGTCATTCTTATTGCTGGGTCTAAAATTAGACTTAATGCATGATGGCAGGTTATAGATTCACTAGTGCTAATCTGATGGGAGTAGCTCCTATGTGAAAACCACAAAACACTTATATGCACATATATTCAATAAATATATACATAGGTTATTGTCCTTCTCCAAATTATACCTATATAAAATACAAGACACACTTCATTATACTACGTACCCTAAAACACAGTAGCATTAAGTGAGCAGCAATGCCTCAAAGGGCAAAACCACAGTAAATCCTCTGGTGTTAGGGGCTGGCCTCATTCCCTCATATCAATGAGTAAAGCTCAGGGGGTGAGTGTGAGTTTACTCCAAAGATCTAAAGAGCAAAAGATTCAACTCATCAGCCCCTACGAGACCAGCCAGTTATATCATATCAACCAGAAATATTTCAATAAATACATATGTCCACTTATCCTCCCTCGTTCTAGTGTTTTAGTCAGAATTCTTCAACCTATCTAGCTCAGTTCTGTCAGCACACATGGAGTCCAAATAAATACAGAGCGGATTATGACAAGCTCAGAGGCCATGACGAACATCTCACTTTATCTACAACATGAAAGAAAAGACACTGACAACTCAACAGGAGATTTCATAAACACCATTCCACAGTGAGTAAACTGCTGATGCGGCAAGTTAGCAGTGAATACAAACTCAAGAAAATTAACAATGTAGAAGAACACAGGCAAGAACATAATGGAGTATTGCACAAACCCATAATGCACACCACAAAAGATAAGGACACAGGCATCTCAGGAATCGGGCGAAATGTCACCTCATCTTTATCTGTCCCAGTTTGATTCAGACTATCTGCGTCGTTTCTGTCTGTTCTATCACATAACATGCCAAACCTATCTTATCTATTGGTCTTACTCCCCCTTCTGTCAACCTACCTGCTTGCTGCACCACTATATTTTCTATGTCTATTTCAAATCTATACCTGATTGTTGTTTGAAAAGACAGGATGGCCAGTGAAGTGCCTGCTGCACCCTCCTGTCCTGTCTCCTAAGTAACATCGGAGTAGATTAACACAAGTGCAAAAGCTTCATGTCCTCCTGAAAACGCTCTAACCAAGATCTTTTCTTTCGTCCACCAGTCCCATAGTCAGATCTGTGTTGTGCTTCGTATTTGACTACACTGACCACATTCACACACTAACATAAGATAACATATGATAATTTAATTAAGTGATCAATGCAGGAAAAATGATTAGCTATAATTCTTCATTAACAATTTATCCAGCAAAAATGTGCTGCTGTTCTCTGTTTTTACATTACTGAAAACTCAATATTTTGACGACTTTAAAGATATCACCCTGGCTCTGGGAATCTGTGATGGACATTGCAATTTCATTGGCTAATTGAGCAACTGATTAGATAAGAACTCAACTGAAAACAAAAATAAAGACATTAAATGATAATGAAAAGCATCTGTTGTAGCCGTACTGACCTTAAGCACCTCAACAGGGACCTGCATGCTTTGGTAATGCTGTGGAGTACTAATGGCCGGGGTGGGTGCAGGTGGCCCTGCCATGCGTTGCTGCATGTACTGCAGGGCTGCATTCTGCTGCTGTTGGTGCTGCCGCTCACGCTGCTCCTCTTGCTGCAGCTGGTCTCGCATCAGCTGGAAAAACATATGCACACATTGATCACAGCAATACTCATTAAAACATTCTGGCCTATAAACTGACTTCAAAGGGCCACGCTGCTTCTGTCTTTCCTCTGCCCCTTTGCTTTTTTAAGAGTGTGCACAAAAAGCTGCCAGTTCGTTAGCAGCGAACAACTGGTGACTCACATCTATTAAAGTACCCTGTAAGAAAAGTAGGTACCGTATATAAATCCTAAAATATCCAAGGGCCATATAGTGTGTCCAAATGTATCAGTGGAAAACCTGGATGATGCAAATAGATGTCCTTCCAATAAATCTCCCACCTAAACACACAGACTAGAATATCTTCCTCTGCATTATACACTCAACCAGCAACACTACAAACAGACTGTGATGTCCATAGATAATAAAGAGGTTGTATGTATTGCAGTTGTGCTGTACCTGCATTCGCAGCCCAATGCGTGAGGCCATTGCTGTGGGGCGAGGGGGCAGGGGAGGGCGAGCCGATGTCAATGTACCACAGTCCAGCCCGAGAGGTAGAGGAAGCTGTGGAGAAAGAAAGAAAAAAATAATATAAGAGAATTAAAATCAAAGTGAAAGACAAAAGAATGGGGAAAATAAACAGAAGTGCAGGTCAATTTTAATCTGAATTTTGCAAAAGGTAAATCTCTATCAGAGGTCTGCTGTAATTCCCCAAACAAAAAAAGTACTGTATTTATCAAACACTTTTACCTCCACTGCCTCGATGTGGAGTTGTTAATGTGTGCATTAGTGACGAGAAGAGAGATGTGACAGGGGAAGGGGAAGAGTGCAAAATTGTGATGTGCTTTTCAAAATCTGTTTACTGAGCTGTATCTTTGTGGTTAGGTGCTCTTTACGTGCCTTGCAGTATGTTTGTCTAACAGAGAAATAGATTGTGAAGGTACTGCTCATTACTTCGAGACAAGAATCATGAACATAGCTTCATGCTAATTAGGACAGTATGTCCACTCAGTCAGTGGTCAGATGATAATAGGTTATAATAACAGCCTGACATAGACTCACCCTTAACTCCTTGGGAGTCAAGAACAAACAAATACTACAATCAATTTATTAACAGGACTGCTTGACTAAGTAGGTGCCCTCAGACAGACTGGCCACCTATCCGAGGTGTACCCCACCTCTTACCCAGTAATGATTGGACTGGCTCCAGTAGAACCTGAAAAGTGGATGGTTAAGACAGTCACTGCTCTCAGCCGGCATTGGTCAAGAAGTGACTGTACTGTTTCCATACATCTCAAATACAACAAGTAACAAATAAATAAAACTATGGAGCTGCTGGAAGACATGTTTGCTGCAGAAACTAGTGCCATTCAACTTACAGATATCTCTGAAATGTATCCTAATGCCGCACTGGGCACGCTATAAATTACCATTCATGAACTGTGTGTTCCTACTGATTCAAGGTCACCCAGGCAACTTTAACAAGGTGTTCGAAGAAAGCAAGTATTTTTATATAGCTTCATATTTGCCTCAGAGGGCTTTGCAATTTGTACAAATCCTGCCCTTCATCCTTAGATCCTAAGAGCAGATGAAGTCCCAAAAAATGTAACGGAATAAGGAAAAAGTGAAAGAAATCTCAAGAAGAGCAACAGAAAGGAGATCCCTTTTCCTGGACAGGAAGACAGACAGGAAACAGATGTCAGCTTTACAGAAGAGAAAAAACTTGATATACGATCAGGGAGAATGTTGAGCACCTTTTATGTGTACGACTTAGATTATTTACTGTTTCAGAATCCCTGTCTATGGCTTCAATACACTATAGTCCATAGTAAAAATCTGATTGTTTACAATGTGCTGTGTACTCATATGATGTCTGTCTTGTACATAAACATAAATCAGATAATATAGTTTATCAAGACAACAGAAGAGCACAAACTGACAAATGTCCAGTGTACAATAAAACATAGATTCAGTTACTGTATATATGAGAATTAAGGTAACTTCAAATCTGCCTTTAAATTCTGTCTTATCTTTGTAGCTGTTTATGAAACTGCTGTCTGTCTACTATGTACTAATGCAAATGGATTGCAAACTTCAATCCTTTACAAACAAACAGCACCAAATCCTTTAGCTACTGTATATGCATGCATACGTTTTACCGATCTTGGTTTTTAATGTCAAATACTGAGACAAAAAACAAACAAACAAACAAACAAACAAAAAAAGGAAAAACAGAAACAAAGAATTAAATGATCAAAGAGTGATTAATTAAATCCCAGCAAGAAGGATCCAGGGTGTGACAATGTCATTAGGCTTGTAAATTATCACTCCATTTAATATTAGTGACATACAAGTGGGCGGCTGTCTGTGTTTCTCGTGGGTCAGGCCAGTGTGAATAATTAAACAAGCACTGTAAAAGCTTTGAGCACCAATAAGGCAGAAAAGTGCTATGTAAGTCAGACCATTTACCATTGTACATAACATCCTGTTATGTGCATAATTATGGCAACCAAAGCAAAACAGACTAATATCTGCACACCCTCTGCCTAACTCTAACTTCATCCATTAACTCTCACGGCTGAAATGCAGCACTGGGCTGAACAAGGTTCTTAATAATAATCTCTTGACCCCCAATGCGTTCTTCCAAAAAGAGACAACTTTTTTTCAGGAGAACTTCTGTTGTAATGGTAGAAAGGTCATGTGGTAGTCATGTGGCCTTGTTGTTCTTCAGTGATCATGTGAGGAAAAAGACCATGGGGAACACCCATCACCTCCTTACAACATCTCCTCCTTTTTTTTCTCACGCATACACACTCATAAACATGCATACAAGCAGACACTCAGTGGGGACTCCCAGGCTAATAGTTCCCCTTCTGCAATGACTTGTGTTCATTCCTGGCATGACTAAGCTCATCTGAACTCAAAAGTGAGATTAGGAACTCAATCTCTATACGATGTGTAAGATGAAGAGTGGCAGAAAAGCAATGACGGGGACATCAATCAGAGTCAGATTTGTGCAGTCTCTCATCAGAAGCACTGTCTGTACATGGTCATAAAGTCATAAAGAGAGAAAGACAGAGAAAGACAGACAGAGAGAGAAAAGCTCATTGTGCGTGAGGTACAATAAGAAGGGCAGCTCCTATTGAGAAGGACTGAAGCCGCCTGTTGTCCGAAGTGTACATTTCAGCACCCGGGGGGGGCACACACTGCCAGCTTTGTGCCCACTGGATGGCCCACATGAAAAACACACACCCATGCAGAGATACACACTGAAAAACACACATTCCAACAATAACATGTACCACAACTGGGATTTAAGGAAATGTGGACTCCACACTATCCAAACTGCAAACGAAAATATCTACAGAAATAAAATTAAAAAGTAGAGAAGTTGAGACACACTAGTCACAGAGGTGGTAGTAGTAGTAACAGTCTCTTTCAAGGTGCTTAATACTTACTTAGACATACAAATAAGTGTGTGCACACATACACGCACGGTGGTGGAATGCTGCACAGTTTATTAATAGAGTCTGACAAGTGGAGTGATAACATCTCCAAACTCAATTGGCAAAGTAGGAATGCCAGCCAGAGAAGGATGTGGGCTCTGTGCCTCGAGAGTCTAAGGTTAGCCCTGTGTGCTGTACAGTTTGTAAAGCTCTTATTTTGGCTATATAAATAAAAAATAAAATGTACCTGACTTCCACCATATACATTCAATATTATGTTACGTCGTACGGGTGCATTACAGGTTAGTTACCTGACAAAACAAGACTGACACAAAAGTGTTGTTCAAAGACTAAAACTTAGACTAAGACTACAGTGTTATCTTCTCATGGCAGAGGAACACATGTTATAAGGTTCTAACAGAGTGTGGTTCTCAGACACCAGTTTAAATCCCCTATTTATGAGTAAACAGTTCCCAAATTAATCAGTTTAGAACAGGAAATTAATCTGACTAAAGATTTTTGGCAATTTGTTTGCCAAAGTTAGCTTCCATTGTTATTTTCTGTGAACACATTTGCTAAATGAAACTGCCAGATTTAGAGGCCACATTGCTGCCATAGCCACAGCCATGTTTACATAACCCTGCCTATGTATTATATAACCTCCAACTGTGACTAAGCCATGATACATAACATGTACGTAATGCCCAACCTCAATCCAAAACAAGGTTGAAACAATAGTATTGGAGTGCATTAGTGTCAGCCTGCACATCTAGAAAGGCTCCATCTATACAGACAGATCCAGGTTTTAGAGCAGCTTATGGTCCCATCCAGACAATGTTGGGTTGGAGTTAGTATCTGTCCAAACTATAGTTAAGATACACAGTTACCACCTTCTGCACAGTGTGTGTTTTCTTCTGCTCATTTACTAAAACCTGCTTCTGTATTTTTACTGTCCTCAGTGTATGATTAATGTAGACTTCAATACTCAGCCGTGTTGTCAGCTCATGATTTTTAATAACAAATGTTTATTATTTACTTTGCATTTGCTGTTTTTGTTTTTCTCATTATTGCATATAATGATTATTTGATTTGTTGAAATGCATTATTAGCTCATCCATCCATCTATTATCTTAACCGTCCTCTTAAGGGTCGCAGGGGTGCCTATCCCAGCCATCATTAGACGAGAGGTGGGGCACAACAAGCATGTCTATGGATGGTGAAAGGAAGCCGGAGTAAACCCACACAGACACAGGGAGAACATGCCATCTCACACAGAAAGGCACCCGGCTGACCAGTGGATTTGAACCCAGATCATTTTTGTTGTGAGGCAACAGTGAACCACTGCTCCACCGTGCCATGACTTAAACAAATGTAAATTATGTCAATATATTTTACACAGTATTTATAGCCTACCACTGTTCAGACTAATTTGTCTACACAATCTTATCCATATTATAAGACTACAGATGTAAAAGACAAATAACCTGTTTCACTTGTATAAAGAAAGTTGTTCACAGCTCTTTGTCAATGAGACCTAAAAATTCATGAAGCAAAAAATGGAACTAGAAACAAATACAATAACAACTTGGATATCTTATATCGGTTATGTTTAAAGTTATCACTGTACTTCAGGAAAAAACTGTGCTAATGCTGTGATGCGGTTTCTGATCAGTGAGATCAGTTGCAGCCAATCATCAACAGGTTTTCCAAAAATGGGGTATGTTAGTGCAGTAAAAGACTACTGTGAAGGTTTGTCTTGTGTCTTCTTGCTTTTCTCTCCTCAAACATTGATTGATCATCAATTCTCGATCCTCTGTCCTCAGAATGAGGACGTCCTTCAATATGGAGGACATGAACAACTTCCGGTGCAAGTGAGGATTGAAGAATGACCAATTAATATAATTGGGATCCACCCGTTGTATCTGATAGACAGACTTCCTGATATTATATAGTGACACACAGCTACCAGGCAGCATGATCCCCCACAAGGGCCTTCCCATTGCCTGGCATCACTGGGGTAAGCAGGCTTCTGTGACGCAGCAGGAACACAGAGCAGCCACTGTGTGTCCAACACTGTGATGTCACAGCTCCTTCACTTCAATCAATGATACCCAGTGGGAGGATGCAGAGCGGAGGAAGCTGAGGTCAGAGGTCAACGCTGAATTGTGCCATAGATTAGTCACAAACACACATGATAGCAAAATGCACACAACAGACAAGATGTGCAAAATATACTTAAGAATTGTTTAAATATGCTGTGCACACTGTGATGACAGTTTTACAGCGGTTTCTTCCTATAAATAGTGTAACACATTCACATACAAACACGCACCCAGTACACACACAGAGGAGCAGTGTGGGGCCATGGCATCTGTGCTCAGGGACATGGTGTTAATTTGTGGACCGTGTATTTTTAGGAGTGACTGTGCAAAGCCAAGTAAGGCCTTTTTGACAGCCAACAATTAAACGTGGGATGTATACATACTGTACATGCACTCAGGTGTCCTCTGTGTGCATTGAACTATGAGAACAGAGCACCACAACAGGAAGTCGGACAGTTTGCAGCCCGTATCTAAAAAGGATATGGGAATAATGCCAAATCAAAAAGGCTTGAAACTTCTGATCATTTCTGAGAAGAGATTTAACACAGCTGTTAATATCAAAATGTATCCAAATGCTACAATAGGTATATACACAGGTCATCTCTGCACAGACACATGCAGGCTCACTAAAACACACACACTCTTTCCACATTAAGCTATCTGTCTGCCTGCTCTGATGACTAAAATAACCCCCCCTGCTCTCTGTTCTCCTTTTCAGGAACACCCTGTTCCCCTGAGCCATGGTGTGTTTTTATTTTTTGTTTATGTGCATGTGTGCGTGTGTGTGTATCTGGATGCATCTGTGCGTGTGCGTTTTGTGGGTAGGTGGGGGTGGGAGGGGGTCATAGTGACAGGGTGTATTACGGCTCTATAGTGTGTGTTGGTTTTTTTGAGTAGACTCTTTCAGAACATGCAGACCCTCCACTATGAATATTCTTAAACCTCCGTCACCACACACACACACACACACACACTCAACTAGTAAGGTTGGTAGGATTAAGTGACATGGCTGGCATGGAAAGTATGGGGTCCTTACCCCTTCTTCTTTGGTCTCACACACACAAACAGCTGTATCTGTTATGGAACACACAGAACACAGCGAACTCTCCTGCACGGATGTGCCGCCAGACTGACTGGCAGATGTATGGACGGTCGGAACATGTTCAAATATTTAAGACTGGTATTCTGTTGGGTCAACTGCTATTTTAGAAATAAAACTGGTTTCAAATCACATCTGTACACATTACATAAGGTACTAAGTATCCAGTTACAGCACACAGGGGTTGGCACACGAGAATAAATGAGGTCACTTCAGGACTTTAAATATAATGATTCTAGTTTCTATTTAAGTTAGGAAGGTCTGCTGTTTTATTGCAGGGGAGCTCCACAATCACTGAGTGATTTCCACAGTAACATATACACAGAAGCACATAAATGCACACAGGCCGACATATAGATGCATGCACAATTACCTGTTCAAGAGAAAAAAAGAGTTCACAGAGAAGAATGCGCTCAGCTTATGCTGTTGACTACATGTCTGGATGCTGGAGAAAGATGAGGGCAATCTGCATGGAAAGGTCATGGGGCAGATGGGGCAGGTGTGAAACAACACAGACACAAAGAGAGACAAAACACACAGAAAGAAACAAAGAAAAAATGATTGGTTATAAATGTACAACAAAAATGGACAGTTTGGATGAACAGTTGTAATGTTGCATATGCAATTATGGTAGGTGTGGAAGAGCAACAGAAGAGGCAGTGAAGTGATAAGGGGAGTGAAGCAGCAGGTGTTGAACACACACTGAAGAATTTCCACAGCGGAAGCAAGGGAGGCAGCCGACCGTGATTAGAGCTGAGTATAAACACGCATTGAGGATAGTCAGATTATTTCTGTAATTCTCTTGAAGGACACACCTTTGACTGATTAGTAAATCGTCACAATGCTGCTGCAGCTTTGCCTTCATGATGTCAAGTTTGCAATCGGAGGTTTTGACACATATCTTGTTTAAGTTTACAAATGAGCAGAGGTTTAAGCATGTTCTTGAAGAAGCTCTATTGAATATAAAAACTAATTGAGTTGTGCACTCATGTAAAACATTCAAAACACTGCCGCCTTTTCCTTTTGAGTTGCTTTTTTTTTTTTTTTAATCATGGTTGGGGTTAATAGACAATTGCAGTGTAATGGTCAGCGTTCTTGAGTTGAAAGTAAACTTGAAGTGGATAGACACTTTGCTGTCAACAAGCTTTTCTGCTCGGTAATCTGAAGGTCATCCGAATGAATCACCATAACTCATCATTTCTGTGTATGAATCACAATGTCTGACAACTTCTAAACATAGTCTGTATATAGCTGACCAAGAGAAATCTTTGCTCAGGGAGAATCTTTCAGCTGGGTCTTTCTTAGGTCACTCTGCTTCACAGATCTTAGAGAAATGAGTGGAGTAAAACTAGCAACTAAAAGACAAGAGTAAGTTATCAGTGCAACTTTGAGCCACTTCTTATCAAAGCACAACACAGTGAGATACAGGAAAGACGAGATAGACCAGCATCATCAATAATAACCACAATGCATCACTTCCCCTTTCCTTCCATAAGTTTTCACAACTCCTAGTTTTGTCAGCGGTGAAGCAACTTCCTCTGCAAGGCAAGTCAGGGAAAGAATACACGCCATTTGACATACCATCATTTCCAAGACTGAGGCATCAAACTTTTGTCTATATCAAAAGCTAAATCTTATGCAATACTTGAAAGTTTAAAGAAAAACTAAAAAATAAATGTCTTATCTAATTTTTGTAAGGGTACTCCCTGTCTTTATAAACTTTCTAGGCACAAACACACACGTAGCGATACAAACACACAACTAGATCCTGACATTGACATGTAGTCAACCTCTTCATGCAGGTAATAATAACTGAACAAGTAAGAAAGCAGCCCTGCAAACACAAAAGAGCTTGCTAAGCTCAGACCACAGTTTACAGTTTCTGTTGCTTCGACTGGTGTCGAAGTGAACTGTCATAATCTCCAACATAATATACTTGTATTGTCTCCTCTTCGCAGTGTCACACAACCAGTACCATCTCCCTGTCATTCAGCCTTTTGTTAGCAGCACAAAACTAATCATACATTTCTAAATTATCCAGTAAAGACTTTTTCTGTTTTTGGAAGGTCAAACTGTAACATGAACAGTAAACAAATGACTTTTCTGTTGACATCGATATACGCACTGCCTGTTCTACTGTTGCCACAGCATACATTAGTCGTCTTACCGACAACACAAGGCCTGATCAAACATGTTTTGTTTCATCTCAAATTCACCAGCATGAATGGAGCTAAGGCTGATAGTGTTGTATCCCACAGGCAGGGAGAAACGAGACACTAATACATACTGTAAAGTACATATAAACTTAGATTCTTACCAGCAATCCTAGAGCCCTATCCCAGAGACAACATTGTGTATCCAAGAGATATTGGCTCCTCCACGTGTTAATGCACACACACTCACTGACAGCAACAGACAGTTGTTTGCTGCCTGAACTACATGCATACATATGCCGGTCCAATGGTTGCGACGCCACGCCTCCCTCCACCAGCCGAGTTACAGTAGGCTGACAGTCACTATTAGTCACCTTCCTCCCTCTCTTTAAACACCAGCGCAGCTTCCTATTACTCCTCCCTCCACTCTCCTCTTCCCCTAAATTAGCCTGTATGCTGTAGTCTGGGGCAACAACAAGGAGAGCCCTGTGTCCAGTAAACTCGTTCTTTCTCTTTTCTATCTCTGATGTGGAACTTTCAGTTTATGCCCCTTTTTAGGGCAGCGCTCAGCATTTGCATACAGCAAGATTTAGAAATGTGCATGAATAAACCAATACAAATCCTGGAAGCAATTCCTTATTTTGTCTGCCAGATCCTTGTGATTGTTTTTTTCTGGAGGATAAGCAGCAGTAAATCAGCACATTTACTACTCCAATTGTGCCTCCACGCACGCTCACCCTGTCACGCAAATGCACAAACAAATCTATACATCCTCAAGAGAGCATAATCACTGTGATAGATGCTATGCAAAAAAAAAGGCCTGTTCCATAGCAATACGTTTGATTTCCTGTCTTTTCTTGAAATTCTTAATAACTGCATTGTGGCAAGATGAAATAATAAGCATTATAAGAATTATAAAATAAAAAAATGATGTTGTTGAAAAATGTGCAAAGGTGAAGAAACCACAGAGCACTGACTCAAAGCAAAATGCTAATCACTGACGCAAAGTGATCTAAATAGATGTCACAGGTGTGAAATTGTGTAGGTGATTACACAAGAAACACAATTGCTAAAAATTTTGCACCATCCCACACCCCAATGACCATACCTAGCATGTAGGGATTTAGTTCCAGCTAGTTTTGCTGTCTTTTTACACACTTTTTTATGTTTGCTACTACAAAAATGAGCTATCAATTCCATAATTTTCAGCTAAAGTGGAGCTGTAGGACTTTCTGTGAACTTGCCGTATATGACAGACTGGTTGAGTTCACATTAAAAAAAAACCTCTTCTGAAAAATAAAAAAACATAACTATTAACAGAAACAACAGTCACAAAGAGAATCGTTTCCCCATGTACCCTCCTTACTTCACTTAATTTTATGCAGGCACATAAAAAACACTCATGCCTAGTCAAATATATATACACACACAAGGCAAGACAGCCACAGAGACAACCAGCTGAAAAAGCAACAGAAGGTTGGATGATGGCCACTTGCTCACAGGACCTTTAAAGGAGCCTCCCAGTGGTGAGATTATGCATAACAGCAGAATATTTTCACTTGTGGAACATGTAACAGAGGTTTTTAATAAGTCAGCAATCAGAAATCTTTGCTTACTGACTGTCATACATCTTTATGAAGTGACAGCTCTGACATCTACACTTTTTGAAAACCCAAACTGTATCTATCATTAGAGTAATAATTATTACTTCATAGTCCTTACTGTAAGTTCAACTCATTTATGTAAAATATAGAGACCTGCTTTAAAATTAGTCAGCAAATCCATCAGCAATGGCCTGAGGTCATCACACATACACCCCACACTATTAATACCTTGCGTCCATGCTCTCCTTTACAGCCCCCCATCATCTAGCTGTGAATGCAGACACACAGACATTGGTATCAAAGTGCCACTCAGCTAGTTGTGCCTATCACAACAGAGGACAACACTGGGCAGCATGGTTCAGCAGGACCCGGCTGACAAGCATCCCTTGTTTGTACACAAAGCATTCAGCAGTGGGCCAGCTCCACTTCTCAATGTATTTACTGGGTTATTTTGGTCCAGGGGCAGGACCCCTCGAGTCCCTCATCTTATTGGTTAGGAAAGCTGTGTTCCTGTCATGTCTGGCCAATCAAGAGGCGAATGTGTAGGAAGGGAAATCTTTTACCAAGGCAGCCTTGTATTCTTTTGACAATGGCCTACGGAGGAGGCTGGATCCAACCACACATATACTGTATATCCACAATCACACACAAAAACACTCCACCCAAGACCCTCTTTCTCTCTGGCAAGAAAGTTTGCAATCATTTACTCCAGCTGTCACCATGGATGTGAAGAGGATGCCAAGAAATACTACACGTATAGACCACTGAAAGTGGGAAGCGACTGTGTTGATATGTCTGGGAGAAGTCTGACCCAGCTATGCTAGCCTTAGGCTATCTCTCTGTTAAGTAGGCCAAACACAGTTGTCAATATATAAAGGGCCACAGGCAATGCAACTGCTGTTGAACCATACAAACATGGATTTGCATGCAGAATGTTTTGTCAGTATAACATACTGTATCACTATCACATATACTGTATACTATCTTGAGGTAGGTTCTATTAGTTTAAACAACTATAGGTCACACAACTGTTTGTCTGCATGCATGTACTGTATCAAGCAATGTTGTGCTGATCTTCAGCAAAGGTAAAAACATGCAGCTGTTTTTAATATCCACTTGTTTACTACAAGAAATATCGCATACTTCTGGGAAAAAACACTTCCTCATAC
The DNA here is from genome assembly GCF_900324465.2 of Anabas testudineus. Taxonomy (NCBI): domain Eukaryota; kingdom Metazoa; phylum Chordata; class Actinopteri; order Anabantiformes; family Anabantidae; genus Anabas; species Anabas testudineus. The sequence goes on along the minus strand of NC_046614.1, from coordinate 10,432,867 downwards.
TATACATACCTATACACTATACACTAAGATGACCTTAAGTTGTGTACATGAGTGGTTTACTCATACATATCACTTGCTACTGTATCTCTGATGACATAAGTCAAACAAAGTCAACATCAATTATAATCCTTTTAATCATTATCCTGTAAGATATACAGTTTAACTATTACACAGGCTATTGATTTTTTTTTTTTGTACAGAGCCAATTTTTCTACTTGCAGCATTTGTATTGCTGAGTAAACTCAAGGGGTGATCCATGTGTGAAGTTGTGTGAGATTCAAAGAGGATAGTAGAGTAACCAAACAACCAGCTGCACAGCATTTCTTTGTGCATGAGTGAGAATCACCATGTAATGGAAGGCATTTGGGAGATGAGTTGCACTCTTAGACACACACACACACACACACACACACAGACACACACAGTTAATGGTTGTTACATACCAAAACTTGATCCTTTATAAAATGTTCAACGCTCACTCACTTTCCTTTTTAATATGCCTTATTCTCTGCATTTCTTGCTTTTCAACTAATTACCATACAGTATGAAGAATGAAGAATGTTTGAGGAAACATGACTACAGAGAATGTGCAAAGAAGAGGTTAGACAGGGAGGACAGGAATATCTCAAAAACTACAGGAGTTTATGGAGGACTCAAGAGCAGGATAATCAATCAGTTATGTTTACAACTGTATGTGTGTGTGTGTTTCCCAGATCACCATTTATTACTTGTCTTCTAGTCGATTACCCCTGACCAAATATCAAGACAGTTTTCATTAACTAGTAAAGACAAAGCAATGCTGTGTCTGTACACACACACAAAACAGCACATTCATCACAACTGATGATTCTGTCAGGGCTTATGACTAAATGAAAAAGATTATCCAACAAAAATGTCAATAATCCCGTGCTGAGTGCAGCGTAGCTGAGAACTGAAATGATCACCAGTAAGATAATTTCCCTATTATAGTATTGTATTATACTATTAATATTAGAGTATTAGATATTAGATTGATAGATTTGATTAGATATTATTTTATTAAAATACTAAAATAGAAAAAAAGAAAATTAGAGATGAAAGAAATGCTGACATGGTGAAAATCATGTTTTCAAAAAGGTACATTTTGACCTGCTCAGGCTTCACCTGTAACAGAATTAAAATAAATTATAAATAAAATACAGTCTCTATGATGGAAAAGAGCAGCCAGTGGGCTGAAAGCACAAAAGGATGCATTTTCAAACTGATCTGCATTAGTATGAACAACTTAAAAGAAAGTTTTGATTTAAATTAACCACTCTCTCTCTGTTAATTTAACATAGGTGATTTTGCTATGATGTGAAATAAGATTTGATTTCCACAGTATTTAGGCCTGAGCCTAATTTACCTTGAACAAAGCTTTGGGCCATATGACATAATATAGAATATAATTCTAATATACAGAAAGGTCTGGTGATGTAACACATCAGACTCATATAAGGGAGCCAGAGTAGTAACATAATTATTGAAACGGTAATTCTTTGTCTATGATTATTAACTATTAACTGCATCAATAAGATGTGTGAAAAAAAACATTGTGGTTCAGAACGATAAAGAAGGAAGAGCAAAGGAGCTACTAGCTGAAGAGGAGAGAAAACTCTCCATGTTAACAACAGCTCTACCAACAGCATTAATACCAACCAAACGCCAATCAGTCCCAACAATAACTCCACCTGGTGGTTTTAATGTTGTGGTGTACAGGAATCCGCATGGAAAGAATGTAATGCTGGTTCTAATCGACAGGTGTCAAAACACGCTGCACTGCTGCTGCTTGCACACTGGGCTGTGTAGCCACCTTCCAGTCTGAGAGCCCTGATTGGTGTATGCAAATTATTTTCATTGCAAAGTCCTCAAACCAGACTCAAACTGAACAAAAAATGTCGAAACAGCCTCTGTTTTTATCATACATTCAGTACGGGTACAAGGAGTACCAGGAATTATAGTGTGCAAAACCTGTTTGGGGAGCCCAGAGGGCTTAATATTAAAGGAAGCAGACTGCATGGTTCATCAGAGAGTTTCTACTTAGTTAGAAAGAATGTTCAGTTGAAACAACAGGGTTGACCACTAAAACTGAATTCATTAAATATAAGAAATCTAACTACATCTTGTGTTTGAAGGGTGTTTCAAGGGAAATTACCTTTTAAGGTGTAGACTGGGGCCTAACAACACGATGGGGAAATAGTTTTAAAACACTGTCCCAATCTTTACATTTAGCATGGAGTTTGAGAGTCTTTAGATTTCTAAAAAAACACAGCTGTACAGATGATTGAGCAACGTCTTTATAAGAAGATAATAGTAAGTATAACTCTGTGGCATTTATTGTGGGTCTCTCAGGGAGCTAAAGAGTCACAACCGCAAACTACAGACGACCCCTGCAGTTCATACCAACAAGCAAACTGTCCGCACAGTATACACAACGAGGCAGCTGCAGTGTGCTTTTCACAGATGCAACTAGGGCGCCATTCCTTCAGAGAAGAGAGAGACTGCATTAGATTATCACTATTGTCTGTTGGTCAAAAGAGGATATGAAAGCAGTGGAATGGAGATAAGATGAGGAAGTGGAGTCACACATTCTGCACATGCCCTGAAACGCTCCACCCACACTGACCTCTAACAGATCATGGGTCATGTTGTCATGTAGCACATGCCAGGCTGTCATTCCTGTGGATTTCTAGAAAAGTCCAAACTTCAGCGACAGATTTATATTTTGGTTTGTTTGGTGGTTTTGTTTGTCATTTTATTTGGATTTTAAGGGAAGTCCTGTATACCACAGAGATAAAGTAGTTCCTCATATACCTTTTACTGGTCTAGTCACAACACAAGGAAACTGCCCAGGTCATGAGAGATCTGTCCATATGGAGTGGATATGGAGTGGAATGGATAAGCTGTGTTTACACACATCTGATGCTCTTTCACACTAGAGTACTTTCGCTGAGCTTAAGCAGTTTGCATGTGTGTATTAGTGTGTGTGTGTGCTTTGGTCTGTAGAACTGCTTCTGTTTACCTCAGGAAAATTAACCCTATCCCGAACACTTACAAGCGGACATTAGTCCAATGTCCAATGAGCCTGAAAATATGACCAGCACACACACTTACACAGCACACAGGATGCAAGTGCTACTTTGGTGACGTGGAGATCAGCTTGCACGTTTAAACATACTCCTATAAACACAACCCAGAGAGGAGAAATGCTCCAACACAGCCAGTATTTTGGTAATTATGAACATATTCAGAACACAGACAAAGTGTCTGTCTTCCTTTGCTAGCCATCTGTACAGGGTGCAGCTGTGCCTTTGGAGAGAAAGTCTAGTCAGTCTGTAAGGCATCTGTGCTGTTCTACATACTGGCCGGTGACCTCTGACCTTGCTGACAGCGACCTCACAGCTCAGTGTCTTTGCTGACCCCTGACACTTCATACTGTGTGCACTCTGCAACCCCACTGACTCCTCTATGTCCATTCTCAATTGCCTCTACACTGTACACTTGTTTTGACAATGAAAAAGCAAGTCAGCTCAGTGCAGGTACAAGTCGAAACAGATGTCTACACAACCACACAACTATTTTGTACTTAAATTATCTATATATGTATCTCTCTATATATATACAGAGTATAGTATGGTAATGGGTGCCCACTTCTTGGTAGAGTAGCCACAGTCCCAAAGTGTCTCTATTTGTAGTTTGTTTGTCTAACTGTAGACTGGTGAGTTTCTAAAGTCTCTGACATCATCACTTTGTAACCCTTTACAGCTTTATGTAAATCAACAATTGTTGATCGTAGATCCTCTGAAAGCTCCTTTTGGCGATGTATGGCTCAAAAAGTTTGAGTGTTTTTTGTCTAAGTAGCTCTACTCCACACCCTCAAAATAATTTGTTACAGCTAAATTGCGTGCCAATCCTGTTGAACAGTAGATCTTTCTGATACGGCTGCACAACAGAGATGTTTTCATTCATGGATTCACAGAAATAAGGGAGAGGCAGATAAAACTGGTAAAGAAGCAGAGATAAACTCAAATCAAGCAGAGACAGCAGCTGAGATGCTTTGTGTTTTCCACATTGCTAAATCAGGTTTAACCATGTGATGAGTTTTTTTTTTTTTTTTTCAGCTTATCATGGTCTTAGATCTTGGTCCGCACTTTCGTTTGGCACAGGTTTTTAGCCGAACACCCTACCTTGCGCAACAGTCCCTAGCTTTGTGTATGGGACAGGCTCCCAGAGTGCACTAGCTTGTTCAACTTCAGTGGCAGGGGTTTTTGGACAGATTGGGGGTTCTGTTTCTTGTCCACGCACACTCCAACAAAGACAGGCCTGCGTCAGTATTATGTGAGAAAAAGCATAGTCCAAATGTCAATGTTTAATACTGAGCACTGAGATTGTGTTTATGTATGCAAATGGAAATAAACATATACTGAGATTCACAAATTACTTGAATGCAACTAAACGCACTTTATTTCCTCAGGTCTGCAGCTGGACCTGCTCCCAAACATGTGTATCCCCATCTGTGTGTGTGTCAGTAACAGTGAATAATCAGTTCACATGTCCTTCAGTATCACATTTTTTTCTGGCTTTTATGTCAAAATCCATATAAAGAAAATGCATGTGTCACCCAGAAACCGAAACCATCAATCTGGAGGCCTGACATACGTGTGTGTGTGTGTGCAACTTCCTTACAAAACTCATCTTACTGGAAGTAATATAAGTCAAAACAGAATCAAAAGGAACATCTCCTCTCCCTCTTGCAAACCTACAGTCATAAAAATCACAGTCATTAAAAATCTCGTGTGTGTTTACCAATAGCTCGTGTTTTTGTGTGGCTTCCCATGTTCTTTAAAATCCACATCTGATGAGTAACATGATACAAAGGTCATGCATTAGTCCATTTAGATTACTGAACATTACATTTTTTATTTCTGGTAATTCACTTTAACCGTCATCATCATAGTGTTGCATAACACAACATGGTCACTGCTGTTTGTAACCTCTAAAGGCACAGTTCTAAGAAATTAATGAAAGTAGACAAGTCATGAACATGCAGAACCTTGCACAAAACATTTACCCGGGCACAAACAGTCAGGCCTATGAGGCCTTTCTGCTGACCTTTGAACTTAATTGTATTCTCCACAGAGAATTGTATGGAAGACCATATAGGCCAGGCTGAGAGGTCAGGGGTCAGTAAACTGGGTCCAAAGTCAAATGCTTTTGTAAGGCAGTACACATACTCCAAGGAGACATGTAGGTCACCCTACAGCCCTCAGAACAGTTCAGACAGACGAGTCCTGTTTTGAAAGTTAGTATCATCATCATCACTACCCTCAAACCTTCAAATATGCAGACCTCAAAATAAATACAGTGCAATGACTAAATGATCATAAAAATATAGATTTCTAGATTGATGTCTGACAAAGTCAAATAGTTCAGTCATGTGGCTCATGCTAACATTACAATCTAATACCAAGTGTTTGTCATATGCCGTATGTCATAACTGGAGTAATACATCGGCGTTGCACCACAGGGCAGCAACAGGCCACTGTACCTTCCACTCAACACGCAGGCACACTAATAATAAACACCAGGTATTTAAATCAAACTCACTCAGCTGACAGAGGGATTAGGGCATAAAAGGTTGATGGTACCTTCATTATTTTTGTGTCTGCTCTATGTGGTAAAGTAAAATACTTCAACAAGAAAGATTGTAGTCTGTACAGTTCATAGTCACAGCTGATACGTCGCAACATACCCCAGGGCTGTGGTGTCTTCACTGACACCGGCTTGGCTACAGGAAAACAGAGGCAGGTTTTATGTGGACTAACATAACCCCTGACAGAAAGGGAAACAAGTGGATGTCAGTGCTGTTTTATTTCAGATCATTACTGTATATGATTTTAGTGCTCTTTATTTGTGTGAAAATGGGTGTACTCTAAAAGGTTTCAGAAAATGGGAAGCATATGAATATGTTCTGCATGTCTGTCTGGGTCCTTGTAGTTGGGTTTGTGCTCACAGGCGCCTCTAATGTATTCTCCTCAGATCCACGACCAAGTTATGAGCTGGGGCTTGAGACAATGCTGCACTGTGCCTTGTAAAGCCTGTAGCCTGTGCGTAAAGTTTATATAAACGTACCCAGCTACGTGTCTTGTCTTATAAATATATTTTCAACTAGCTGGTACGGATTTGGATAGATTTCACTAAAAAAGTACGGAAGACTGAAAGCATTAATATCCTAAGGACAAATGACAGGTGAGCTACAACTCACTGTAAACCGAATAAATCACGATACTTTGCACGTAGAGCTTAAAAAAAAGAGGAGCGCTGAATGTTCCTGGCAGGGTTAATAGGAGTGTGGCTCGTTTAGAAAGAGCTTCATGTCAGTGGCCGTGCTGAAATATCACTTACCCGCTGTGAAGGTCAGACAGAACGAAGAGAGGCGTGAGGCTCGGGCTCAGGGAAAGTGCGTGTCCGCTCCTCTCAACACGCTCCGGTCACAGCCTGCCAAGCAGTGCCCCAGGAAAAGGTCGCGTTTAGGAGGAAAGAAAAAAGAAAAACCCCACAACTCTCGACTGTGTGAATTTCTCTGTAACTCCTCAGGCTCCTGTAGGGTGCACAGCCCATGCTACATCGGAGGCTAATTTGTTTTCGTTGTGCCCATCGAGATGTTGACACAACTTGGAGCGTCTGCGGTCACCTGTGGCACCACCAACGGCAACGCGTAAAGAGAGACTTGTGGGAAATGTAGTTTCCTCACACCCTCGACAGACTGGTATTTTCAGACGATGACGTGCTGCCTCTTGACCTCAAGGGGGGGAGTTTTTAAGAGGACCTCTAAGTTGAGCCAAACACGCAAGTTAAAGAAGAGAGCGTCGTCTTTTTCCCCTTTACTCGTTTTTACTTTCAGTGCTGACGCGCTTTCGGCGCCTATTTATAATGTGAGACTACAAGTTCACACGATGATGTTGTAGTTCAATCCAAAATGCATGTCACGCTGTTTAAAGCCAGTGCCCTGCAAAAGGGGGTTTAATGTTTATTTATCTAAATAAAAAAAAATACTGAAGAATAAAATGAGCGTTTTAAAGTTTGTGATTTACTGTTCGTGTCTAGATTGCACAGGTCTTTCTCACCTTTAGGTTTTTCATCGTGTTTGTCCATCTTTAACTCACAAACTCATATTTAGCTAGATTAGATTACACTGAGACTTAAACAGAAGAACTGGATGCATCCTTGTGCTTTTAAAGAACATAGTCAATGGCATTTTTGTTTGATTGGTCAGAAAAGCATGCAACATGCTCCCAAGTAGAAATTTCATTAAAAGCATTCGTACATTAAAAGACAAAGAACTAACCTCACTTATGTGCAGCATAGATGACTGGGGAGTTGAAAATAGCTAGTACCCACTTCGACCACCAGAGGGAAGCAATGAGAACTGGTACACAGTGCAACACTTAATGACTAGAGGCATTTAACATGGGCAATTTCAGTTTTTATTTCAGTGAAGTAACTTTGTCTAGGTGGAATTGGGATGTGATGAAAGACTACCCGTAAAAACTATCAACTGCTGCTAACTATAACATCCCGCTGTCCTCAACTATATTGTTGCTATGCTGGCCATCCATCAAATGATTTTTTCCCTTCCAATATGCGCAAATAAACCAATTATGACATCTGGTAGCTCTCTCCCAATAATAATTAAGCATGTTGACTGGTATGATTCTACTAACATTTAATACAAGACAGACGCCTTTAAATATCTAGAGCCTTTCAAAGGTGATATTCCACAGGTGGCAGTGAGGGACATACCTCACATACCTCAAGATGTTTCTAGCAAAGAAACAAATCAGCAGATGATTAAATATTGTCTAAGGTAAATTATATCTTTGGCCCCTTCAGTGCTGAGCTGTGCCATTATTATTCATATAATATGAAATGAGGCTGTCTCAAATTATACAAACTAAAAAAAGTTTTAAAATAACTTCAATAAGACTTTCCAATATTATCTTTTTCAAACCAAAATCAATTATCTAGTAGTAATACATGTCCACTTAACATTTAAATTGGTTTTATCATATATTAAGAGATATTTTGCACTGATTTAGATCCTCAGGTTATCATGACATTCATTTTCTTCCATATTACTAAGCCCTATGTTAAAGACCGATGAAGCCGAGGAGGGTTTAAAGAGAAGATGGACCGCCAGTGTCACTATGTGGACGTTAGAAGAGTTGTATAAACAGACAAAATGCCCAGTCTCCCTAGAAACAATGTTCATTTTGGACAAAACAGTAAACCAATAATGTCCAGTGTGGAGAACTGAATTTTTCAAGTAGCGACTGAAGACCAGGATAGTGGATGGGTATGCAACATGTCTAACACTACAAGGTGAGTTATACACTCCATCACATCAGTCAGTGCTTAATTTCTGTTGCACCCTGCTTTCTGAAATGTAAACTGTGCAAAACATCATTGAATGAAATCCCGGATTCGCCAGAATCATCCATTATCATTTTTCTTTCGGTGAGAGGGACCAGTTAACAGCAGGGTTCTAGGTGTAATGCTCTGATGCAGTACGAATTGTGTGGGCAGGACTCCTATGTGGAGGGTACATAGGGGTACAGTGGATGCCACCAGTCCATCTGCTTCACACTGTGCACGGGATCCAGCACCACCTGGGTCCCGCCCTGATCTGCCCTCTTCTTCCCCCGCTGGAGTGGCGAGTCCTGGAACACCAGACGAACACGGTGGTGGCGCATGTCTGTGCTCACGTTGATTGTGAACTATTAGAAAGACCAAACTAATTAGTGAAGATACAGAGGGAAATTTTAGTCTGTCTTTGGGTCACAGCACAATATATGCTTCATCTGTCTTTTGACAAAAATATTATTCTATTTTGTTTAGATTAAGAGTCACTGCTCTTTGTTCCTATTAAAATTGATTGGATATTATTACTCAGTCTTCTGTGCATTTAGGCAGTACATAACTATGTTCACTCAGAAAAAAAGGCCTCTGAACTATTTTAATTTTGAAAATGTTAGAGGTCATCAATCCAGCTCTCTGCCCTGTGAAGTAGTTGTCAACAGATGCTAAAAAACAAGTGGTACTGACCAGGGTAAGTGTCATGCCCATGACCACAGGGATGAAAATGAAGTTGAGGGTGGTGACCTGAAGTACATAGCAGTCAGAGTCAGGATTTTTGTGGACATCTTCATATTGTCTGGGCATGCACAAGGACTTTGCACAACCATTCTTTCTGTGTACCTGCTGCGATGGAGATAACCAAAGAAATACATAAATAATGACTATCTATTAAAACTGTTTATGACATTTATTATATTTTTGGAAATGCCTTTTACCTGCTTTACAAACTTGAAGTTGAACTCCCACAATGGCTCTGGTCGGGTCCCTGACACCCTTTTGACCCAGAATAGTAAACACTGCAACAGAGGAAATTACATATACAAAAATAGCCATTACTAGTGCGTCAACTTAGGCTGGCTTTCTTAGAACTACTCCGCTTCATTAAGTCTGACACTGTGATGAATAGCTGCTGTCTTAAAGTTGGTTATGCAGTTGCAAGAAAACAATAAAGGCACTGTTTTCAGTATAAATTGGTCAAATTAAATTAAATTTTTAAAGTTACAAATGACATTAAATACAATATTTCTAAGACAATAAAATATTTTATATCTCTATTGAACAAACCCATTGAATACACTGAATGATGGTGGAAATATTAATGGCAACTACACATCAGCAGGAGTCAGGTGTTAGCAAACCTGGAGACTATTGAAATAAAAAGGTGGTGCGGTTTAAAACCACCTTCGCTCGTAAAAAACACTAAAACAGTGTCAGTCTGCTATTCACAAACAGCATCAGCTGATGAGCCATACCTCACAAAAAAAACTAAGACGTATAATCTGTTGTTGTTGATTTGCATATAGCTGTAAAGAGCTGAAGTGATCTTAAAGAGTTTAGATATTCATCAGTCAACAGACACATTGTCTATAAATGGATGTAATTTTGTGAAGTGGGTGCACAGTCAAGATCCAAAAGCACAAAGTAGAATGGTAAGTGAGATGGAAAAGAACTGTAGAGTAACAGCTAACGACCTGAATTCTTTGGAGCGGGTTAACATCTCTGCTTATCATCATCTATATGCAAAACATAGAGAAAGTATGGTATCCATGGCAGGATACCATGGTGGAATCCCTTGCTGTCCAAACAAAGCATGTCATTTACCTTGGAGTTTAGCAAGGTTGTAGGTGTGGATTCTGGCATGGCAGGAATTTTTGACACACGCAAACTGAACGGCTCATACAGATGAAAAAGGGAGCGAATCACACGGGCCCGTAGACAGTGCATCATGTCAGGTAAGTCAGACTGGAGACGAAATGGCAGATCAACATCCATCTTGTAGTGTCTGTGGAAGACCGATAAAAGGTGAACTGAGAAATATGGCGATCAATTTAACAAGACATTTCCCATTCTAATAAATATTTACTTGTAATTGCTATGTTTCAAAAATTAGAAACGTGAAACCTTAGAAAGATTTTTTTCAGCAACTGTGATATCAGCTTTAGTACTTTATCGATCTCCAGACTGTCATTCTCTCCCCTTCATAGATAACCATTCTGCATGCATCTGTATGCAAATTTGTGCTATCTGAAGCTCTTCCAGGACTGATGGCCAAAATTCCCACCCACCTCCTGACTCCTTTTAAGTTTAGCTAGTTTATGGCTCCTCCGTGTACAAACAAACAAAACAAATAGCAGCACTTTTCTGCAACATCATATTCACCACTGACTACAAGCAGTCAACCAGTAAAGTCATCTTACCTTCTATAAAGCCTGGTCCAGAAAGCTGCAGTGCAAGTGACTGTCCAGGCGTTTCTACAGATTAGAGCAAATCTGCACACATCTTCCGGTCGTATATAGGAAGACAGCAGTAACCAGATATCCACTGGATACTCCTCGCCGTCACTACTTTCACTTTCTGTGAGGACAACACACACATAACAATAAAAACACAGTAAAATTTGAGCCATCCATATCAAAGTTATGTATTCATGAATAATTTTATGCATAAATAAGCAGAAAATCCCAAATAATACCTTTTCTTCTCTTGTTTTTTTTCTTACGGGCAACTTTAGCTTCATTTTCTTCATCTTCTTCAGGGTCTAGGTCATCACTGCTGTCCAAAGTGTCAGGTTGGACACTTGCTGCAGACGAAAGGACCTCCTCTACAGCACCTTGAGATGCTTCCAGGCCGCAGAGTAATTTTACTGGACAAACACAATGAGTTAAGAATTTGATCACATCTTGCAGACGGGGCCAGGTGACGGTGGTATCTGCGCTGTGTTTACCTTCTTTTTTAACTGCATTTGCAACAGCCTTTTTCACCCTCCCCGACTTCACGATGGCTGGGTCGGCATCAGCATAATCAGCAACGGTCACTGCGAAAAAAGTCATCGTGTGTGCTCTTGATGGTGCTGTTTATGAGTGATGCTCTTTTGAAACATAAATGATGATTTGACCATTGCGTGGCGTTACTATAAATTACGAAGTTGTATATGCTAACCTAAGTTAGCATACACGCAATCTAGCTGGCACCGGTAAAGTAAGGTTCTTCCTAATATCAGAAAAAAAACACTAAATGTGATCATGCCGAGTTCCTACTTTCAATACAATCTAGTAACGTAACATTTGAGTGAAATATTTTAATTTCGATGTTGTAAAACTGAACCAACAGTTGACTACTGATAGCTAGCTAATCTTTCCGACACACGTAGCTAGTTAACGCTAATCGTAACCTACCTGATTCCGAACAAACGTCCCCCGCCCTAAATTTCAGCCGTTTTCGGTTCCCTTTCTTGGGCATGTCGACACCAGTAATTTATGGACGCTTAACGGGGCTGTGAGTCCTGCCATGTCTCTATGGCAAGCTGAGGTAGAGAGAATGAAAGAAAAATGCCAGAGAAATTGAAAAATGTTCCGCCAGGATCTTCAGCCATCATGGAATGACGTGCGGCCGCAAGTAACGCGAGAGTATCGTAGACCGTAAACCGTCCTGTGTTTTACTGCCACCTGCCGGTGAATGCGAACATCGCAGCATGTGCTCTGTCATTTAAACCTCAAGTCAAACTGTGAAAGTCCAGTCAGAAATCAGCTGAGCACCTTTTGACTTTTATTTAACTTAAATGTAACTAGACTGTTTTTTTTTCACAACTGACAATGAGTGTTCAATAATGCTTACAAAGGAAGACATTACGTCTAGTGTCTGACAAGTAGTCTGAAAGTCTTCAATGTCTTTTTTCCTATAATAATGATAACAATATCAGCTTTTCACTGTATTTGTTCAAATACTCTTCAAAGTATTTTAAAATCTCCTCACAGAGGTTTGCTCCAGAGAAAATCTCACTTACCAACAGAGTAAGTGGGTCTAAAATGGCATAAAGATCAACTAATAAAACCTATAGCTATAGGTATAACTGTTCCCAACAGAAAAAAAGTGTTGCACAGTAAATGTAGAACAAAATCCTCCAATTAGAAGACAAAGAAAGCTTTTTTTGTTAATGATGTTTTGTTCATGTCAACATACACCCTGAGTAATTTCCTCTTGCGGCCAACAGTTGTAAATTCTGACCAAATTGAAGCAAAGCTAGTCGCGCTTAAAACATCAACGGTGAATTGTGTAAAGGTCAAAAGACATCAAAAGTGTAAACAGTGAAGCTGATATAAAGCACTAGTTCTATACATTTGTTACAACTAGTAGTTTGCAACAATTAAATATCACAGTTTCTACCAACTATTGTTTGTAGCTCCACTGAATAAATCTTGCAGACTAATAGCTGTGCTCTGTATTGTGTTGTATGTATCAGGACTAAATTGTATTGGAATCTCAGAGGAAATATACACTGATAAAAAGAGCCAAGGTTTTTAGTGAACCCACAGAAGTACTGAGAAAATGCCACTGTATCTTAATAATATACACCTGAAACAGCCTTCTCAATGTGAGAGGCAATGGAAACTCCCCATCATCACCATCCACATCATCATTTTTAATAAAACAGTCTCATTTCAACAATTTATTTCTGCATTACTTATTTCACTCACAATTAGTAGAAAACAGTGTTGAAACAGACGTTGCCAGTAAGGAAGTGCCTCATTTTTCTGAAAACTCCTGGACTGGTCACCGTGTCTGTCTATTTTCTCAAACAAAGAGGAACATTGCTTCATTCCAGTTAATGTCAGCTTTTAGTTTTCAGTGTTATAGCACATTATTTGATAATCAAAGCAGACTGACCATTGCAACAACAGAAATGTGGAGTAATTGGCACAGATGTAGAAAAAACCGAAGCTTTACTATTTAAAAAGGGGTATGCATTTCTGATTATATGTTGTTTTTTATATTTTCCACTGGCAGTTTAAGTATTTCAGTGTTTAAAAGACTTTTTAATGCTGTGTATTTGTACTTGTTTGTAATGCTCCACCTGAGCGATCAAAGGTAACATCCATCATCTAATGTAATGTTGTACCTTTTACACTAGAACATTACATGAAGCATGACAACTTCTTTTTCCAATAATACAGTCTCATACTTGTGTACCATTGTAAAATATGACTGTACTGTACCCCCACTCCCCTCTACACACACCTGTTTCTATTGTCTGGACTTTTCATTTTCTAAAACCTGCAGGGTGCGCTGCACACTGTGTGTGTGAGTGAATAACTCGCCTCTTTGGAGAGACTGATGCTGCCAGTTGTCAGGTCGTGAATGTTCTTAGTGATGTTGATGTGAAGTTAATGACTTTTCACCAATTATGGGTCAAGTTTGCACCAGTGACTGCAACATAATGCGAGTGTAGCACCATGGTTACTCTAGATGAGGTAAATGAATGTATTTCTGTGCGTATGTGCGTGCGTGCATGTGCGTGTGCGTGTGTGTGAGAGAGAGAGAGAGAGACTCACACAGACTCGCACAGAGGGAGGGGGAACGAGCCTCGGTTCGGTGGCGGTGTGAAGAGATGGAAGCGGATGCAGCCAAGATTCACTCTCACTGTCCTCAGTCCTCCTAAAAACGTTTCTCCTCGGATATTTCTCGGGTTTTCTTTCCTATTTTCCTGCAGATGTATTATGATCTCCGTCGTGCTCTTGTGCACCACCCCTCCAAACATACCCGTCCATCTCTGAGCTGTCAATCATCTCACGCCGGGATTTCTACATGTGAGTGCATGGCGCGCCGGGCAGGGCGGATCTGCTCACGGGGTGAAAAAACGCCGGTTGATATGGATGGAAGGTCAAGCATCATCTCATCATTTCAATAACTCTGATTAGGTAAGGCCATATGGAACTTAAGGCTGGACGTGTGATGCACAGGAGATGTAATTTAATAATCATAAGGCGCTTATGCACGATTGCATAGGTTGTGGCTGCTACGGGGCGTTAATAGGCCCCTTTATCAGTCTTTAGTCTCCCCACCGAGCTTGTAACCCGCATATTTGGCTTTCTAATCCCGCCAGCGTCACTGCCCTATAGCGTTGCCCACATCGCACAGCAGGAAAGATGATGTGCGAGGTGATGCCCACCATCAGCGAAGGAGACTCGGCTGGTCCTCCGAGAGGCGCCGGCGGGGTCCCGAACGGCTCCGACCAGGAGGCCAACTTCGAGCAGCTGATGGTCAACATGCTGGACGAGAGGGACAAGCTGCTGGAGTCCCTCAGGGAGACTCAGGAGACCCTCATTCAGTCTCAGACCAAGCTGCAGGGGGCGCTGCACGAAAGGGACGCACTCCAGCGGCAGATCAATGCCGCGCTGCCTCAGGTGAGGAGCAGCCGGCCTGTGCAAAGGGAGGCTTTGTAGTTATGGTAGCATGTGCACGGGCTAATTTGTCATTTTGCTTGCAATGGTATGATATTTAACTGGACACGTAGGCGTTTGTGAGAAGTCTTGGATTCAGTGAGGGATCAACCAGGCCGAGCGGTCCTGGAGCCTTGGACCTCCAGCAGTCCTGACGGCTTCAGGCACAGTGCATAACCTCAGCTGGTTTGTGTTCATCTGATTGTGTTTTTATGGGGTCTGATCCAACACTAATGTATAAATAATGTAGTAAGGGGTCTTAAGCTGGGTCCTGTTTTATTAAACTGAATCCTGAGGAGAAAGAAGTAGGAACTAATTTTAAATCATCTTCTATCTGTTATATATGATATGACAAAGCATGGTGCAGGGCAGTATTTCTTTAGGCTCACATTTCGTTTTCTGGAGATCTTCTCTACCACACTGCATGTTCTGGGGTTTCACCATGAGAATAACCCTGCAGGGGAATGAATGGCAGCATGCCGGAAAGGAGGATCTAAATGTCCAGTAGGTTGAAAGGTGGATGACGAGTTTATACTTACTCGGCAAATGCTGCTCTATCTGTGGAGGGCTGGGCCAAATGTTGAGAGCCCTGCCATCCCGCGAGGAGTGTAGGGCCCACCTACTGTGTCATTACCCTGACGGAAGCAGCCTCACCTCTGTATGTGGTGACCTGGCTGCCAGTGAATGTAAGTGAAAGGAGCTGCTGGTAAACTGGGATCGGCTTTGACGTTTGTAGCCTGTGTGCGTACTTGAGTAAGAGAACGAAATAAGGACCGTTGCAGTCACAGAGCGTGACGACAATGAGGCTTCAGCACATAAAGCTGTGCTACCTCTGACCCTGTGATCTAAACGCATGGCATGATGTCACAGCACGGTGTGTTTGTTTCAGAGCCACAGAGAGAGCCATACTGATGATGGCAGTCTCACTGCAGCCTCCTGTGAAAGAAACATGGCTGCCTGCTAGTGTACATGGCCATGGGCTGCTTGCTTCCACACGCAGGCATACATGTCTTTGTGTGTAAGTGTGTGTATCAGGGGGAGAGAGTGGGAAGAGGCTGTCATGCTTGTTTTCTAATCCTGCTTGGTTCAGTGTAATGTTTTATTCTAGAAATAATATGAGTATTAGTTATACTGTCATAGACCTCAGGGACATTATGCAGACATTCTGACTGGTATGCACATGCATAAACTGTCTCCAGCTCTTTCTCTCTCTCTCTCTCTCTCTCAAAATGCTACACACACACAGCAAACACAGCAATGGTCATTTCCACATCAGACACAGAGCGGAGAGATGACGAAATGGGCAGTGGGTGAAGCAATTCTGAGAAATAAGAAGATCTCAGTTGGGATTTATTTCTACTCAGTTTTGCTCTGTTCCGTGGAAGAATGAGGAGAATCTAGATCTGATGCATCATTACTATAAATTGCAGAGTGCACCAGAAAGTGTAATGATGAGGGGGAAGTGTGGAAAAAATAACATACTTTCTCTAATATCTCAGGTTCGGGTGTGATGAATATATTACAGGATTGTTGTAGCAGTTGGCAACGCAGCCGACCCCACCATCCTATATATGCCAGTGGTAATTAGGTTGATTCGCAGCTATATGGCCACTCATGGTGTGTTTATGCCCTCAACTACAACACGGTATCACAGCTCTCGGTTTGCTCTTGCCGCCTCCTCTGTGTAGCCCTCGAGTCATCAGTGTCTACATGTGTGTTGTATGTGAGATGTGCTTTTTCCTCTGTTTTCATTCGGTCCTCTCTGCTCCTGAGGTGTAGACTGATGTATGAGTGTTGGCACGGCAGGACAGTCTTTTTGCCCGAGTCTAAGCACTCTTCTCTTCCCTTTTACCTAACAAACATTTGTCATCTTCACCTACGAGGTGTGTGTGTTTGTGTGTTGTCGTGTCTTCTGTAGGTTTTCTGGCTTCATGGGACTGGCCTGACCCAGAACTGTCAGATCATCGTCTCTTCTCCAAAACACACACACACACACAGAAACAATTTGAGTGATTCAAAATTCAATGCATAAACCTTCATCACCATGGCATCAATGTACAGTATGTATTATAATGTATATTGATGACATTAGCATTAGCAATGTCATACAAAAGGAACTTTGTTCCTATTGTGCCCCACACACACACACACGCAGACACACACACACACACACACACACACACACACACAACTAGGATGGATATGTTCATTAGCTACAGAGAATAGAGTTTCAGATTAACATGTCAGCCCATTACAGTGTATAATGCTTCTAATACAGCCCTCAGAGATGGGCTTGTCCATAGGCAAATTAGGTTTTAAACACACACCCATGCTCACATACTTGCACGCACGCACACACATTATGCCTGTTTCTCTACTGTGTGTGAAAAACCGTTCAGATCCTGTCAAAGAGAGTTTTTTCTAAAGCAAGCGAGAGAGAGAGAGAGAGAGCACATTGTTCACCACCAAGTAGTTCACTATTTGTCCCGTGCTAAATTTCTCATTGATACTGTATATTTATAGTAATGATCTGGTAATCTGGTAATGTTATCTCCACTGATGTGTTATTACATTAACAAGTAGACCAGCTGTGGAGTTCCTGGGAGGCAGATCTAAAAGAAAAATGTCCAAAAATTAGGAAAACTTTGACATTTTAAATACCAGTATCTTTCACATCTGTGTGCATTAAATATGGAAACTGGCAAGCTATTGGTTTGCTTAACTTAACACAAAGACTGGAAACAAGGAGGAAACGTTAGCCTCAAAAGTTAAAACTGCCATACGTCTACCAACACAAGGTTCTGGTTCAAACATGACATCTAATTTTTTTCAACCTATTCACAAACAACAATTGAATAATTATATGTAGCCTTTGGAGGAGTTGTATGTCGTAGTTGTCTGAAGACAGTTTGGTTACCTGGCAACTACATGGTGAAATATAAAAAAAATGAGATGATAGTCTCCTCTTAAAACTACAAAAACAACTGCAAATGATCTTTTTGGCTTGTTGGGTTATGAATTAAACAAACACGATGAAATGCATTTAATTAGCTTTCTGAGTTTTACAGGGGCCAGTAGGCAGGTTAGCCATTTCCCCCATCTCCAGTCATTAAGCAAATCTGCTTCCTCCTGGCGGTTGATACACACTAAACACATGTAAAATGCAGAAGAGAAGAACTATCTTTAATTCGGAGACCTCCACTCAAAGCAAATTAAACAAGTAATTTAACTTCATGTTTGAGATGACACCATATCAATAGCAGCTTTAAAAGTGTGTTTCTTTATGTGAGTTTCATGGTGTTTGATTTGATGGTGTGTGTCTGACTGGAACACGTGTTCCAGTCAGACACAACACTGGCTATTTTTGCAGTATATAAATATGCAGAGAGAGAGAGAGAGAGACACAGACACACACACACACACACACACACACACACACACACACACACACACACACACACACTGCCCTTCCAAAATAACAACTGTCTATTGTTCTAAATTACAGCCCATCTGTCCCCACTGATACACACCTACAGTACACATGCACACAGCTTTTTGTGTTTGTGTTGTTCTTTTGACCTCACAGGAGCCACCTTTGACTTCTCATAGCAGCGATTGTCGCTTACCCTTGTACAGATACAGAAACACAAATTCACACACACACACTTGCAGTAGCTTATGTAGATACATTGGCTGTGCCTCTGTTTTTACTGTATGTGTATGAACCTCTCTCTCTGTCCTGTCTCCGGTATTCCAGGCTGGTGTATACTATTTATAATCCAGATGTGACACAGCATCGTTTCTGCTTTCTCATTTGTCATTCCTCCAAAGTATATCTTTCTCTGTGTATTACTAATCTCTCTATCTCTTGCTCTCTTTCTCTCTACCACACCACCTTTGTTTAATAAACTCATTAATAACTCAGTAGTGCATTGACTGGTCCATCAGTTGTCATCTCCTCCTTCTCCTGCAGCTGACCTTGGCCCACAGCACAGCACAGTCCAATGGGAGGGTAGGTGGCACAAATTAATCACTGCTTAAAACTCTGCAAAGCACAACAGTTTTAGGTTGTAAGGTTAGGTATCATGTTTGAGAAAAGTTTGTGAACAAATGCTTGTTTCAAGGTGGTATTACAGGGCAACTTAACATCAGGTCAGGTCAAGTCAGTTTTACGTAAGTGGCATCTTTAAATTGGCTGACACAAAATGGTGGTTGGCTATCTCAACCTTGTTACAGCCATGGGTGCTCCAGTGTGTGTCACTGTGTTGTGCCGTTACTGTAGATTGTTGTTATAGGTCTAGTTGAGCACACTACTGACCACACGCATTGTTAAAATAATTTAGAGTAATCTAAAGTAATCAATTGATACCCTGCCTAACTCATAGATGTCTAATTTTAATATTGTCTTCTTCAAGGAATACAGTTTATTTACAAAGAAAATATTTAATAAAGATTCCCATCAGCCTTAAAAAAAAAGTGTGTTACCAAGGTTTTACACGTATCGTGTTCAGCCCAATGAAGGACAAAGTAATGGATCATAGACTTTAATCAACCACAGTACTGCAAAGAATAAATATATGGGCTTAATATCCCCATTCCTATTATATGGTAATGGTTGAGTCCACTAATGCAGCACAGGGTATTTCACACTACTTGAACCAAGGCCAACAGAAATGAGCCTTGCAGGCTTGGTACTCAGCCATCATAGTTACTGTACTAGAGGTGTGTTTTGCTTACAGGTGCAGTGTGAGAGGGAATGAGTGTCAAAGCTATTATACCTTACTCTGCAGAGGGAAGAAGAAAAGCTACAAGGTCTCCGTGTACAGTATTTGGAGGTGGCCTGAGCTTATCTTGACACATGCACATTCAGCAAGGCGCAAACACATCTGCACCCATCCACAAACAAACACACACACACACAAACGCACACAAACACAGTCTGCGTTGTTTTTTAAATGTCAGCATGCACTGTCTACATGTTGTCCTGAGTCTGTGTGTTTGTATGTGCGTGAGGGAGCATGCCCACGGCCAGTGTTGCTTATTGCTTATGCATGGATGGCTGAGGCAGATTTGTGCACCATAATAGGAGAACACTGAGGAGGGTGGGCAAAGTCAGTTGAAAATTTACCACATCTCATTGGTCTGATAGTGAAGCCTAAATCTTATGCTATGTGTTATGTAAGCACCAAATACTGGAATTTGGGTTGATGTGAAGGAAAGTGGAGCATGAAGTGAGCAGCTGAATGTCACCAAGGAACTATGTAAGAGAGAAGGAGAGGGAGAGGGAGAGGGGTATGAATCTGCGGATCCATTAACATTCATACCATTACCTTAACCAGATAAAACCTTTGCTTATTCCCAAGCATCTTATTGTTCTTTTCAAATATTTATGTTTATCTCTCTCTTATTGTGAAAGTCCGTACTACAGGCAGTGGAGCGGCAATGGAAAGGTCAAACAAAGGTCTCCAGCCAGTTTTGGGCCAAGGATATTGTTGTTCCCAGTGGGCATATTAACCTTATAGGAGCTAAGTTTGCTCTTAGCTACTATGTGGTTGACTTGATTGCTGATACTGACACGGTTGCCACTGACTGCTCTTGAGTCCCTTGTACAATCAAGTATGCACAGTTTCAGTCTTCAGAACAGCAATGATAATACATCAGCGCGATAAGGAGCAACATGCAGAGACATCTAGAGTACAAAATCAAAATGACATTTAAACTCAAAGATACAGATTTGGCTCCTACAAACCCACTGGCAAATTTAAGTTACACACAAAAATGGTTCCAGGTTTTCATTACTTGGATTATATTCAATTTGACTTTTATTTCTACGCGTAAAAGAACAACACTTGCTCATCACAGATGGTTTAGAGCTACTTTGCCTAACCTATCATCATTGTGGTACAACAAGCAGCGAGTTTCTGCCTATAACCATGGTCAGACCTGTAATTTTGTGAGAGAGAATGAGACAAACAGACATGACCCCAGAAAAAGTGAGAAGTGAGTCTAATTAACAACATATCTACCTCCTGTGATCGGCATCACAGGAGGACTCACTGTCTGTGTCTGCTTTTAATCCTCTCTCCTTCTCCTGTTGCATCTTCACAGGTTTGTATCAACTGTCGGTCTCTTTTTGTCAAATCTTCAGCAATTTAATCTACAATCCTCCTTGTACTTCCTGAGTACATCTTCCAGTCTCTAGTCTGGCACACCCAAAAAGCTCTAATCACTATGACCCCTGTGCCCAGCCTTTTGGCCCCTGAGCACTAATAGATTATCAGTGTGCAAAACTAGATCCCTCATGCTGCCCTGCCACACCACAGCTTTGGTGCTCCTTCTCTCAGTAGTATCCATCGCTCCCTCCATCTCTCTGCCAGTGCCATCTGGCTCTCAGCACCAGGCACATTTAGCTCAGCCGGGCACCAATTTGTCCCCCTGGCTGCCAGGGAGAGAGAAGGGGAGAGAGGGAAGGAAGAGGGAGAGATAGAAACAGAGACGGATATGTAACAATAGAGTAAGAAGAGACAAAAAGTCAGTGAAAAAGCAGAATCAAGCATTACCCATGGTCCCCATCAGCGGGGAACAATGACCTGCTACTGGGGAAAACGCACAGTCACTGGATGTGTTTGTGTGTGTGAGTTTCCTCTCCTTGGTAATAAGAGCAGAGTGATTGGAGTTGCGGGACCACCAGAGGGGAAGGCGAAAGTAATGAAAGAGGGAGGCAGGAAAGGACAGAATGAGAAAGTGGAGGAGGAGGAGCAGAGGGATGTGAGATGAAGTTTCCCAGCCAGCAGTTAAGTCCATAGTGGCTCTGCCATGTCTAACAACTACGCTATTGGAACTCTGTCAAATCACTTTCTCTACTGCAACTCCCCCCAGAATACGGTGGAAGAGAAGTTATATGGGTGGGAGGGGGTGTGAATGTTGCCTGGGTTTGGGTATAGAGGTGGGGCCGGCAGTGTGTTTCAGAAAAGTGTTTAACCTCAATTGCCTAAGGTTATGAACTTCAAGAGTACACAAGTGCAAAAATTGGAAATACCCATGCACATGTCCAAAAACTGAAGAGAGACAATACACAATGCGCATAACTCCCCTCCCAAAAAGACATACTCACTCACACACACAACAGTAGGGGGACATTTTCTAGACCACCGTTTTTTTCCCAGCAAGAGACTTAAACAGCAGCAGCAAAGGCAGTGGCATCAGAAGCTAAGTCCCCGGCTGGACCCTTAAAGGGATTGAAAGAACTTCAAAATGCTTTATCTGCTCCATGAAATACAGCTTGTCAGTGTCTCACAACACAGCACACACACCCCGCTGCTGACTGTCAATAACACCAGCACCCCCACTCACCCACACACACACACACACACACACCCAGAGATCTGAGAGAGTGTGGTGGTGCAAGTAAAATGTAGGATTTGGGAGAAGGACACAGTAGTAGGAGATATATTTCTGTATATAGCTAATAGCTTCTGTGACAAGGGTTACGCGTTTACATTATATGTTACAACACAACTTTATATGTATATTTGTTCAATAATAATTTATGTTGTATGAATTTCAGGATATGAATCGTAAAAACACAAAAGGGAGTCACTTTTTCTCAGGCTGTAGACATAACACTAACCGCCACAGCGGTTTGTGTGGGGTGTTGCAACATGAGCGGATTTGCCAAGTTTCAGCACGTCTACTGTAAATAAAGCAGCGTTAATTTATTTTTTTGTCTACTTGAAGGCAGCAAGCTGTCAACACAACATTGACAGTTGATAGGAATATGATAAAGCATGTTGTGAATGAGATGAGAGACAGCTCAGAGGACTAACATAGGTGGGCAGACACTAAAATACACTCTGAAGATAGTCTTTAGATAAATACATGATGGCTTACTCCGACTTACACCACTGAATAGATGCTATCCATAGCTGACTGAAACAGCACGAGTTCACAAAGTACATCCTGGAGAAACTAATAAGATATTTTTGGTGCATCTACAGAAAGCTCCCAGATCGCCTTGTCTTGATATTAAATCAAGCCCCGTTTATTCAGCGCCGCCTACAACATGCCTCAGCTCTCAGCTGCGGTCTGTTATTCATTTACTTCCAGCTCCATTCACAGACACGTGGGTTGGTGCAGACACTTGAACGCATGTGCACAGTCACCCCCCCCCCCCCCCCACACACACACACACACACACACACAAGATCTATCAGTGATTCTTTCACATTTCTAGTGAAGTCGTTCTGCTGCGTTTTACATTATCTTTAGTTTAATTTGACTTTGTGTCTGTTTGTTTTCTGTAAAGCACCAGATTCTGTTGTTTAAAGTCTATGAATAAATTAGAGTTCATGCAGTGAAGATCCAGAATTTATATATCATTACAAACACACTGATCTGCTCTCCCCCTCTAAAGTCTTCCCTTTTTTCTCGTTCTCAGTCTCACTGTCTATCTCTGCTGCTCCCTCGCTCTCTGCCTTATCAGCAGTGATGGCTTTAAGCGTGTGCTGAGAGGTCTATTAGTTAGCTATCGTTCTGTCAGATAATGCTTCATATCTCTCAGCTTGCTCACTGTACTTACAACTTGGCTCTAAATGCATGCGATTGGAGCACAGTTGCTGGGTTTTCATATTGGGGACTGACATCCGTATCCTCGTGGTACCCTAACGAAACAGCTGGGTGAATGTAGAAATGTTGTTTCATTAACAACAAGTAGAGGTTTGAGTAAGTAGGGGTGTTAAGTAGTAGTGTGTGTAAGTACTTTAGCAATTACATACATACACTGAATTGATCTAAATCAGCTCATTACACTTGGAAGTCTAGTGAGCTCCTTTCTCATTTCCATACTAGACTTTTGTTCACCCACGTCTCAGCATTGTACCGTTTCAGTGGTACCAAGATAACTTTTTTTTCTTATTGATTGTATAGTCCATGTACGTAGAGCATCTAATTGCAACATAAATAACCTGGTCCCCTTGCTGAGATTGTAATTGTATGAATAGCATATACACAGACACTGTCATCTCGATGGTCAGCTCTGTCTATCAATTGATGAAGGTCAGTAAGCATTGTAGTGGCCCATTAGCATAATGGGGGCTGTGATGCGGCCTACCCCTGCGCAAGACCGACATCATTCACACTTAGCTGCTTTCGTCTCTCTCCATATGCCCTGCACCGTCTTTTCTTACCCTCGATTCCACACTCCAGTTGCCCTTTCATTTACTCATGCTAACTCTCACTCTGTCCATCTGTCTCACGCATGCACACAATTAAAGTGTATAAACAGACTCGTGGTGACAGTGACATCAGACGGCTCTTAGATGTTACGCAGTACCTTGAATTTAAGCAGCTTGGCTGACTGTAAATACTATGGAGTACATAAACAATGAATATAAGTGCAGCGAAAGGTGGTTGTGGCTGTTTAATTAATTGGAAATGGCCTAGGGGATATGCAATTGGACATGGCCTAGATCTGTATAACTATAATTAGACACCTGTAGTCGGCATCATTCTGTTTAACTTGCGATTGATGGTAGTGCTGTCTGTTTGCTATTAGCATGCAGTACATTAGGTTTGACAGGACCTAGGAGCCTTTTCATTTACCAGATGTCTTTTACATTTCTGATGATGTGCACTAAAAACTCAGTTTATTAATTATCATACATTTTACAGTATGTGTTCTGTGTGATGAGTGGATATCTGAATATAAATGTAGCATGATCTTCTTGTATGACTCTAAAGCTGGGATACCCAGTAGTGTAAACATGAACAACTCATAGAAATTTGAAAAACAATCTGAAGATTAAGTCTATCATGATTAGAATCAGGCAGGTAGCCTCCCAATGCCAACCTGGATGCAGACCCTTGACAAAATAATTCGTTTTTGCACTTGCCATTTACTTCCGTTTTCCAGATGTGGCATTTGCTTGCTAATACATTTCAAATTTCACAAGGGCAGCATAAAAATGTAATTAAATTCTTAATCGCAACCACTATGCACGATGGTGTTTTAGCAATGGGCATGCCCTTATCCCCTCTGGTCAAGTTTAGTGAAACAACTAACCACCTCCCACGACACCATTATGTGCCGTCTTGCAAGAAAGATAGAACAGCAATGAAGACAATCGTAGATGTGAAATGGGTGAAGACTGAGAAAGAGTGGAAGTGCCTGTAGTTGAGTCACATAAAGGTCACATGAAGCTTTGCAGCTTTCATCAGGCGGTGACATCTCTCCTCCCTCCCTCTTTCGTTGCCATACTCCAGTATTCCTCTCTATCCTATGCCTCTCCAGTTTCAGTCACATCCTTTTGTCATCATGATCTGTTCATTCTTTGCCTCCTCCTCCTATCTGATCCTGCATTTCCTCTCTCCATGCCATTGTACCATTCTTCCAGTCCTCTCTCAGCTCTCTCAACCAGTGCTGGCATGTCAGCTTGTGTCAGCAAACAAATGTCTCTTCTCTTCTCTTCTCTTCTCTTCTCTTCTCTTCTCTTCTCTTCTCTTCTCTTCTCTTCTCTTCTCTTCTCTTCTCTTCTCTTCGGTATTGGGGGTGCACCCTGGAGGTAACATACACTCCAGTACATACACAGACACACACGCATGCACAAACAGAGATTAGTGCTCCATATTTCTTTGCAAGTTTCTTTCCTTTAAAGCGTATTGTTGTGTGTAGTCTATTGTTCTGTAACTCTATACGGCTTCCATAGTTGCAAATAACAGTAATAAATCTCTTTGGTCATAAACAACTCAACAAATTGAAGAGCAGTGGTAAGTGATATTAAGAGAATATAGGCACCAGGAAATAACAGTGATACAATATTGAATGTAACCTTTCTGTATAGCCTTTATAGTGTTGCAGTATTGATATCACCACGTGATGAAGTATATATTTACAGTTTTTCCTCAATGGCTAAAACACTACACCCTGTTGTCTGAACCAAATGCTCAGTTGCCTGAACCCACTGATTGAATCAATCACTCTTTTGGCAAAATCATAAGCACTTTTCACTTGTTTAGACACAACTTGCCAACACATTTTCATTGTGATGCACCTGTGCTGCAAAATGGTGAGCACAGGTGACAAAAGTCAAACACAATTAAAGCACAGGTGTCATCACCTGAACACAACAACTCCAAACTGATCACACTTGTGGCTAATGATGTGAGGGAACATATACAGTAAGCCAGTTCAGAGAGCACTGGTTTGTCAGACCTTACAATGGATAGAAATCTGAGAGGAAGAGTTCGTGTGAGAGGAGGTCGAGGTGGTCAAGGTGGTCAGCAAAGACAAAGAACAGTAATATCTGATGAAATCAGAGCTACTGTGATTGACCATGTTCTTGTCCATGGTATGAGCATGAGGGAGGCTGGACAAGAGTACAACCAAACATCAGTAGATTCACTGTGTCCACCATAATCAGAAGATTTAGAGAAGAGCACAGGTAAATGCCTTTATTTGACATTATAGTACAGTATGTAAATGTTGAACGCAATTACTGCATGACATACTATACAGCTGGTAAGTCCCGCCCATCTGTGAAACCCCACTGGACCTCTAGATTGAACAGCCATCGGGCCATTGTTGGTGTTCCTGGGCAGCGTGGTGGCAATGTCACATTATGTGCTGCCATCAGCAATCATGGGGTTGTCCACCATCATGCCAACCTGGGGCCCTACAACACTCACCAGCTCCTCATCTTCCTCAATCACATGCGAGATGCTCTGTTAGGGCAGCAGGAAGAGCATCCCATCTATGTTGTTGTTTGGGACAATGTGGGTTTTCACAGAGCCCTCCAGGTTAGAGAGTGGTTCAATATGAACCAAGGTTTATCAATCTTTGCCTTCCACCGTACTCCCCTTTCCTAAACCCCATGGAAGGTATATGAACGCCAACCTTACACCAGGGTAAATCTCCTGCACGCCATGGAACTTGCCTGTGGTGACATAGGTGTGGAGGCATGCCAAGCCTGGATAAGGCATGCCAGGGGTTTCTTCCCCCGTTGCCTGGCCAGACAAAATGTGGCCCGTGATGTGGATGAAGTCCTGTGGCCAGACCCAGTACGGAGACATGATGCTGTGGCTGAGTAATGCGCTTATTTGCAAATTTTAGTATTTTTTTTTTTTACATAGGCTTACTGTACACAAGTGGCAAATGCATAAGATTTCTGTTTGTTTTTACAAGTGCTATGTGTAAATGCACAAGATTTCTTTAGTTTTGCAACATGCATTTAGCCTACAGTGAACAATAAACTTTTATTTCTCCAGCTTCATGTCCTGAGCATTGTGTTTTATATTTTTCTACATAGTGTTTAGTGACTGTTCAGTAGTGTTTTTAAGTTTGATTGACTCGGGGCACGATTTGAAAACATAGTTCAGTTTTGAATACAGATTCAACTGTTTTGAGGTGAAAGTTTGGTTTTGCAAGAGGAGTTTGAGGTTTTGTGAATGTAGCTTGAAACTTTGGTTTGTGTTCACAGTTTAGAGAAAAGGAGAGCAGCTTTCAAGAAAAGTGTCTTAGCAATCGAGAAAAACTGTAATAAAGATACTACACTGATTTGATCCATCCCTCAAGTTTAATGCTCCTGCGTCTTTAACAAGCTACCTATATTTACAGCCAGTAACAGATTAACAGTTAATGCAGCACCACTGCACTTGCTCTTGATTGGCAAACCTTCATAAACATCTGCTTAAAACCTTCCAGTCTGGCTGATTAAGAGCAACTGTCACACCCTGGGGAATTCCTCCACAGCATTTTTAAGCAAGAGTCCATTCTTTATTTCATTCGAGATGATAACCTAATTGCCAAGCATGCTATGTATTTTCAGAGATTGGTGTTGTAGAAGGGAAAACCTCTTTCAAGAGCCAGTTCCATTGTGTTCAATGTCAAGCGATGGGCATTTATTATTACTGAAATGTCGTCTAAATGTGTGTAAGTGTATGTGCTAGGTCAGCACATCTATTTCATCCTAGTCATCTTATTCAGGTTATTTTTATTCCTGTCATTTGGCAAAAAATAACTTTAATTTTTTCTCCCTGCTACAAATGACATTTCATCCCTGCGGTTGTTGTCACATACCCATTCACACATTTACACACACAAACATACAGACTCCACGCAGCAACCCAGTGGGAGTACATCCCACATCCAGTTGGCTCTTGTTTAATGCTGACCCAATGGAATATATGTCCCTTCCTCCAGCGTTCCCCCTCACCCAGAGGGCATGGCGCCAATGAGTCCCACGATCATTCACATACATCTAAATGTAACATAGGCTGTGTATTCATCAAGAAGCTGCAGTCTTGTCTCTTCTTTCTTTTTTCTGCTCATAGGTCTGTGAGCCCGTGTGTGTGTGTGTGTGTGTGTGTGTGTGTGTGTGTGTGTGTGTGTGTGTGTGTGTGTTCTGTGTTCACGTGCAGACTCAGGATTTTCTTTTTCGCTTCTCACATCCCTGCAAATTCAGTCTCCATGGAAATGTGGGGGGAGGGCTAGCGAGGTTGTGATGTTGACTTCCTGACGCCGTCTGTCCCACGGGACACCAACCGTCAGCAACTCTGCATGTATGTACATTCGTGTGCATGTGTGCGTGTGTATGCATATTTCTTCACGTGTGACTGGCAGAATGTCTAAACTCGACTTGACCTGAATCAGCCTTAAAATACATGGACCAGGTGCATGCAGGTAGATCAAAATCCAAGCTGCTTCAGTTGTTGACACTTTTGAAGATTACCTGTGTTAAAGGTTTGTGTATTTGTCGGCTTGCGAAGCCTCAACCTTGATGGCTGCTTCTGATCAGCTGCCAAAGCTCAGCGGCTCAATGTGTTAGTGGGTCTGGCTGAAGAACTCGGTGGAGGAATCCCCTGCTCACTGGGACGTTATGATGAAAGAACAGACAGGAGGAAGCTTGTCTAGATACTCTACTGAATGTACTGCTTTGGTTTGATTCACCTGAGGCTTGACGATTAACTTTTTGTAAACCTTGTAGAACAATCCTGTGATATGTTGAACAGTACAGTTGGTGATTGTTTGTGTCCTTCGTGTGGCGTTTTTCCAACACAGGAAGTGGAGTTGGAGCTGAAATGACTTGGATGATCATTTGTCATTTTTTTAATTCCCTGCTTCTTGCTTCTAAAAAGTGCTCTGCTGGTTATGTGTAATAATAAAATGAATATTTTTGAGTTTTGTGGATTGGACATTTAAACATTTTAGCTCTAATTCTGTGACATGTTGATGGCTATTTTATGGCAATCCTATTCCATCGTACAGATTAAAGCAATTAACCCCGAAGAGCTCAGTCTAACTTGGACAGAGAAATGAGTGCAGTGCTTGTGAAATTGCAGTTGGGGGGGTGGTCACAAGTGCAGTTGAGGAAGAGACTGTGTTGCCATGTTGGCTGTGTGGGCGTAGTTTGGCTTATAAAGAAGATAGAAAAACCAAATGAAGTTCAACGTAAGTACTGTCAAATGTAACTCAAGAGGATATAAGAGGAAGGAAGTGGAATCACTGCCTAAAAGACAGTAATGTTTCTGCGTGTGTGTGTGTGTGTGACAAGGGTAATGGGACAGAGCTGAATTGACTACATTATTTATAATAAATTGGAGATGGTAAAAATGTCCTCTTTTATTCTAATAAATAAAGCAAATTCAGTTCAATAATTTTGAAGGCTAACAACTAGCAACTGTTCACATTTGAGAAGTCAGTTCAGTGGATATTTTGGTTGCCAGATCAAAATGGTTGCCAGTTACCAACGCTTAACCAGCTTATTAGGTTACAATTCTGCAATAATCACAATATGGATGCGAGATTTCACTTACCATTTTCTCACCTTCCCACTACCCAAATGACCTTCAGGGGAAAGAAGATGGAGATTTTTGTCCACTAAACAAATGGAGGAATAATGAAAACATGATGAAACCATGAAACGGCTGGTTTCACGAAACAGCTGTGGGCTCCGCATCCCTACCTGCCACACCCGAGCGCTGGATGAATATTAGGCCTCGGCAGAACAGCTGTCTGTGCGTGTTGGTTAGCGTTGTGCCAGAATGACATCATACAGTAGCTTGCTGAGAAGGTCTACTGCAGGCACATGGCATCTACAATATTTATAGAGCTACAAAACAGATGAGCTCACTCAGTCACTCAGTGTGACTGGCCTCACTTCACACACACACACACACACACACACAAAGAGCAAAGAAGTGGCAGAGGAGTTACTCACGCGATCTGTGCCACACCCACTCACATAAATATTTCCGAAATGTTTTCACCCACTGGCTTTAAAGATTATAGTGTGTACAAGGTGACCATACTGAGATGTCCATGTAATGTGGTAATTATTAAACTAATAAATATCATGAAATGTTACACACTCACTGTGACGTGAAAAGTATCTGTATCCTCTGTGAAAATGAGCTGCAACTGCATGAGTCATAAAGAGAGGGAATGGTACTTCGTGAGGGATTAAACCTGTGGGAAAATAAGGGGACTGCAACAATAACGGCACATAAACACAATATAGGCTGAAACACACGAACTGAAATGTCCTCGTTCCTCCCAAACATGTGCATAATATACGCAGAGGATTTAAATCCTCATATCCTAAAAATAAACAAAATCATTTCTTGGTAGAGCAAAATACTGTACATCAGTGTTACAGCAAAGTATTATTGAGCGTGACACAGTGTGTCTGTATGTGTGTGTGTGTGTGTGTGTCTTTGACTGAATGTGTGTGTGACCAAGTGACATGAGCAAGCAAGTTACACGGCTAGAGAACCTTCCAGAAAGAAAAATTACATCTCCTAAATAAATCATCCAGGGTCGTATGGTAGATGTACACAAACACACACACACACACACGTGCGATGCTTTATATGGTCATGATACAGTAGTATGGATCAGATCAGAGCGAAATCATTTTTTAAAGAGCTTTGCATCATTGTTGCTTCTGTTGTTGTGTATGTAATTTGTGTGTGTGTGTGTGTGTGTGTGTGTGTGTGTGTGTGTGTGTGTGTGTGTGTGTGTGTGTGTGTGTGTTCATGCTCCTATGCTGCTTTAGGTGTCCTGTTGTTCAGACCTTTATAGAACCAGGACAAACATCCACAGATTAACCTTCCAACAAACGTCAAACTCTAAATCAAACAGCACGCAGGTTGTAGAAATGTTTTTTTTTTTTTTTGTGTGTGTGTGTGTGTTTGTAAAATCATATGTACAGAGACAGGATCAGTTTTGTTACCTCTAACACCTATTTATTCAGGTACTGCATGTGTATCTGAATAAACATCAGACCATTTAGGAAGTGACTGAACACAAGACCCATGCATCATAAATAAATGTGTGTGTGTTTGTGTGTATGTACAGTACAAAAATCTGTTGAAAAGTCACATTGTAGTGACTCGCCTTCCTTTAGGAGACAAAAATCATAAAATTTAATGGGGAAGACTTAGGTTAGCACAAGCATTACAGTAGGTTTGGGTTAGGGTTACAATACGGCTTCAAGAAATGAATGTAAGTCAATGTAGCCTCCTCTGAAGTGATGGAAACTCAACTGTGTGTGTGTGTGTGTGTATGTGTGTGTTTTCTGAGCTATCAAAAAAAAAGTCATGTATTTTGGGAACCTGCATGAGAGAAAGTCATTCACGCTCCATTCTCCGCACTCCTCTCTCTGTCTCCATCGCTCTTCTCCACCCAGCACCATCACACACTCTCCCCCAACCTATGATATTGGATGAGAAGTTGGAAGTTGCTCCATGAAGATTTAAAAAAAGAAATAACCCACTATAGATTCAATGAGTTAATGCAGTGTGTTGTTAATCAGATGAAGGGACATGCCTTCAGTCAGTTAAATACAGGTTATTTAGCACTAAACAGTCAAATCGTCTGTAGTGACTCACACCTTCCCATCAAACCCTCACTGGCAGGTATGTAGTTCCCATAGCAAGTAGCAGTAGGGAATATATTTTAATATCTGAAATGAGAAACATATACCTGTGAAATGTCAGCGTGCTTCGCTGAGTGGTTATATAGCATAACAAAGCAGCTATGGTATAAAACAAAGCATCATATTTTAATAACTACATCTTTTCATCAAGGTGTGATGATATTAGCTGTGGGCTGCTGTTTTATTTTCCATTATTACATTTATTCAGTTCTGAAGAAACACTTGGATACTCCATAAATACTGATGCTATGGATATATTTTTGTGCCAGTATTCTTGTCGTGTTTAGTGGCTGGAGAAAAAGCTGAAAATCAAATGCGGTTTTGTATTCAGTCCCACCCTCCATGTTTCCATCCATGTGTTTCTCTGTCTGAGAAGGACAGAGGCTGCGGGAGAAGGACAGGAGAGCAGTGTGATGCTTCACTTTTGGGCACCATGAGAGGCGCTTGTCGTGCCTCTGTCATTACAGTTACAGTTATTGTGGCCGTACTGTAGACACACACACACACACACACGCACAGTGGTGTAGAGTTACATCCTGCCACTGCAGTTTGCGCCCTGTGAAGGGCAAGAGCAGCCTTCCTGACCTCCACAAACACACAACACCTAGGCTAGCCATTACTCACAGCCATTTTAGCTACACGAAGGTTTGGGAAGACGTTAGATGATTGGAAGTTATGCTCGGTGTATCCTTGGAGCAATTTATTGACTCTGAACATGAAGATTAATATTAATAACAGTGCAGTTGATTCATCTTCTGCTTTCCTCTAGAACCACGATACCCTTTCATCTGCAAAACAGAGCAGCTGGGATGGACTGAGTGAGCGTGTTTGTGAGGCCTCTGGAGTATACTGTATGTGTGTTAGTTTTATGTATTTTTCAGTGAATGAGTCACTGTGTTTGTGTATAGTTGGGGTTTATACATTAAAAAAAATCAGCCAGACTTGACTGGAACTGAATATGTGTGCATCATAAATGAGTTCAGTATTGTTTTCATGTAGGCATTATTTTTTATCTTCATTCTGGATAAATAGAATATGTTTTTTAGGGAGATATGGGAACAAAATATCTCTACATGCATAGAAGTTGAAGAATATTTTTCTTTTTCCGGAACAGACTAGATGTGATCCATGTGTCTGATTTGTGTCTGGAAACAGAGCCTTTCAGTGCATCTGTTATTTGCAATGATTGCATGCATGGAGCTGGTTAAAGGCATACAGTAGTAATAGGCATCCCCCTGAGCTGACCGGGAGCTCGAGGAGGACACAGTGAAGGAGAGATGGAGAGAGGTAAGCCGCGCACTTCGACTGAGTGATGAGGACAGCGGGAGAGAGACGGAGCTGACACAGGTTCTTTAGACAGAGGCAGGAGGGAGGAGGTGACAGAGGAGACTGTAAAAGAAAAACAAACGAGGACAGCAGGAAGAGAATGAGGTGATGAAGACAGTCGTGATCAAGAAGGAGGGATACATCTTCCCAGAGTAGTGAGGCATAATTTCATCGTCATTATCATCATTTCTATTTGCAATTTGGGTGTTTTGCTAAAATGTTTCTAAACAGTTCTTATAAGACATCCATGATGTGATTGGTGGAGCTTGTTGAGGCTGATGAGAAGATAGATATCTATGGAAGGTGAACTGTGCTGTGAAAACAGCAGCTAGTAGGCTTAACATAGTATGAAGACTAGAAACAACATGGATCTGTCCGGTGGTAACATCTTTAGCGCCTCTAAAGCTCACTAATGAATTCAACTGCTAAACCACTCCTTTAATATTTACTGTTTACACTGGACAAATACAAGTTTAAGAAACAAACTACAGTCATAATATTTGTGGTTTGGATTTAATTCACGTGTCTAAAACAAAATCTAGTAACAGTGAAATGCGTGTGTGTGTGTGTGTGTGTGTGTGTGTGTGTGTGTGCCCTCTGCTCCATGTTATGTTATGATGTAAAATGGCTGCGCTGTCGAGGGAAGGTTCAGCTGAGATTAGCAACACCTGAGAAATATAAAGGGAGAGGAAGTGAGAGGGAAAGCAAAGACACGAGAAAACAGGATGAGAGCTGGAGTGGATCGAGTGTAAAAGAAGTAATCAAGTGTCGTTAGACAGCAGCAAGAGGAGAAAGACTTGGAGAGAAAAGAAGCGAGCGAGAGAGAAAACTGAGAGAGGCTGTTAGATAAAAAAGTCAAAGGTCTCCTACTTCTGCGAATTCTCCTAGAGAAAATGCTTTCTCACATGTGTCAGGTTTCTTGTGTTTTTGGCAGTTCTGCTGATGCGCTTGTGAGCTGTGTGCTGTTTGTTTGTGTGCTGAGTGCCTCTGTGAACAATTTTCTGTTTCTGTCTCTGTCTATAAATCCACAGCTCTGCCAAGTCTGGCTCCCGCTCATGTCAAGGATGAGAAGTTATCACCACGCATAAATTATTACTGGTTTCTATTGTCACAAAATGACTTCATGTGCACTCCTTGCACATGCACATTTTTGAATAATTAAACACTTTTTTTACACTTTGAAAACTCGCCACAGAGCACGTTAACTTGCACCCACACGTGTATTTTTACACATTTGTGCGTGAATTTATGCACGACTTGCTTTGCTACTATTTCGTGTGAGTATCTCGTGCTGCCAGCAGGAGTCTCTGTCTAACCACTAACCCAGACGACAGCAGTGACCGCTGTGCTTGGCTACTCAGTGGCTGTAACTCACAGGATCCTCCCTGCAGTGAGCTGCTGTTGGTTAATAGTGGAAGTCACGTCAGTCAGGATGTTTGACGCTGTGATGTGAAGCCATGTTTGTCTCTCTGATTCATCTTCTTCCTCTGGTTACCTCTGTTACCCTGACAACCAGGAGCAAGCAGACCTGCAAACAGGAGCCACTTGTCTTTTTCTAGATCTATGCATTGCCACTCCCACTGGCTATGATGGTCAGGGAACACTTTTTAAAATCTTCAATGAGTGAATCAGGTGAGCTGAGTAAGCGACGAAGCACGAGTGGTTTGAATGTTAATAAACGAACTAAAGTAGGAAGGAATGCAGAATTAAAATGGTCATTCAGCTCAGTTGTCACTAATTAGACAGCGCTCATACCTTATGCATTCTGTGCACACTATGCTGAACCAGAGAATGAACCGAGAATTAGACTCGGACTCCAGTTTGACTCCACAGGGCAGAGGGTGAATATGCAGCATGACACAGATTTGACACAAATTTCAATCGGTTTAATTAGGTGCTAAGCTTGTACTGTGAGCACACATCAGAAGTAGGAAGACAGCTGTAAGGGCTAATAAATAAAAAGGTAATAAAATAAAATCACCTAAATAATGAAGAGATAAAAAAAAAAGGATGTTGGGAAAGACCGAACGAGGTAAAGACATCACTTCTTAGTACGGGTCAAGCCCCACAAAGCCCCTGTGCTGCATTTGCTATAATGCAACATAGACCCTCCTTCCAAAAGGCTTATTGTTAAAAATGTGCAGTTTTCAGGTTAAATCCTGGATTATTCAGTTATGACGTTCCTAGAGCAATTTTCTCAAAGTTCCTACATAGCTGCATTATACAACTGTTTTTGGGATGTGTGCTGCTCCTTGTGAATTCACTTTCACATGTGAAATTAGTGGCGTGCCCCATAGTCGTTATGCTATCTACTGATGATGTTGAAAAGGCTGGCATTATTATTATTATTATTACTATTTTGAATGCGTTATAATAAAGACTATGATAACATAGATTGTGACCTAATAGTGTTCTTTTTTTATTATTAATTTAGCAAATTAAATTAGAAATTGTGCCACATTTCCAACATTTAAATACTGTATTTAGTCCTAATCTAAGTTTGATGGGACACTAAACTGTGTCCCGGTACCAGCAAAGAAGCATGAATCTTGCAGATGACACTAACAAAAATAGATAGTTGATATTCTTTACTGTATAAAAGCACCGGAAGGGGTTTCTGAGTCCAGGCAAGTGGATGCACTCTGAAATCCCGCTAAGAGACGAGGAACGACACAGGCTGCTGTTTATAAATAGAAAGAATCCGCACGTACAATGTCATGCTGGAGGAAAGTGGGTCTCTTGAGTTTGTGTTGAGTAAGCAGTGACTGGAGTTTTTATTAGGAGGAAATAGAGCGTTTAATTTCATGCTAATTCTTGGCATTAGTTCCAAATGTGACTTCAAAACTCCCTCTGAGTTCCTGAACTTTTGTGTCATGTCGCACGCACGTGTGTGTGTGTGTGTGTGTGTGTGTGTGTGTGTGTGTGAGAGAGAGAGAGAGAGCAGTAGAGAACAGGTGGCCAGGGCCTCCAGCAGTCTTTTTCTAAACCCTGCCTCTTCCTTCCTCCATCAGCTGATCACCACAAGCCTCTCGCTGTCTTCCTCTTCCCTCTGTCCTTGTGATTTCTGTCTCATTCTCATCTTAAAATCATGCATGTTTGCCTCAACCCTGCTTTCCCCCTGTGTTCAACCCGTCCTTGTTTATCTCTCTCTCTCTCTCGACTCCCTCTTTTCTCTCTCTCTCTCTCTCTCTCTCCTCACCCCTGTTCTCAGCGGTCTCTCATCCCAGTCTGTAGCTCGAGCAGCCTGACTAGCACAGTACTGTTGTCCCAGCGGAGGGCAGAGAGAGCAGCACAGGAATCTCATCTAGCCCTGCTACACTCAGTGTCGACCAGGACTCAGAGGAACTATCCCATATTTTTTTGCACCTTCCTCACCCTCATCTCCTATCAGCTCTCACCCTCTACCTCTCTCTACCTCTGTCTGTGTTTTTATGGGGTGTCTGTTTGAGGGATCTGATATGTTTAGCCTTCGACATGAACCCAACAGTGAAGATCCACCTTCAGAATGGGACCCACTTTAACACCTACATGTACCAGGTAGGGGACTCGTCACCAGTACAGTCTGTGGATGTTACCAATGAATGATTGTCTCCAGCTCAAATCGCTCTTCTGCAGTTTCCACATGTCCTTGCCTGAGTATTGATTTCAGCACCGATGACTCTTTTCTAGGACTGAGATATGGCCTCCTCTCCACAGCTTCCTACCCTTCTCCCCTTCCCTATTTTTCATCACCGTGCCCCAGTCAAGTTGTACTGAATGAGCAATGCTACGCAGTGATGCAAATTGCATATTGGTGTAGATATGTGGGCACACCCCCTCCACTGAGGCTTTCCGTTGGTTTGTTGCATCTTTACAACTTCTAATTGTCCAAGAAAATAAAGAAGATAAAGAAGATAAATGAAGGATTCTCTCTCTGTGTGACTGCTGTGCGTGCTTTACTCACAGTGCGTTCATTACTGAGACTGACTCTACTGATGCACAACAAAAACTCATTGTGTTTCTCTTTTCATCCAAGCAGAGAAAGTACCCCCCCACACACACACACCCCCACCCCACCTCCCATCCTTCCATTTCTTTGTCCTTCTTTTATTTTGGTGCAGGTTTTGTTTTGCTTTAATGAAGAAAACTGGGAAACATGAATGGATGCTATTCTGGGCTCAGGCCTTCAATGGGCACAGGAGGAGAGAAAGTTTTGAGAACTTGCAGGGATTTGACACCTCTTTATACGCTGAACCTTAAGAACTGAGAGCAAGCGCTGACGTGCCAGCTATAAAAATGCTTTTGCTGTATTAATCGACTTCATAGCCAATAATCAGACTGTTAAATAATTGTTGATATGCATGTTTTTATGGTGATGGGAGACAGGGCCTGCGCCAGGTTTCATTTAAAGCCCTTCAAAACGTGTTTCACACTGTTTTCTAAGTAAATCCTGAAAAGGTGTTCAGAGGAGGATTTACTGAGTTGTATTTACGCCGTGCGGATTTGCTGTTGTGTTATCAGCATTACAGAAGTGAGTCCAGAGCTGGCGTGACTTCAGTCAGTCTTAGCGTTATCCCTAATGTGCCTCATTTAGATTGATTTGTTCATGACTCACAGTGATTACACAGAGGCCTAATTTTACTACATCTCCCTCAGCGGTGAAGAATATTTGAAAATATGAATGTGCTGGCTTTTTTTTTTTTTCCTTTTTCTTTTTTAATATACAAATTTACTTTCCATGTTTTGCACTCTGAAGGGAACCTTTTGAAAAAAAGTTTTTAGTCAGAGTGGTTCCTTTAGCGCCCCAGTCAGGGTGGAGATCTGTCAAGTGCTGCAGTCAGCTGCTTCTTTCCACGGTGTCGAGAGCTGTCACACCGTCACACAGAGGGAAAATCTCCCAGCAGCTCTGTGCACGTTCGTTTGTGTTTCAGTGCGTGCGCCAGCAGGGATGTGCGCCTGCGTCGCTCCGTGTTCATCTGATAAAACGCACATGCAAAGTTTATGTGCTGCTCAAACACTTCACTTTCTTAATGAGCTGTTGCCATGGCGATGGCAGCCCGTGCGCAGGGTGGCTTCATGGCAACAGATTACTCACTGCCTATTTGGGGCCAACACCCAAGCAAGGTGTTGTGGTGGTGGTGTGTGTGTGTGTCACAGTTATTGTGTGTGTGTGTGTGTGTGTGTGTGTTCTGGCTCAGATTTGTCAGAGGAAGGTTGAGTCCGCCCCTCTGCTGTTCGCTGCCTCACTCCCTCTGCAGTGGTGAAGAGTTACAGAGCTGTGATATCTGAAGCTCCCCGGGGACTCACTCATTCTCCAGTCCCTGGCTCTGCATTCATCTTCACTGTGGCACTCCTTAGTGAATTATCACGATTTACATCAGAGTAAATTTAGGGTCTTTTGGTGCCTGCAAGTGAAGCGGGCTCAGCTGTACAATACAATATACAACCTCTGATGAAACATCTCTGTGGTTTTACTGTGAGGGGGGATCTTTTTAGCAATTCCCATCTGACATTTACACTGTAGCACATTCCACCTTGGTTTCTGAGTAAATTTACTAGATAGTTTGTTCTGTGAGGCCTTCCTGTGATCCTGTCTAAAC
Organism: Anabas testudineus; assembly: GCF_900324465.2. Classification (NCBI taxonomy): domain Eukaryota; kingdom Metazoa; phylum Chordata; class Actinopteri; order Anabantiformes; family Anabantidae; genus Anabas; species Anabas testudineus. The sequence goes on along the minus strand of NC_046614.1, from coordinate 10,394,158 downwards.
TCAAATGAAATGAATGAAATAGGACAGATTCTAGCATCGTTTGGGCTGATGCCAGGAAAACTTCTGTGTTGCAGAAATATGCAGATTTCATCTACTCAGGTTTTGCGATGTTGTTATATTCTATCAATATTAGTTTACATATTCCTGACCACTGAAAAAGGAAAATCTTGAGTTCCCTTACCAACGCATTTTAAGAACAGCATCATTTAACTTGTTGGACATGTTGCTATTTTTAGGGATGTAAAACACACCCCGACTGGTCATGAGTGCACTTGTGCAGTAAACTCCTCTGATTAGCATAAATGATATCACAACCTCACGCTGTGAATCATACGATGTGTGAATGAATTAATACTCGTGTTTACAGTTTCACCCTTTTTCCTTCTCTTGCTTAGTCACATATTTTCCTCTATTCCTTTCCTCCCACCAACTGACGTTCACAGAGACTACGCTCCATCTCGCTGGCAAACATCGATTTATATCTGCTTTGGCTTCAATCTCCCGTCTTGTTAATGTACCCACACATATCAGAAGTACTGTTGCTGGAAAAGTTGGATGCTCAGAGCATGACTTCCTTTAAAAGTTTAGTCTACTTCATCTGTGACATTTAATGCATTCCAGAGGATTGTTTGGCAATGAAATACTGTACAATACTATTTTGGTTGATACTTGATACATTTTTGCTGTTTTTTTACAAAATGATCTTTTAATTAACAATTCGCAGAGAACAGATGTGAACCTGCTGAGAGTTGTGTGTGCAAAGTCTGTGCAGACAAGGAAAGAGTAGTTGAAAAGCTGTTGATGATGATAAAAGGAGAGAGTTTAGGGAGGAAAGACAATATTCAAAACTCAGCACATTGTCTGGTGGCGTTTCAGTACAGTTAACAGCTGGTAAACCACATACACTGTGTATATGTGTATAAAAATACTGTATGGTGCAACAGAACAAACTAAACAAGCTCATTTAAAGTTGGTTAATAGTTGTTTTGCTAATAGTGTTTATGTGCTATTCTAAAACTTGTTGCCCACCTTGGATCCATTCAATCCAAGAAAAAAAATGTCCTCAGACAACACACCGAAACCGTGTTGATTTATTCCCTCCCAGTTGTCTCGTAAGTGACATTGTGTGTCCTAATGCCTTAGCGTGTTTGTCCTTAGATCTTCTGCTTCAAGAACAAACGTTACTGCAGGTCACATGATCACAAGTACTGTAACTGTTAAAGGTGTCACAAATAGTTTTTGTTATTATTTATGTTATTGAAGGTAATAACACTGTTATGCCATGACTAGGAGGAAAAAGAGGCCATGGCCAAAGGACAGCTGTAGAACCAGTAATATTTTTTAAATAGCATTTTAGCTGTGTTGTTTCCAAGACAATTAATAATGGATGATGATTAAAACCTTCGTTTAAATAAGGCAGGCACAACACAGCCAGTCACAATAAAGTGCATAGAAACAGCATCAGAATGAATCATACTGATTTCTAAAAAGGTTTGTTCACTGAGATGATGTTTGTTTTTTATTAAATTTATATGGTGCAAAGGACCAGAAGGCAATCTTCCTGAGTTCTGTATTTATCCATCGAGTATAGGGAGTTAGTTCTCTTCTCTCTCACACACACACACACACACACACACACACACACACACACACACACATATATTTCATCAGAGTAGAAATAAAATAAAGGGTTATCTTGAATATTGTGAGTGTCAAGGAAGGTTTCGCATGATTATAAAGGCATGGTAGTTTACTGGCTATTGCAGTATTGATAGCACCCTATGTATTTTTCATGATGTAGGGACTAGTGCATGAATCAACAGTTCAGGAGGGAGTGGAGAACTCTCCACGGTGCCGACACAGAAGCAAATATGGGAAGATAAGCAAACTCAAAAAAAACCTTATATTTTTTTGTAATTTGTGTGCTTGTGTGTGTGTGCGCGTGTGTGTGTGCGCGTGTGTGTGTGTGATTGAATGTACAAATTTTTAGCTCTTTTTTTTTATCTGCCTGCATTCCAATATCCCTCCCTGTCTCTCTGCACACACACGCACACACACACAGCATTTTTTTTTTCATCCCTTAATCCCAAACTGCTTAAGGAAGCGAAGGGGAGAAATCCCTTTACAATGTCTGGGCTCAGCAGTGTTTGGTAACCACTTGCTATCTCACATTGTGGTTGGAGGTAGAAGAGCGGCGTTTCTCCTCCAGAACGTTCTCTCCTCTCTATGCGATATACACTCTGACAGATGTCGAAGTTGTGTTTGTCAGAGAGCCGTGTCTATATCTGACTGTTGTGTGAATTTGAATAAACATCCCGGGATTTTCGAAGCTCACATGGCTTTGGCAGGTTAGGATTGCATAGTGCACACGGTGATACTGCGTTTATGTGACTGTGCAGCAGCAGCAGGAGCTGCGTGAGGGAAGGTGTTAGACAGATTTTCATGAGAAATGAAAAAGATACTTATTTTTTGGTCTAGACAGTGATGTGCCTTATATTTAATATATAATACTTGCCTGTTCTGTTATATAATACTCAATACAAAAGTAATGCATTCCTACTTTTATCTATTCTTAGTTATTTGGCGGAGCATGTTTCTCCCAATTGCTTTTGGCTTTTTTTGAGTATTGGAACATGTCATGTGGAGATGCACGGTGCTCCTAAAAGGCAAGAGGATGAAGGGATGAAGAGATGAAGTAGAGAGGGCGAGAGGCGGCCTGTTGAGCCCTTTTGCCATGATTGAAAGAGATAGTGAGCTCTAACATCTGTTGGTGGATTGGGCTGAGCTCATGTCTATTGGTGCACCCCTGTGGAATAAGGGGAAAGTAAAATGAACAAGCTGACCCATTTTCCGTGTTTCCTACCATCCCTCGTTCCCTCTCTCCTCCCTCTTCAGTCATTCCCTCCCACTTCACTGTCTTGTGTTTTCCTTTTAGGATGATGGGCAGGGTAAATAGAAATTTGGAAGTGTTAGTCTCACATCACATCTTTGGTTACTCTGTGATAACCACCATTTGTGTTGTAATGTTGCTTTTATATCGCATATTTAGTCAAATACTACAATATTTATCACAGAGCAAACTTCAAAAGCACAGGGCAAGATTGTGAAGACTAATGACATGCAGAAAGATGACATGGAGACTATCTAACCAGCTGACGTGTCCTATAAATGTCTCACAGAGCTTTAGAGACAGAAGCCTTTAGTTTAATGGAGGTGGTGAAGTGTATTCTTAACTTAACAATCATTGTCTGCTTTTTCTACAAAAACATATCCTTACGTTTTATTTACATATTTACCCCCCCTTCCAAAAGTATTTTTGCTGTAGACTAAAAACATTTGGGTTTGACATCAAAAGATGAATAGGGGGCATAAGTTCAAAAATTCAGCTTTTATTAATCAATCAATGATCAAATGCACATCTTGGGTGGGTTCAAACAAAAGGTGCTATCTACAAAGATGTGTATTGGACCAATACTTTTGGAGGGGACTGTAAATATTGTGACCTAATCCACTTTATATTTTCGTTTTAATTTATTATGTCATATTGCGCTATATATTAAGTTGTCAACCAGGCTATATGCTTGTATCATATGACATCACTGTGATGACACAGGGATTTTATTTCAGAGCATTATTATTATTGTAGCATAATTGGATAGCAACATGCACGACTAGTCGTATGTGCCAGTGACACAAATATCATTTGTAAATTATTATATTATAAAACAGGTACACTTCTATTTCTTATTGGCTGAGGATGCTCCTTACAACTCAGCTGTTAGATGATAATTGTTCAGGTTTACTAAACCAGTACAGTTTAAATGTGGAACATCATCTCTGGGCGTAGTGTTTGGATTAGCAGTGTTAAATCTAAGACCAGAAGCACAACTTGAATTGTTTGTGAATTCATATTTGAGGAAACAAAGAGCATAAACCTCTGTGTTCTAGTTTGGCCTAAAGCCAAGCTCACAGGAAATGCCAACAAAGCATCAGAAGATGTTCAAACAGCATGCACACAAGCACATACTCAAACATAACCATGCACACACACACACACACACACACGTACACAACAAACAGCCACACAATTTCTGCTCATGAAATCAACTTCCAGTAGATACTGTGTGAACCGCCGGCTTATCCTCTGTCGTATACTGTTACTACACCACTGTTAGCTTCTCTTTTTGTGTAAACTTAATCAGTGGCAGCGAGAATAACAACTAGATGGGATCCTGGGAAACATCCTCTGACATGAGAATTGACTGCTTAGATAACAACAGGAAAGATACTGATGTATTAGTTGTACAAAGGCAGAGTCTTGACATTTCCGCCCTGTTCTAACGCTGATCTGAGGCTGCGAAGGCCTTATAATCCCCTACCAGAGCAGGTGAAGCTTATCATTTTCACCAAAGACATCTGACATTGTCAGGATTAGGGAAACTTTGTACAGAATTGGCTAATGGTGATAAATTCCCCGGCTAGGTTGCATTGCATCCAGTTGACATATATCAGATTTTCAGTCAAGCATACAGGATGTTGTCAGTCACAGAAAAGACTATCATCATAGTAACATTTTTAAATGTTCTATTATTGGTTTGTGGCAAACCATTTTAGGATCACTTGTTTTTGCCAACGAGTACTTCATAATGTCTTCACAGTGACTGTGATTTGAAAGGACTCATTCAACCTCAAATGAAAAATTGCACAGGTGAAATTCCATTAAATTTTATATACCGTAAAAACCAAACACGGCGGAAGAGCAGTGCAGTTCCATCACCGCGTTCTTCCAAACCATTAAAGTTAATAGAGCCATTGCTTTTACAGCTCCAAAAGAGCATAAAATATCCACCAATATATGGTTCTTTGTGGGGCGGTGAAAAGATAGTGCTACTGTCATGAATGGTGTGGGAGAGGCAGTGAAACTACATGAGGCAATGCACACTCAGCAGAACACGTAGAGGAGAGGTAGAGTTGTGTTTTTCTTTTAGTTAAAAATAAGCCCAACTACAGTTTTTGTTCAGTTTAGTTTAGACCAGACGACACAAAAGAAAACATCCAGTGTGCACTGTGGAAGTTTAGCATCTGACATGTGGGCAGATAATGAAACAATATAATATAATAAAACAAATGGACCAAAAGAAGTATTGAGACAAGAGTTGCATCTGTACTCTCTACAGTGATACCACAAAGTTAGTGAATGTGGAGCAGCTTTAATGGATTGTACATCTTCTGTCACCAGCAAGAAATGTAGTATAAGTAAGTATAAGTATAAACTTAAATAAGTAACAGCTCTCTGTTTAATATTAATAGTCACTGTCTCATCATCAGGAGGTTCATTTACTGGATGTGTTTGACTGTGAGACAGAGAAAAAGATGTTTTGATGATGATCAACCGCACTCACGTGTGGTAAATAGAGAGACTGGAGACTCAGATTTGCAAAAGATTTGCAAAAGTTTTCATTCTGTTTATCCGTGATGATACTAACCTATGTGTGGTTGTCATATGTGTGCTGTGTAGGAGTTCGCCACTCTGACGAAGGAGCTGAACATATGCCGGGAGCAGCTGCTGGAGAAAGAGGAGGAAATATCTGAGCTGAAAGCTGAAAGGAACAACACTAGGGTATGTGTGTATGTGTGTGTGTACGCTCCATTTGAGTGTATACATGCACAGATGTGTGCGGTGATGTTGATGAAAACAAATAATGTTTCTAAGCTTGAAATTAGTATTCTCTTTGTTGGTCGGGTGTGCGCCTGTGCTGTAGCTGCTGTTGGAGCACCTGGAGTGTCTGGTGTCTCGTCACGAACGCAGTCTGAGGATGACAGTGGTGAAGAGACAGGCACCCCCACCATCTGGAGTCTCCAGCGAGGTGGAGGTCCTCAAAGCTCTGAAGTCGCTGTTTGAACACCACAAGGCTCTGGATGAAAAGGTGGACAAACACACGCACATGTACACGAATACAGTACGGGCTGTGGTTGGTGCTCACGAACAGATGCACGGGGAAAGAATTTGCTTATTCATGATTTTTTTAACACAATTTGTCCTCTCCCTCATTAACGAATTCTCATCCATGTGGTTTTGGCATTCATTTCTCATTGTCAAGCTATTAATAACTTCAGCACTTATGGAGTTTCAGAGTAAAAGCTGTTTATAAATGAGAACATATTATATCTGTAAGGCTTTTAATGTGAAACAGATGGAGGAAGTCTTGAGTTTGTATTAAGAGAAAACACCATAGATTAATGTAAATGGTACCAGTTTACGAACTGGACTTTCTGGATGACGTGTGTTCTTTGTGTGTGTGTCAGGTACGTGAGAGGCTTCGGGTAGCTCTGGAGAGGGTGGCCACCCTGGAGGGACAGCTATCCGCCACCACACAAGAAGTGAGCTGTGTGAATGTGTCTATGACATTATGTGTAGGAGACTAATTGTGGTTAGCGGTCTCCAGTGTAATCCGTTGTGCACTATGCTGCAAGTGTCACGTTGGGTGAGAGGCTCTGTCTTCCTGGTCTCACAAATCATATCAAATCTAACTTTATTTCTAACCTGTATAACAAAACGGCAGCTTTACGAACGACATCCTCTATTCTTAGACCTTCAAATATAAGGAAAAAGTCCCCTTTGCCTAAAAAAATCCAATGTACTCATCTTTTAAAAACAGTAATTCATGAAATAATTCTAAAGATAAAACTATGCTAAATATTCAGAGCAGGCTCATTGAAAGCAGAACTCCAGTGGGTTATGTAAGACTTCAAGTCAAAGCGTGTTAAGTTTTAAGAGGAGCAGACCCTTCCTCTTCTATTCTGAGAGTAATTCTTATTTGTAGTTATGTAAAATATGGTAGCTCCTTCTGTCTAAGGCATGAGCCAGGCTTCCCTTTGGGGACTCTAGTTCTTGGATTCACTGTGGGAAATGAAACAGTAGTAAATGTTTGAGTTTGCTCATTGTTCTTTTTCTAATTTACCTTGCAGCTGAACATGGTGAGACAAAGGAAGGATGGTGACTCAATGGAGCGAACAGACGGATCCAAACCTACATGGAAGGTCTTCCTAGCTGTGTTTGTGCTTTATTTTATGTCTAGATATAGTATGTGTCTGTCTGGCTGTTGGTCATCTTCCTTTTGTCTTTCTCCTACACATAACACGTATACTCCCACAACACTAAATGGAGCTAAATGTAGCATATCCCTTCCTTTGCCTTTCTCATTATTCTGATAACATTAGGAGCTCTTGCTCTGTGTTTGAGCCCCATCCTTCACGGTTTGAGGCCAGCCCTTAAAACAAGCACACATTACATAACACTGACTGACTGGGTCCATCCACAGGGAGCAACAAACCTCCCCATGATCAAACAGCACAGATTGTTTTTCTCTTGATGGAAATGTCTTTGCTAAGATCCACTTGCTTTTGTTTAGTTTAGTTTTTTTTTTTACTTTGGAGAGAGCAAACATTGTCAATACGTTTTATTTCTAGAAATAATTAAACCTGATAAATCAATAACTTACCATTAAGAAATGATGAGAGCAGGGATATGACTGTATCAAAGGGTGGCCACAGGCAGCAAGGCAGATAAGATGAGAGGATTGGCCAGAGTCCGAGCATTAGGAGGAAGACTGTAGTGTGAACAGTGCAAACATAGACTTTGTCAGGACATTTATCCGTGACACCTGCTGTCGACACTCACTGCCCCTAGATGTTGTAACCAACACCCTTTAGAGGATAATTATGTTCAAAACACCATGAAATTATAATGACCACATGCACGGCTTCAGCTGGAACCCTGACCGAGACAATCTTAGGGCAGTGTTGTACACGATGATTGCTCCAGATTGTCAGTCAGAGGGGGCACAATATTGCTTTTTTCAAATTCTCTGGGAGCAAATTTAATGCCTTTCTATGACTAAACTGGAGTTGCAATGCATAATTGCACAAATCACCAGGTGTGTTTTATTGCACAGCTCCGTATCATTTGGCTCTGTTTCCCGCAATGTTTGTGTGTATGTTTATGTTCCTGTAAGGTATTCACGAACAGGCAAAAGGAGGAGGAGGTCCTACTAACTTTGGATGCCCACTGTGTTGCCTGTCTGAATATGTGTCCCCGAAGGTTTGTTTAATTAAGGCCCTGGAATTAACTGCACTTTGAGTTGTGAAGAGAAGAGAAACAACATCAAAACAACATGGCAGCCTAACCTCACACAACCCACCCCGATATGCATAATACCAAACTTTTTTTTATCTAGGTCATCGGACTTTATCAGTTCTACAACAACTTCCAATACCCTTCACCCATGCACATCTGTGTGTAATGTGTTATATATGTTTACCCAGTCCATTTTATGTAAAAGCACCTTGTATCTACTCATTTGTCTCTTGACTTTACAGAGACTACCCAATGGCTCCATAGATGCTCATGATGAAGGCAGCCGGGTGTCTGAGCTTCAGGAGCTGCTGGATCGGACCAATAAGGAGTTAGCGCAGAGCCGCGAGCACTCTGCCACTCTCAACGGCCGCGTGGCTGAGCTTGAAGCGGAGCTCGCAAACGCACACCGAGAACTGAGCCGCAGCGAGGAGCTGTCAATCAAACAACAGAGGGAACAGAGAGAGGTGAGACCAAAGTGTGCGTGCTCTTCATCTGGGAGCATTTTAACTAAAAAGCTAATGAAACCTAAGATTCTGCTTTTTATATTACACATATAAATACATTGCTAAGTCACTGCTACAAAAATAGTTCACATTTCTGCAGAAAAACTGTACATGATAGCAGATGGCTAAGACTTGCTGAATATGCACAATATAGTGTTGCGTCTAGCACAGACACACTAAGCCATTTTCCTGAAACTCAGTAAGTCAGCTTTTGTAAACTTTAAAACTACAACATGCAACTTAAGAAGCATTTGCATGTAACTTAAAATCAATCCACGCTGCTCTACCTAACCCACCCTCTCTCCCTGCTCCATCATGTTCCAAAACACTCCAGCCCAGTGCTTCAGGTAGCTGTGGTTATGAAATTACAATAAATGTACTAAATATACAATAGATTGCTATTTGACGGTGTGTTGCCATATTACGATAAGTGGGAGAGAATATATCCAGTGAAAGAATATTCAAAAACAGATATGAAATCCTAAAATGGGAGAATTTGACGAGACCAGTAGAGATTAGGTACAGTGGTTACAGCTTTCAGCCTCGGAAGCCATGTTGCTGTCAGTTTTCCTCTTACTGGTTTCCTTTTTCTGTATTTCTTCACCCACAGAGAGAGGATCTGGAGGAGAGGATAACAACGTTAGAGAAACGCTACCTGGCTGCCCAGCGGGAAACCACACACATCCACGACCTCAACGACAAACTGGAGAATGAACTGGCCACCAAGGACTCCCTGCACCGACAGGTAACGTTCACAACGAATCTATGGACATAAAAGATAAGGGGACAGATGAGTTATGAATTCAGGCTGGTGTGTTGTCTCTTGAAATCTTCTAAACATTTAATGCTTCTACTATGTCATCCACAACTAACCTGAGATAGAAATCAAATTTGAGTGACAGTGTGTATTTACGTATATTGAGCATTTTAGTAAACATTTGCTGATTCAGTTGAGTGAATGAGCAATAGAAACATCTCATTTAAGGTTCATATGTAGTTCAGGGCGATTCGGAGCTCAGCTCCACAAGGGGAATAACAGCAACTAATCTTCCGTACCATGGATCATGTCCTTGCTACTCGCTGTCTATGTGTGCATGTGTTTTGTGTGTTTGGGTATGTCAGAGCGAGGAGAAGGTGCGTCAGCTCCAGGAGATGCTGGAGATGGCAGAGCAGAGACTGGCTCAGACCATGAGGAAGGCTGAGACACTGCCAGAGGTGGAAGCTGAACTGGCACAGAGAGTGGCAGCACTCTCCAAGGTAACACAGATGCACACCACTGTAGAAACTGTTGCAAAGGATACTGATATATATAAAAATAAATAGAAACAGTAAAAAGTGAAATCAGTTACCAGAGGCTTATAGTAGCTGTTGGACTTATATGTAAGTGTCTCCCCCTGCAGGCCGAGGAGCGTCATGGCAACGTGGAGGAGCGGCTCAGACAGCTGGAGTCACAACTGGAGGAGAAGAACCAAGAGCTAGGCCGGGTGTGTGTATGTTAATGTGTGTCAGTGTGTGTGTGTGTGTGTGTGTGTGTGTGTGTGTGCACGCAACTACCCTGCAGGGTCTCTCTGACCTCTCGCTCTGATGTGTGTACGTGTGTGTGTGTGTGCATGTGTGTGTGAGTGAGTGAGCTGATGCTTCACATTAGTTGAACGCCTTGACTCTTGGCTCGGTGCTCCCTCATGCATACACCTCTTACATACACGATCACACGCGACAGACGCACACAGGAAGAGCTCTCTGTTTTCCCGGTGCATTGTTGCATGAATTTAAGCCAAATCCACATATCTTGCTGCAACACATCCCCCCCCCCGCCCCCTCCCCACCCAAAATACTGATTGGCTGCTATCTTTAGACTCTGAATAATTCACGCAAGGCTAATTTCTGTCTCTCCCTCGCTCTCTGTGATTTTATGACTATATTTAGTTGAAGGAGCTCTCCAAGGATGCAGATGTGTGTGTCTTTGTTAATTAACTTTAATGAAATTATTGTGCAATACAAGCACAGCGCTTCCCATTTAAGAGAAGGCGCTTTAAACCCTTTTCATCATCCCGCAAATGACTGTAATTAAATCATTCTGGCTGTAAGATCCATTGTTGGCCAGGAAGACCTATATCTGGCAGCTGGTGATCTTACACTAAATACACACTTCATCTCTTAATCCATGCAGAGATGCTTGATTAGCTCCAAAAACACACCCAAACGCAGCCTGTGTCAAACACTGAATTTCGTGATGTCATTCCTGCTGTCTCGGTTCTCTTTCTCTCTGCTCATCAGGCTCGTCAAAGGGAGAAAATGAATGAGGAGCATAACAAGCGTTTATCTGACACTGTGGACCGTCTGCTCACAGAGTCCAATGAAAGGCTGCAGCTCCATTTGAAAGAACGTATGGCTGCCTTGGAAGACAAGGCAAGACCTCGACTCACACATTCATCCAAACAGTGGTGGCTTACAATACTGTTGTCAATTTTTTTTAAAGAGCAAATACAAAAGCAGCATAAAGCATGTTTTACTTGGACTGCAGATTTGTTTTCACGCGGTTTCATGATTTTTCTCTCCAGAACTCCCTTATTCAGGACCTTGAGAACTGCCAGAAACAGCTTGAAGAATTTCATCACACCAGGGTTAGAAAGAGTTTAATCATTGTGTAGCCAGTGAAAAATGCTTTCTATTTTCTGCCACTTTTACTTTTACTCTTCTACTAGTCTGAGAGAAATATTGTACTCTACTGTATTAATTTGACAGAAGCACATTAGTTCAAACAATCATGAGTTTACACAGTAAAGTATTAAAAGCTGTTTAAATTAGCCCCACTTTAAAAAAGTATAGTATAATGTCAAACCCAGCACTAACAGAAGACATTGTTTTACAGTGTCACAGTATTACAGAACAGGTATTGGTATTATACTAATGGTATCTACTTACATTTCTGAATGGACCACTGATAACACCTAACTCCTCTACAGGAACGCCTGATTGGAGAGATTGAGAAGTTGAGAAATGAAATTGACCATTTGAAACGCCGCAGTGGGGCATTTGGAGATGGAACACACCCTCGGTACATGGAGACACTCTCTCACACTCACCCTCTAACATACTGTTTTATACATGACAAATGATAAACTATATGTATTTAATCCCAGGTCTCACCTGGGCAGCTCCAGTGACCTTCGCTTCTCTGTGGTGGAGGGCCAAGATGGCCACTACAGCACAACTGTGATCAGGCGGGCACAGAAAGGCAGACTGTCGGCGTTACGAGACGACCCAAACAAGGTGCCAATAATGTCTTTATCAGGCCAAAACAGCACCACAGCTCCTCACATACACGTAAACTAGTCAGGATGGCCGATTTACAGATCGCAAGATCGTGAGTCAGCTGTTCTTCTAACCACATACAGCTCCTTACCTGCGCTTTATGCAAGTTCATGTCTGCTGTGTGTCAGTGCTTGGCTGATATGCAATGATCTTCATTCCTAACTTACCATTCTTTACTAACCTCTCTGTCTTTCTGTCTGCTGCCATGGACATGCTGTCTGATGTAAGTTCCCTTGTTCATCCATTTCTTCTCATAAGTGGTCACATACTTCCACAAGTGTCACTGTATTTCTACATGTGTGCACTTAATTGTCTATAGAACATATTCTATATGTATGTTTGTTTATTTTAAAACGTGTGTATTTGTTGTGTTCAGGTGTGTGCGGTATTTGAACAGGACTACCCATCTCTACGTGGGAGTGTCAGCCACCTTCTGGGCAGCGACATAGAGGCAGAATCTGACCTGGAGGACGACGTTAGCTCTGCCCTGCTCTCCCCGAGTGGCCAATCGGATGCTCAGACTCTCGCTCTCATGCTGCAGGAGCAGCTCGACGCTATCAATGAAGAGATTAGGTGACAAATCGCAGGCACATTAGATTACAGCACATGACATGACAAGTATTAAAAGATAGTATTAACAATAATTACAAGAATAGGGACATTTTGAATTACTATAGCAAACAACAGTGCTGCAGCTTCTTGTTACTGTAATGCGTGAAGGCCTGTGGCCAGGCAGGATGCACTAGAACTGATAGTCGCATTAGATAGAGAGGTGATAACATGTAGTATGCACCTGAAGAGAAAATGCAAAATAGCTGTTGATAATGCTGCATTAGTGCCAGACTACCTTAAAATAATACTTTTCTTTCTGGTACAAACAGTATTTTTGTATATGATTAAAGGTTAAACTTTTTTATAATCACATTTTAAGTTTTTCCCTTTTGTTTAAATTTAGAGATTCAGACTTGAGTCATACTTGAACAATAAAGAATTCAAAGCTAATATGAGGATCATTGCTACTGATACAAATGACTAGAGTTATTACTGCACAGGGTGTGGCGTGTTAATTAGGGTATAACGATTACTAAACTATGTTGTGTGCATGTTGTCACAGGATGATCCAGGTGGAGAGAGAGTCAACAGACCTGCGCTCTGACGAGATAGAGTCTCGTGTGAACAGCGGCAGCATGGACGGACTCAATGTGACACTTCGACCCCGGGCACTGCCCACCTCTGCTACTGCACAGTCACTGGCATCATCCACGTCTCCGCCCACCAGCGGCCACTCCACACCCAAACACCATTCACGCAACACCAGCCATCATCTAGGCATTATGACTCTGGTTAGAGAGCCTCACATTATTGTTTGCACATAAAGAAAAATGTTTGGATTCCTGTATAACGTGTCCTGTTGTGTTTCTTGTAGCCAAGCGACCTGAGGAAACATCGCAGGAGAGTAGCAGTAAGTTTGCAAACACAAGTAACACTGCACAGCTTTTTCGACTGACTGTGGCTCCTGCGACTGAGTTTGTGCCTCTTCTAGTCCCCAGTGGAAGTGGACAAAGCTACTATCAAGTGTGAGACGTCGCCCCCCTCCTCACCCCGCAGTTTACGACTAGAAACCAATTTCGCCCAATTCACAGGCAGTCTAGAGGATGGTCGAGGGTAAAACTACACACACACACACACACACACACACACACACACACACAGATTCCCACGCACTAACTCTACAGGTTCATTTTGGAAGCTGTCGCCATGACAGGTTACATTGTGTTCTGTGACTCAGTAAATAGCACATAGGGTTGTGCATAAAGGGTTACATCAACTCAGTTATGAATGTCTGCAGGACACTCATTTGGTTTATTTGGTTTCAGCAAGCAGAAGAAAGGTATCAAATCATCTATCGGTCGATTGTTTGGGAAGAAGGAGAAGGGTCGAATGGACCAGTCGGTGGGCCGGGATGGACAGACTCTACCAGCCCTATCAGGTACACAACAGATCGGATATTTTAGTCCCACACTGACACAGATTGTCTTTCATTTACAGAGAAGTTTTTTCTGTATTTCAGACTTTGAGATGGGCATTGGAGACACTATGACTCTGGGAAAACTTGGCACTCAGGCTGAGAGGGACCGCAGGATGAAGAAAAAGTAAATGCATTCTTTCTGTTTCTGACTTGCTTTGTCTTTGGTAGTTCCTTTATCATTTGAATTTCTTCTATTTCCACTTTAGACATGAGCTTCTAGAAGATGCTAGGAAAAGGGGTTTGCCATTTGCCCAGTGGGATGGCCCTACTGTCGTCTCCTGGCTCGAGGTACTCCACAAATGTGCCTTTATGTCAGGCTGCTTCAATATCTAATACAAACAAGAACACATTCATATCGAATACCAGGCTGACCCAACCTTCACTCCCTTCCCTGTTTATCTGACCATTTATGGTGACAATGATGGTGACGTTGAATATCTTGATGACTGTCACCAGCTGTGGGTGGGTATGCCGGCTTGGTATGTGGCAGCCTGTCGTGCCAATGTGAAGAGTGGAGCCATCATGTCAGCTCTGTCAGACACTGAGATCCAGAGGGAGATTGGCATCAGCAACCCTTTGCACCGACTCAAACTGCGGCTGGCCATCCAGGAGATGGTCTCCCTCACCAGCCCTTCTGCTCCACTCACCTCCAGAACGGTAAAAGAAACGCACGCCAAATACACCTTTATGACATACATACTGCCGTCTTCATGCACTTACATGTGCCTTTACAAACAGCATATTAATAAATGAATACATAACCGTACAGAAAACATAACTACACCCAAAAACCTCTTTCACTAATAGTCACTACTAGGCGTATCCTTCACTCTTCACCCTGGGGTGATGACTCCATTCTCTCTTCTTCATTTTTGTTTAGTCTTTTTTTTTTAGTTTCTGTATTCAACTCAGTAGATTTTTTTTTCCTGCCATAAATTGCATGGGGTGCTAAACAACACACAAATTTAGCTACAAACTACTTGCCTGAAACACACTCCCTCCCTTGGCATCACTCAACACGTTTGTCTTTGTGTGCATGTTTGTCTGCGTCCGTGTGTGTGTGTGTGTGTGTGTGTGTGTGTGTGTGTGTGTGTGTGTGTGTGTGTGTGTGTGTGTGTGTGTGTGTGTGTGTGTGTGCGCGCGCTTGGGGGTCGGTACATGTGAAAATATACACACGAGTGCATTCTTTGGTGTGTTTTGTGTGTGTTGGCGTGCTTTTGTCTGTGTGTGTCTGGGTGTGTTTTCGTCCTCTGAGCAGTCCTCCGGAAATGTGTGGGTGACTCATGAAGAGATGGAGAACCTGGCTTCCTCCACTAAAGCGGTCAGTACCATATGGGTGCCCCCCCCCCCCAACCACCAAACACTCTCACACTTGCACCGTCCCCACCGTGACACACATATGTCCTCTCCCGGAAGACCCCTTTAAATACCCACTGCATCACATACTGACGCATTTTTGTGCCCATGCTGGGTATGTGGGTGTCTGATGTAACTAATGTAACCTGTGGTAATGTGATCTGAGAAGAGCTTTGTGTATGTTTTTGAATACATATATGTGTGTGTGTGTGTGTGTGTGTTTGTGTGTGTGCAGGGTCAGCCCCTGTCTCTCTAACCTTTCATATTGTCTCTACCATGCTGTCACTCAGGAGAATGAGGAAGGCAGCTGGGCACAGGTGAGGTTGCTAATCTGCTAACATCTGTTTGGGCACACGGAAACTGTGCCCATGCTCTTCATGAACACATGCATGTGATGCGTGTATTTCAAAAAGGGCATCCTAATCACCTTCAGTAATTTATCCTGATCTCAAATGAAGATAAAAGATGAGACTTTGCTTTAAAAGAGTGCTAAAGTCCATATCCAGACTGTTGAATTGTTAAAAGGTGCATTGGGCCACCTGTGATGGTATGAGGGTGCGATGATGGGTGAGTGTCTGATCTTTACTGGTCTGCCTGCACTCCAGATCTGTCTCCTAATGAAAACATGGTGCATGAAGAGGACAATTAGAGGAGAAACAGGGACTACAGACTGTTGAGAAGCTGAAATCTTGTTACCAGCAAGAATGGGCAAATATTCCACAAAACGTTCAATTAAAAAGTGCAATTAAAAAGAAAGGTGATGTAACTCAGTGGTAAATGTGTTTCTGTCCAAGGTTTTAATTTTATAGATTTTAGAAAAAAATCCCAATCTTCCTGGATGCATTTTGTCTCAGGTTGTTGACGACAAACTAAATGTTCTATATTTTATCAGACATATACATGATTAGACTGCATCATTATAAACATCTGGCTTCCTAAGCTTTACTGCATCTTTGAGGGTTTAATTTTCTGTTTAAACAGAGACAAATTAACTAAATGAATTATTTAGAAACCCCAGTAGGCATTTTGACTCGTGACACTAAGAAAAACACAGGCGCAACTCAAAATAAAAATGTGATGTTATGACAGTGAGCCACCATGCACTATGTTAATGTTCTTAGTAACTGATGCTGATGCAACAAGATTTAAATAGATTTAAATGCGTGTATTGCTCAGTATATTCATCAAGGAACCAGAGCGCAGTGTGTATTCATATGTGCGTGTAGATGTGTGTACAGTACATCATGCTGACATTATCTATTCCTGTCCCTGTAGACTCTTGCTTACGGAGACATGAATCATGAGTGGATAGGGAATGAATGGCTGCCCAGCCTTGGTCTTCCTCAGTACCGCTCCTACTTCATGGAGTGTCTGGTGGACGCGCGCATGCTTGACCACCTCACCAAAAAGGACCTGAGGAGCCACCTCAAGATGGTGGACAGCTTCCATAGGTATGTGGCTTTGGCAATTAACCTGCATGCTGTTTGATGAGGCGGAGGCTTTCATCTGCTAACAGGATACATTAGCAATGGAAATGAGAACTTCAATCATGCGTATGTGCTTATCCTTTTCTATGTGTGCATGTATTTATTTTTCTGTCTGTTTGCGCGTGTGTGTGTGTGTGTACCAGGGCTAGTCTGCAGTATGGGATTATGTGCTTGAAGAGACTCAATTATGACAGGAAAGACCTGGAGCGGCGGAGAGAGGACAGCCAACATGACATGAAAGGTACACTTTACACGTACCACACACACACACAGTGTCAAAAAAAGCAAGCACACACATGCATGTTCAAACACCACACATACGTGTGATCATGCCAGAGTACCACCTAGTGGCTAATATTATTAGTTTGGCCTGAACATTGAAACAGCTGCACATTACGCTGTCAAAAAGCCAACTACTGAGACAATCCTAGAATCTTATAATCCAAAGCTCCACATACCAAGAGTGGTTTGCACATGCACACACACACACACACACACACACACACACACTTAGATCTAGCCAGTCTTGCTCTTGCCCTTTTGACCTTGAGTTCTGCACATGAACTTGACTCAGCTGTCGTGTCAAATCAGAGTCCTCCTCTGTTTACACATACACACATACACACACCTCCTGTTCCAACTTGGAAAGCTGGTTGACAGCTGTGCTTTAAATGAACAAAGGGAGTGTGCCAGTGAGTTGACACTATGTGACCATGCACATTATCTCTTTATCTCTTTTTTTTCCCAGCTCTTTTTCTCTGCACTAACTTACTTCTGTTTGCTGGTAATGACACTGTATTATTACATTACGCGACATGCCACAGCAACATGCATCTGAACAGTTTCTCTCTCTTTTACTTAAGATGTGCTGGTGTGGACCAATGAGCAGGTGATCCACTGGGTCCAGTCCATTGGTCTGAGGGAGTATAGCAGCAACCTGTTGGAGAGCGGCGTTCATGGAGCCCTTGTGTCTCTTGATGAGACCTTTGACTACAGTAGTCTAGCACTTATCCTGCAAATCCCTATGCAGAACACACAGGTGATTATAGATAAAGATACAACCATTCATGCCAAATACAGTAAGTGTAGGAGGTCCTGTTAGTGAAGGAAGTAAAAATCTGTATAGAATATAAGTTCAGAGGAGCCCGTATCTGCTACCAGTCAGCAACAGTCACGGTTGAGACTTATGGGAGAGGTTGATTTACTTGTTGTTGACACAGTGGTTTGTGTGCAGTCAGCACGGTGCCAACATTTAGTACAGCTTCAGATTCTGTATCGGTTGTTCTGAGATTAAAAGTGCTCAGTTGTTCTCAGCCAGAACTCACTGGACAAAAATCCACAGGCTTCAGTACGGATTACTTGCCCACATTTTCATATTAACATGAGAATCTTTCTGGCAGTTCAACAAAAAAACATGAAGGTTACTGCGATTTACCAGAGGATTTTAATTTCAAAAGCTTTCACAGACATTTTACAGTGAACACCTGTTTATTTCTAACAGGTTGATGAAATCACTGTGTGCTGTTTTTCAGGCACGGCAGGTTCTGGAGAGGGAGTTCAACAACCTCTTAGCCTTGGGGACAGATCGACGGCTAGAGGAGGTGACGTCTCGAGCTGCTGCTTTGATCAAATACAATATTTTTGAAAACAGGTTAATACTCTGACCCTGTTTTTTCTCCCTGTCCCTGTAGAGTGGGGATGACAAGTCATTTCGACGCTCTCCATCATGGCGCAAGAGGTTTCGAGCACGCGAGGGAGGGACAGGGTTGGGGATGATGGCGGGCTCCATGGAAACGCTTCCTGCAGGCTTCCGGATGCCCTCCATGTCCATGCCGCCCTCTATGAACTTGATGCCCAAGAAACATCTCCAGCCTGAAGGTGTGTTATATTACAAAGAAATCTACGTTACTGTACAGCCTTCTTTTTCTCTGTGTATCAGTGTGCTTGCCATGCTCTCTGCTTGCCCTGACTGACTAACTGCACGCTGTGTCCTCTCTGTCCTGCTGTGCCCACACCCTTTGTCAAGCTCCTCCCCCGGCGCCCCCGAGACTTGACCCCTCGGCTGTGCGGACCTACTCATGCTAACTACTCTCTGCTTACTAACAGGAGCGCTAATGCTAACAGGTAAGCTGACATCATGCTTCCTGAACACAGGTAAACTTGCAGGTCAGTGTGCTTTGCTGTGCAGCATGATCAGGATGTGGTACATGTGTGTACAAAGTTAATGTACTGACACTAATAAATGCTCTGTGGTGTCCACGACATGACACAGACTCTCTCTTTTGTCTTCTTCCAGTGCATTCTCATTACTTATACGGACACATGCTTGCGGCCTTTTGAGAGTGATATGCCAAATCTGGAGAGCGAGAGACCTGTGTGCCACTGGGGGGGGGAGCGGTCTTCGCCCCTTTGTTACTCAGCCTCACCTCCCATCTTTCACTTCTCACCTCTCCTTCGGACACGTGCAATACAGAGGCCAACTCTGACCTTTGAACTCTTGAGAGTGCTCATTGGCTGCGCTCGCTGCTGTAAAGGAGACTCGTCCCAGTCTCTCCCAGTTTACCCCAGTGCTCCCAGTAGCCTTGTTGTTGTGGTGTTGTGTTCCTGCTCCTCTGGTCTCAGCTGTTGGTTCTTGTCCTGGTTATAACAATCACCATGACCAAGTCCAAACCAGTTCTCCTGTGTTCAGTCCTAAGAAATGCAACATATTTAAAAGGATGGTGACCAGTGACAAGTGATTGGACTTGGAAATGATGAATACTTGTATAAATGGCAGATCCCACCACACATTGCCCCTCTACCGGTTATGCAAGGTATTACTCATTTATTGTCTCTGTACATAAAATGAATGACTTATGTTTTTTATAGAAATATTATATATATATATATATAAATATATATATTATAACACATATAAATATGGAAAAAAGTATATCATTGCTGTATGAAACCCTATGCCCTGTATTCAATAGTGACTGTTCTCGCTCTCTTTCTCTTTCTTTCTATTTCTCTCTTGTTGAGCCTTTGTGTGTCTTTTGCTGTATGCTGTAAGTGTGTGAATTGTTAGTGGGAGGGACTCACTAAGGAGGGGGTGTGTTTCTACAAGGACTCTTCACAGGTTCATGGGTCCAATTTCAGACTTCTCTCTTTGCCTATTCTCCTGTTCTTTCGTTTTCCTTTCTCCTCTTTTGACACTATGTAGCCGTTACATCTCTTTTCTCCGCCTCTCTCGCCTTGTATGACACTATGTAGCCTAGATTAGAGAGACTCCTTTAATATGAAGTGTGTGTGTGTGTATGTGTGTGTGTGTGTGTGTGAGCATGTGGGAGCAAATGAGTCTACGAGCTTCTGACTTGTAGAGAGGCTTCGTGTGAAAGGCCAACCCCGGTCATGTGGCCATGACTTTTGTCTGTGGATGGGTAGTGTAAACACTGTAGCTCTCTGTTGATTCCTTACTTCTGTCTCCAATGATACTGTAAACTGCTGCTCAACATCAGCCAATGATATCAACATTAAACTGCTCAAAGTGACAGATTCGTAGAATCCTGTCTCGTCACCTCCTTTTTTAGTTTTCATGGAGATGTGCCAGTGAGCAGTCAGGACTTTTGTCTGACTAACTCCTCATCCAATGAGAACACAGCATATGAACCAGTGAAGTGCTGACTGAGTGTACAATCTTTAATTTTTTATTTTATTATTATTATTAATGTTTGTTTTACAGTTTTTCCAAGGTGTTTAAAAGGTGTAATGTGCTATGTGGCAGCTATGAGTACTGTGTCTTTATTCCAGGTGTGAAACAATGCTGACAAATCAAGATTTTATTATTTGGCTATTTAAAAAGTGTACTGTATTTATGACACTATATAGACATAAGTAAAGCTGTTTTTTAAACATTTTGGATGTTGTCTTCCTTTTGAAGTCATCATTCACAGCGCCTCATTTTAGTTACAGACAAAGAACGACAATGTATTGAAAATGGTCTTTATTGCAAGAATTGGACAGAAAATATCACTTTTTGAACATCTACAAATACACAACAATCTTAGTTATAAAAGTCAAAAATAAGTTAGCAAAACATAAAAAATTAAATGGCAAAACCACTCTGTAGAAAAAGGGAACGTATTTACATCACTAGCATTCATAACCAGTTTAAATTAAGCAGATCTTGGTCAAAACTGCCGGTACATATTGGCCCCACAAATAAACTCACGTTTTTTTTTTTAAGCATAAAACACACACAAAGAGAAGGAAAGATCAGGGAGAAGTCTCAGAAAGAGGAAAACTTAAATTAAGTAAGGAGAAAAAACCTTTGTCACTCCTTTGTGGCACTATCAAACAGGAGACGAGCCTGACAGAAACTGATTCTATAACTGGGTGTTGGGATCATGCATTAAAGTCTCTGAATCTCTAGTTAAACTAAAATCCAGAGGATCTCACAGGTCTGGACCATGGCATAAGACAGGGAATAAGGCCTTACTGTGAACTAAAGGAATTGGCTTGCATACCCATAGATCAGCAGAGTTACATTTCCGATTCAAAAATTTGACACTCAAATCATTAAAGTGAGAAAATTGGCTAAATTTGAGTCTAGGATGGGTTTTCAGCCACCACTGCCGATTATGATGCTGCTCTTTGTCTGCTGCTCTGTGCATCTATGAGTCAGACATGTGGAGGGTCTATTTGGGAATGTCCACAGGAAAGGTTACAGCTCCGTCTGCTTCAGAGATTCTGTCCACAATAGAGGTCAGGGCATGCATGTTCCCCTGCTCCGGAGAGTCTGCAACACTCAGGAGATCTGCAGAGAGACCCAGTCACACATTGAGCATCTGGCCGAGGGCACGCTGATCTGTGTGCGCAGTCTAATGAGACTGGGAGTGAAATGTACTCACCCTCGCTGCTGTAGCTCTGCGTGCACTGCTCTGGAGTGCTGCTCCATTCAGGGCTGCTGCAGCAGGTACTGCCTGAACTGGGCTCACTTGACGACGACACCTGTTACCATGGAGATGCACACACAGACGTTGCTGTCAGTCACCCTGTGTTATGACACGGCACACCCCGTCCCACACGACAATGTAGTATACCACACATACTGCTGTAGTCTCTGACTTGTAGAGACCCCTCAGGGGCTAATCCTGATATAGGAGGAAGTTTGCTTTTGCTATATTTTGGCACCTGTCTCATCAGCTTGTTTGTGGTGCCTTTTTAAACCGTCAAACGGGTAAAATCTAGATATTTTCTACACTCCTGGGGTGAAAATGGTCACAGTCACAAATACCTGAACTAAAAAAAGAACTGCAAAACACTAAGACATAGACGCCAAACACCAGCTTATCTATCTCAATGTAAACCTCAGAGCAAACAATTTTACTTCTCTTCCTCTCCTGTCTGTATCTACTTTTGTGGCCTACTTTTTCTACCTTTGTCTCTTTGCTCTGTTGTTATTTAATATGTGATCTTTTGGTTCTCATCTCTCCTGAGTCCTACTCACTCTGGGCTGGGATGAGCTGGGTCGGTAGTGCAGTCCCTGTTGTCCTGTCTCCGTGTCCTGCTGGTTGAGGGAGGACACTAGGGCCTGCAGCCTTTCGATATACTGGATGGCGCTCCGCAAGATCTCCACCTTGGGCAGCCTTTGGTTGGGGTTCATCAGGGTGCTCCTCTTCAAGGCGTCAAAGGCCTCATTCACCTTCTTCAGACGCCTCTTCTCCCTCAGTGTGGCTGCTTTCCGGCGGTCCATGGTCACTGTCTTCCTTTTGCACATCTTACAGGCCCAGGGCAGGCACTGGCCTGGACAGTGGGTCTCAGAGTGAGGTGACAGGCTGGATGGAGAGGCTTTGTCCTCTGTTGCTGTGACCCCGACTCCAACGCCCCCAGACAGATTCCCACACAAGCCCATCATCGTGTTCCTATCCTGGTAGCCAGCTTGGTCATACCCCCCAGGTAGGCGAGAGGGGAAGTAATTCTCCCCTCCTTCGTAGAAGCGCTGGTCAGGGAAGAAGTAAGGGTTGGTCTCGAAAAGCTCCATACTGGACAAAGCTGTGGTCTGGATGTAAGGGGATAAGAATCCCTGCTACCGTTGGAACTGCTCTACTGTATGTGGTCTTCGGTCCTGTGCCTGGAGCAAGTGTGTCCGAATGTATGTGTGGTTCCTGTCTTCTGGCCTGGCTTGAGTTTGTGATGAGTGGAAGACGTGTGGAGAACAACTGGTGTGTGGAGCAACTGTAGGCTGGCATTTAAACCCCTCAGCCTGCTGTAGGATCATAGGGTTAAAATTAGCACGAGCCCCCAGAAACCTGACACGACGTTTAGCTGTTGCTGCACATCTACTCTTCACATCTTTGTTGGACTGTGCTCTCTAGAGCTTTAAGGACCATTTGTGTGTGTGTACTTCTGGATCTGTGTGTTCTTGTGTGTGTCTTAAGAGGTATGATGTGATCAAGTTGCCGTGGAAATGAGAGAGATAACCTCAGATCAAAGATGTCTGTCTTAATGAGCTAATCCCAGACTCGCGTCTCCGTCCATGACACCATCCGTGAAGTCCCCTGTCATGGGGGAGGAGGAGGAGAGGACCAGGCAGTAGGGACATTTTGGAGACAGCTGTCACTTCTACCAGGCAACGATATGCAATGACAAGAAGTCGTTTGACTCGTAGTTCTTGGTGTGAAGGAAATTAGGCCAGAGATTGGTGTTAACACAGAACTAGGTCACAAATAAACAAACATAAACAGATCATCTAGGTCTTGATAATGAAAACTGTAAAAGCTAGACAACATAAATGTTCATGCCATTGTCGGTGGGTCTTGGTTTTATTTACCCACATTCAAATCTGCTGACTTTTGTTCTAAGATCATCACACAGTGTGATATAAGTAAGACCTTGTGAGCTTTACTAGATTCAGAGGTGGACAGGCCTGTGCATGAACGGTCAGAGTGCGGTAAGTGAAGAGCCAAGCCGACACCGGCTCCTGTTACTCTCTGAAAGTAAAGGAAGAGAAATGAAACAGCCACGCAGAAGTACTGTATGGCCTTCAGTGTCCTGACCTCTTCCATCCAGCTGCAGTGTTAGCCTAGCCACCAAGTGTAAATCCTTCCAGGACATGTCTCACCTCGTAGCTTACCAGCTAATTGAGACTGGCTTCCGTCGAAATGGACAAACAGCCAAAACACACACTTCTGACAGAAGAGGAGCGGCTTTGAATGACAATCATAGTGTTAAATGTGTTACATCCTCATGCATCTCATGTCACCTCCACAATAGCAATAACACACATATCAGGAAATGTTTGCTGCAAGCAGGGGGATTACGCTGTTTTGTGACTACACTGCATAAAAATGTATAAGGACATATCTGTGTCTGGGGGCCCACCCAGGACACAATAAGTCATATCTGTATCTGCTGAGGTTACGCTACTGTGGTTGGCCCATGAATTCATCAGAGAGCCAAGCAAAGGCTTTTAAAACATATCAGATCATCAGTGCAGTGAACATAAGTAAGTACATCAGTAATGCTCAATAATTCAATAATTAATACACAACATAACAATAAAATAGTAATAAATACTGTATGTTTTTCCCTAAAATCCCAACCAGCTAATAAAATATGCAAGTCTACTTTACTCTTTTAATAATCATTAGCTCAGTGTTGCTTTAAAAAGTGAACTCATGCTTATGTGATGGTGAGTTAGAGCAGAACTTTAATTGTGTAAAAGGTGTAAAATTAAATGTATGACATTGTAAACATGCCTGATAGTTCACTGCTGATGGTGCACACCACTGGGCTTTTGTAAAACAAGCTTATATATCAAATATATACCAGATTTTTTTTTACTTTGCATGGTGACTGCTGTTTATCCCGGCGTGTTCTCTTGAAGACTAACAGTAAATAGTTTAGTGACAGATTAACCAGCGTGTTTCGTAGCAGATGTGGGAGCTGTCACATTAGAAAAGGCAGTAGTGTAATGAATGAGTCTAGCTGCATTTCCTTTCTATGTGCCAGCACCAGGATCGTGATATGCTGCATACGGGCTCAACGGGATAGTTTACCGGCTAAAGAGAGCAAGGTTGCTGTCAGTGTAATTAATTACACCAGTGCCTTTTGGGCTGTTACCTTTTTAAGAGCTTACTGTGTTTTTTAGAAGCTCTCACATCTTAATGGGACTCCCAATTTGTGTGCTACAGGTGTGTTTCCAATAAAAAGTCGCTACATAACTTCATTTAGTTGCATGTTGTTTGTATTTATATAGTTAATTTTGCAGCTATGGTGATTGACAACATAAATATTAGATGAAATATGTGAAAAGATTTAATTTTATTTAAGATGAAACTACTTGGCAGTGGTTTGGTTGGCTTGGCGTTGAGGCAGTGTCGTAGTTTGGCACAGGGCTGCGCAGGGCTTGTCAGGTTAGCCTGTGATGGATAGTCACTGATGGTGGAGCGAGCACAAAGACGCCTGTGTTGGACTCTGGGGTACAGCAGGGAGGGGGTCTGCAGTGTGTCAGAGTCACTCACAAGCTTCTGTCATCTTAACCCATTGTCAGCAGAACTAGAACGTGTGTGTTTTTGTAGTAGAGTCAGGCACACACACATATATCAGCAGTAGATACTGTACATTATGTACAGTACAGTATCCTTCATCATCAGTTTGCTCAGATTAGTGATGGAATTGAGCTAGAAAAGCTAAATATAGATAAGATAGAGCTTTTTTATTTATCTTAAATTTCGAGTCTGGTACTTTATATTTTAGTTTACCTACATATACTTTAAGAGGTAACATAAAAATCACTATTTTGTTTCACGATAAAACATCCCAAATAAACAACAACAAACCTCGGAGAAGTTTTAAAATGAAAATAAATGTTTATCATTAAAATACATTACAAGTGTATATGAGTCGCCAAGTGCACGTGGTTATGTACGTGTGCCTGCATGTTTGAGCATGTGTGTGAGAGGGATTGCCCTGTCACTGGCAATACTGTTTCAGTTCTCCTCAGTGACAAGCAGCAGCACATTGTGGGACAGCTGAGCTGGAGGGAGAAGTGGGGGGGGGTTCAGTGTACTTCACCCCAGGTTAGCCTCGACATCTTCACTGACCTGGAGAACTGTCATCTGAGCGCAGCCACAAATCTCATATATGTAAGAGGAGAAAAACATAACAACAGGGACCGCGTGTTGACTAAAGGTGGTTAATCCAGGACTTGAATCCTGTTCAATGTCATATTATATTAAATAACCCCAAAACCAAACTACGTTCAACGCTGGTCCTGTTCTGAACGCACATGACTTTGATAGACGAGACATAAACATGCACTAGGTGTTTTAGAGAGAAATTGAAGGAAATGGAGAAAGGAAAACAGAAAATGTTTCTCTTTGCTGGCTTTGAATTAAGTCGTTTCTGTAATACTCCAGCAACGCAGTGTTCTGTCTTAACTCTGGGCTCATTCAACAAAATTATGTAGCTGCTAAAAGCCTTCGGAGGACATAGTCGCCATAGTGACAGCAACAGATGCCCAAGTGTGGTGCCTCAAAGATTCAGTTTCTGTATTCAGTTATCTGTCACCATGATAACTGCACGTCCATTACTGAACCCTCTCATACTAGGTTTTCTCTTCCATCTCAGATTATGGAGATATTATACCGACTACACGGCTTCAATGGAGAAGGAAGCCAAAGCACTTTACTCGTCTCAAATTATTAACACCCAATCTAACTACTCTGAAACAAATAAGTGGGAGCAGTCACGGCAGATTTTGTAGCTCTGTGTACATTACTGCGCTCCACTATTTCTGTTGCATAATGAACCCGAGCTGCAGTGCTGTACCATTTGACTGATGTCTAAAGGTGACGCGACACTACTACAGCTTGGCTTATCATCGAGAGAATACTCTCATTCATTCGTATTCAGAATGAGCCGCCCCACCTGTGTTTTCCACAAGGCTCTGGAGGCCTGGAGAAGGCTTTCTAAGTCAGGAGGAAACAGTAGTTCTGTAGCCCAGCCATGCTCCTGCTCACTGGGGCTTTTATCGCAGAGTAATCCCCTACAACAAACAGAATGGCTGGCATGTGCATACGCAGCTGTCGCCGTCTTAGTGCAAGTGGTGTCATGTTAAATCGCAGGAATGGACTGAGCCCCTGAGCTATCCGCTGCCCTTCCCTTCGCTGGCATCCCACTCACTGCCAGCACACACAGACAAACACACATCCATACCCATACCTACGTACATAACCCACTTCCCACTAACATACTTTGCAGCACATGGCAGTCCTGAAGCAATTCACTGTAAATAACCTCTGCTGGTACCCCCACTGGTGCCATCAACCACTGCATTTACATAACATACAGTATATTCCAATAATGCCGCAGATGGTGTGATCCTCAAAACATGCATCACAGGCAGGAAAACACAGAACATCCGCTTCTGTGTCACTTAGTTCACTTAATCAGAAAGGCATCTGAAAGGGGCTTGTAAAATCGATGCAGTGTAATTTGAAAGCAATTTACACCTTGATGTTGCCCAACCGAACCACAATCAGCGTAGTTCCTCTAGGAGACATGGTTAAATCCTGTCTGAGGCCTGCAATGTCTACATTATGTGCCTGCAGAGTGATGTGAGATTTGAGTGGATGATTATTCAAAACCAGGCCCTGAACCCGCTTGGTGTAGATTTTCAGTATCACTTTCCATATCTAGCGTATCTGCTGTATCTGCAAAAAAAATAAAAGACAGGCTCGGCTTCGTTTCTCCTCAGACCTCATATCTGTGTCTCTATCATAACCTGTTTTTGTTTTTCCTATCTTGTTCCACTCTTCTATTGAAATCCCTTCTATGTACTTTTCCATTCTCCTGTCTTTGTTGTTCTCTGGCTTCACTGACCTTCTCCCCTTGTCAGCAGTGGGACAAATTTAGCGGCCTGGTTTCTGGAGCGACCAAATAGCCGGACACAACAGTGGGAGCGTGTGTGTGTGTGTGTTTGTGTTTGGAGGGTGGTGAGAAAGAAAAGGTGCTGGTCACACAGATACAGTTACAAATATCCAGACACACAAGCAGAAAAAGCAAAGAGGAATGCAGATGAAGGAGACACGGAGAGAGTGAAACTGATGAAACTATGAATATTTACAAAGGTATTTCATAAACATCAAACAAAAACTCAGAGCAATAAAATGACAAAATATGGCAACGTTTCGCTTTCGTCCTAACTATTTTCCCTCTAGGAAGTATTGCATATACCATAGGGGATAAACAGAAAATGTGTGAAGTTATTCTGGGATGTTGGGATGGAAACATGCAGATCCCTCAGCACTCCCTGAGCCGTGCCACTGTGGAGCTGCCAAGCTCTAGGTGCCATGTCACTAGAGGTGTTATGCCATTCTTGGTCTCTATGGTCTGAGTCGTGCTAGACGCCACGGACAAAGCAGTATGCCATTCTGGCGTGGCTGTTAAGAGCATTTACTACTTATGTACTACTATATGGGATGTTAGCTACTGTAGAGAATAATTAAATGGATTTAACCAGGTAGTGAATTTGAGTGCAATCTAAGGAAAACTGTTTATTTTCATGTTATAATGCCTGGTTTCTATTCCTCTACCAATTAGAAACAGCAACACTGACAAAACAATTATTACAATTGAAAACAATCACTAGAAAGGTGATAATTATACTTTATGTTTCAAATTGAGGTAATCGTAAGCGATAGAGTTGTACTGGAGTGCGTTATATTGCGAGCTGGTACTATTGTTTTGGCTACCCCATTTTCATAAATGGCCAATACATTAGAAACACGTCTTCATTTAACATCATCCAGTTTAACTCCACTAATACTGTAAAGTAACAAGTGAGGTAAAACAGTCAACTTCAGTGTAAGTGTAGGATAGTAGCACTGTCTGTCCCACTTCTTAGTAAGAGGACAAAAATACAGTGGACTGGACACAAGCAAGCAGCAGGACAGTGAGTAAGCAGAAGGGAGTTGCAGGTGCTGGAGCCCAGTCAAGTAGAGGACACTTGACAGCTGGCCTGTCATACAATGACTTATTCTTTAGGCCGCGCACGCACGCGTCACCAGCAGGTACTATATATCAACATACCCTCTGGGAAGAAAGTGAACTTAATTAAACAACTAACTTCTAAATGTTTATTGTTTTACAAATAAACTGATTTTATTCCATAACCAGTAGGAAAAAAAGACAACTACATTAGCTGTACCATGTGAGAGTACTTTATATTCTCAGAGTCACCAACTGCAACAGTGTCATTCAGGACCAGCATTAAGACTGTTTAATAGGTCGTTTCAGAGGTCTCGCATTTAGAGATAGTTTGTCTGTCAGAGTGCACAATGATGTTGATAAATACAACAGGCTACATTAATCTTTTATAGGGTTTATATGGTCAATATAGCTTTCACACCAGCTCAGTACTGACGCTAGTCAGGACAAGAGGCATGCTCTAAATATGCATTACATATTATTACTCGTACTGTACAGCTTCTGTTTGCACCACCTACAGTATTGGAGACATCTCCCCACCTGCTGGCAGAAAGATTAAGCACAAGTAAAGAGTGGAATAACAACCTTCCCTCTATACTGAGTAGAGCTGATGGAGTTAATTGCTTACTGTCACCAGATATTTTACTTGTGAAAGCCAATACCACATTAATAGACAGACTTCACGTTTACTAAAACAAAGCAGTATGTACATAAACCAGAAATGTGATAATCAAGTACACACAAGCATCAAAATAAAATCTATTATATACAAAATAAAGATCAAAGTCATTACTTGGCAGTGTAACGCTTAAGTCAGAACTCCAACTCAACAATAAGTACTGTGCAGGCCTGTTCACTGAAGGTACATTCAGTAGGTTTCTGATCTTTTTTCAGAAAACAACACTTCACACATAAGAACTCTGTAACAAGTGCTGCCTTTACATGCTTCATTAGAATTGGTCATTTAAACAATGAAAACAATCATAAATAAATTAAACAAAATATACAGAAATTGTTATTGGATCAGCAAAGGGTGGATCCTTCTTATTCATAGCATTAACTGGTAATCGTGACAAGCTACTGCAGGCAAACTATGATCAGAGGCTTAACAACTGTAAATATTGAATACATATTGACACCAAATGACAAGCTCGAGGGAAAACTACAGTACACTAAATTGTTGCATTCTCAAGCAGGTTAAATTCAATTCTACATTTTGAAAATATATATGTTTAGGATGATATGTTTGTGAAACTGTTGAAAACAAAAAACCTGCCCATCTGGTCTTCATTCAGCCTTGTCTTCATAATTCAAATCTTAGAGCCACAAAAAAGGACACAAAAAGCTTTAAAAACAAACAAACAAACAAACAAAAACAACAAAAAAAAGCTGGGCTAGACCCTTAGAGCAAAAATACTGTAATTACATACCTGCACACATTTTTCCATTTTTGTCCAGATGATCCAGATTTCTATGGAGAAAGAAAAATACCAAGAGACAACAGAACTAAAGCAAGCAACACCATCTTTCAAATGGCACAACTCAACAAATGCAATGGAAAGAACAGGAAAATTCACACAGCCTGAAAAAAAAAAAACAGAAGTCTTCATGAAATCCAATATCATCTCTCACAAAATATGCACCCAATGTGATCTTCTAATAAATAAATAAATACATCTGCCTTTGTATGTCCCTTATTTAAATGAGGCACCAAAGCAAACATTTGGTATGACAAAGTCTCAAGTCCAAGGTATCATCAACAATACTTCAGAGGCAGTGTAATGCAACATAAAGCATGCAGTCAAGAGCAAGTTTCACCGAGTGCCCTACTTTGTGTATAGTATACGTATAGGTTTTAAAGGTTAAGGTGCACATCTTGCGTGTCAGTCTATGAGCAGAGAGTGTACCAGAGTGCACGCATGTGTTTGAGCAAATGTATTTTTTGTTGTTTAGTGCCCCAGAGCTTGACAGATGTGTGTGAGATTTTTAGAGGATAAATATCTTAATAACTTTTTGAATGATCTTGCCACATCCTGGACAAGGAGCCTGGAACTTGTGCAGCCTCCTTGCACATGGAAAGCAGGTTAGCAGGTGAGCAGTACGTCCGTGTATTATATTTCCATTGCGTGGTCGCACTCGACAGAGCTTGCAAGGCTCCAGCAGTGCCTCAGGCCTAACTTCTTCAATCTCCATGCCCAGATTTTCCTGACTCTCCCCTCCCGAGAGAACGTCATCCTTGTGAAAGCTGGAGGACCGAGGCCCCTTGTCTTTCCCCATAGCCATAGTGGGCAGTGGTCGATCAGCTGTGGAGTGGGAGGGCAGGATAACAGGGTCAGACACTGTCCTGCTGCAGTCTGGGACATCAATGCCTGTGTCGCTGTCATCTTCCTCATCATGGGTGATGAGAGCACTACATGCTGCGATGTCAGGAACGGAAAGAGAATGGGCAAGACGAGGGACATCTTTGTACCAGTTCTTCCGTAGAGCCCAGCAGCGAACACAGTACCTTTGAAGAGGTGTGTTGTACTTTCTACACTCAGTGCACTGCCATGCATCCTAATGGAAAAGAGTTAAGCAACATATGTGCATTGTTAGATTCCAATCTACTCATAAAATCAACTGCAATATGCAGAGAGAAAAAGACATTGCACAGACCTGTGTGGAGATCTCTGTATCAGTATCATCACTGAGACACTGAGAGTCTTCATCTGGCTCCTCCTGCATCTGGATAAATATATGAATATATATTTAATCAAATCAAATTTATCATAACTTCACCCTTAGCCTAAGGGTAAAGACCTCTTCCCTTAGAGAAAAATCAATAAATCTAAATCTTCATTTGTGGGTATAGGGTATAGTAGAAAAAAAATCCTACCTCTCGATCTGCCTTTTCCTCTTTCCCTCCTCCATCATCCTCCTCAGGTGGGGCCTCTCCTTCTCCTCCACTGCCTTCCTCTAGTGCAGCCTCTTTCATCTCCACACTCACCTGTTCACTCTCGCCCTCAGTGAGGAACCAGAGGTCATCGGTGGTATCTGATACAATGGCTGTGTCCTCCTCCTGTGCAGGCGACAGCTGACACATCAGTCAGACCACCACTGTTACTGTCTAATTTATGCTACTGGACAAGTAATTATGACTGTATTGAAGACTGACATTTCCCTACATAACTCTGACCAAGTTTCTGTTTATTACATCTATTGCTGTGTTATAAAACTTTGTAACAAATAAAGTTTATTACTTGGTTTGTGTGGATGTCAGTGGAACCATTGCTCCTACAGCTGTAGTTACTACGGAGGTTACCCAGAAACCACCAGGGCAGTCCAGAGAGGTCCCACTCGTCCAGGGTAACATCCAGTTTGGGCCGTTTACAGGCTGACCGTAGCATTCCTTCAAGGGAGTCTGGGAAGAATTTGAACTGTTTTATTCTGCACTGGTACCGAACATATTTCTGAGCATATAACAAACTGTGTACCTTCGTCTGGATCACGAGGTCGTCTCTGAGAGGGGGTCTGCAGGAGAGGCCTATCACTGCAAGCCTCCAGTCCTGCTTTTACCACACC
Organism: Anabas testudineus; assembly: GCF_900324465.2. NCBI lineage: Eukaryota > Metazoa > Chordata > Actinopteri > Anabantiformes > Anabantidae > Anabas > Anabas testudineus. Next base: position 10,361,797 of record NC_046614.1, on the reverse strand, counting down.
TCCAGATATCTACAAAGTAAGGAGATATTAAGGACAATAATTAGAACACAGAGCCATAACTGGGCACTTGGAGGACTCACAGCTCCTTTTCAAGATGGCCTCTGCAAGTGGGGTGGTGGTTCAGGGAGCAAGGGGCTGGGCAATTAGGGTACAGGCCACAGGCCAGTGGGTAAAGAGTTCAGTTAAGGTTAGAAGATAACTGAGCAGTGGAGGGAGGGGGAAAAAAAAAAAAAAAAACTAACAAAAACATAAGAAGCTATGTTATGAACAGCTATGTTATGTTATATTTCAAAATTCAGTTTGACCTTTCTAAGATGATAATGATAAGAAAACACTAAATATATGACATATCAATATGTGGCCTTTAAAATGGTTTGGCATGGTACACATCTATGGAATGATATTCATCATAAAGGGTTTTTACACAAAAAAAGGAAACAGAAGTAGAAATAAATTATTAAGAAAGCACCTAATGTACCCATTGACAACTACTAATCACAGCGGAAGATGTATACTTGAAAAATATACGACAGGTGAGTATGATCAAAGCTGCAACCTGTCAGCTCACTGGAGCACAGTTAGCACATGCAGCAATTTCGAATACAGTAACTAATTTGATTCATACAGCCTGACTATAGCTTGATAATGCTAAAAGCACATGTAAATGAGCATAGAACAGGTGCTACAAGGGGGATTTTGGAGGAAATAGGAAAAACAGGGGTAGGAACACGGGGATGGGTGAAGAGGTTTAGGGTTATCGTTAGGCCCCGTGGCTGATTAGGAGCTGCAAACCTCCAGTTCGGAGCAGAGAAGAGAACTCTGAGACAGACAGAGACAGTGACTCTGCCCCCCCATCCACTGGGTGGAGTTGGTGGGTCACAAAAGAGTGCTGGGAAAAAAAACCCACCAGACCAAACCAAGGATGGGGTTGTACAGAGACGGTGCCACTCTGTACAAATGCACACCAATGAAGACAGCAGCCCTTACCCTCGCCTCCTCATTACACACAAGAAGACAGAACTCACTTCCCCTTTAATATACTTTTGGCAAAATGGTGTTACACCAAGAGAAAGGGTCTCAACTCAGTACATGTAATCATTTATTCTATCCTTAATTTCTCCAAGGGGATCAATGAAGTATGTCAAAAGAAAAAAAAAAAAAAAAAAAGTATTTATATGTTTAAGAGTTGCAATGAGCCAGCTGGTCCTGTCCCTTGTATTCACAGGTATTGTGTGTAGTGAGGTGAGAAAGGCTGGGGAACTCTGTTTCTTCTGAGCACCATGCTTCAGCTTTACCTGACCACGATCCTCCACTCCGCCATCTACACATTCACGGCCCACAGAAAGATTCTCTGCAGCGTCTGCATTTCAGATAAGACACAGTAACAGAAAAAGGACACCCCCACCCTTTAATTATAGCACAACACACTCTCTCACACTCTCTCGCTAAGGCCACCTTCTTCTTCTGTGTTTTTTTTTTTTTTTTTTTTTTAGAGCAGGACGGATGTTCTTCGGGTCCAATTCAGAATTCCAACATGAGATGTACATATTATTACAAACAATGAATGCAAAAAGACAAATTATGTTTGGCTACACAAAGGAATTTCAGTGGTAAGGTAATGACCATTCTCCCAAGGCGCTTTACTTTAAGCGTTCACGGTAAAGATGAAAATGAAAAATTTTCTTCTTCAATGGCAGTTGGAAGAGGAAAAAGACAACTTATTTTCAAGTCAGCACCATATGAACAATGTGCTAACTATGCAAAGTGCCTGTTGACAGAAGCATAATTTGAAATAAATAATTTATAAAGCATTAAATGAAATTGTCACTTACCAGTGCAACCAAGCACAACCAAGTACTTCTTGAGCATTTCATACACCGGACTGTAAATGACAATGTTACACTTTAGAACAGACTTTCTTCACATAAGACACGCACTACAGTATCCAAAATGTGAACAAAAACTCAGTTTTGGTGTGTGTGAATACCTCGGGTTTTTGACAGAGAAGCTCTCCACTTCGAGCAGCTCTCCCAAAGGGTCATCCTGACAGTGGACTATGTGCTGCCTCTGCTTGTCATACAGTTGCTTTCCCATGATATATTGCCCCAAGTAGTGCATCACCTACACAAAATACTGGATATTAGATATTGCAAGGCACCTACAGGGCGCATTTTACCTAAAGAACTAAAAAGGATTCTCTGTGAGCAAGAAAAACAGGTTTCCATACTGACAAACACACCTAATCAGCGTGCAAGCTCACCTCTTTGAGTGTGAAGACTTCTTCCTGGGCTCCAGCAACACGCAGAATCTGCAGGAGAGGGGCCTTGGGTTGTACCTGATATGGTACAGGGGCACTTATTAGCATAAAACGAGAATAATTTGTGCAATTTCTAATTACCGTTTAAAAGCATCTGTCATATTCTTAGCCTAATTGTACCTGATTTCCCTCTCCTGGTAGTGTCCTGCATGAGGAACCTGGTGCCGGAGACTGGGCTGATAGGGAGCTCATAGTAAATGAACGAAAGCTGAAATAATAACATATTTAGATAAGTTAGGTAACAAATAAGCTTTCAAAATATTACCACATTCAAATATACGTACTGACGTTACCAACGCCCAAGAAGCAAACCTAAATTAATAATGTTAAATTAGTCTTGACTCGAAATACAATAACGTTAACTACTTCGTACCGTCAAATGTCGATGGTCTAAAGTGTTTACAAATTAATAATTAAAATAAGCGAGTAGGCAGCTGCCTGGATGGAGTCGTCACACCACACCAGCATTACTTGTCCTCCTTCAACTGCGGTTACTACCTGCAGTTAGCAAGGACACTGTAGCCAAGCTAATAGTTTGTAAACTAATGTAGCCATGTTGCCAAAAAAAGCGCAAGTGCGAGTGATACCAGCTAATTAATGGTTAACTCTGGCAGGTGGCAAATCGGCTAGCGTCCCTAGCTAAAGTGTTAGCTAGTTAACCATCCGACGTAACGACACAGCTAGCAGTAGCTAGCTGTTAGATAGCAGTAGCTAGCTGTTAGATAGCAGTAGCTAGCTGTTAGATAGCAGTAGCTAGCTGTTAGATAGCAGTAGCTAGCTGTTAGATAGCAGTAGCTAGCTGTTAGATAGCAGTAGCTAGCTGTTAGATAGCTTAGCAGGCTAACTTCTGAAAAATACGTTGGTTGAAAATCTTCTTACCGTGATGAGTTGACAATAGCTACTTCATGGCTACCACGATGTTTCACCCGCAGCGTTGCCTTCACCCGACATCATATAACTGCACAGACAACTAACATAATGCGGGTCTTTACCACTGGCTAACTCTAACAGTCAACTAAACTAGCTACAGTTTCAAACGACGACTACGGCTAAACAACTTCCGGATGCACTGCTGCACAAGTAGCCGAGTAGGTCGCCCCCTGCTGGTGATGTAAGTCACATGCTGTCACCTCAAGAAGTAATGAAATGATCAAGTCTATGAATTTGTGTTTGTCTTTGCGGTAAAATATTTGGATTTAATATAAATTCGAGAAGAAAGTTTTAGCTTTTACTTCCTGGTATTTATATCTACATATATAAAACAACAAAGAACACAGCATCTGGAACATCTGGCTAATTCTAGCAGGTGTCCAGAGTTAACCATTACTCACGACTCACTAAGTATTAATAGATATAAAATAAAAAAAAATTATAACTGGAAGTAAATTTAACATATTATTTGGCCACATATCCTTGTTCCCAGTGACAGTATCAAATTGCTCTGAGGGTTTTTAGTGCAGCCTTCTTCAGTTGTTGCTCATTTCTTCCTTCAGCCTCATCCTCAGCTGGTGAAACACATGTGGAGTTGGGTTAAGGTCTTGTGATTGATGTGGCCTAAAACTTTCTACTTTCTTTAAAGGTTGAATTCTGAACATGAACTCTTCAGTGTACAGTGACACAAATAAAATGGTCTTGTCATTCCAATGATTTCACAGGGAACTGTATTGCAGATGCAAATCTGGCCATTATTAATTGATGGTGCGTGTTTGTTACCTTGGCTTAGCTACTTTATTTTGTGAAAGGCATCATGTCCTTCATCAGTTTTACCTCCTTTCAAGGTTACAACATCAGCATAGTGAATAGTAGACCCAGTTTAAAAACATTTCCCTGATTAATGCAATCATAACAAAACAATGTTACAGATGCCACATCTTAGTAATGTCTGGCCATAAACATACTTTTACATATGCTGTATTTTTATAACCAGAACTGAAATCAAGTATTACTGAATTTGTATTTCAAAGAATTGCATTAATAAAACCCAAACATTACTGAAATGATGTACAGGAGCTAATCTCGCTTGATTCAATAAAGGCAAACACAGTTATAAAACATCTGTGCTACAAAGTAGTTTAATTCAAAGATACTCATTTCTGACAGCTGTTAAGAAAGATTGAATGAAGAAATGAAGATTACAATCTATGGCCCTAATATTTTACAAACATTAAATGTACAAATGCAACTTTTTCACAGATTATAGATACAGTGCAAAAATAAATCATTGGATCCAGTAAATTGCTGGCTTTGTTCTTATTAACAAATGTGTAAATAAAGGAACAACAAACATATAAATTTGTTTTTATATTTGAGTTCAACCAACAGTCCTTGAAAATATACCTCTACATTAGGCCAGCTTATCACAGTAGCTTATTCGCTGGGATATTATTGCCTTTGCTGCAGAATACAAGCATTGGCCAAAAGCCCTGCATGTGTCAAATTTAACAGTTTTCAAACCGCAGATTTGAAATGGCAGCCAGCCAACACTGACAGGGAAAATCGTGAATGTAATTCAGCGGAAAGATTATAGTTCTTTGTGGTTACGTCACACAATAGAACTTGTAGTTTATTCTGTTATTGTGGATACTGTGCAATATCTGAGAGTATATTTAGTTTGAATGCGTCAAAAAAGGATAAATACTGAATAATCTAGAAATGTTTTCATACTAATATTTCACAGATTGTGAACTGACATCCTGTAACACTCATCTGCTGCCATATTAGTAATAGAAACAAAGCCAGCATGCTCTTTAAAGAAATGACATCTTGACTTGATAACTATGCCCGCACAAGCATTGAAATCTTCAGGGAAATGCGTATTGGTATTGGCTGATGTGGAAAATGCCACACAAAAACAAAAACAAAACATAATAATACAACAGTAGCACACCGAGTTACCCAAAAATAGAGAGTTCAAGTAAAGAGTTTGTGTTAACATCACCTTCATATTCATATAATGTGGGGTTAAGGTTAAGTTTCAGCTAGAAAACTAAACAATCAAAGTGCTTTGGCAATAGTTCAAGTCTTTCATTTTCACCACACATACAGGGGAGCATAAGATACTGACTGTATGAAGCTGCACGGTATAAAGATGTTTTTATATCTTCAATAAGAATGGCAGGCCTTTTTAACATTTATTCCAAAAGTTTCACTTTAAAGATCAGCATTTAATAATTATTTTATCTTCTATTGTCACAGTGTAATCACTAGGGGCTAATAATTTGGCTTTTACTAATAACTTTTTTTTCTTTTATATCTATTTTTAACAGAAACCTTCTAAAAACATATTGGTACTTAATATTTGCTGTTACATTACAGCTTGGTGTGTTAGCTTGAAATGATAAAAGTAATTTGCTGAGATGAATAATAGCATTATCTGAGATGATTAACAAATATATACTGTAAAAGCAACTATTAGTAATTACTATCTGTATTTTTTAAAAAGACGCCATTAGTCGTATCTTGAAATTGTGCATCTAAAAACATTTTTTTCACATGAAAAAGCAGTGTATGGTAATAACACGAACACCCTTTGTCAAAAATACTGACCATCAGCATTAAAAAAGGTACTATTGCTCACAGCAGTTGCCATTAAAATGAAAAGTGACAACTTGTTTACAAAAAGTAACTCATAAATAGTGAGTTGTCTCAATTTAAGTAACTGGTAAAACAGATAAAATGAATGATAAAATGCTCTGTCATGCACAACAGGTCTATGTTGTGCACATTTAGATTCATAGAATACAAAAAATACATTAACTGACAGCAGACAGAACTGAGCTGAAATATTGATAGTAATTTCCTGTGTTCTGTTGCATGGCTGCTCCCTAATGCATATTATAAAAAGAATCATTGGGCTTATATGTCATAGCCTCTGTGCTGTGTTTCTGCAGTGCATCATGAGCCATCTCTTCTCTGGTCGGCATGAAAGGAATCATACAGAGCGCATTTTCAGACTGAACAGACTTTACAGAACTCTTTCTGACAGAAACCACAAAAGCTCTCAAGGGAACCGAGAAGCTTTCTTCTGTTCAGCCCTGGTTGGTTCCCCTCCCCAAACCAGTGTTTTGCCTTTTTGAGGGGCCACAACTGATAAAAGGAAGCAATATGAGAAGTCGCCCCACTGCTGCTAAGTCCTCCAGCCACCAGGGGATAGCAAGAAGTGAGAAGCAGATGTTAATCAGCATGTGGGAGCATCTTGAAAGAATGTGTTGAATTTAGTCTTGGGACTTATTCTAAGAGGTCCTGTAAGGAGACACAAACAATAAGAGAGTTAACAGATGATCACTAAGTCTTATTAATACAATGCAACAAACTTTACACAGCATACCTGGTCTGAATCTTCATTGTAATGAGCTTTGCCTGTCTCCATGTAGTGGGCGTCAATATCATCAACACCTTCTATTTTGTTGGCTTCAACATGTTCCCTCATAACAGAGTATCGGTGCACAAGGAATCTAACGAGGACACAAGGACACATTAAAAATGAACTGTGGAGAAACACAGTTGTGCTGTGCTGTGTGTTGTGCTGTGTGTATGTGTGTGTGTAAGGATGACGCATGTTTAACTGACCGTCCCCCACAGACATATTTCTTTATCAGCCAAACACCTGCGACAGCGCTCATCAGAAGGATTGCTATGACAACCATTACTATGACAGCAGCGTTTGGTGAGCTGGTTTTGCTCTGTTAAAGAGTTAGAGAAACAGAAAGAGGGAAAAAAAAATGGTCAGATTTGATGTCGCTCGTCTGTAAATGTGCTCAAACTAGATCATTAGGCGACAAAAACTTCACAATACTGATACAGCTCAGGTCACATGAGCATAACAGTGGTGCCATTAGAAACTTATGACAATCCACTTGTTTGTTTGAGTGAAATTTGGCAAACTAAAGTGAAAGTACAGCTGAAATATAAGAAAAACATTGACAAATGTTATAACCTATGATGTGCATAAAACGTGACAAAATATTAATTAATTGCTTAATTCGTTCAACGTTTGCTTGAAGAAAATTGGCTCATGTCGCTCTCTCTTTGCTGACAGTGTCAAAGATCAAAGGTTGGCTTTTTGATTTTTAGGTTGTCCCATGACGCAGTTAATCATGAAGATAAAGTCCTGCTGTGTAACTAGACCAAGCAAGCCTATTTCTCAGAAAAAGCAAAACTGACCAGTGGATAAAGGGCATTGCTGATGCACATCCTCCGCAGGTTGGTTTCCTTCCTTTTTGGCTGGAAACCTCCTTCACATTGATCTCCTGGAATCTTTCGGTAACTTAAATGGAGAAAAAGGAAAAAGACTGTGAAGGCTGAAGGCAAAATGTAGAGAAAAAAAAAAAAAAATCGGACTTTCTTGGCTCCTGAATCTAAGCTAGAAGTGAGCAACAGTAAGACACAAGAAAAAAAAGCACAGAGGTGCTCACCCACTGGTCTGTAGCTGTTCAGTAGTTCCATTTAAACAGAACTCCAGTGGACGCCCCTTAATCTCTTCCTGCTCCACACACTCCGAGCTGTTCTCTGGTCGGTAGTAACCAAAGTCACTGTAAGGCAAAACTATGTCAAGTGTATACAACTGCATGGCATCAAATGTACTGTCCCTAAACGGATACTCAGAACTCAAACACATACTACAATTTCCACTGCTTTTCTCGTGTGAAAAGTGTGTTTTATTGTGAGGTTAAAGATTTCATTTTCCCTGTGGTTTTGGAAAAATAAAATTCCCTTTCTTCTATAAAACAATATGGTTGGACATGGAAGGAACAAAGACATACCAGTGATAATCAGCCATTGTGCATGGACAAGGGGACAGTTTCTTGGTGATGGCATAGTCTCTCCCATTCCAGCAGACAGAGTCTTTCCTCAGACGCAAGAAGGTCTCTTTATAGCCCAGCACGCAACCATCATTAGTTTCAGTGGGCTCAGCAGAATGAGCCAGCCACTCTACATAGTCCCCATCTGTGCCTGCACATACACACAGATAATGTCTAAAGGTTAAAGGACTTTGGTTAAAGGACTCTCAGTAGTGTTCTCTTACATACTCACAGTCTCTGGTGAGGAGCCTTTTGAAGTCTATGGTGATCACCACCCATTTACTGAAGTCGTTCCTGTAGCCCCACAGGCTGACGTTCATGGAGCGAGAACCAGGTTCACTGTCCAGACCACTGAAGTGTATTGGGTCACTGGTGAAGTTATACGTATGCCAGCACTGCCCCTCATCTGTTGAAAACCTGAGTGGTGTAAACACAAAGGAGGGACGGAGGGAAAAGACAGATATAAGAATAAACTAATGCTAAGATGACAGAACTCATCTAACATGACCCGTTATCCTCACTTGATCTGGTTGACAGGTGAGTTGGTGTGCTCCACGGCCACCAGCAAGCCTCCCGAGTCTAGGATGGCATAGTGATGAGGGCCCCTGAGAGCCAACAGCCACGAGTACCCGCCGTCATCAGACACGTACACATCAGGCGACACGGCTGACTCTGCATCTCCAACGCTGCCTGGAGAAAGAGATGGAGATGGTGTTAAGAAACATTTAGTAAAATGAATGCATCGGAAGATCTGAGTGTGTGTGTGTTTGGTTGTGATACCATGAGCCAGAATGAGGCCCACAGCGCTGGACTGGGAGAGGGGCAGCATGGGGACGTTCATCTTCATGGTGGTGCTGTAGGAACCATGGATGTGAAGTCTGCACTGTAAAGACACAACAATGAAGTCGATGTTGGTTATACACCGCAGGGATGCAACCTGTGAAATGTTATGCATTACAAGAGCATCTTTCCCAGAAACAGAGAGAATTCAAATGTAAAACAAAAATACGTGTTCCTACTCTGTTCGGTCTGTTAGTAGAGGTCTCTGTATCACAGTGGCTGCTCTGTGGTCTGCGCAGCGTCTGCCACCTTGCTCCTTGGTCAAAGGTGATCACTGTCTCCACTGCACCATCTGTAAAAACAACACAACCTAATCTCAATAACATTCTTCACAGTCACAGCAACAACCAGACTACAGACAATATAATACAAAATTAATATGTTGACAAGATTTTGTTCCCTGTTTTTATATGTTTCAGTTAAACCTTCCAGGAACTGGTGACTAAAAGGAATAATAAGCATACAGTGTGTAGACCCACCCTCTGTTAACACACTGGTCATGTAGACGCCCCTGAGTGAACTGATGGCAGAGAAGTCCGTGTCACTTCCTGTGGTTGAGTAGAGATGGCGCTCCAGAGATTTCGAGAACACGGTTCCTCTGTCATCTGACACATAGATGGTTCCGACACCAGAGTCTGCTCCATACAATAGACACACACATACGACACACAGTGACACACTTAGTGATCGCCATGGAGGAAACTTTCTTTTTCTTTTTTTCAAACACACTTGATATTTGCTTTAATGTGGTTTTGTGGTATTAACGCCACCTTTAATCAGTAATTACAAAAATCTTTTCTGACCTCCAGCATCATCCACATGCATGAATATCATGTCCTGAGTGGCTGCCAGGATGGAGTAGAACTGTTCATGGTTGACTGGGGGAAGCTGAGCAATGTTCCACACCTCACCTCCGTCCACTGACACATGGATCTTTCGCTCTGTACCCTAAAATACACACACACACACACACACACTGATTAGAAAATGGAAAATGTAATGTTGCTGCAGTTAGTAAATGATAACTGAATCTCCTTTTGTGATGCAGAATGCAGATGTTCTTCCTATGAATATTGTCACACTGAAAGTAGCTGCATAACTACAACAATACAGTATGTAGCATAGATACAATAGCAGTGTGACCACTTCCAAACAAGAGCTGGCTGATCTCACAGCCCACAGTCACATATTTTTATTAATCTGATGGGATCTTAAGATACTGATCACGTTAATTTCAGCTGTAACTGAGATCATCAGCTATTTACATGGCTACATACAACTTAGGATAGACAGAGATATGTCAAGAAACACGCTGAAGTGCAAAGCAGCTTCACAGAAACGCAGAGAAACTCTACAGACACACATACCCTGCCAGTCATGATGGAGGCGAAGACAAATCTCCCTCCCAGTACAAAGGAGTAAACACTTGTTGCGATGGTTGAGAAGCTTCGACCATAGTCTGTTGTCTTTCGTAACTCCAACATTCCTTTATCATCTGGCACAGACAAAGTGGAGTTACTACATCTTCTACTGCATTTAAAATGAAAACAAATATGTGGCTATGTGGGACTACTTACTGCATGAATCATTGTAGTTTGTTGTAAAGTAGATGCTGTTCTTTGGACCCCTGTACATGAGAAAAAAAGAAGAAAGTGAAGAATGTAACGAGGAGGAACAGATTGAATTGTGCTCACATATTTTAACATCTGAAAGTTGCCTGAGTTCAAATATAAATCCGCTTTTGGAATATGTAGAGATCACAGATTATGGTTGTGGTTTCTTCTAAGTGCTGTGTGAGCGAGACACACATTGACCCCCGGGCTGTGCTCCAAGCCCTCTCTGGCTTTGTTCGCTGCCAAAGTGGACGAGGATTTTCACACAGCAAACATTCTGCTGGTTCAAGGACTGTGGGCTGAATAAGAATGCTGTTGCTGACTCATGATTCATTCTGACAGCAGTCTCTGCTCCCTCACTCTGCAGTCAATTTAGGCTAGGGTCTAAGTGACAGCTGTGGTCACGCAGAGCTACCACAACGTTCCCACAATGCAGCGCTAACAACTGCAGACTGACACCACAACCTCATGTGAACTCCGGTGCTCAAATCAAACCTGAGTCAGGAGACCGATCCGAACTGCAGTGAGAAAGACAGCTGGAATAACAGCAAGGGACATACAACACACACACACACACACACACACACTCCTAAAATACCAGGAACAAAGATGTGCATGTAGGCAGTGTGGAACAAACATGGACAAAGCCGTTTCACAACTTGTTGGTTAGACGTGGGTGAATTTATATTCTAATTTGAGTCTTATAAGTAATTTTTTTGTAGCAGCCATGTCCTTCTCATCTTTGCAACAGTCACATAATAACTTTTTAAGTTAATACGTTTTTATTATGCTATCGGTTCTTTTTTCAATACAACTAAAACCTGTATTACTAAAGGAGATTCTCACCATCTGACCAAACACACGCGGTCGTGGATCTTCCTCCAGGTGGCTCCGAAGTCCTCAGACAGCCATAGGTCCAACTGGAGGGAAAGTGTGTTGTTAGTAAAAATCAGAACATCAATCGATAAGTATTCAATTAAGCTTAATTATTAATTTAGTCCATGATCCATCTGAGAGAGTTAGGTACATTTAGTTTGATTTAATTGGCTGTAACATAACATTGCTGACAAAAACAGTGGGATCCGAGAGCTGGTCGAGATCTTAATGCTGCTACCTTAATGCTAAGTGTCAGAAGTGCATTGCAATCTGCAGGGTTGTACAGCATCTGAATGAGGGGCTCAAAGGGCAGTACAGTTGAAACAAAGGTTTTGCCAAAGTCCTGTGAGCGAAACAGTTGAAATCCCCCAATTTCCGACACGTCACCAGTCAGGATCACCTGGAAACAAACACAAATAGAAAACAGAAGACTGTTATCGTACCACTGTAAAGTGGAGCGTCGAAGCCTTATGAGTTGATAAGTTCACGGGTAAAAAGGAACTTATGGCTCACCTTGCCAGAGTGGTCAGGACTGATGGCGATACCAAACTCAGTCAGGATGAAGGTGTTGTTGATCAGGTGAGTCACATCTTTGAAGGTCTTCCCATAGTCTTCACTGAAGCAGAGACAAAGTTGCTGTTAGGTACTCAGAGCACAGGCGTATCAAACAAATGTACTGTGTCACTTAGACTTCTTTGTGCCATTAACCATGAGGTATTTCCCACCTCCTGTAGAAGTTAGACTGGCCAAAACGCATCATAAACAACGGCACCTGAAACGTTGTCAGGACCAGTAGCACCTGGGAGGAGAGAGAGATTACTAGTAGGTGGTGCACAACAATATATACAGCATTTAAGACTCTCTTATTTCATTTGAACACATTAACAAACTCACTCCTGATCCATCTCCAACCCAGGCCAGCGACAGCGAACCCATAGTTCTCACTTTGAATGTGAACTAGAATAAAAAGAAGGGAAAAGCTAATTATAGTGTTTATAGTGTGTTCAGCTTTGAGAAAACAAAGAATCAATCTTGCAAAACGTTTCACGGCTGAGGATTAACTCGAATATATGGAAGTATTTCTTGCTTAACATGCTTGCCAGAAAACACACACACACACACACACACACACACACACACACACACACACACACACACACACACAAAGAGTCTAGAGTTTAGTCTGAACTCACAAAAACCACAAGGGAGTCTGTGTGTGTTGCTGTCATTCCCTGCACACTAGACATGGCAGCCGATAGGACAGAATGAATTGTCCTTACTGTCCAAAGTAACTTGGCCATTTGGATGCACTCTGCGTGTGACCTACATTCCTGCCTAAATAACAAAGTTGGGGCCAGAGACAATTACTGACATCCAGAGGACACACACTCGACACACATACAGTACATACAGACTGATAGCATTACACCTTCATTGATACAATCAAGCTACAGATAATTAAAAGTCCACCGTTGCACAATATTAGAGCTAATTAGTAAAAGTTTGGGCCTGAACTTTCACTTCGCAACAAGTGCTCGGACTAAAACAACATTCCAATCCAGTAATCCAGAGTGACGTTTGAGTGTTTGGTCGCTTGTGCAACATGTTTAGCCACAGCCCAGATTGTCTGGAGGCTGCGGAAAGTTTCTCACCTCATCTCTTTAGCTGGCAGAGAAGAGACTGTTTACAAGCTGCGTCCCACCCTGGTGAGTCTGTGTACCACTCTATAAAACCGCAGGAGTTGGCCAGGTCTGCCTGCTGGAAAGCTCCTTGTAAATATGTCCAGTGGAAACTGGCCTGCTGTCTGTCCAAGTCAGAGGACACAAGTTTCCTACTATCCCCAACATGAATCATTTCATCACACCCTCAATGCATCCATCTGTTCTTATGAATTTGGACCTATTTCACAAGCTCTCCTCCCTTCCTATGCAGTCATTTGTTCAATCTGTCCATCATGCGTCCTGTGCTCACAACAGTCTTGTACCGTTAAACCACAGAGTTACATGTCAGTTTTCAGTCTCCTATCTCCTGCCACTTCATATTTCATCTTTCCCTTCATAACTCATGACAAAACATCTTTGTGTCTGTGTTACTGTCACTCATATCGGTGCTATGTTACCATTTATCTACTGGGGACTTCTGACACATCAGTAAGTCATAAAAAAGATAACAAGATATGTCAAATGTGATTTAAATTTACAGTTTGTCCATGAAACTAAATTATACATTTAAGGGCACCTCCAGGTTATGCTACATAAACATGACCTTTCGAAATCCACAGATCCACAGGTCACAGAGACAGTGGCTGCTAATATCACTGCAGCTTTTATGTTCTGTCTGGTCTTAGATCTGCGCATCTGCAAATGTTTACACCTGTGTTAAATTTAACCAGTGGCACTTTCCACATGTGTTCCTCTGACTGGACAAATCCTGATTTCACTGGCTAGAACCCAAACAATCAACAACTGCACTGTAATGCAGGTCAGCTGGGGCGACGCGGCTCACAGAGCCGTGGCTGACTGAAAACTGCTGTTTAATCTGAATAGAAGAGGTGATGTTAACGTCATGTGTATTGATGCTTGAGAAAAGACAGCTTATGTAAAGCTAAAGATCACTTTGTCAGGCTCCGTGACCGAGATAACAGAAGGTAAACAGAAAAAAACAATCACCAGCAAGAAAACCAAGAGACACACGCCTGAGCTGGTTGGATGTGGCCTCCTCAGAGCAGACGTGACCTCATGTTGCATCACACATTGGATTTAAGGATCCACATCACCTCTGAAAAAGGATCTTTAACCTCTCTCTGTAGCTCAATTCACCATTCTCTGGCATTCAAGTTGTGCCACCACGTACATACTTTTATAGTGAACAACAACACTGCGTGACTGAGTATCATACATTCAGCTGTACATACACACACACATATACAGACGCATACTCAGTACTACACACGGACAGTGGGTGGGAAGCACAGTGAGATCCTCTCTCGGAGTTCACACGCCAGCACAATGAGCTCCTTATTCCCTCTGCTCTGGGTTTTAACCTTTGTGTTTCACCAGTGTTTACACACATAAAATTTCAGAAGAGGAGGTCAAAGAGCCCGGCTCTGATCTAACACATGAAGCTGTGTACACCCGTCCTCTGATGCTGGGCTGGGCTCCACAGGCTGAGATGAGAGCTGGGTTATATTTTTGATTATTCTTCAACAAAACAGAACTTTGATTGAAAATAACCATTTTCACTGCAATAAAAAAAAATCTCAATAGTTCAGTCTATTTGGTAAAACAACAACAATAACCCATTACAATCTATCACTGCATTCACTAGTCAACTGAACAACAGAAAATTGATTAAGAAAAATATTGATATATTATATAACATTTGCTTTAACTTGTTTTTAGCTGCATCACTCTGGTCTAGACTGATATATCTGTTTTAAACCATAACCACAGTGATCCTGCTGCTGTATCTTTGTAACTTGAAGCGCCTTCATGTTTTTCTTTTCTCCGAACTTCATTCATGGTTCCCAAACGTCACAGACACATCTGCAAAGGACGTGTTTCTCTGCCCATAATACGGGCACTTTAAATGTCTTCTCTGCTGCTTAGTTTAGATAATCGGCAGCTGTTAGCACAGTAACACTTTTAACTGGTAAATATCAAATATGCTAAAATTGTTGCAGATTTATTTTTCCTGTGCAAACTGCACATCTCATCTCACGGATTCTCAACAAAAGAATAGTTTCCATGAATCCTTTTCCTGTCCCACTCCCTCTCACACACACTGTGTGGAACATCAACTCGGCTGCTTTTCTTGGTGCTGGCTGAAGCCCAGTTACACTTTACCCTTGAAAACAGAACACGTTTCTTTTGTACGTTTATTGGCTTGGTGGGGGTTGTCGAGGACAGGATGGAGTCAGGGTGGAAAATAAACAAACAAACAAACAAACAGCGACGTAAAACAGGCCGAGTGAGCCTAAACTAACTTTACCCGAACATGCAAAGTGATGATGTAAAGTCTGCCTGATGACAAAATACATCCTGTGTCGTCTCTCAGTCCTAAAATAGTACAAAAGAAAAAAAGGTACACTGTGAACCTAAAAATAAGGAGTGAATGCGTCTAAATGTTTACACGATCTTCTCTGATCACACCCTGCTGCTCTTTACAATGTATTAAAACTCAGACTGAAGTAACGAAAGAGAGGAGGAAAGAAGGAGAAAGACCGAGAGGAGACAGGACGAGTCTGCTCCAGGTGTCTGAGCCACAGACGTCATGTTTAATTATGTTAAATTAAATTATTCCATCACACACACACACACACACACACACACACACACACACACCAGGAAGATGATCCTGTGGAGCGAGTTGTTATTCTTAAACATTCCTCTGGACATCAGGGTTGTTCTTGTGGTACTTCCTATTACAACATGTTCTGCACTAAAATAACACAAGGTGCTTTGGGTCCTTTGCAACATAAAGGTTGAGAGGATAAAAGTTTTAGGACTGAAGAAGGAGGCTGTTTTAAGTAGCATGTGGAAAAGACATCAGTTTGACATCACCTGACTTCTTTTCTTTCTTTCTTTTTTTTTTTTTACATCACAAACTGTCCAAAAGCATGAAGCTGAGACACGGAGACATGAAAACAGAAGCATCTGCCTGAAGGCCTGAGGAACAGTCTCTTAAAGGTTGCTTTGTGTTGTTTACAGTGTG
Organism: Anabas testudineus; assembly: GCF_900324465.2. Classification (NCBI taxonomy): domain Eukaryota; kingdom Metazoa; phylum Chordata; class Actinopteri; order Anabantiformes; family Anabantidae; genus Anabas; species Anabas testudineus. Next base: position 10,345,637 of record NC_046614.1, on the reverse strand, counting down.
GGGGCTTCATGCAGAGCTCCATGTGGTGAGTCACCACAGTCTGTCTGGTCTGCGCCACCTCCTAATGTCGCTAATGAGCAGGAACACATGGAAACGTGTCGGAAAAAGCATCTGAATGAGCGACTTACACTGTGGGTGCTGTTTTGCAGAGCTGGCTCTGTGTCGGGCAGAGCTGTGCAGGTCGGTTCATTCAGTCCTGCGCTGCGCGTCCACAGCTCGGACTTCTCCAAACTCCGTCGCACCTCATCCCCGCCGAGCTCCCCGTGCAACCTCCTCAGACCTGACGCGTGTTCTCTGCCCATCGCGCACGAAAACAGCCCCAGCGCCAAAATGCAAGATACAGAGAGCATGTTTACAAGAGCACTGGCCAAGTTTGCACTCTGCGAGAAACTCCTCGGTCCTAACAGAGGTTGGCTCCAAATACACCCCCCCCCCCCCCGCCGCCTCATCAGCGAGTGCATCTTGAATAACGGCCCATCCACCGCGGCCCCGGATTGGTCAGGACCAGAATATCCTGCAATCTGATTGGTCAGCAGCAGCCGCTCTCCACGGAGATGTCAGATTGTTTTCTGGCGTCAAACCGCCCCCTGGTGGAAACACCGCGCACAGCACAGCAGGCTCCTCCACGGTGCAACTTAAAGTGTGCTGGAAACACTTTGTCATGCTACTTTGACATTGTTAAACTATTAAAAAATGTTTTATGCTTGTGTTGATTAATGCACAGTATTTGTTAACAATGCATATTTTAATTTCTTACGATTGTATTTGATGAGGAGCATTCCCCTCATCAGTACCCAGTTTTACCTGCTGACTCATACGTCAATAAACATAAATAAGTTCAGATCACTGTGAACTTTAAATGCTTTATTTCCTGATATTTGATAAGCTTATGGTCGTAAGTATGAATATTTGAAATAACTACCATGGAGAATAAAAAGATTGCACTGGGAAAACCTAAGAAATACAACATGACAATACAGGAAAAGGCTAACTTAAAAAACGTAATAAAGTTAAACTACCAACTTTTTTTTTTTCTGATAGAAACTCAAAAGGACCTTTATGTTTCTATTAATACTAAATTGTTATGACTTATCTGAAATATATTATTGTGAAGTATGAACTCAACTAAGTACCACTTCCTGCTAAATAACTATTAAAAGTGCAAGCTGTAATCTTAGCAAACTGTGACTTCATCAAACTTTTTTAATGCAAAAGGTGCATATAGTAATTAAAATACATTTTTCATTAATGTGCTGATTAGTTTCACCTTTCATCCACTCTCGCACTGTATTGTTTGTGACACTAATGTGTAATAACTCTACACAGTACAAGTTGATATATAGTTAGGGAACTAACAGACTATCATACTAGTAACACAAGAATTATACAAAAAGTCTCAGTCTGATAACTTTCTGAATACAACTGTTTAATTGCAGTACTGATTTGTAACAAAAAAAATCCCCCCCCCCCTTTTTTTCTACCACTCAGTTGAAAGCGCTGGTCAGTCAGCTTTACAGAGCTGATACTGAGAGACAAGAAGTTAATTACCACATTACAAAGAGAAACCTCTTATGCATGTAAAAAAATCTGAATGCAGAAAGAGGGAGAATGTGCTGACGGAAAGTTGTGGTGATGTTGTGACATTCGGCCCAGGTATCCTTTCACATCCTCGCCTCTCTTGTACGGAGCTCAAACCAAGACTTCAAGTCTTTGCTTCTCTATATATCCTTGATTACATCTTCCAGCTCCTCTTTGGAATACATGTGGAAGGTCTTCCCAGGCTCTATTGTTGCCAGCTAGTGAACAAACACAGATTTAGACAGTCTGCATGAAACCCAGGTTTTAAACATGCAGTTCCGTGCAAACCTAAAATTGCTTCAGCATGTTTCTGAACAACTTAAAGTCCAAATAACTAGAGATGCTCCAATTGTAATTTCTTGTCTGAATCCAATTTCCTTTTTTAAATGTAATGATTAAAATTCATATTTTCTTTCTAAGAACTATTATTGACAGCATATACAAACACGTAACTTTTCTTTAGGAATTGTAATTAAAAAAAAAAAAAAAAAACTATTAACACTTTCATCTTTGTCACTCAAAACAAATCTCCAAATAAAAGTGAGTGGATAAACCTTTTTCTTTTCTTTTTTTAAACAAACCTCCAAGTAAAGAGAAAGTGCAGTGTTTGTACTTTTCCAGATGTAAACATGTGCCGCAGACAACAGAAACAGAAACAATTAGCAAGGCACTACATTTTTTTGAGGTTGTTATTGGATATTCTGGCCTTAGGTATTAGAAATTGCGAGTTTTGTAGCTTCACAGTAAAGAAGTTCCACACCAATGACATGTTGTTTGTGTGGTTTAGCTGTGATCTTACTGTCTGTGTATCTGTGTTTAACCGTGAACTATTATGTATGCAAATTATACCAGCGCATAATCTAATGTCACAGACTGAACAGCCAATCAAGCTTAAGACGGGACCATTCTGATCCTGGGCTGATCAGTCAGTGTGTCTTTACAAATAACTGTGCAAATGTGTTTTTGCCAGAGATTTTCATGGACAAATACAAACTTGAAATGTCTACAAAGACTTTACATCACTCAAGTAAACTCAAATATTCAGAGAAATGAGAAACAAACCTCAATATTGGTGGCGTTCAGCTTCTCCTCCATCACCTGCTTCAGAATGGTGAGAGATGACTTGATGGCTTCCTTTAATGTCATTGACTTTTCCAGGCAGAGAGGAACAGACAAAAAAAAGATACTTCTGTTCATTTTTAGTCATTGGCACCATACTTTTTTAAATTACACAATGTTCTTATTCACAAAATCTTAAAAAAACAACAACAATGATTTACCAACTAACAAGGTAAGAGTTTTAAACATAACTTGCACGGCTATTTTTTCTGTTTAATATAAAAACATGCAGTGGTGGGTACCTTGTGGTAGACCTCTTGCAGAGAGCTCTGGGCTCCCTCAGATGCTGAGCCGATGGCTCGAGCATCACACTGCACAAAGGTTCCTGAAGGGTCCATGTGATACCTGCATACACAAAAGATTTAAGACTCCGGATGGTCAAATGTATTTTTATGTCTGTGTATGTATGATGCTCAAAAAGTAATCTGTACATACAGCTGGGGTCCTTTTTCATCTACTCCCCCAAAGAGAAGCGCTACGCCAAATGGTCGACTCTGTACAGACGACAGAACAGAGGAACAGAGGAGTGACAGAAGAAGTATACAGGTTACTATAGTAAACCTAAACACCATCAAATTGTTTGCCTAAAAAATCTTATTAGCCTGATGTTTGAATGACTAAATATTTCACTGACCATGGCACCAGGATCAGCATCCTCCTCTCCAAACTGCAGCGCCAGGTTGGACACAGCCTGAGTCACACTCTCCACTGTCATTGTCTCATTGTATGTGAACCAGTGGTTCTATGAAGGAAGTTATACAGGTGAACCTCAGGGTAATATAGTAAATAAAGTAAACAAACTGTTGATATTAGACAGTGTTTAGGATTTATACCTGTGTTTCCACTCTTGCTTTGTCAATTAGAGTCTTGGCATCAGCTATCAAGCCACTCATTGCACAACCTGTGAGGTGGGCAGAAACAAAAATTGTAAAAGTATATAGTATGTAAAGATATCCTTCACAGCCTGAAGCATATGTAAGAAGTGTACTGTCATTCTGTGTTATCAAAATGAGCATTTGTATTAAAGATAGAGCTGTAATCATGACCTTAATAAAATTTAGCAGTCACATATAAAGCCATATGACATGAACTGCATCCAGTCAATGGAACATCACGTGAGGCCTTTCTTTGTATCACTAGTACAGAGAAACATTCCTTTAAAACACGTGGGATCAATTGGTGTGTCAGGTGAATCCAAAAGACTTTTTTGAATTATAAATCACACAGAGTGCTAAATATTAGTCTAAGCTGAGCAAAGAGCCAGTAAATATCAAAATCAACTTCAAAGATACACTACTTGACAGACAGTTTTATTCTCCTTCACCTTATTGAGAAACCAAAACTCTTGTGTTCAAGAATTGCTCCATTAAGATCGACTTCTTAAAAAGAGAATGCAAAGTGACAGGTCCCTACTTTATTATTGCAGAAGTCAGCAAATATTTTTTTAGTTAACATAGTGTAAGTTTTAATCATTCACATACTCATCTTCGTTTCAGATTCAGCGAATTTGTGCTTTCCGCTGACAGTTGATAATCAGTTTGCTGTTCTTCTTACCAATGTGACTGTCAATTTCCACAATCTTCTCAATGCTGTTGGGTTCCATCAGGGGAGAGGTGATCCTCTTCTCCACGGCCAGACACACCCCCTCTGATGTCTGGATACCGATGGCTGTGGAGCCCAACTGGAAGATCAAGGGAAGACCAAAAAAACATGAGTTTCAGACACAATGCTAGTTTTCAATCCGTAGTATCAAACACGGTTTAGTTATCAAGTAAATGTGTTTAATACGCACTTTTATAGCCTCAATGGCATATTCAACCTGGAACAATCTTCCTTCAGGAGAGAAGGTGTTCACACCTCTGCAAACAAGATGTTCATAATGGTGAAATAAGAAAAAGCATCCATGACCAGGAAACAGTAGGTTTACTGACTATACTGAGGAAATAGTTCTAAATTATATATTGTGGTTCTGAATAACAGTACGTTTCCCTGGTGAATTAAAAGTTTTATTAAAAATGGCGAGACCGAAAGTGAAAGCGAACTTGTTACTGAGACTCGATTGTTAGCTGCTAGCTAACTGCCTGCAACACACACAACAACAAAGTTAACTTACATCAAGGGTTTGACTAAAAAGTACATCCAGATATCCACCAAGAGTAAAATGATATAGCTGCCGCAGAAATAACTTCTTATCATTGTTTCCTCGTTAGTTTGTTCAGTCCTACTAAGAAACGCTAGATAAATGACAAAGCAGTTTGAGTTGCACTCACCTGTCATATTCTGATCTGGTCAAAAACATCTCTTAACGCTTAGCACAGGACCTGTAAAGAAAGTAGACTGGCTTAAGCAAAACTCCTGATATGTGAAATTAACTTCAAGCTATTAGAAAAGTAAGTACAAGTATGTTCTGTTAAGTTAGCCGGGTGATTAGCTGGCTAAGTTAGCTGCGACATCGAGCAAGCGTGCTAGCTGAATGCCGCAGTCAGTCACTAAAACAACCGCACACAAAAGATTAATATAAGTGTAACATCAATATTCCGATAGTATAAGTATATTTAAGAAGCCATATATGAATAATGTAGCGACGTTTACTAAAAAAACCTGCACTTGTTACATTAATGTACAACCAGTTACAAACCCTTGAATGAGTTCGCTTGTTTGAGGGAAACCGTCTGAGGTGTAACATCGAAAAGCGCCGGCTGTCAACAAATCGAAAGCAAAGTTCCGCGGGAACGTTGTTCCTGAGCAGCCGCGCTCTGACTACCATCAGATTATTACTTATTTTATTTAAAAGATCCGGTCTATTGCCATAATTCAATTAACACTGGGACGTCAACATTTTTACTAATCTATGGTAACTATCCAATTATCGAACAGGCACATGTTTGGTGAAAATTAGTGAGAGAAGCTGCCGGTCTCCAGTCCCATATGGTCTAGCGGTTAGGATTCCTGGTTTTCACCCAGGCGGCCCGGGTTCGACTCCCGGTATGGGAACTACTGTTTTGTGTAAAACAGAGAAAGATAAATCACCTCACACGTACTCGTTAATTGAGAAATTAAATACACCTTGCCTTGAAAAGAAACCCTGGTTTATCCACAGTAATTATGCAAGTGAAGAAATTGGCCACTGAGGGTCGTTATTGAGCTGCAATAGAAAAGAGATCATTATAAACCAGTGCAGCACAGTGTGCTCCTAGACTGTAGGTAAACATATAGTTATAAAGTAAATCCTATTAAGTGCTCTTTAAAATGACTTAGGTACAGATATTTTAACATACATGTTTTGATGAAAAAATTAAATGTTAAAATAATTAATGCACATATTAGGCTACATGGCCTAAATTTGACCCAAATAAATACAATAAAACAATAATGCATGCAGACAAAAGTAGCACTCCAGTCAGATGTTCACATCTTCTTTCTTTCTTATTATTTATTTGTTTTTACTTCATTTAAAGTTGAAATGTTTATTAAGCACTTGCGTGTCTCAGCTCAAAAGTGTAAAAGTAATCCAACTTAGTTGCCATTAATAATTCAATTCATTACATGTTGATTTCAAACCTAACCTTTAATTAGTTTGATTTAGTTGCTATGTCACAACCAAGAGGAGGAAAAAAGAAGAAATATATACAAGCTCAAGAACTTACAGAAATGTAGTCTACACTGTGCACAAGCCAATCTCCCTCTTGAGATTTTGAACAGTAACAAGTTAAGTTTGGGGTTTTGCGAGAGGAGGGATGTGCACTTTGGTGTCTGGTTTCATTTAGCGGGTGGGATCACTTTATTCCGGGTTCTGGTTGGTTTTGTGTTGATTTCCGAGCACAGTGAATCTCTTCAAAGTCTAAAAAGTCCTGCTGCTGTTGTGGATGGATAAACAATACATGTGTTCTTGCTCTCAGGGTTGTCAGCCAGGTTTACAGCCTCGACAAGTCTCCGTGCTTTAGAAAATGACCAACATGAAGAGCTGCAGGGAGGAAATTGTTTTTCAGGTGCTCCTCTTGATCCACAGTAAGTAGACTGGAATTTCGTTGGTGCCTGCATTGCTTTGATGATCATAGCTTTTGAATCTGATAGTTATAATGGTTATGTCCTTAATTACGGAAAGTACTTAACACTTAAGTACTAACACTATCATTTTTAAAACTATGCTGTTCTGCACCAGTACTGGTTAGATTCAATCAATGTTCAAAGTATTTCCCAGGTCATTAAGTATTTGCTTTTCCCTGGATTAATCTTACAGTTTTTATAGCTTTAGAAGTATAAAAATAAAGTTCAGTTCCTTTGGAGACAGACATTGTTGATTTAAGTTGCTTCAGGCTGATAATAAACCCAGACTCAGTGCTTTTCAACCCCACACCCTCTGTGTCATTCGGGGTCCTACTCAGCTTCACACTCACACACAAACACATTCCTCACAGATGAGTTTCACTCAGTCCGTTTTCCATATATTACACATATTAGTCAAAGAGCAGACTTTCCACTATTGTTTTCAACTATATACTTAGTTCTTTGGCTGCAGTTAATAGATCTTACTTCTTACACACGCCTCTGATAATTGTGTTAATAGCCTCAGCAGCAGTTTCATCAGAACAGATCCTTCCTCCCATCAGTAAATATTAACACAACATGCAGCAGCTGTTTGACTTGGTCTGTTTAAGTGATTATCTTGTTCGTCTTTCAGTCCCTGTGGCCTGCCTCTTCACTACAGGTATGCCCCCTCTTTGCAGTTTGTTTTTATGCATTTCTCTTTAAGGATATAACAAATGCTGAAGCAACCCTGTGCTCTCTCTCTCTCTCTGTCCTTCAGTATCAGGTCAGTCCGACAGCAGCAGCAGTGTGGTGGTGGCAGGTTACAATGTGAGCGCCCCCGCTGGCTCCCAGGTAGTGCTGCAGTGTGTGAGCGGCCGTATGGTGTGGACCAGGGACAGGGTGAGGGACAGACAGAGGGTGGTCCACTGGGACATGTACCGGGCCCACCCTGACCATGCCATGGAGAGGGTGGTTGACATGTTCTCTGCTGGAGACCAGAGGATCTACAACTCTTACAACCTCGGCCGGGTTGGCATCACCTCAACAGCGTTCAGGGATGGAAACTTCTCTCTGGTCATCAAAGGTCACACTCACTGTCTGTGACTCTCATGTCTGTTGATGTTTCTGACTAATTTACTACAGCACAGCTTTTATCTAATTCTCAAAACTGATCTGCTTCTGGAGGAAATATGTTCATATTTGTCGTCTTATGAAAAGATTTGCGATCCATTTTTACTGTTTGCTATTTACCATTTTTTGTTGATACAAAAAGACTTTTGGGGTTTAATTGTTTAGCAAAGATCGTCACTCATATCTAATAGATTTTGTTTGCATTTCCTTAAATGCAACACAAATTTCCTGTTGCCTGTACTCTTCACCCCTAAGGGTGAATGTTTATCTACATAAAAACATACATTTTATGATGTTAGCAGAGGTGGTCTTCATTCATGTGCCAAAATCAACATTTGACTAACTGATAAAAGGTGAAATAGCGTTCTCAGTCCTACTGTAGCACCCACAAAAGTTTAGTGTTTCTGCTGCTAAAATGGTCAACAGGTAATGTGACATACAATATAAACATAATTCTACATAATCAACAACCCATTAACTATGTTATGTTTGCATTCTCTTTATTTTTTCCTATGTTATTATAGATGTGACAATGAATGACAGAGGTCTGTACTCTTGCAACCTCCACCATCTCTACTGCCACCTCTACGAGACAGTCAGAGTACAGCTCAACGTGACTAAATCACGTATGTGACACACGTGTGCATCAGCATCTTCACCATCCCCAACAACTTCAAAGCTGACTCCATTGTTCTTGTCACACTTATCTCAAAGGCCGTAAAGAGCAGCGTTACTGGGATGGACAGAAGGCAGTGTACGTGGTGCTGCTCGGGAGCACTGTGGTGCTGCCATGCATCAACAGGCGTAATGTGTGGACCGACTGGAGCAATGAGGAGGAGGACCAGCAGGTGTGTGTGTGTGTGTGTGTGTTTTTTCCTCAGAGAATCAGCCTTTAATTTAGAGGGCTTAGATGATACTGAAAGATATATCTCCCTGTCTCCCAGGTTGTTCACTGGGACCGTCAGTCCCCAGGAATCCGCCACGACCGTGCTGACCGGCTGGTGGATCTGTACGCGTCTGGGGAGCAGCGCAGCTACGGACCTCTGTTTCTTCAGAAGAAGATGAACATCAGCAATCAGGCCTTCTCAGAGGGAGACTTCTCACTTACCATATCTGATCTGCAGGTGTGGAAAATGACAGTAGCTTAAAAGAGAAACAGAAAACACCACAGGGGTTTGGTAGTTCTACACTCAGTAAAGGTATACTTGGTAAAGACTACGCTTTCCACTGGGGTTACCCATACTATGAATCAGTGTGGTTTAGTTGTAATGTTTAGAGTGTGCTTTGTTTATGTGTGTTTCCAGAGCACATGGAACTTTCATTAGTAATCTAATGTAATGTCTTGTCAAGGCAAATTTTATTGCTCCATTGGGAAAATAAGGATCAAGCACATCATTAAAAAAAATAAAAAAAACAATAGAGGAACCACAGCAATACAAAACCTGTCCATAAGGATTCCCTGTCAGCCTTATTGTGCAATTTTCATAGCAAGCAGACTCCCAGTGTTTTTTGTTTTGCTTTGTTTTTGTGATACAGCTCATAAATTAGTACATTTAGGTTAAAATACAAGTTCGGGAAGCTCTGGAGTTCGACAACCTCACTGTGGAACAGGGCCAGATTTCCAGCTCCACACAGTCAACACTCAGCTGAATGTCAGACAAATGTATTTTTAATGTAATTTTGCACCATCTCACCAAATGTAGCTGCTCCTAGATTTATTATTCATCTTACAACCAATCTCAGTTATTCACACTTGAGACACACAGATTACATTACACGCAGTAAAATGTGCATTTGTGTGTTTGTGTGTTCAACCCACAGCCCACAGACCAAGGCATGTATTCCTGCCACCTCCACCATCATTACTGTGGTCTGCATGAGAGAAGAGAGTTCCAGGTCACAGTGCAGCCACCAGTGATTCAGACCACCCAGCGAGCCAAAGCACTGCCCAGTGAAGGCAAAGGTAACAAACACACAAATACACACACACACACACACACACACACACACACACACACACACACACACACACACACACTCTCTGTTTCTTCCGGTTGTAGTCATACTGTCAGTGTGAGGGCCTCAGCGGACCGAATGTTTTATACCTCAGAGCAACTATCATGTGTACAATCAGGAGAACTAACACACATCTGTTCTTTCCCTCTCTGCAGTTTTTCGTTTTGTCTTCATTCATCCTTGCCATGTTTCGTCTCAGGCTTATTTCTCCAAACAGAAAGTTGCAGCAGAGGAAGCGGCGATTAAAGGAGCAGAGAGAGAGAGAGAGAGAGAGAGAGAAACAAAATCCTTATTGCTTCATGAGAGATTTGTTCTTGCAATGTCAGCTTGTCTGACGCCAGACCCCTGAAACCACACATACTCTCTCTGAACCCAGTCCTCAAAAAGCCTCACCCTCAGTGCATTTCACCTTCTTTCAAACAAAAGCCCCCCCCCCACACTATTTAATCATTATGGTGCTACTCAAGACAGATTTGGTTTTAGTGTTTCTTCTCTTAGTGTGTGAAGTTGTTACAGCTCTTGGTGGGTGGGTGGGCTTATTTTGTCCGTTGCACCACTCTCTGATTTGTGTAGGTCACATTTTTCAGCACCCAAACTAAAACAGTTCTCTCTGTGACTGCATATTGGAGAAGAGGAAGAAGAGAAGAGAGGAGAGCGAGTGGGAGCAGACAGAAATGAAGTTTGGCACGTTGGCACGATCAGCTGCTCACCTCAAATTCTTGCAGAATGAGAGAGCTTCTGGTGCAGGTGTCTGAGTTTCCAGTGGGTGCTAATAATGGCAGACGCGTCAATGTGGGAAAATCATTGGGGAGAGGCTTGGAAAGGAGAAATGCCTGCGGTTGAGTCCATCTGAAAATGCCACGAAGACCGATCTCATTTCATTGGAATCTCTTGGATACAGTCTTTGGACTAAAATCCAGCTCTGCCCACACAATTAATCCTTCGCTCCCCAAACTGTAATAATGCAGTAGGATTGCAGCATGGGAATTGTGCTTATTAGAACTAAGATTCATAACTGATTTATGGCTAACATAGGATTGACTCTGTGCCATCATATCTCCTACGCTAATGCACATGTGTCTCGGTATTCCCTCTCATTTTGCCCTCTCTGACTGCTGCCCTGCTGCCTTTGCTCTCCCCACCGGAGGTGGAGTTTTTCTCTCCTATGTTAACCCCACTTTCATGTTTAGGGATAGAGGCGATAGAGATGTAGGTCACCTCCCTCCCACCAGAGTTATTTCTTTTCTCCATGCAGTTCGGGCAGAGAGGGGACAGGGCAGCCAGTCTAAACACAAATACATCTGTTTCCATCGGGGCACGAAATCAAGGGAGAAAATCACTTGAAACCGAATGAAAGGATCGGAGGATGTCTAAACATGTTTTGGTGTATGCTGCAGTTCTGTCCGTGTTGGAAGTTTGTTTTTCAGGATCGCTAGGCAAGGCCTCTAGAGAAACATCTCTCCGTCCCCTTCCTCTGCCTTGGCTCTGCTCCTCCGCTCCATCCCTCTCTGTCCTTCCTTCATTCCTCCTCCCCCTTCTCAACTTTCTGTGTTTTACTGCCAGGCAAAGTAAATCACAGCACGACTTTCTGTCTGGATCTCATTTTGGCTCAGATATGTTGAGTCTGAGCTCCACAGATGTTTCTTGCCTTGCACATTTCAAATGGAGCAATTGAAAGCAGCCCCCCCCCCCCCCCCCCCCTCCTCCTCCTGCTCTGCTTCTCAACACTCAGCAGAAACGCACACATCACCTACGGCGACCGGCTAATTATTTGGCTCTTCCCTGGAAATGTATTCAGCACCTTTAAAAGCCAGAAAATGTAAAAAAAAAAAAAAAAAAAAGACACTGAAACTATTAGCAAGGTGTTGGTGCTTATGTGGCATCACGCACACTCACATGCATGCAGCCACATGCACAGAATGAAAATCCTTTTTGTTCTTGGAGAGAAACCTCTGTGCCAATGATCACATGCATTAGTCTCCTTGTATTAAATGCAGTCTGCCACTGCAAACACACATTAAATACAACCTCTCGAACGCCTCTGGGCCAAAGCTGAGGTTGACGGAACCGTCGCCGGTTTTTCACATGTCTGGTCAAACATTTGACGAACTAAGTGATACTGGCTGAAATGTCAAAGGATTACCAAAGATTCCACAGTAAATTCATCCTAGTGGCAATTTTCATACCACATGTTGTGACATTTCAGAGGAAAACTAAAACAGACGTTAGAAATCCTTCTCTTGGCACCAGGATATCAGCGCCAAATATTCAATAGCAACAGTTAGTTATTTTAGTCTTTATAAGAACTTACACAGGTTTAGAATAGGTATTTAATACGGAAGCTTTGAACTGTGGCTTTGTTATTTCTAACTTGTAAGTTGAAGGATTCAAAGCAACAGAAAGTACAGTACAGTAACTGGGAGTTCTTATTAGACTAAATGGGCTGATGGTTTCAGTGTTACTCACGGCTGTTCAGTGAAAGGTCTGGTCTTGTTTATTACATTTAGTAAACCTCATGATGATACATTGGTCTGTTTCGAAGAGAAAAGATTAAGAATGGGGGAGGAAAGAAATGCTGACCGCTGTGATCTCTGCACTACTCAGACACCACTAAGGCTGAGTCACCGCGAGTCATCAATGTTATTGTGCCTGACCAGAGACACTACTTTCTCCTTCCACTGGGCTACATCCTCACATCCCTCCTGCTCCTGGCCTTCATTATCCTCATCATCATCCTCATCACACGCAGACGCAGAACCAAAGGTAAAGCCTCGGCCTCATTATAGGTGACTTACAAAGTCTTTTTGAGTCATTTTGGCTTTGGCTCATCTTGTTTTGTTGTGTTTTTAGAGTTTGATCCTCAGGCATCCATGAGGTGAGTGCTGTAAAAAACAGCAACACAGACATTTTCCTATTGTCTTACCCCAAAACACAACCTCAGTCGTCTCCTACTCGCCGTTATAGGTCCAGCAGAAGTCACAGCAGCTCAGAAGAGTTTGAGATGGACGTTGCTGAGGTGAATGTGTGCACTCAGGACGAGAGAAGGTTTGGTGAGTAGGAATGCAAGTACACGCCAGCTTGTGCCTTGGCCGTGTGCACATTTTGACTTTCTCGCTTGTGATTTTAGATTTCAAGAACAACCTGCTCAAAGAGAAAGTCCACATCAACACTCAGCCTAAAGTCATTGATCTTGACAAAGGTAATGAACACACTCGCTAAACCAGCTGTCCTGAATGTTCTCATGTTTTCACCCTCCTTACCACCATATTGGTGTTGCTTCTTGCAGAGATGCGGAAATTTTCCAAGTGAGAAAATAACAAAGGAGGAAAAAAATGTAACTGGAGTCACTGGCTGGTCCAGAGGCAGCGCTTCAAATGAAACACACTGCCGCCTATCCAGGCAGAGAGAAAGGAAATCCATGTTGCCTAAATGCTTTGTTGTGAAATACAGAAAACCAACAGTCTCATGTTTTCAAAATGCCAGTATTATACTTCAGTGTAAAAGACTGGACTGGGACCACTGTGCATGGCATCATAGCACCACCTAGAGGGGAGTTGTAGCCAAGCATTTAATGTTAAATGAGGGAGAAATGTGTATATAAGTTGAACAATCTTGACTGGGTAAATGGGAATAATCAGTTATTGCAGCCTCAATCATTATACCATTTCCACTTTGCTCCTCTCTGTTTACTCATATTCTATCTTAGGTCTGGACTGAAGCACTGAAGTGTGTTAATTGCTTCCTCTGGGCTTTGATTAACTGTATGCTAACTGGTCAGTGATGCAATGTATAAAATGTTTAGCTTGATGCTCAGACTTTATGCATTTGTGCGCATTTAATTTGGCAGATACCCTGTACAGAAGTACACTGTAACCCCTGAAATCTCATCTTTGCTTGCAAGGCTGATCCTTTGGGTGTATTCTACTGTCATATCTAATCATGCCTCCCACGCCTGTTACCAATGAACCTGCTAATTTTTGGAATCACCAAATAATATTACTTAAATATTCTGTAAACCATTTTTTTATTATCTTATTTTGCCTCCGTTTCAACTTTTGTTCAGCGTGTTGTCAGTGAAATCACTGAAAATCTTTTCTTTGTACTTTTATCAGATGAAGGTTCAAGCAAGTTGACCAATCACAGACTTCTGTGATATTTACTGCTTTTAATGTTTTATTTTGCTTTACCTACAAGTAGCACTGACAGATGTAGGCGAACACATTGTACATGATAGTAGGGATCCATATCAGTATAGCTACACTTTATATTGCTCCCAACAATCAGACACAAATTAGGTCATAGTTCATTTATTCATTCCTTTGTGTCACAAATAAACAGTCCCTGAATTCAAGACAAATGGCTTTTATACACTTTGTGAAGTCTGCTTTGTGTACATTTTTATAAAATACATTGTACTATAATATCCTTTCAATCTAAAAACAGTAGAAAACCCTGGTCTGTCTTGCACTGTTGGACTGTATCGAATGAAGCAGCTCGCAATCGATGGTACACTGGCACTCACACATACATTCACAAGCTCACCTGCAATCCAGTACAATGGAATGACAACATTTGCAGAACTACACTGGGTCTCTCAGGTCCTCTCTGTATCCTTCTTTCACACAGACACTGCCAGTCAGACATCTACACAGTCTAGGAGGAAATTCATACCGTCAGTAAACCCGAGATTGGAGGAAATTTGGGGCCCACGCTGTGACTGTTTACAATTATAGAGCTAAGCTACAGGTATTGTCAGGTCACGACCGGGCAGGACACTGGTTGGAGACAGAACTCGCTACAGGAAGTCTGGAGCAATCGGGTGGACTTGTGTTGTTGCACTAAATTCAAGTTGACGTGATCAACGTGTTTGCTGTTGTTCGTGAGTCAGAGAAACATAGAAACTGATTCTCTGGACAGGAGAAAAAAAACAAAAACTATGGAATAAGAAAATACAATTCATTAACAATTAACAATTAACATACTGTACAACCCGCACTCCATCACTGAAGAAGCATGTGTTCTGATACTAAAACGGGGCCAATGCTGTTGGCTATTGTCCTTCCCTTGATCACACCCATCCTGCACACAGAATGTGTGGACACAGTTCTCATTGTCAGAGGCAGCATCCAAGGGACCTTCTGTCTATAGTGTGGATCAAGTGGCTCATAGTGCCAAAGGATCTGGCCGGTCTTAAATATAAAGTAAACCCCTACAGGGGTTTAATAAATGCAAAAAGAAGAGAGGCAAAATATCCCACTGTTTGATAAAGTCAGATTAGGCTGACTGAGAGAAAATGCCAGTGAAAATAGCCGTCTCTCGTGCCTCCCCGTTCCACAGGGACTACTCAGGACAGCAGAATATGTTAAACGTAGGCCTGGAGAGCCACTCCTGCAGATTGGTCAGATGAGATGCATGGTTGGACTTTCTGGGTGGATTTCTGTTAGGGCTGGTTCACTGTGAATTGTGTGCGAATGATTCCTCGTCTCTTAAGTGTCCACCTCAGGTCCAATAGAGTCCAGCTGAGGACTTTCCAGTGGGGATGAACTGTCTGGGACAGGAGGGTGAGGAGAGTGGGGGCCTCCTGAACCTGCGTTGCAGCTCACACAACCCTGAGGCACATAAAGACAGGTTACACATGCATCCAGATCAACTAAAAGAGGTAAATGTGAGGATTTATGTAAAGAGCCCTACCTGTGTGTCAATTTCCTGTGGGATAGTGTGCTGCTTGATCCAGGGGTGGACTTCAGCCAGCTCTTCTCTCTGCTCCTTGCTGAACCATGGCTGGAGGGGCTGAAACGCGCAAAGCTTCTCCCTGTCTTCTGCCAATACTTCATTCTGGTTTCTGGAAAAAGGAAATACAACATCCAGGACAAATTCATTGTCACTGAAATGTCAGTTCACAATCAGATCGAAACATGGCCATGGATAATAGAAGTTCCCTTTTGCTTTAATAAGCTGTTCTCTTTTGACAAAGGTTTGAATCAGATAATTATATTTTCCCATTCAAGTTTTGAAGAGAACGAATGAGACAACAGGAAAGTAATGTCATGATGCTATGTATGAGTTGACATTCTGAATCATGGTTATTTTCTTTCAATTAGTGATGCAGGTGTTTCCCTAAAATTCTTTGACATCTCTGGATCTCCTTGGAAATAGGTGTGTGTACCTAGTGTGGATCTGGTACGTCATCATCACGCGTTCAGGAGTGTTCTGAATCATGGTCCACAGTGAGCTCTCCACTCGGGTGTCGAAGCTGTGTTGGGGCTCTGCTGGTGTCTCCTGGCTCTTGCGTGCTTTGCGTGACGTGTCTGACGAATCATTGCTGGCAAAGTATTTGCTGCTGTTGCTGCTGCCTGAAACCCACCATGCGATCTGCATCAGTCATTGTCCTCGTCTGGACATTATCATTTTTGCTGTAACTCTATAAAAAAGCTTTCATTTACTGTTCACCCATGTGAGGTGAAATGACGGCTTGATCAGTTTCAGTTTAGGAACACTGTATTGTTGGGACAGAGAGTTTGACATTACTGACAGATTCAAATAGTAATGCTGAAACTAGAAAGCTACCTGAAGGGCTGTTAGTGCTTTCATATAATATCTAATCAAAACAAAGTGTTTCTGTGAAAAGATAAGTACTAATCTCACGATAATAGGAATCATGTGCTCAGTCCGCCAGGTTAAATATTATAATATCTTTAATGTCTGAAAAAGATAACTGGAAATATAAGCGTTTTGAATACTGACAACTAAGGGGGAAGATTATGTGTGTGTTTATTCTTCTCACCAGTGTGAGAGGTGGAGGTTCCATTCGAACCAGATCCAGACCCAGATCCAAGGGAGCCTCCAGACTCTCCAGACCCAGACCCGGAGGCATTGGAGCCAGTTCCAGACCTGGCATCCTCCTGCAGCAGCATGTCAAGCAGTTCACTGGATGTAGACTGGGCATCATGGTTCCCCGACTCACTGGGGGCGTCACCCTGAGAATGAAAAAGTGTAACAGTGAAAACTAAACCTAGTACCTATACTGAAAATACCGCCCGAGATACAGTATATTACCGTGTTCTGGACTCACCTCATTGGCATTTTGTTCGTGGAGGCTCTCGGCATGGTTGTGCCCAGTGCTGTTCTGCACTTCACTTGGCTTGGGCAACTCTTCCTGCAGCAAGTTCAGCTGCAGCGGAGAACTCGACCGAGAGCTAGAGAATAAAGCTGGAGGTCCAGCTGCCTCCTCCTCCTCCCCGACAGAAGAGCTGGGTCTAGGTGGACAAATTAAAGGGCCTGGAGAAGTCTGAGGGTGGAAGCTAGGCTGGGCTTGGAACTGGGGCGGTGGGAAGGGTGCAGTTCCAGTAGCAAAGCCTGTCATGCTGACCGGTGCCTGGGGCATCATGGATGGTACGGCAGGTTGGTAAATGGACGGGTAGCCTGTAGTGAAAGTTGGGTAGTTGGGCAGGATAAGAGCCATGACTGGAGTCATGTAAGGGTTGATGTTGTGGGCTGGTGCCATAGGCTGCATGTTGTAAAAGTTTGGGATATTTTGCATATCCTGAATCGGCTCCATCTGAATTGGTTGCATGCCTGAAAGGCTCTGAGCAGGCTGCATGACGTTAAAGTTGTAGCTGAGCTGCGTTTGGTCAGGAGGCTGCAGCACTACAGGAGTCGCTCCAGGCAGGTGCTGAGGTCTGGGTGGCTGCTCTGAACCAGGCTGAGTCGCCATGATAGGGAACATTGTTGCCTGGAGCGGGGATGTTTGGCTGTATGGCGCCCCTATCTGGGGCTGGGATGACTCCGAAGAGGGCCAGGAAGAGTCAAGGACACAGCAAGTTGGGCCAGGTGGGGAGGCATAGCTGTCTGAGGAACCTTGGGGTTTGGGGCGTTTGTGTCTGGGCTTTCCTTTCCGAGGGCGGTTCCACCCACCAGCGCTCAAAGGACGTAGGTAGTCACCTGTAGTGAGATGGACACAAGCTGTAAATAGGTTTGACCAAACATACTGGTTTTCCCTCAATCTTTTTAGCATTTAGCATTTACTGAACCAGATTCCCTATTCAATGAGATGGCTACACGTAAATACTTTATATACCTGGGTGGTGGGAGTGAGCCATGGAGCTATTGTCCAGCTGCAGATAGGAGCTGTAAGGGCTCTGGAGGATGCGATGACGGAAGCGATCCACATACTCTTGCTCCTCCTTCTGGGTGTGAGCTGATAGCACCTCTTTGGTAAGACCTACAAACCTTCTCTCCTCTGTTGCAGGGCTTGGGGTTGGCCGAACAGGGGTCGGGGCAGCATCAGCAGGCTCACTGCCCATTGGTGCATCCTCCAGTGCTGTGGCCTCTGCAAAGGAACATTGACAAGAAGCATGCTCAAGAGACGCTTTACAGTACATGGCTTTTCCTTTCTCCTCTTAAATCTTTAAAAGAAAATGACACAGAGCATTTCTAAATTACATCTTACAGATGTAAGGGTATGTTAATGTACCTGACTCAGGCTGAGGCACATGTACGATGGTGCTGCTGTATGAACACTGACTGGTAACTGAAACCACGCTCATTGCCTTAGTGGACATTGTAATGTCTGTCAGAGGTGCTCCGACTACAGCTGCAGCTGTAGGGCCCACTGACACCTCACTGTCCAATACCATGACTGCAAAGCGAAACAATCAGTTAGTGCTGCCTTTGCAAAGAAGATTGCAGATTTTGACCCAAATGGTAACTCATGTGCTATCCGTTTGTGTGTTTATACCATCTGAGCTGGCCTGAACTGCGTCATTAGCTCCAGCTGGCTTGTCTTCTTCTGCAGTGGAGGATGACGAAGAAGAAGTAGCCAGTGAATGAGATTCACTCTTTCGCTTAAGAGCTGAACCTGTGCAGCTCTCCAGATATCTAAAGTTCAGGAAAGTATGTACACAAACACTCAAAATGTAGTCATAGAATTAGGTTCTTTAGCACATCAAAAACAGAAATAATATTAGATGACTGGTAAGACCACACTGCAACTGCACACCTGATGATGTTGTCGACGCAGTTGATCTGCTGATAGGACGGAATGTGTGTTTGCTTCCTGCTTTCTTCACGATCTCTGATCTCAGGGTTGGAGGCTGTAGGAGGCAGATGTGCTGAGGGGGAAATGACCATTTTATCTAATAATTTTATAATAATAATCTTGACAATTTGCTAGTTTAGGAGTGTACAGGATATTTTTTGTTTTACGGTTAATGTTGGGCTGCAATACCTGTGGAAGGTTTGCCAAGAAAAGAAATTTTGTGGCTGGAATCCAGAAACGCTTGCTGTCCCCAACTCTTCACTCTGTTTACATCAGCACATATCTGCTGCAAAGTCATCTGCAATAATAAACACACACACACACACCCACAATGTATCAGTATGATCAACCTTGATTGGACAAACTGGGTGTCCGTCAACTTCTTGACAAGTGATGTCTTACCGGTTCCCGGTGTGTGTCTTCCCATAAGTTGCCATTGCTGTCACTTGAAGAAGCTACACTGATGTAATGCTCATGAGAGCCATTACTTCCCAAACTACCGTAGCCACTAGAACCATTGTTGTGGACCGGCTGTAGAGAAGAAACGCAAAGAGGTGAAGAGGGTGGAGAAACTTAGCTATCGCAAAAAAAGCCCACATGAAAAGAAAAAATTCAAGGCAACAGCAAAGATCAATGTCCATGTGTGTGTTTGAGTCATATTTGAACACCAGGAATTCAACTTGAATGTGTACACCTATTCTATGCACATGTCCAGCATATGGTTTGTTTTAAAAGCTATGATTACATCCCACATTGATCATTCTAATCTAATTGGTAACTCATTCAACCTTTAAGTGAGATCAGCAACCATAAAACCCAAATGACCACTTCCACAGAGATCTAAACAAAACGAGTTTGACAATTTTAGTATTTAAGTTTTCACATTAATTTAATTAATCTGAACACTCAATTTCAGCACAGAAATAGTTACCTGCAGGAAAAGCTTATAGATCTTTGCTTGCAGATCTTTTATTTCCTCATGAGTGACTGGAATATCCTCTTTAGTCTGAGCAGCAAACACATCCTCATTCAGTGGACTCCTGGTGAGAAAACAAAAAAAATAAAGAAGTCTCTTAGCGGCAACATAAAACAGGCGATTTTTACAGAGCTAGGGTTACCATGCAAATACCAAACCCTTTATCTGAGTACACAAATACTGAGTCTTAATTTGTCAACAATACACTTTTAGATTATTTTTATCTTTGTGCGTGTGCGTTAGTGTTGCTCCTTACGTCCTGACTTTATGCCTTCCAATGATAAAGGCCACCTTGCGGCTCCAGGGGTTGATGAAGCTCGACCAGCTAGTGTCCAAAGTGATGTAGTCACCATTTTGACAGCGCAGACGCACTGGAGAGTGCTCAAAGGGAGGCTGGCCTGCATACTTTAACACTGCACATGGTACAAATGTTTGTGTGAACATGAACAAGAGAGAGGTGAAGATGTTGTAGACTTATTATTCTATAAAGACAACACTGGGTGAAACCATGAGTGGAATTAAATGAAAATAAATGACAAATTTATATCACAATATACTAATAAGCAACTACAATGTTGGCTCTAATTCAGCCCTTTGACCACATACTCCTCTCCTCTGACACTTACCCTTTCGGTGCATAGAAAGCATGAGCGGCCGGTCCTCTGGGTGAATGCAGGTCAGCAATGATGTGCCAATCAGATCCTGAGGAAGGTATCCTAACAACGGCACAGCCCTATGGATAGTAACCATTAAATTAGCTTCATCAACATGTTGACTCTCACATTGCTGAAGCTAAGCCCAATGTGAAGTCTGATTGCTCATATGTTTATGTGTGTATTGACCTGTCATCCACTTCTAGGAACACACAGCCAGTAGAGTGTGTGGTGGTAAAGATGCGCTTGTCCATAGGGATTCGGGGTGCTGCATGAATTAATAATATCAATGTTAAAGTTCTATTTTCTTACATGCAACTATATGAATACTTTTGTATAATAAAAATTACACAGCACAAGTGAAAAGAAGTAGTGAATTCAGTTGCAATATAAATTTGGTTAAGGCCAAAGATAAGGATGAAATTATTCTTCTTCTATAAGTATAAATAAAAAAGTATCAATCACATAAAAAAAGTTTAGTCAACAATCCTACCTTCATATCCAGATATTATGCGTTCAGCCAGTGCCAGGCAGCATGGCTCCTCCTCACTACTTCCTGTTCCCTGCACCTTAAGCAGGTACGGGGTGATTCGGAATGGGTTGTACCGCATCTCACCCTCACGGTCCTTACCACCCCTAAAACATACAGTATACGTCAGTCATATATACAATACTGCCTGTTAAAGTAATACTCTAATCTAAGTCCTGTTGTGTCCTAATGACACTAGTTGATGAAGATTAACTAATAATTTATTACTATCAACTGTAATGCTAATGTCAGATACCTGTTTTACAGCTATTTCTTAAAATTCATATTTTCTATGCACAACATAACAAAGATTTGGTTATTTGGTAATTTAGTGGAGTCCCATTATAGAATAAAGATACTAACCTGATTCTGCAGAAGAAAGACTTAACCTGTGCACAGTCAAACAGAACCCCTGCTGTAGAGACAAAGAATGGAGAGCTTCATCTGTTATCTGTCTTTTGTTTCTGCGTGTTATTATAATGTTAATGAAAATATTAATTACTAAAGAAAGGATTAACATTAAATTAATTAGTTAGATACACAAGATTTTAAAAGTAAAACTGAATTTAGAAATGTAAACTTCTCGACCTAGACTTAAACTTTAAATTAAAAAAAAAAAAAAAAAAAAAGTGGTACAGACCTGTGTGCGAGTTGCTCCAGGGTGGGAGATGCGGCTGCGCCGTGTGTGAGTAGAAGACATTTACATCTTGGTGGAAGAGCAGCTCTACAAACTTGGCTGACTCTAGGAACTTCCTCTTGCAGCAAAGGATGCTGGGAGCTTGTTCTGATGCGTACAGCACGCGCCCACTTGTCAGGGAGAAACCCACCACGAAGGAGTCCTACACACCGACAAACAGGCATATACACACACACACGTAGAAAGATACAAGCAAGTCAAGTCACAGACACACACAAAAGCAAAGACATGCATACCCTCACACAGCCGCCCAGACATGAGGCCAAAATATGTATGTATGTATGTATGTAAGTAGAAAACAGAGGTTTGCTACAGTTCCTGCGTGTTTTGTTTTATGTGTGCATGTGTGTTTACCGTGTTTTTAAGGGTGTGTTCAGAAGTGACTCTCTCCAACTCTTCCAGGGTGCAAACAGTGGCATCTCGCCTCTCATCCTGGCCGTTTCTCATCAGCAGCTTGTAGTATTCGCTATTTGCTACACAGGACAACACAAACACACATGCTACTGTAAATATCAGGTACTCTGACACTCACAAAACAATGTGTAAAAACAAAGGAATGATTCCAGTTATGTTATCTACCTTGCACTTGTTTGACACAGTGAAGTGCATAATTTAAGGCTTCCACAGTGCTGGCTTTGCTGCGACTGCGTTTGTCTGATGGTAGCCTCTTCTTCATCTCAGCCACTGTGACCATCACCTCTTTGTGGGCTTGCCCTTTGCCACCATTTGCATGTTCACTGCTACACACACAGTCAAAAAAGAAAAAATGAAATTAGCATATTTAGACCAGGCCTTATACAGGCAGAAGACGATACAATATACAGTAGTTGATGCTTGTTAAAATCAGAAAGTGGTTCTGGGTGATTTTCACTCAGCACAAATTATGTATTAATTCTATTTCAAGGATTCAGACAGCCCCTGTTTTATTGCACATGCCACTATGGTCTGAAAATTTACTTTGCACTCCAGGTGCCTTCTTGATTTACTTGACACAGTGAAGCGCATAGGCTTGTCTACTAGAATGCTGCAAGCTGATATTCAGACACTCAGTGCTATTGCTATGATATTCTGTAGTACAAAACCAGTTTTGAGGTGAATGAGGAGATGTGACAGAACTTGGGTCACTTGCTATGGAGGTAATATATGCCTATGAGTCAGGGCACACAGTTCAGGCAATTACCTCTTAGTTGAAGTTGAGGTGGATCCAGTGGTGCTCCCAGGACTGTGATTGGCTGAGGAAGAGAGGTCATGTGAACTGCTAGTCAACTCGTCATCTTCTTGCCCCACCTCTCTCCCTGAAACTCCACTCTTCTCTCCAATAAGGTGCTCAGACTGTGCCCCTCCATCCTGCTGCCCTGATACCACCCTCCCCTCAGATCCACCTTCTCCTCTGGCTGACAGTAATGCAGGCTCCTCCCCATCTGGACCACTGTCACCCCCAGGCATCGCCGTACTTAGGTCACACATCAATAGTAATTTGTACAATTACAGTGACAGTAAAGGTCTTCATATGTTCAAGTAAGGGAGCGGGTTCCATGTAGTGATGATAAATTACGGTTCATTCAATCAGAGTTCAAGCTGGATGTACGGCTCTGCCTTGACCACTGTAAGATAGAAAGAAAGAAGAAATTGTGTCAGAATAAAGTTTGTTGAATTTACAACTTAGAAGAAGAATGAACAACCTGTTTTATCTATGGAACCTCTGTGCCTGCTAAACAAATCTTTCTGAGAGTTAACAGAGTCGTATTAAAACACATAATGAGAAAAAATGTAAATTAACACTTATGTTAAAAGGCCAAAAATTTAAAAGTGCATGCTCCTGCTCCGAGTAAGAGGTAAAAACACTAGAGCATCATGACAAATAAAAATGTTATGAAACAGATTACATGGCAACAACACCGTCCTTTATCTTTTCCCAACTGAAAAGTTTCTGCTGTGTCCCCAAAATGTGCATCCATGAACAGCTCCTCCCTTGCCCCTGTGATAGTCTGTGATATAATCCCACAATCTGGATCCATTCAAATTGTATATATTGGCTGTTTTGAACAAAGTTGATTTTCTCTGTGAAAACAAGCAGGAACTAGGAGTAGGAAACACAGTCTAAGGCTAGGAAAAGCAAAAGTGTAACTAATAACATGAATAATTACTGCATTTCCTTTAGCTGCGCCAGATCCAGGTGTGGCTTTTATAATTGTATATATGTTTTTCCTGCTTTGAAATGTGCAAATGTCTGCCATGGAAAATGGAATCTGGTTCAAGGAAAATCCCAAATCAAAAGTCTGAGATTTGTGCCATGTTTGAGGAAAAAATGCCACAGAACTGTAAAAGCGAAACTAAAAGTAAAAAATAAAAAAAACTAATCAACATTGATTATGTCTCCATATGATAGTAGGCTCATTCTTTCCAAATATAAACAAATTAAATGTTCTGTGCAATAACGATGTTTTTAATTTCTTAAATTCCATCTTTTTTCAAACTGACTCATTACACTCTATGATTTACACATTTTTTCCACCAACACTGCCAAGACCAGGTACAAATATGCCAAACGGCAGCAATGACACATGATCACTAATAACAACTACAATGTGATACTCAGTACATTATATATATCTGGCATTGACCAAGCAGATATATTTCAAAATCCCTGTTGTTTATTTGGTATATTATCCAGAAACCAAACAGATTAACTCCAGAAACAAGAGTTAATTAGCTTTTTCATTTCTGTCTTAATATCATTGACAAACATTAAACTGCAGCTACGACCACGCACACATGGCACTGAGACACGACAGTGACGTGAGAGACAGAAAGAGGCAAAAAGAGGAGCCAATGAAAATATCCTGCATCGTTCATCAGGTCGTCACTGCAGGATTACATAACCAGCTCGCTCAATTCAAAGCGTGGAAAACCATCCTCCTATTACTTGAGACATTTTTCCGGTAGTGAGTGTGTACAATGCACAGACACAGAGACATTGTTACTGTGGTTAGGGTAGGTGGTGGTCTTGCCTTAATTATACACAAACATGCTGCCTTTTAAACTACAAGATGATGTGCTGAATTGCATGTGAGTATATCAGTTTTGTTTAATGGTCACAACAACATTAAATTGATACATGTGACTTTAAAAAAAAAACCCAAACAGAGCAGCACTGTGATTTATCCTGCCTGTAAAAACAGAGTTTAGCTTTGTTAGGATTTTAAGGTGAATACTGTGATCTTAAAGATACCAACAGTGATGCATTTAATTGCATGGTGAACACATGCAACATCACAAATGCATTAAACTGTGCTTCAAAGCAATATAAACCTTGTTCCACTATATGACTTTACATGAGACCAAACACTTCATAAAACAGTCATGTTAAGTACAATGTTATATATATAAGTCAAATTTGTCTTAGGAGCTGCACCATTTATACAGCATATGACACACTCTGTTCTAAATGAACACTCCCCTAAATGCCCTGTGACAGGGAAAAAGAAGAAAACTCAAGAAGAGCAGGAGGGATCCCTTTTCCAGGATGCTCAGACATGCAATACTTGCAAATAGATTTGCAAAGAACATAATGACAGTAGCTCATGGCAATGGCAAAAAACTTAGCTAACAAAGTACTTACTGACTTCTATTACGTCTAAAATTTAAGGGCTTGAGGTACATGAAGCCGTAAGTTGTATAGTGAGCTTATTACCTGAAAACGTATGTCATTAAACCGAGACAAAGTGAACATACACAAAGTAGATAAGAGATGATTTTAAGTCAACACCAATGGTTGTTTTATATCGTGTGTTATTGTTCTAAAGACTGAAAAAGACTCTAAGAGACTTCAACTCAGTAACAACCTGTTTCCACACAAAACAAACCTGACCTCATTAACTATCCCCTCCCCACACGAACCCAGTAACCTCTATACCCTCAGTCACCACCCACATATGGCTTGAAGGAGAAGCCGGCACTACTCCACTGAAAACTAATGAAAGCACAAGGTCAGCACTTAGTAATACACCACCGCCACACATATGGCCAGCTACAAAAAGAGTACTGCAAATAATAGTGTGTGTAACCAAGACTCAACACAATTGTAAAATACAGATATTATTAATTATAAGTCTAAGCTTCAGTGTTGCTTTAAATTAGATAAGACATTTACAAAGTTAGCAATGCTAAGACCTACAATACATTTGGTGAATTTGAGTCTTCATGCTCAGGCTTCACTCTGATCAGGTGTAAACAATGCTATTTTACTACTTAGGCATACTTTAAAGTACATCTACTAGCTATGAAACCATAAATTGAAAGACCAGCACAAGAGACTCAATAAAAAAAATGTGATGATGGCCTTGAGTCAAAGAAATCCAGTTTGGGAATAAGATGATATTTTTGCTTGTTATGTATCATTTTTAAAGCACCTTTGTTTGCTTCACATTTAATATAATCTTTGAACGACAGTAGAATCAACACTCTGTTAACTGGTTTTTGATAGATTTAAGTACAAGAAATTGTTTTGACACAAGAAAGTCAACCAGTGAGAGTGTTGAATCTTAGACAAGACACAGCCTGGTTAGAGGTTTTGTGACAGCTGTACTCCTGCACTCACCTGTATACAAGATAAGTGAAGAGGAAGAGACCCACCCCTGTGGCGATCACGTGGACGTATCTATAATGTTTTGTAAACATCCATTTACATAAAAATCCTCTTCTCTCAGTCAGTCATGAAGTCTAATCCTTAATACAAACTGATGAGACCGATTATATCAAACAGCAACCTCTCAATTAAAAGGCCAAGTGAAATATTAAAGCAAGCAAATAAATGCCTGACATGAGTATGTGTAAAAATAATTAAATATAATAACCGTCTTTCTCTGTTAGTCTGAAAAGCAAATTGCAGAGAAACAGGAACAGGTTTTCTACACCTGTCGAAACTAGATGTTTAAATTACTTTCGCAATAGTTTCCTTTCTTAATTACGTGAACACGACTGGTCTAAAATCTTTATTTCACATAAGGTCGGATTTTCTCGAGACAGATATCAAACCAAATGGTTATCCAGCAACAATCAAGTGAGGATTGAAGATATGATTGATACGAGTGTCGCAAAATGCACCCACAAATACCATCTGTACCATTGGCCTCACTCATGTTTACACGTTTTAAAAATCTGTTTCTGACGATGACAGCGTTGAAATGGACGTGAACAAAGTGAGCTATTTTCAGATATTTAGTAATAACACTGTGATTTGTTTTTAGAGAATAGCAATACAGATTTAGACAAAATGGACACGCGTCCGCCAGCAAAGACTTGAGTTAGGAGAAAAGGTGTGTGTCAGATCAGAGCATGAGCTGTAAAAACAACCTGGTCCGTACAATCAAAGCAAGCCTGCAAGTTTCTGATGCTACTTTCCGTCCAGCACTGATTTTATTGTTTGCTGTTGCTGTTTACATGTCTACTTATAGATTGTTAGAGAAACACTACACTAACATGGTCGGATACGTCAAATGGAGCCAAACAGACAGAGACCTAGCTGGAAGCACCGGGGCACGGAGGCGTTGCACAAGTCAATAGTAGCTATAGAGTTATTCGATGTTGTGGCTCAAGTAACACACTGTTCACATGTTTCCAATAATCACGTACACAACAGTACAACAAGCCTGAAGAATACAAGACTCCGAATACATTTTGCTTGTTTACACTGTTTTCTTGGGTCGGTTGTCGAGGTAGCTAGCTAGCCACCTTGCTAACGACACATCAAATTATTGGACTTGTGATTGAATATTTACCTTTTCGATTCCACGCGGGTCTCAGCTACGATGTCCGAAAATTAAATTTGCCTCTATTCGAGTTGTTTTCTTGAGTTTTACCCCAGTCACGAAGCTAAATCGTCACCTATTCCGGAGCGCTTGACACATTTGTGCAACGTGAGGCCGGCGCACCATGACCCCGCCTACTCGACGCTGATTGGACTGAGGGGTTTTCTATCCTCCGTTTGATTGGACAGCGATCGTGACGAATCGTCGCGGTTTGTTAGCGGCTGCCTGGCGGTTCACGTGGACCTCCATGTTATACAACAGAGAGACAACAACCCCGGAGCTCACTGCGCATGCCCAGACCCACCTCCCCCTGCATGACCCACCCCCCCATACTAAATGAATGAAGGGAGCAGCCGTCAGGTCAGCTTCTGCACTTCACATAGGGTGTTTGGCTCATTTTTGGAAACTCGAGATTCAGTTCAAGTTTATTTATATAGTATATATATATATAATTAAACAGAAATATCTCAAGGCACTTCACAAAATAAGAATGAACTTATAAACTCATAGAGAGAACACAGCAATCCTCATTGAACAAGCACTAGGCGACAGTGGAGAGGAAAAACCCCCTTAAGTTTAAGGAAGAAACCTCCAGCAGAACCAGGCTCAGGGTGGGCGGCCATCTGCCTTGACCGGTTGGGGTGAGGGGACGTTGGCAGGACAATATGGGCTACACTGGAATACTGGGCTTATAAATTAATTGAGATTGAAACCCACCCACCAATCAAGTCGTGGTACACACACAAGTCCCTGACATTAACTGAATGTTAGGCCGTCTAAACGCGTTCTACGTTTTAATTTAAAAACCTCTACAGAGTGGGACTGTCTGATGTCAGCAGGTAGGCTATTCCAAAGTAGTGGGGCACGGTAGGAAAAGGCCCTGCAGCCTGCTTACTTTTTTTTTTTTAACTAAAACAAGATCCCTGCTTTTCTAAAGTGAAGGGTGCAAGGTGGAATATAAGGGCTCAAGAGATCAGACAGGTATGAAGGGGCACTTCCATGCAAGATTTTGTATGTCATCAGAAGCACCTTAAAATCTGATCAGATTTTAATAGGGAGCCAGTGTAGGGAACCCAAGACTAGTTTAATATGGTCAAATTTCCTGGATTTAGTTAAAATTCTAGCAGCAGCATTTTGGACCATGTTTTAATGCTAGAGTGGAGCAAGCCTGAAAACAGAACATTACAATAATCAAGTCTGGATGCATTATTTATGGTCTCTGAATCTCCCATGGACACAGAAGAATTCTAGCAATGTTTCGTAGGTGAAAAACGGTGATCTTAGTGATATATTTAATGTGGTGTTTAAAAGAGTGGCAGGGATCAGATATGACTCCATGATTTTTGGCTATCAGGCTCTGAGAAATCACACAGTTGTGAGACTCAACCTCCAGACTAACAGCAGGCTAGGCTAGATTGCAAATTAGGCAACCTCTCAGGGAGGCCTAAAAACTCCAGCTCAACTGGTACCTACAGCTCACCTTACCTTTTAGATCAGCATCTAAAAGGGAAGGTGAGCTAGTCTAGGTTAGTCTAGCCCTAACTGTACAAATGCCTTTTGAGTAATACTAAACGTTATAATAATGATGACAACAGCAAAATTACTTGCACTAATTAATGCTGAATTACATAACAGGAGTGCCCCTGTTGTGGGAAGATGGTTGGGGCGTGGGACGTATGTTTACATCAGACTCTAACAGAGAAATAAAGATTATAAAATCAGGGCTATTGAGGATTTACTTAAAGTAAAGTAGCTGTTGACAGTTCTGTTACACATAAAAAGTAAACAAACAAAAACTCAAGCAAGGGTTTGTGATTTGAGTTAAATCAGTTTTATTCAAGCAAAAGACATTTAGGGCAAAAGTAGTAGAATTGCACTTATTTGGAAGTTACTTTGTCTCACATTTCTGATGAAGACAAGGCAGGATGGTGGTAAAAGGCTGTAAAACAGTTTTCAGTATTTACAGTTTGGCTCCATCTCACTCCACAGAAATCCAGAGTTCAGACTTGTGTTAGTGTTCGCTTTCATATTATTATACGTACACTATAAAGGCCTAATATCAAATGACTGACTGAATGTCTTAATGACTGAAAACAACTGTGCTTGAATGAAATTGCAGTCAGAATAAAAAGTGTGTATAAAGTAATGCCGAATAGTTTTCCACTTGTTAATAAGATGGAAGCAACAGCAGGGGCAACAATTGCACGATGTTGGTATAGCATATATAACACCATCATTGTCCAGGTTTTTTTCCCCCCCCACACAAACAACCATGATGCTCAGCAGCGGTGAACTGAGCACACATATTAGTTAAACATATAACACACTGCAAAAGCTATTGTTAGAAGGATAATAAAACTGTAATGTAACGCATGTAAAGCATTTTGCATTGATCAGATGGGATAAATGTCAGTGTGGTTCACCATGAGCACTGAGATGGCTGGTCAGTGGCTGCATTTATGGCTCTTCTCCATTGGAGAAACCTATTGACGCATCTGTCTAAAACTACATGTTCTTTGTTGGGCTTGAGTATTTCACAAAGCCGAACTTTCTGGCACATACTAGAGAGCACCTGATCAAGATAATTCAGCACAGTTTAAACCCAGTGTAGCGCTTTTTCTTTTTTTTTTTTTACTCAGTGGCAAGGCTTTTAGTCTTAGCATAGAGACACTTATCTAAATACAAGTTCATATTGGCTTATAAGGTATTGTTCGGTCTGTTACTATGCTTTATTATTATTATATTATTATTTTGTTGTTGGGCTACCAATGAAATGAATGTCCTCCATAAATAATTAAATTAGCACTCAACTATATGGATCCCACTATTCATCATTTAAAAAATTAGACGAGGAATCAAACTATTGGCCTTACACTATAAAATGCATAAATGTGCATGTCGGAAAGACTCGACTCTTCCTTGATATACAGGATTACTGTTGCAACCTAAACTAACACTGTACGGCGTATCTTTAAAGGCACTTATCTTAGCCTGGCACACAAATCAACAGCTATTATACAGTAAAACATACAAAAGCACATACAAGTTGAGGAGAATTTACAACTATATTCTTCCCGTCTTGTCCGGAGGTTCAGACATGTCTACATGCTTTGTTGTGTTGTGTTGTTGGGGATTTTATATATATGTGTGTGTGATTTAAATAAGTTTTAGTTGAGATTTGAGTTTTTATTTTGTGACCACTCTGTTTTCTTTGGTATGTGACATAGCACGTCAATACATGTTTAGTAATATCCGAAATGGTGTAGTATTGCAGGGTGACAAGTTGTTATACACACACACACACACACACACGTACACACACACACGTATACACGCATGTCTCACTATACTTGTAGGACACTAAGTCACGGCCGCTTACAGTAACTATTCCCATCTTAACTAAATGCTAAATACGTTTATCCTAATCCTCACAAAAAACTAATTCTAACCTTAACCCTATAACCCAGTCTTGATCCCCAAAATTCTCTTTGAACAGGAGGACAGTTTAAAATGTCCTCCTAAGAGCAAAACATCCTCACAAGAATAGTATTTGAACGAAATGTGTCCACACAAGAAAATAAAGACATGCGTACAATCACTCACACACACACACACACACACACACACACACACACACACACACACACATCACACACACACACACACACACACACACACACACACACACACACACACACACACACACACACACACACACAGGGCAATCCAGGACAAGGAATGAAGACCCCTGCAGGAGGGGAAACATGTTGTGGAGTTCACTAGCCAGTAATATATGACCTCTTCCTCTGAGACATTATTTATGCACATTACATTACTCCTCTTCATTGTTTCCTCTGCTCCTCCTCTTCCTGATGCTGTTTTATGAAGAGGTACTCCAAACTGTATGAAGTAGAAACATTTTTGATGAAACACTTACATACATTCATTACTTTTAAGATCATAAAAACATACATGTAAATGTAGCAATCTCAGAGGCGTTTTAGATCATTTGAGGTAATTCTAACTACAAAAATAGAGTCAATAACAAGCTTAACTAACTAACAGGGTTGATACTCACCAATAATGATGACGATGATGATCACTATAACAGCTATCAGGATGGCCCACATCTGCAATGGTTAGAGGTACAGTAAATTCAGTGCTACTAACACAGCATTAACTAGAAACAAGATGTGCATTTAATAGAAGTTAACAGAAGATTTATTAATTGTAAGACTGATTCATTTTGATTAACAGTGTCACATTTTTAGTACTTCAGTTCACACTAATTGTATACTGTATGTTTTGTAGTCAAACTATTTATGTTTTGCAATGTTAAAATTAGAAATGCCCAGAGTTGATACTGAGGATCTGTACTGGCGCACATCCAGGTACATTTTAATGGATTTGCGTCAGCTAAAATCAAACCTATCTAAATATGAACCTTTTTTTACTGCAGAACTACTCTTTTGTGTTATGTCCATCGTAACCAGCTTTTACAGAGATGCACTTGTTCATAGCTGGACTCTACAGTGCATCACTCTGCTGACTAGTGTGCGTGAATTTGAAATTAAAATGCTTGGAATTGCTCACTGACACCATCTATCATTAGGAAATGTAAGTGTAACATTTAGGAGCTTCCAATTTTAGTGAGAGCTGACCATTTCACAGCATCATCATCATAATCAGCAACAGGTCAATTTAGCTGTGACTAGTGAACATCTATTCTATTCTATTCTTTGAGGAACTTGTTGGGTAAAGTGCGTTCTGCCACTGGGATCTGTACAGAACCAAAGATTGTTTGTGAGGGAAGTAGCTCCACTCTTTACCACAGCTGTCAAACCACAAGTGGGCTGACTTTTTCTGTAGTTCCAGAAAATACAGGCATTCTTACAGTTACTGTTTCTATTTATATAATTAATCAGTAATTTAAGTCTAACATATAGATTAAGTGTGTTTTGGGGGAGAAAAAAAACATGTGTTTGGACACCTTGCAGTTTTTCCACCAGTACTTCCTCTTCAGTTTAGCAGCGCTGGTCTCAAACTGGGAGGCTCCAGCCTGCAATGCATCTGCTCTGTCGTCCAGTTCAGACAGTTTCTGGTCACGTTCCAGCACTTTGTCCACATTAACACGCATAATATCCACAACCTACTCACAAACACATGAATAAAAAAGAAGGATGAATATACTTTTTTTTTTTTAGTTATACAGAATCTAAACATTAGTTAATACTGACATGACTGAAGAAGAACCAAACACTGTCTTAGTTGGCTCTTTATGAACTGATAGAGAGCAGAGATAAAGATTGGAAATACTCCAACATACTGTACAGTAGATACAGCATGATGACATCAGCGCTTTAGGTGTTAAATAACCTCTAACAATGTTACCCAACAAAACAACCAATCAATAGAGATCACCTCTTGAAAGGTTAAAAAGAAACATATATATATATATATATATATATATATATATATATATATATATATATATATATATACAGTGTAAATACACACACACACACACACACACATACATGAAGAGTAATAAGAGGGTTAACCCCTCAGAATCAGTCAGGCAAGCATGTGCGTACACAAAGTACTACAGAATACACATAACCCATATGCTCCACTGATCCACAAACCCCACTGCTGCCCCGCCTCTCAGACCGACTGACAGGGTGGAGAGGAGACTGTAGGCCCATGCAAGCCTTACATAACCTGGGATACAATGATTATATAAATGTCAGGCAGCCAATTGGAGGCTTTGTGTGGCACGCCAAGTTTAAAGTTCCGAGTAGGATGGGCTAATCTCAAGGGGCCACGTCTGAGAAAGTAAGCAGTAAAGGGGATTAGAAGTGAGACCATGAGAGGAGTGAGACTTTGGCAGTGGTTACTTCCTGATGGCCTCACTGACATGGATTTGAAAATACTTTCTAAACACTGGATAAGAAATGGCTCTTACTGAATGCTTTATGACACGAGGAGGTAGAGCATTAGAGAGCTACTGATTCCTCATTGTGATGATTCATGACAAATGCTGCCAAGGGTTATGTAAGTCTATGATCAAGACAGATACAGATATAGAGATATATACAGATATGTAAGGAATAACAGAGCAGTTTAAAAGATAATTTATGGGGAGAAAGGTAGAGCTGACAGACCTGTCTCGTAATTTTAAAGAGACAAATAAGCATTTGTATTACATTTGCATAATTTGGGAGATTACCACAGTAATCAGACTTATCGTACCTCATCCACCTGCGCCTGTGTTTGCTGCAAGCGCCTGTTGCTTGACGCTGCACCAGAACCCTCTGGACCAGTATTAGCCCTGGTAAAATGACAAACATTGTGTGTAAATATTAGTTTTCTATAACATTTATCAAGAGGTTTATTTGTATATACTAAATCACGTTTTTGGTCAAATTAAAAATTATTTTATGAAAACATAAAAAGGGACTTCTTGCTATACAGCACAGCCTCTAATTTGAGGGAAGCTACACTCACAATTACATGATGACTACAAACAAAAACACTAATTCAGTGAATCTAAACAAACCTATAGAATGGTTGCCCACCAAGATTGAGGAGGGCAATCTGGAGCTGTGTGTGAATACAGCACTCATGCTCTTACAGTTTTCTTACAATGTGTCTGGTGGCGGAAGTGTGATTCCAAATAAAAAGTGGTGAGAACTGTCCCTGCAACCCTTACAATAGTTTGCTACTGCCCCCCACTGATTTCAGACAGAATTGTTCCTCAGTGACTGCACAAGAAAGTCAACAGATAACATTAACATTACATGTGACTTATACAAGGATTATTATGACTCTGTCAAATTCAGGTATTTTAAAGAATACAACCGGACTTGGCCCACACTGAGAGGTGACTCTAAAGTGCTCTAAATGAATCACCCATTTTCCTTTATATGCAAAACAGTTGCTGCACAGGAAGCAGAAGGCTTGACTGTGATAAAAACATCACTTATCCCTTGAGACAAACAACGCTACAAATGAAAGTACTTCAAGTTAATGCAGGACTGGCAGATTTACCATAATTTTTTTAGAAACTATTATCCCAATATGACATATAGTTATCACACTATTTTAGCTATATCCTTGAGACTTTGTAGGAGTACCATTTTATTTTTAATTTTGAGTAAATCTTTAACTCTGAAGTCTGATAATTTGCTATTCTTTATGAATGACAATAATTTCATTTAACAGAGTACAGCATTTTAAATTGTCACAGTGGGAAAGGCTTAGATGTAATTAACACAACATTCATTAGTTTACTCAGTTTAACAGTCGCATAACATTTACCAAATGAGCAACAATTGGGCCCTAGCACTGGTAGCAAAAATTCTCAATACATCATAAATTACACATGTGATTTTCCTGTACTGATATGACAACATGTGTGAGATGTAAAAGGTCTATTGGTTTGCATTTTAATTACAATGACTTGTTAGCAAATTAATGATGTGATTGCAATGTCACTTGAGACTAAAATATAATTTTCAATTTTTTTAAACATAAATGTGCAACTTGATATTGTGGAAGCATAAAAAGCTAATTTCACTGTGAGGAAATACATCACCAATGCACTACTGTCACACGTTCAAAATTAGGTGATTAATATCATGGGTCAAGCATTTTGTAGTATGACAATATTATGTAACATGAGCAGCACTTTTTGATGACTGCATCACCTAGGTAAGAGTACTGCCAACATGACTATTTGCAACAGGCATCCAAAATTAAATGATACGTGCAATAATCCTCAAAATCCTCAACTGTAAAGTGCCAGATAGTGATCATTTATTTTATAAAGGTAATGCAAAATCTGGGTTGCAAGTTTGACTTTAGTAAAAAGTTTTTTAAAAAGAAAACTGTTCTAAAAGACCCCCCTTTATTTATCACTACAACACTGGATATGATGGTTCTCAGGGTATTTTATGGGTGGGATGCTCTAGTATATTAAGCCACCATTTCCATTAGCTAATGGTAATTCCACGATTTAAATTTATCAAATGTGCTGTTGTTGATGTGTGCGCTTTCCGAAAATTGATGAGGAAACAAACGTCAATACAACACTGTTTTGTTTATCCTACATTAGGTAAGAGGTGTGAACGCTGAACATTCAGAGAGGACTGGGTGTCTCTGTAATCTCAATTCCAAAACCTCTTGAAACAGAGACAGAAAAATAGTAAAATCACTAGTAAAATCATCTGCCGTTACATTACTTTCAGAATCTCTTATTAAAAATGTTGACTTGTCAATAAATCAAGACCAACTTTTAGTTGTAGATTCAGCACCTTCTTTGTTTACAGCAATTAGCTTTTGAAAGGATGTGCCAAAGTCAGTAGGCTGTTCATGTGTAAATACAATCACAAAACATACAATCTGTAGTAAGTAGTCTTCCAGTATGTACAGACCTACAGCACACCATATTTCTTTTTACTACTTATGCATATACTGGCATAAATATTTAAAATCAGGATAAATTAGCAATTGTTGCTGTGTAACACCAGGATGTTACTCCCCCTACCCCGGCGAGTCGGCCACCCCAGCAACTACTTTTAAGGATTAACATAATCCAAGCATTTCTATCTATCAATGCATTTGTAAAGAGGTTTAATAACTGAATAACACTAATAACTGAGTGACGTATCACAAAAAACAGTCAACTCTGGCACTCCCTGTAAGATCAAATTATTAGCGAACAGGTACAGTAGGTATAACGCTAAGTTAGTAAAAACACTTCCTGTTCCAAGTTGTACACCAGCGCGTCGCTAAAAATATACTGATTCCTGCTAATTTTCATCGGCTTGCCATTACAGATACATCATTTACAATCACAACTAAACTACGAAATGACTTTAAACTATTTTAGGTGAACATATCCCGTTAGCGTACATGTAGATAGCAGCTAACGTTAGGTCAGCTAAACACAGAACCGAGACCTGGAGGAAAAACTATCCTCTCTGACCACAGATTGCAAAGTTAGCACAAAGTTCATTGTCTAATATTGCACGCAGCTGTGGATGTTTTATCAGTCAACCATTTAATAGTAAACTTAAGAAAACCAACACAGTTGGTGATAGTGGGTGATGTTACGATCTAACGCAACGTTATTAAAGCTAGCTTAGCATCTCGAAAACAAACGTAGTTGCTAGCCACTAGCACTTGTTGCATGCTAACAGCTAGCGTTAGCTAGTAGCAAAGTTTTGGGCGTTGCTTTTTTTCTAAGATCCTCTTTCAGCAAAGTACCCGGAAGGCCTGTATGTTACACGAAGTTTGACTGATTAATATTTTGTTATTAGTTATTTCTTTAAAAACTCTCTGTATACACATTATGGACTTACATTGTGAAATGAAAGTTGACTACACGACAGCGCCGGTGTTGCTCGTCTGCAAGAACAAGCTAATGTGTGAAGCCGTAACAGTTACTGCCGTCGGTTGTTATGCTGCATTCCTGACTATCGGAAGTAGGAAAACGTACACTTGTGCAAGTGTTACACCTCGTGAAATAATTAACGAAGTAAACAAACGCAGGAAAGTGGGGATTTTCTTTATTACTTACTATAATAAAATGTGACGACAAATACTATTAATATAACAGCTAGCAGCTATGAATGTATATAATAACTCTTAGCACAAGTAACATCTACATTTTAAAGTATATCTCTCACTATATAAATCCCATATCCATAATTTAATATTGTGCAATGTAAATATGTGCGTCAAGATTTTGCAAGATAAAATATCAACCACAATCTAGCTCGTTTTAACCTGTTACTTTTTAAAAATGAAAAACTATTTTACTACTTTTTTAAAGTGTGAAGTTACTCGTAACGAGGAACACTTTAACGCAACATTGGCTTTCAAGCGCCTGCTCTCTGCGCATAAGGACAATTATGAGCGTCTTAACAATACATTGTAACATTAAATGGGCCAAATACTTTACAATATGATCATGTACCGTGTAAGTGATTATGTTAGAAGAGTAACGTCCTAAATCTGTGTGTTTTCTCCGTCCATTCATTTCATTGGTCATCTGTCCAGAGGATATGTGAGGAGAAAGTGACTATAAAACCCCGTGTTCAGCATGTGACACACAACTGAAACATTAGTCTGTTTCATGCTCTGCTCTCAAAGTTGAAACGAAAATCTGACTGACAAGATGTCAGTCTATTTGAAAATGTCCTCATATGCAAAATGTCTGTGTAGATTTTCATCTTCAAATATCAAACAGGAATAACACTGCAGAGGATGATGATAACATTTGATTTGAAAAGCATCCCATGGTCAAATTTCATGGTCAAAACTTTCTTGTCACTGAAGGATTCATAAGATGCCCAAAGGTAAAAATAATAAAAATAAAAAGAAACAGTAAGGCAGAATAAACAAGTGGACACAGAGGAAGCGCAGGGTTGCCACATTTATTTATTAATTATTTATTCAAAATAAAATGAGCAAACATGAATATATCTTCATTAAATGTTTATATACACAACTTGCTGTTAGAATAACATGTCTGTAAGCTTCATGGGAGATCAAGCAGATATTAATGATGGTTGCATATACTACAGAATTAATCAAATATTAATGTTTCCACTCTCCAGGAGATTAGAATATATTTGTGTTTGGTTAAATATTGAAAAAAAAATTTTTTTTTAATTAATCAACCAACATAGTATTCAAATAGAGAGGATAATACACATGCAAATTAATAAACAACTCTTCATTATATAAATGCTTTTTTCAAGAGTTGATCTATGATTGTACATAGGTTGTTTATGTTATTATGCTGCTTTTAGATGATAGCGATCAAAGTTGCCCTCTGTGCTTGCTGACTTTGGGAAACACAGGCTTGTCTTTACCCAAGAATATCATCTTGTGCCGTTCCGCTTGGGTACATCCCCGATCCTTCATCCAGCAGCACGTCTGCTCCACGGCTCTGCTACAAGACAAATGTTTACGAATGTTTAGTTTGTGTAACATAATGTTTCTTTATTTAGAAGCAGCCTGAAGGAGTTGAGCTTTATCACCAATGTGTAAGAACTTACAGAGTTTCTTTCTTTCTGAACAGCACCTCCATTATTCGGCAGGGTGGAACTGTCTTCCTGTAAATTCATAGGTTGTATTTATCCCAAGCTTTGTACAGTAGCACACAACACGAAGTCTGGTTTTTAATAGTATCTTTGAGATCTGCTTGTCAGTGGGGATCTCTTAAAACAAAAAATAGCTTCGGCTTTATACAGAACATGTCAACACAACAAATACACCTACTGTATATGTGCTGCAACATGACAGAAATCCTACATTCCACCTCTCTGCTGGCTTTCATGCTGGTCATCTGATATTTGCAACAGGTGCACTAAGTAACAAAGTCGATGTTATTGGCTTGCCTTCACTCTGTCTTCAGATTGCAAGGGAACACGGGAAACGCCTGAGTGGCTTGCTTGATTGAGTTACACTTTATCCCTGTCGAACAGAGGAGTGCTTCTCAACTTTGAGTCCAGGATCTGGACACGGTCTTTATTCACGATGCATAGTTTCACATGGATAGCATCTCCCTCTGTGCAAGGACAGAGTGATGGCACACTTTTACCTGACACCTTCCCTGTTGACATTGTTAGTAGTTACTGACATTTACACAAATTCAGAAAAAGGAGAACTTGTGTGAGCAGGATTGGGTGTTTACATGGTCTCGATACAACCTGTGATAATCAGTAATGATAATAAATGATGATAAAAATAATAACATCAAGTAATTGAATGATTGCACCATTTGTGTAACATGATTGCACCCATCTCAAATCTAAAAAAAGGGAGACAGGAGTAATGTAATGATGCCAACTAAAAGCTATTAGCTTAGTTTTTGGCCCAAAATAATCAGTAGTATTGAACTTACATATGAAACATCCACTTCTAGCAGTTCTCCAACCTCGAGAACCTCTGTGCTGCAGCCTCCAGGAAAACACTCTGACTCACGCTTCTCTCTTATTTTCTGCAGGAAGTCAGATGCTGTCGATTTTCTCAGCAGTGCTATTACGCAAACAGTTAACACATGTTCATTTCTGAAATAAAATCAGAGGGGTTGCATTTTGTCTTCATACACTGTTGTATTATTTCTAGGAAAAGACGGTCTCACCTCCCTCACAGATGTAGGTGATCATGAGCATCACAGTCAGCAGTGTTGCAGCCATGTCCTCATGCAGACTCTTCATCTCCCATGCACCGAAGTGTTGTGCGCCTTTTCAGCTTCTGGCACTTTGTGCTTGTCACCTAAGAATTCTCCACGCCCACAACTGTCCCATCAGCATTCAGGATTTGTACCGAACACTAAGGAGGGAACAGAACATAACTACTGTATCAGTGGTGTGTTCTCAAGGCCGTCAGAAGCACGAAAAGCCATGGGAAAAACGCTATGTGTATCACTTTGTGTTTTGGGGAATAACAGTGAATAAATTTTTGGTTTGGAAATAGTTGAAACTATTTAAAGCTCTATTTGAAATCTAGAGTAACTTTGTGAAGAAAACAAAATACTATGTAGCATTCAAGTACAATGGAATTGTCCAGTAGCTGTAATGGAGCTCTAACAAAAAAGCTTCACTATATACACTGCCTGCCCCCCCCCCCAAAAAAGTCATCACCTTGATTTAACTAAGAAAACAGGTATTATCCCATTGGATAATTACTGCACGGGGGTGATTTTTTTTCAACTAGCAACAAATTATTTAATCCTAACGATGCAGTGAGTAGCTTCTAATTTCTTAAACAACCATGTCAGAAGACACATCCCGTGGAAAAGATATTAATTGGTTTCAGAAGGGTTGAATTATTGGCATCAAGCAGAGAAAACATCTAAAGAGATTGATACAACTCTTACTAAAACTCTACTACAACTGGGGTAGGAACTGTCCAACGCATTATTAAAAACTGGAAGGATAGTGGGGAATCATTATCATCTTCAAGGAAGAAAGAGGCAGGAAAGAGGTAGGAAAGAAATCTTGAATGATGATTATCACATAAATGTTTGCTGAAATTAAATAATAGAAAAACAGTGGAACTCACAGTTATGTACGAAGGGAACTCAAGGGATTGGGACTAAACAGCTGTGTGGCCTTAAGAAAACCAATTGTCAGTGAGGCTAATTGGAAAAAAAAGGCTTCAATTTACTAGGACGCATAAAGATTGGACTCTGGAGCAATGGAAGAAGGTCATGTAGTCTGATGAGTCCAGATTTAACCTGTTCCTGAGTGATGGGAGCATCAGGGTAAGAAGAGAGGCACCCATCATGTCTAGTGCCCACTGTACAAGCAATCTTTGGGATGTGCTGGAGAAGACTTTGTGCTGCCGTCCAACTCTCCCATTATCAATGCAACATCATGGAGAAAAAAGAATGCAACTGCGGACGAGAATAAAAGTTGTGACATTGCAGAAGTTTATTGAAACCATGTCACAGGGAATGTGTGCTGTAATCAAAGCCAAAGGCGGACCAACGAAAGTGTGTGACTTTGTTTGGACGGGCAGTGTATCTGAAAGTTGAGTCATGGCTACTGGATCTCCTTCTTGTTAGGTCGAAACGTTTCACTACTCATCCAAGTAACTAACAAAAAGGAAGTCCAGTAGCTATGACTCAACCTGCGGATAATTACATACTGATCACGATGATACATTTTCCTGATGTTACAAATCGTGCAACTGTTCAAACACATCTGTCAAACGTGTAGTTGGACAGTAGGTTAGTCAGAGGCCTCATCCAGTGGTCCTGATTGGAGGTGGGCTCTCTGTTCCCTCAGTCCTGACTCTAAGGATTCTTTGCAGTGCAGTCCAATATTTCCAAATAACTTTCCAATGAAGCAGGAATAACGCTAATGTGGACTGCTTTGTATCCAGCAACCGACCTTTAAATTGATGTTCGTACAGTGATCCTGCAAAATGACTGTATAATCAGACATCGAAGTGTCGAGTATGCACGTTTATCAAACGAAAACTCGAGCTGGCCGGCATCTGAACTTAGATATGCTCGCATTTTGTCACTAGAGGGCGGCACTGCTCTGTTATGTTTTATTCTAAGGACACTCTTTTGTTGTTTTCTGCCGAGTTTTTTTTTGTAGCACTATCGTCTAATCTCTCCATCTTGGCGCTGGAGTGGTTGTTGTAATGTTGCAGTAAGTTATACTTTTAGTAATTGAACCCGCACGTCTAAATGCACGCTTGTTATTTCATTCAAAAGGTGAGAGTCAACTTTTTTTTGTGGGGGATCCTGGTGTTGATGGGCTGATCCACTGGTCGCAGGTATTGTGGCAGAAGAAAGGAGCAAGGACCAGAGAGAGAGCAGAGAAGTTACTCACTGTCCTGGTCTATTTTTTGTTTAAAGTTGTCTAGTAGTATAAGTTGAATAAGGACTGGTGGGAAGATGTCCACTGTGTGAAAATCGTGCATTTGTCCTAATTTCATCCATCAGCAGTATCGTGCGCCTCGGTGCGCAACTAACCCGAAGACGTCTTCTCTCTCTGTCGGACGATGTGGATTATTTTGGCGTTTATTTTAGCAGCATCACGTCCTGGTGGGATCCTGGGATGTCAGCTTCCCCACGACTGGAGACCGCAGACAGAAGCGTGCCGTGCCGAGCTGGCAGAGATCATAGTCTTTGCCAAGGTGCTGGCGCTGCACAAGGAGTCTTACAGCGTGTACAACTACCTGCCGTGGCAGCACGACACCGACCTGCTTTTCTCCGCTGAGATCGAGCTGCTGTGCGATCAGGCGTGGGGCAGCATGCTGGAGGTCCCTGCCGGCTCCAGGTTCAATGTCACCGGCCTGGGCTACTTCCCCTGCTTCTCTTACAGTGTCACCAAAGACAACAACTACTACTTTTTCCTAAGGTGAGAGGCCGAATCCTGCAGAACGAGTGAACAGACAGTGTCACTTCGTGCAGCAGCTGCCACTTCATAAAATCAAACTGGTATAAATGTTTTCCACAGAAAGAAACAGGTCTTTTATGCATCAGTTCAGTTTAAATGTTGGCAAGGTTTCAAGAATATATTTGTGTCAGGTTGATGATATGTTGAAATGTTTAATAGTTTTTGATTGTTGCCCATTAGTACCATGACATGAC
This sequence comes from Anabas testudineus, assembly GCF_900324465.2. NCBI lineage: Eukaryota > Metazoa > Chordata > Actinopteri > Anabantiformes > Anabantidae > Anabas > Anabas testudineus. The sequence goes on along the minus strand of NC_046614.1, from coordinate 10,302,935 downwards.
ACTGACAACCCGCATGCATCCCATTGTGTCTCACAGATAGACTAAACTTAACATTGCTATGTTAAACACATGACACAATGTATGCAGTTTTATGTTAGATCACATTGCAATGAATGACAAACATGTAATGAGTGGTGAATTCAACATAAAGTTATAGTAAAGTAAAGAAAATCAAATGCATGAATGGGAAAGACCATAAACTCAAATGTCACTTTACAGTAGTTTGATTTAATTGGAATTAGACCAAGACGACGTAGACTTTTAATGACTACCTGTCCATGTGATGCAATAAAGCAATTAATAAGCTTCCCCACTCCAAAAGTTGAAAAAGTACGTGTCAGGTTCATTCTTAAATGTCTGTGTTGAACAGAAACAATACTGTTACTCAGGAAACTGAGTAACAGTATTTGCATTCCAGCCAGTGTAATTACTGTGCCAGACATTTCCCAACAGCTTGAAGGTAAACATAAAAAGAATTTTTACTCAGGAGAGTTATCAGCATGCCAGCAGTCAGTAGGACCACCTTTTGTCTGTCCAGCACTGCTGAAATGCACCAGTATGCAGTTCAGTGACGGGAACATGTGCTGACAGGCCGTACTGAGATTTTGCCCACATTTGGCTTTTTCCCTTAAACTGATGAAGAGTTGAGATGGCTGTCGACAACAGCAGCATTGTGTACAGCATGTGCTACAAATCATATGCATAGGACAAACTTGCATGTGCATATTTCTGTAATGGGATGATGGCTACTGGTTTTAGTTAATCACATCTCCTCTGCTGTCCCCTGTTGTGATAGTGAAAAGATCCCGAAATTACCCCTGTAATCAGCCTAGCGACCAGCACTGGAAACTTCCTGCAGATCGTCCTAAGAGAGCTCCGTTTAAGGGCAGACTTGATCATTAAGAAGCAATTATCACTCCAGGAAGCAAATGCAGTGGTATTTAGTTAGTGGATATAATGGAGGGCAACCCTCTGAACCTGTTCACGACTTGTGACCACAAAGGATGTAGGTTTATGAGAAACAAAACATAGTTCAGATGCATATTAAAATATGTCTTAATGATTTATTAGTTGCATTATCCATTATTATTATATATTATTATCATCTAATAACTTTCTAATTTGATCTTTCCAGTTTTATTCCAAAATAAATTCTGACCAGAAAGTCGCAGTAGTTTACACTTTGTGAAACTGGCTGATTTGTTTTCCTGATTTAGAGACTGATAAACACTGATATCACTCTAATTTCTGCCTTTTAGTTTTAGCGTGCAGACTGGAAACAAGGGGAATAGCTAGCTTAGCTCTCTCCAGAGGAAACACTACTCTCCGCACCTCTAAAGCCCTTTAAATAACATGTTACATCTTTTGTTTGTTTAGTGGTTATGTGCTGGAGAAAGTAACTGCTCCCCGCCACAGAATAGGCTAAACAAGATATAACATGTCAATTAGTAATTAGAGCTGCTGCCAGGTCTGTTACCTTCAGAAAGATCTAGGCTAACGTCCTTGTACTCACTATGCTAAGCTAAGCTAACTTAGCTAACTGCTGGTGGTAGCTTCATAGCTAATGTGCACACAGTGATCAATCAATCTTCTGATCTAACAATCTTTGACTATTGCTTCAGTATTGAGCAACTGGGACTGATCCTTGTTAAGATGCATCGCTGTGGATCTTTTAAAACATTAACAGATGAAAAGTCAGATTTGCTTTTACCAGTTGTGCTATTTGTCACAGCAGCACCCTCTAATTCATAACGTCTAATGAAAATAGTTTTAAGGAGTTGCATGTGATTAAATTGTCTCTGCATGTTCAGCTCTGTTGCATTCTTGCAAACATGATAGTTTCCATCACAAACCCCAAACAGATCAAAGGACAATTACTGTGGCTCTCTGTAACACAGAACCATTACAGACATTGTAATATTCAGCTTAAAGTGGAAAGTTCTCATTGCAGTCTCCAGCGGACATCCATTTCCTGCAATAAAAGCCCCAACAACACTATCTCAGACCAAAGTAGTCTTCCCGATCAATCATGAATAATCTTCCATGGCAGGACGAATCAGGGCCTAGTATGAAGAAAAGTTCAACAGACGATGTGTCTCAGGAGCTTTAAAAGAGACAGATTGAGTGTTGACTGCTTCAGCCATACTTTCACTGTAAAAACATTAGCATACAGTATATCTCACTCATTCAAGATTTTTAGCTTCTACGTGGAGAGAAATCCCAATACTGAACTGAAGTGTGCATGACCTGCATTTGTGCTGTGTAACAAGTCATTTCATTTGTCGTGTTATTTTTCCGCTCGCTGTAAAATTCAGTCACGTTCTCCTGCATCCGCGATCCTTCTGACCCTCTGTTCACGCTGCTTACAGCTGACCTTTGGCCTCTTCTGTTGAAGCAAAACATCAGCTTTCTTCTCGCCCTTTCAACATACCCACATGCGCAACATGCACACAGTCTCCGATAGGGACAACCCAAACTCTTGATGTCCCTTGTGGGCTACGAGATGGAATCCAGATGTATGGAAAATGCGCTGCTTCAAGACTTCCTCCCTTGCACAGCTTCATGTTGTAGGCAAAGATATGAAACATGATCAGTAAAACTCTTTGGCTTGTTATTTACTGGCTTGAATCATTTACATAATGTCTGAATTTGCATAAGAAAGACCAGTGGCTGTTAGCAATTCTGCATATGTAAAAATGCTCTGGGGGTTCTGTTTTAAAGTCTTCCAACTTTTACAGTTGTGTTATGTGTCTGCCAGCTTGGTAGCTGTTTCTCTCAGCGACACAGCAGTCTGGATTAAGTATCATACAAATTCTTGTTGCACAGACTCTACAACTTACCAGAGATGACAGAGAATCTGTGCCTGCTTTCATCCATGCACTTTAATTAGTGATGATGGAGCATCTCTAGAAGAGCTTTTTCAATTTCATTGTTTTGGTAACGACATGTACTAATTGTTGTTATGTTTGTTAGATGTTCATTTTTGGCTTTCTGCCACACAGGATGGATGAGAACTACAACATTGTCCCTCATGGAGTGAACTTCCAGGATCCCATCTTCACCGACACTGCAGACAACCACCGCATGTTTGCCAGCCTTTTCCAGTTTTCCAACTGCACGCCTGGCACTCAGGTCCACAGCTTCTCCCCGGAGTGGGAGGCTCAGGAGGACAGCAGGGTACTTATCGAATCACATCCACTAACATGAGCTAGATGCAAATGTTGGTAAATGTCTGATTCCTTTTAACTTGTGTGTTAGTTGGTTCGTTGAAAGGATGTGATTGAGTTATTATGGAATGACGATGGCTTCACGCATACTTTGAAGGAAAAGCCCCAGTATGCTGAAGTTTAGTTGTGCACACAAAAAAGGACTCAGTAATCTTTATATAATCTGTTGTTTCAACAGGTTTGGACCAGACAAAGAAAACACTGTCTGAAGGAAAAATCTATTATATAAAATATTGTTTTTGCCAGCTCTTTGGCAAACCAAGTGTTTTCTTATGCTTAAAGACGAGAACCCTAAGGTTGAATCATATGGAAACATATGATAGATTTAAATTCATTTGAAAGAGTACTGATTTAACATTGTACTCCCATAATCAGTCGGTCACAATGGACAAAAGTATCAACAACAGTGAAACAGAACCAGAGATATCATCATCTTTTACTCCACACATTCTTCTTTCTTGACAAAACAGTTAAGTCAGAGATGGGTGAGTGTTGTACTATTAGCAGCTAACACACAGTAACCCTTCATACAAACACAAGCAAAAATAGTTTGTTATAGTGTTTTGGTTGTTGGGATTTTTGAGATTCCACTTTTGGGACGTGGGAAAAATTAAACCAGAGGTTTTTCACTATTTACCAACATGTTATAGACAGTAAATAAATAGTTGATTAAGACAATATACAATACTGCAAATGTATTCAGTAGTTGCAACTCTAAAATGAAATCCATCACAGAGGTCGCTGTAGCATTAGTTTACCAGAGTGCAAGTGTAGCCAAAGAACATGATGAATATTGAAAAAAAAGTAATGATTTAATGGTCTGGAAAAAACTATAACTCTTTACCTATTTACACAACCAATGTTTTTATCCAAAGGCATCATACCCCATTCTCTGGGGGATGCTGAAAGGAATGTTTGGAAACGTCGAAAATCACTGACTAAAGTAAAACCAGGGAAAGTGGATACATCATAAAAGTAAATTGCACCTCTCAATAACAAAGTCACCCCTGCACTACGTTCAGATTTGTCCATGCAGATTGATTATAAAACGGTATGAGAGTTTCTGAAGGTCAGTGCACAGTTTAACATCTATGACGTCAGATTTAAAGCTCACTTTAATCAATGCGCTTCAAATCCAGATCGCACTGTTTAACTGATCAGAGCTCATTAGTGCCCAAACACCTATTGCTCATCCACTCATCTCAACGCCTGTGTGTCAGTATTTAAATGCTTCTCAGGGACAGACCACCGCATTATCCCCTTTGATGAATCCAAACCGCTGGCGTAATTCCTCTGATTTAGGTCAATCTTCCTCTCTCTGTTTCCAATCATTTGCTGACGACTCATAAAAGAAAGATCTACCAGCTGCCCGAAGAGTAGAAAAACAAGGTTTGCGTTTCCATTAACAATAAACCTTTGGGTCAGGCCTGTGATTATAATTACACAGTGACATTTAGATATCGACACTGCTTTCTTACATCATTTTCGTGATTAGATTTCCTCCTAGCAAAATAAAAACAGACTTTGTTTTTTCTGGTACTGAGCAACCACTGTTTGGACAACTGACCTAAACTCACAGCAGATCATGTCATACGTATCACAGAATCCAGTGTCAACCAAAATAAATGAAACGGCTTGTAGTCATCTTAAAATCTTTCACCAAACAATCAGTAATAAAAACATTATTTTAGTAGGTAGGATTTTCCCACAGTTTTATGTTCCCAGCATTAATTCAGATATTAATAACTACTGCAAACTTAACAAAATTAATGCTTGGACGTGAAGCTTCTGGCTTCAGCTTCAGCCAGCAGTCTGAATGAGCTTCACCTTAAAGCACTGCTTAAGTCGAGGCTTCAGTTTTCCGTAAAACACAAATGGTTTAATTTTCTCCATGTTGCAGCATTATTACATCAGGGTTGGTGAAGCCCTGCAGGGAAGAGAAGGTAAGCCCACGAGAGGGTCTTCCAGACCTGGGATACATAATATTCCTAGCTTTATCAGTGTGTTAAAGAGACGGGTTTGTGTCATACAGACGTTTGCGTAAATGTTTCTCAGATCACAGTATTCTCCAAAACAATCAAGCTCTTTAGTGAGCTGAGCTTCCAAATAATGTCTGGGATTAGGCTGCAGCTTTTAAAGCATCACTCTCTAGACTGTGCTGATTGGGAGGCCCCCTGTGTTAATACATCATGATCTTGTGCGTGCCTATCCATTAATGGCGACTGCATGAAGCTCAGACGTATACTGTGTTGAAAGTGATAAGTAAATCTTACTAGGTCCAACCTAGTAGGATTAATGTGACCTTTACAGAAAAGTGACCAGGGTGCTCATGCAGACACGAAGCTGACACGTTCAGATGCTGTCAGATTAATGGAAGGGAATGCATTACTGTAAGGGGCTTATGAAAAGGAAAAGTCAGGATCCAAGTCCCCATAAATGTCAGAATACCTCTAGTTAACCTACTTATTTTTTTAAGATGTTAGAAAATCTCTTTAAAATCTTCACCATTTCTCTGTTATATAAGGGTGCAATAGTATTGCAAAGAGTCTTTAGTCACAAGTAGATCTTCACCAGTTCTGCTTTACATAACACGATTGTTCTGCTTATAAACTTCATTATTTGCATTATAAAGTTTCATACCTCTTTCCAGTCCCTATGGGACGCAAGTACGAGCACATGGGAAAAATCCACAGCTAATATTACAGCCAGTAATGCACAAACCAGTGATGTGGGCCAGCCGCCCAGCAGCATATTTTTAACATTTCCTCAAAACCCTCAGCGGCTGTTATTTGATGGCAGGGAATTTGCTTCAGTGTTTCACGCTGGTCCATGTGGAAGCATTAGGATCTACAGAGGAAATCCACCCTCAGGCCGACAGTCGTGCAGTCAGAGGCATCTGGAGCAAATTTTTTCACCTTTGAAAGGTGGCATTTGGATTGTCTGTCGTGGGTTTGCAGGCACGTTGGGTTTCATCTCACAGTGGCGTTTTACCAAAGCAGAGACTATGTTGAGTAACATCAGATTTATGTTAGACCCTACTGGACCTACAGTGTGTGTTGTCTTTGGCTTAGATGCTGTAAATTGGCTGGTACATGGAGAGCATTGTAGAGTGCATTGTAATAGAGTGCATGAAATTCCTTATACATATTTCTACAGACAAGAAAGGTGTAATGACAGAAATTCCTTTCTTGCTCTGTCTTTTTAGTTTTTCTTTAGCTCTCTCATACAAAAAAAGAATAAAAAGTAGAATAAATAGAAATAAATAGGTAGCCATGAACACTGATTTATTCAAAGGAAATTCAGTATCAAAAACAGCAGCTTGATTTTAAGTGCATGTCATCAATGTAGCAAAACCTCAATCTGACACTAGTATCTAGTATGGACTGTGTTGAAACAATGTGGTCATTTGAATGTTTGCCTGAAGTCCAAATAATCAAATGCTATGTTTTTCTCATACTAACATTTAAAATGCATTTAGTCTAAAAACTACAATAAATAAACATATCTGTTTTGTCTTCACAGTTGTTGTGCTCGACAGTGCAGAAGGCTCTGTTTGAGGAGGAGGAGAGGGTACGGACTCTCTCCCAGAAGGTGCGTTCCTTGGAGAAAGCCAATGGCCATCTGAAAGAAAAAGTGAAGACCATGAAACGTCTGCTGCGCCAAGCCCAGCGAGAAACCATGAAAGAGCAACAGACACTCAGCCTCAAACAGCTCTATGAGTCAAAGACGACTCAACATCACCCCGATCAGGAAACCACCCAAGGCCAGAAGAGCCCTCCACACAAAAAGGTCCTCTCTAAGAAGCTAAAAGAATAGTTTTTTTTCTATTGTCAAATCAAAGTTTGGTCACTATGAAGCATTGATGACAGATCAAAAGATAGTACACGAAACATTGGGGTATTTGACTGCAACAGCAGCAACAGTTGACAGTGTTGATCAGTTGAGATTAAGATGATTACCCTAAATTGGAATTTCATTACATTCTCTATGTCTGCAACCGAATTAATATTTATTATAAAAGGAACATAGCAAATTTCAAGAATCCTCACTTCCACGACCAAATTAGTCCATTTTGTGGGTCCAACACAACTAACTAACTATTTCCTGCTAAAATTGACCTGTGCCATTGAGTCTTTTAGTCAAAACGAGACCATTCATGACCATTTACATCTTTATCCACATTCTGCTAGAACTGTGTGTGTGTGTGTGTGTAGAGAGAGGAGCTTTCACTTGACCTATTTTGTGTCCCCAGATGAACTAAGTGAAGGATTAACTGCTTCTGAGATAAAGACTTTATAAGATTTCACAGGAGACAGAGAACTTCATTAACATCCTCTTATTTCACCCCAACAGTCCAGTATTCTCTGAGATCACTGTTAGTCTTACTTTGTTTTAGCACCCCAACATTTACTTTAATTTAGTGACATGCACAGTTGGAATAATATGTGGAAAATGTCAAAGCATTGAATATGGAGTGTCACATCTGATAATTTGTTATTTTTTTTCTGTGCTGGACACATTATGTATTGTATAAATAGTCAGATTATGTATCTTATTCCAGAAATAACATCACTATAATTATAAGAAACAGTCTGTTTGCAGGAAGAGGATGGGTTCATCCTAAAAATTGAATTGTGAACTTTGTAAACAGTCATAACCAGACTGGACACCAACACCAGTTCTTAATTGTGATGAGGGTATTAAAGAGCATAGAGTGTAAAGCAATACAAATCTTTATTCTAATCCATACATCTTTCTATATCTCGTGAAAATACATTATGACTTGACTGAATATAGGAATATAAAATTTAGTTTAAAGTTTAAAGGTACCAAGACCAAACATATTACACCATTTTTGTTTTGTTTTTTTACCTTAACCTGCTTTTCACTTGTTTGTGTAAGCTATTATACTGGTGCAAAGTATAGTAAATCTTTGAATTCAGTGAATTGTTTCCCAAGAGAAGCTATGTTCAAGTTCTCATTTTTGCATCTCATATTCATACAATATGAAATGAATGAAAGTGCACTTTTTGTATTTGAAAACAGGGTGCTGAGCACCTAAGAATCCCAGCCAGTGAGTCGAGCATGGTACACAATTGGCTTTTTCTGTGTCAGAAATTCAGGTTTGCTCTATTAGACTTTCTATATTTGCTTTTGATATTACTTTGCTTTTTATAAACTAGCAACATTTGGTTTGGTTGCTAATAGTATTATCATTTGTGTAAGACCTGTAGTTTATTTTCTTTTTTTTTTAAATAAATGAATTTTAACACAACTTCCTGTGAGGATGTGTTTAGTTTTCACAGTCACCAGAATAACATGCACAGGTTATCTGCATCCATGAAGCTATCAATATCATTTCTGTATGAATTTTAAAAAAGAAAACTTATGTAGCACTACATTCACTATGGTAGGAAAATAAATGTCATTTCACAGGTTGCAGTTCAAACCCAAATGTTTGCAAAAGACTTTTGTTTACATGCTTTTGTCTCACTGAGTTTTAGGGACTTGTCCAATCTGCAACAGAAAAAAAAGTAAATTTAACTATTTGAACCAGTGTCTTTGAATCCTGGTGCTGGTGCACTCAATCATTTACCATTATTAAATGTTCTGCAGTGTGATATTTTAAAATAAATGTGTCTAGCCTAATGAATTCAAGTGAACTTTTATACCTCAATTGTAACGTTTCCTGCTTTCCATGTACTCAACTCAGAAATGATGAATGCTTTCTGGCATGCATGATATGCTTAGTGTGAGTCAGTCCTAATAAATCATAAAGATTCAAAGAACTGGTGCAAATTCAAAAGCATAACAAATCCTTAAAACTAATTGAACCCTCTTTTGAGCGTCAAGCTTTTGTGCATAATATGTCCGGTGCATTTTTCAGAAACGACAACACAGGACCATTTTAGATGCAGAAACATCTTGAAAGATAAAAAAATTTCAACACAATTTCCAGCAGAGTTGAACCAAATTTCTTCCATATGTTGCTGTCACAAGGCAGCAAGACGAGAAACAAAAAAAAAAAAAAAAAAGAGGAGACATTTCAAACATGTTTAACGTCAGGATTGCTCTGCAGTAAAGGGCGATATGAAGGGGACATTTACGAGCTTTTCTTCTTGCATATCACTTGACCCTGCAGATAACAGTTCCACACTTATCATATCTTCTCCGTGTTGCCTCCTTCTTCTCCCCACGAAACCTTTTCATCAGACAACCTTGCCTGCAGCTACATGTCAAAATCCCATGGCCCTGTGCCAAAGATGATATACACTCACTGCTTTCTCAGCACAAACCACTGTGCGTGGCCAAGCTGCAAAACAGATGTCAGGCAACACAGCGACATAGTGGTGGTCCCTTCCAGAGGACCTTGCTATCTGTGGACATGGTTTATTTATCTTGCCTTGTTTTACGTTTTCAGATGCTGTTATTTTCTCTGGCTGCTCTAGTTTAAGTTTTTTTTATTTTATTTTTTTTATTTTTTTTTGGACTGATAATCCCAGAACATCGTAGGCTAATGGTTAAAATAACGTGTCTTCTTCCCTTTCCCCCCATTTGTGTCATTCATCGCTTCGTGTGAAGAGCTCCACCAGAAATAAAATGAGCTCTACTCTGCCATTGGCATCATTGTTAGTGTAGGTAATTACTTAAATATGCTCTTGGAGAGCCTGGCTTTCCTTTTAGGAAAATACGACTAGTGTTTTGTGTTTTCATGCCTAATACTCTGGAAAAAGACTTCAGGTAATCCATAATTCATTTCTTAGTCACTCTTAAGCTTCAGTGTTAAATTATTGACTATTCTTATCTAATCTATTTTATTCATTTTCATGTTCAACTCTTTTAGGTCTGCTCTACATTAGCGTGCTAAATTAATTAGCATATCACGAGGCAGGGCTGGTGAAAATGTGATTAATTGAAATTTTGGCTTGACTTAAAATGTCTAAACATCAAATTCATGAATACAGTATTCATTTTGATAAGGAGATGAATGTCTGCAACCTCTATAGTGACAACCTATCTGCAGTAATAAGCGCCGAACACTCAGGTTTATTAATGGGACTTTATTAATGGGACTTTATTAATGGGACTGCATCTGAGCGTGTTGCCTTCAAGAGCACCTGGGCACTTTTATGTCACAGCACAAACCTGCATACAGTTGCATTAACAGATGTCATATAGTGGACCAATTAACCATGTCATTCTAGTAAGTGATGCGATATTGACATCACAAACATAATAGTTTTGGAAAACGCTTTAAACCGCCACAACATTAGAAAAAATTCAATTTGAGTAAAAACTTTTCCTTATCATCTCTGCATGCTTAAGAGGGTGTCTGTGTCAAGGACGGGATTTTCCTTTGTTGCTTTTCCATGTCTGCTTCACTAAGGATGACGGATGTGTGTATTTGCCCTCAAAGACCTCTGCCTGTCCAGTCCGACTAGAATCACAATACCATGCCTTTAGCCTCAGCACCGTACTGCAGGCTCAATCTCGAGACCCTAGAGAGGGAAATGTAGAATCTTGGCTGGCCAAAAAGAGTGACCTCAGTATTTTACTTCTCATCATATCACCAGATTTGATTACCGTACTTTATGGGATGCATAAAGGCCATACACTGTGTTCTTTCAGTCTGGGAAGTAATCTGTCTTGTTCCCAGTTTTTAACCCGATACTGGACACAAACTTTATTTTGGACTAGAAATCAACATCCATCTATTTCTGCTAATTTGGCTAATGCTAAACTTCTGTTTTTACCTTCACTAACAAACTATGTTTTTCCCTCCCCATCCCCATCTTCTCTCGCTTCATCATTCACTTGTAATTATTCCTTCCTTTGTCTCAGTTGATGATGAGATCCACAATACAAGCTGGAGGATTTCATGTGTTTGTTGTTAGCGCTGCCAAGCCGTTTTTTTATATGGAATGACTAGACTTGCAGATGTTAGGTTTATGTTGTCATATTCACCACTGTGGATGTTTACAACATTTTTCAGTGACTGTGAAGGAATTTAGGCTTTTCTAGACTGCATTCGTTCTGGACTACATTTAAAGCCTTTATAAAGAGGTGCATCGAATGTTGTACTGGTGATGGATGTTACTTTTTCTTATTCACACTGAGCCGTCGTCTGTTTGTTTAGCGCCCTGTCCTGAAGTATTATTAGCTGATGATGAGGTTTTGAGGTGGAGCAGACTGGGAGACTAAACAAATCCGTGTATCAGATGGAAAGAGGAGGTCTGTGTGACCGTGGTGGTGAAAAGTCAAGGCAAATTGTGCAGGTACTCACTTATAGAGAGTCAAAGGATTGCAGAATATCTGTAAATGAAAACCTGCATACGTGTGTTTATTGGTGGACAGATGCATACACTAATGCTGCTAAGCAAACCAAAGAACAGCAGATCATTTTACAGCAAGTAGAAGCTAACTACTCCCTTGTGAAATAAACAGAGCAAAAGAAGAAAACACTTTTTGGACAACCAGTAAATATGAAGAAGGCAGCGGTCATGAGATCCAAACACTATGAATCACTTAATCCCTTCATTTTTGTGTACGGTGTAAACATATCTTAAAATTAACCAGAAACAACCCCTGAATGCATGCTCAGATCCGACCTGCATGTCTTTGCATAGTGAGAAGAACTCACAGAACCAAAAGCAAAGGTTGGAAACTAAAACCTTATGTGCAGTACACTGTGTACACAGCACTGAAACTAACTTTAGAGGTACATTATCATTATTTGCAGGACTCTCAACCAACAGCCATCCATTCACCCTGGTATAGTCGCTGTCAGACGTTTTAAAAAAGCACAGCGCTGCAGTGTGTAAAATGTGTGTGAGCATGTTTGCATCAAAGGTGGATATGGGAAGACATGGACACGCACATTTCACACTTATCTCTGTCAGCATATGCTGAGCCTCACAGTGACCTCAGGTGACCCCAAATTCCACTTTGTAACCTGTCTGTTATCCTCTTTGATCCATTGTACCCACAAAATCTGTCAAAGCCCATTGTAGATGTGCAAAGGTGTGGAAGAACACTCACTTAGTAATTATTTACAGTGGCAAGAAAAAGCATGTGAACCATTCATATCCATATGAATCCATATCTCATAAAATGTGATCTGATCTTCATCATTTTATGAGATATTAATGCTGAAAATCATACAATTACAAAGGGTTCACATACATTTTTGCTTTCATGCTCTGCTCCTGACAGGGATTTTCAGTTTCATCTGCCGAACACAGTTGGGGTAAACTCCCAGCACAGGCCAGTATTGCATGTCTTACTAACATGGATGTCAAGTTTCTGACCATGTTTGACCCTAATTGTAGACTGAATTTTCCCCAAAGTGGAAAATTAGTGGCTCTCATTATTCTGCCAGAGACTCTCCATCCCTCTTTTTTTGATCCCACTCTCCAGCCTGTTTATTATTACCAACTGTGGTTTGCACAGTCATGCAGGACTTAGAGGGTCTGCAGCTTTTCATAAACTGTGGTGCTTTGGCTTCAGGTACTGAAAGGCTCTCTGATGTTCCAAGAAGGCGCAGTATTCAGCTCATGCATTAAGACCTTTGAACATCTTTTTGGACTTGAACAGATTCAGGTTTAAGATGCAGCTTTTGAAAAGAAAAAAAACAAACATGTTGTTCTCTCCCACCCATTTCGGCTGAAATGAGTCATTCACAATAAGTGAACTGTTCACAAACTGCACGTCACTCATCTCCAGGGCACAAAGAGACGGGTGATTCCACTGTATAGTTTAAGTCTGTTGTCCTCTGCTCCAGCACCTAAGGGACTCTGACTTACTCAAACTCAAACAACCTGGTTTTACTCAAGATGGGGCAGCAATGGAACTGGAAAATCTTTTTATGTTAATGAG